>NC_056074.1:46225177-46858034 GCF_016772045.2 Ovis aries
ACCCACAGCAACGTGAAGGGGCAAGGCCGCTCTCTCCCTCGTCCCTGCGGCCTCCGCTTGTATGAAATTCTTTACGTGGAGCCTGCAGTCCACGGATGGACATCAGGTCCGATATGGAGTCTCTGAATTCGAGGCAAAGCTGTGTGTTGACGTGCAGATGTGTGGACTTGTCTGAGGAGAGACCCAGCAGGATTCCAAGAGGCGCATACGCACCAGAAGCTCTTAAGCGCGGGCCTTCGGGTCTGGTCCCGGATGCGGAGCAGGAGAGTGCACTGAAGCTTACCTGGGTCTCAGCGTCAGAGGCTGAGAATGAACTAACGCGCGCCATCTGAGGACACAGGAGCAGCTCCACCTCACAGGGAGACCCTCCTCCTGGGGCAGCTCAGACTGCTCATCGCAGGGTGGGCATCAGGGAGGGGCGAGGCCCCTGCTGTGCTGCCGGCTCAGCGGGAAGGTTTCAGGAGCCCCGCCTCACCTGCTCAGGCCTGAGACCCACTTTGCAGGACTCAGTGACTCTAGAGGGAATCAAAACGTCAAAGGGTTGAAGGCTCACTCTAAAGACCTCCGAGTAAACCCAAGTCCTCTCATACCCTGGGGAGGGCGCCCACACAGGGGCAGTTACTGGGGGTTCAGTGGACACGTTAACACACGGTCTGCCCTGGAGACACGTTTCTCTGTGACTTCAGGGGTCGCCCCGCCTCCACCTGGGGTGAGCTGCCTGCAGGCCTGAGGCTGGAACCTGGGAGGCTGCAGCGACATCGTGTGGCGGCAGGAGGAACAGCACGGCGTCGGTCCTCTGAGCTCAGAAGTATTCACACCCTTTGGACTCCAGGATGATCCGTTTTTTCAGAAGCATCCGTGAGAAATCCCGGCTCCACGTGTCCTGAATTTCACCTGTCAACCCTGCCACCCAGGTGATGCGCTAAGGAGAGAGGTCTCAGAAGACCAGCACCAACCTCCCTGTTAGGCAGGAGCACCTTCCTGGAAGGAGCGTGAGGCAAAATGCTGTGATTAGCACTTAATCCATTTTTTCAGCCAAAACTAAGAGTCCCCAATACTGTCCTGAATAGATGAGATGCCCGAAGGACAGAAATAGCCCCTGGACAGGAGCCCCCTGCACACAAGCATGGTGAGGGTCCAGGACCCTCCAAGCCCGGAGAAGTGGTCTCAAAGGTGACATCACACAGGATCGATCCAGGCCTCGGGCCCAACACCGGTTCCCAAGACCACGCTCTGGGTGAGTCTCCACCTTCTCTGCGCTTCCTCGCCCGGGGCCGATAAAGGAGCGCCTTCACCCAGAACCATATTCCACAATGAGACTGTCAGCAAGGTGGAGAGAGGGCGGCGTAAACACAGAGCAGTTAGATCATCCAGACAGAGACACCCCTGGGAAGCGGCACAGGAACCCGGAAGGGGCCCTGTGTCCAGCGTCACACCTCCTGGACAGGGAGGAGGACGTTCTGGCCCGGAGGCCCCGCCTGAGCACCTGCCCTCTCTCCACCCGCTGCTCTGACGGCTCCAGCCTCAGTCCACCCACCAAGGGCTGCGGGGCCACGGCCCAGCTGCTCTGCTGTGTGGCTGCTGCGCTGTGCTTGAATCAGAAGGGGCGGCATGAACCGAGGACGTGTGTGATCTGAACAGGGCACTCTGCTCCACTGGAAGGTTCAGGAGAATGACCGAGCCCGTCGCCAGCGTGAAGACTGCTGTGCTGAAATACACTCCTCACACCTTAACCAGGCCTGGCTTCCCTAGCGAAACTGGGCTGGAAATGAAGACTGTGTGTCTGAAACATCTGTGATCCCAGAAAGCAGGGGAATAACCAAGAAGGACTATTCAGTCTCGCCTTTAGAATGAGGCAGGAACTAGAGAGGACGCCCGAGAATAAACTAGAGACAGGGGGAACACCAGGTTTTCAAGGGGATTGCTACAGGCCAAATTCACATCTATGTGTCCTCCATCACACGCCAATAACAGCATAATGACACCCAAAGCCGGAGCTTAGTGTACCTGGAAGAGGCTTCATCTGACTTTTATACTGGATATATTTGTTCAGTTGCCAAGTTGTGTCTGACTGTTTGCAACCCCCTGGATGGCAGCATCCAGGGTCCTCCACCCTTCACTGCCACCGGCGATGCCTCAAACTCAAGTCCACTGACTGGGTGATATCACCCAACCGTCTCATCCTCTGTGGCGCCTTCCCCTCCAGCTCTCCATCTTTCCCAGCATCAGGGTCTTCTCCAGTGAGTCACCTCTTCCCATTACCTGCCCAAACTATTGGCACTTTAGCTTCAGGATCAGGCCTTCCAATGAATATTCAGGACTGCTTTCCTTAGGATAGACTGCTTGGATCTCCTCGCTGTCCAAGGGACTCTCAAGAATCTTTCCAGCCACTGAAAGCGTCAATTCATTGCCACTCAGCCTTCTTTATGGTCCAACTCTCACATCTGTACCTGACGCCTGGAAAACCAAGCTTTGACTATATGGACCTTTGTCAAAAGTGATGTCTCTCCTTCTCAGTACACTGTCTAGGTTTGTCATAGCTTTTCTTCCAAGCTGGAATCAGGATTGCCAGCAGAAATATGAACAGCCTCAGATCGGCGGGTGCCAGCACCCTAATGGCAGGAGGTGAAGAGGCGCTAAAGAGCTTCCTAATGACGATAAAGGAGGATAGTGAAAGGCTGCCTTAAAACTCAGCACTCGACACAGAGCCCATGGCATCTGGTCCCACCACCTCATGGCAAACGGATGGGGAGAGAATGGAAACACCCACAGATGATATTTCCTTGGGCTCCAAAATCACTGCGGCTTCATAGTAACCAGGGCAAAGCACCACCGTGGATACAGAAAGAGAGAGAGACAGGCACCCAGGTCTTCCACTACAAAGAGCCATCCAGTCACAAAGGCAGACAGTAAGGGAGGGAGAAACCAACGGCAGAAGAGCAGGAGACAGTGAGCGAGCCGGACAGAGCGAGGCCCCAGCCAGCAGGCACCCTGCGAGAGTCACATCCTCCAGAGAAACACACAGAAGCCCACTCACAGAGAAAGACGATCCAGTGGAAAGAGCGCAGTTCCTACAAACGCTCTAATTCCAAACAAATTGAAACAGGTGAGAGAGTCATTCCAACAGGAGTCGCAGGCGCTGTGATGAAACCACGGGACGGGGTGGAAGGGACCTGTGGACACCCAGAGAAGGAAGAGGCCAGCAGCGGCGGTCACACGAGAACACGGAGGAGAAGGCGCGGAGAGGAAGACAGCCCCCAGAAAGTGAGCCTCGGAGCCAGGAAAACACGGGACGCACACCACCAGGGAAAGCGCACAGCGGCATCACCAGCAAGAGGAGGGCAGATACGGGGCACCCAACACGCAGCCCACCGCGACCCTCTCAGCTCAGGGAAAGCTGGAAGTCTGTACTTTAAACTTGAGAAAGTCTCCATGACCCAAAGGAAAATCTGCACGTTTAGCTGAAAGGAGGATAACGTGTTCCAGGGAAAACAGATGCAAAATGCTCAGGACTAAGACATGAGATGATTACAAGTAGAATTCACAGGTTTTAAGAAATGTTGCGAAAACACCAATCCCCTCGTCCCGGGGCCATGGGGAGGCCGTGGCTATCTGGTCAATGTGAGCCCTGTCTCTGGGAAACATCCTAAGCCCAGAGATGCAGGAGCAGAATCTGCAAACACCTGATGGGAACAAAGGCACCCTGAAACAGCCCCTCTGGACACAGCATCGCTCAAGTCCTGGAAGACAGGCAAGCAGGCCCGCGGGACAGGAGGCCAGAGATGCGGTCCCCTGGCTCCTTGACGAGGCCTGGCAGGACCCATCCCTCGGGACTGGCTCCCATCAAAGAGGACCGATGGGAGAGGCCCTGATGGGAACCCATAACGCGGGGATTAATCCTGAGTGATTACAAACGAGGATCAGAGCAGGGACCAGCAACGGATGCCTGGAGTGTAACACGTCAACTGCGGAATGTCCCCTTCATCCCCACGCTAATGCTTCTTGCATCTTCCAAGGGGACTGGAGATTACTATCAAATCTGCATCATAAGTTTCTTTTGAAAACTGTTTTCCTGACTTGGTTTGTGTTATTCCCACCCTGCCACCCTGTTAAGGAGGGGCTGGACTCCACTGATCTCCCCAATTTCCCACAAGAAAGAAGATCTGGGAAACACAGTCTATCTTTTGATGTTTTTATTTGAAATGGACATATATGGTGTCCTACAGAATTTCTGTCTATCCTTTTACTTGCTGAATATTATATTCTTGAAAATTCAGTCACCTTTCTTTGTATGAACCTCGGCCATCTTCCCCCTGGTACTTAGGTCTCTTGAATGAGCCTCCACCCTACTTACTGATGGTCTTAGCTGTGGACCCCAGGGGAGCCCCCACCTTCCTCCCCAGGAGCCAGGCCCTGCCAGCATCCTCCTATGTGGTCCAGGCTCTGAGTGTTTGCCTAGTGGGGTCATGGTCCCATCACACGCACAGGGGCTTAGACCTACTCCCATCTCCAGGATCCGATGTGACCACCAGTGAGGCACGTCTGAAGGACACTCAGAGCATCTCCGGACACATAAGAATGGCCCCATGTACCACGCACCAGCATCACTGTCCCTGATTTCCGAGGCTCAGGTGCCAGGTCGCTCCGTCTCTACGTCCTGTCCTGACCCTGCCCTGCCTCTCAGGTCCGAGGGCCAACACCTGGAGGGAGCATCAGCCACATCCTGATCCCCGAACCTTTCTGCTTCCACTTCATTTCAGAATTGTTTGCTCATTTCCTTGCAGAGCCTCCAGGAGTCTGTGGAATGGGCTGCGTGTATTGGAGGGAACAAAATCTGTCCATCCCCCAAGGTCCTCCCTCAGTGCGGGTTTAGACAGCGCCCAGTGGTTTAGTAGACAACAAGCCTGGGCGGCCATGCTGGTCGCTGACCCTTGCTCCTCTGTGCGTTCTGTTCACTGCAAGAGAATCCCTGTAATGAATGTTCTCCTGAGTTACCCTCTCTACAGCCTGTAATCGAGTGATCAGCACCACTGCCCCTGCCCCTGGCTCTCAGTGTATTCTGCTTTCATGAGACAGAGGAGTGAAAACCCACATAATCCACCACTGAGTCCCCAGGACGCCCACAGCAATTTGAAGGGCGATACCACTCTCTCCCTCTTCCCTGCGGCCTAAGCTTGTTGGAAATTCTTAACATGGAGCCTCTCGACAATGGACGGACTTCAGGTGTGATATGGAGTCTCTGAATTCGATGCAAAGCTGTGTGTTGACGTGCAGATGTGTGGACTTGTCTGAGGGGAAGCCCAGCAGGATTCCAAGAGGCGCATATGCACCACAAGCCCTTTGCTCTGGCTTTCGGGTCTGGTCCCGATGCGGAGCAGGAGAGTGCACTGAAGCTTACCTGGGTCTCAGCGTCAGAGGGTGAGAATGAACTAACGCGCGCCATCTGAGGACACAGGAGCATCTCCACCTCACAGGGAGAGAAGCTCTGACACTATTCATTGCTGGGAGGTCCTCGGGGAGGGGTGAGGCCCCTCTCTGCTGACAGCTCAGTGGGAAGGTTTCAGGAGCCCCCGCCTCACCTGCTCAGGCCTGAGGCCCACTTTGCAGGACTCAGTGAACCTCAGTTATGTTCAGTTCAGTCACTCAGTCGTGTCGAACTCTTTGCAACCCCATGAATTGTAGCACGCCAGGCCTCCCTGTCCATCACCAACTCCCGCAGTTCACTCAAACTCAGGTCTATTGAGGCGGTGATGCCATCCAGCCATCTCATCCTCTGCCGACCCTTTCTCCTCCCATCCCCAATCCCTCCCAAAATCAGGGTATTTTCCAATGAGTCAATTCTTTGCATGAGGTGGCCAGAGTATTGGAGTTTCACCTTCAGCATCAGTCCTTCCAATGAACACCCAGGACTGATCTCCTTTTGGATAGACTGCTTGGATCTCCTCGCTGTCCAAAGGACCCTCAAGAGTCTTTTCCAGGACCACATTCAAAGCGTCAATTCATTGCTGCTCAGCCTTCTTTATGGTCCAACTCTCACATCTGTACCTGACGCCTGGAAAAACCAAGCTTTGACTATATGGACCTTTGTCGGCAAAGTGATGTCTCTCCTTCTCAGTACACTGTCTAGGTTTGTCATAGCTTTTCTTCCAAGCTGGAATCAGGATTGCCAGCAGAAGTATGAACAGCCTCAGATCAGCGGGTGCCAGCACCCTAATGGCAGGAGGTGAAGAGGCACTAAAGAGCTTCTGATGATGATAAAGGAGGATAGTGAAAAGGCTGCCTTAAAACTCAGCACTCGACACAGAGCCCATGGCATCTGGTCCCACCACCTCATGGCAAACGGATGGGGAGAGAATGGAAACACCCACAGATGATATTTCCTTGGGCTCCAAAATCACTGCGGCTTCATAGTAACCAGGAGCAAAGCACCACCGTGGATACAGAAAAGAGAGAGAGACAGGCACCCAGGTCTTCCACTACAAAGAGCCATCCAGTCACAAAGGCAGACAGTAAGGGAGGGAGGAGAAACCAACGGCAGAAGAGCAGGAGACAGTGAGCGAGCCGGACAGAGCGAGGCCCCAGCCAGCAGGCACCCTGCGAGGAGTCACATCCTCCAGAGAAACACACAGAGAAGCCCCACTCACAGAGAAAGACGATCCAGTGGAAAGAGCGCAGTTCCTACAAACGCTCTAATTCCAAACAAATTGAAACAGGTGAGAGAGTCATTCCAACAGGAGTCGCAGGCGCTGTGATGAAACCCCGGGACGGGTGGAAGGGACCTGTGGACACCCAGAGAAGGAAGAGGCCAGCAGCGGCGGTCACACGAGAACACGGAGGAGAAGGGCGCGGAGAGGAAGACAGCCCCCAGAAAGTGAGCCTCGGAGCCAGGAAAACACGCGGGACGCACACCACCAGGGAAAGCGCACAGCGGCATCACCAGCAAGAGGAGGGCAGACGCGGGGCACCCAACACGCAGCCCACCGCGACCCTCTCAGCTCAGGGAAAGCTGGAAGTCTGTACTTTAAACTTGAGAAAGTCTCCATGACCCAAAGGAAAATCTGCACGTTTAGCTGAAAGGAGGATAACGTGTTCCAGGGGAAAACAGATGCAAAATGCTCAGGACTAAGACATGAGATGATTACAAGTAGAATTCCACAGGTTTTAAGAAATGTTGCGAAAACACCAATCCCCTCGTCCCGGGGCGATGGGTGGGATGCCGAGGCTATCTGGTCAATGTGAGCCCTGTCTCTGGGAAACATCCTAAGCCCAGCGATGCAGGAGCAGAATCTGCAAACACCTGATGGGAACAAAGGCACCCCTGAAACAGCCCCTCTGGACACAGCATCGCTCAAGTCCTGGAAGACAGGCAAGCAGGCCCGCGGGACAGGAGGCCAGAGATGCGGTCCCCTGGCTCCTTGACGAGGCCTGGCAGGACCCATCCCTCGGGACTGGCTCCCATCAAAGAGGACCGATGGGAGAGGCCCTGATGGGAACCCATAACGCGGGGATTAATCCTGAGTGATTACAAACGAGGATCAGAGCAGGGACCAGCAACGGATGCCTGGAGTGTAACATGTCAACTGCAGAATGTCCCCTTCATCCCCACGCTAATGCTTCTTGCATCTTCCAAGGGGACTGGGAGATTACTATCAAATCTGCATCATAAGTTTCTTTTGAAAACTGTTTTTCCCTGACTTGGTTTGTGTTATTCCCACCCTGCCACCCTGTTAAGGAGGGGCTGGACTCCACTGATCTCCCCAATTTCCCACAAGAAAGAAGATCTGGGAAACACAGTCTATCTTTTGATGTTTTTATTTGAAATGGACATATATGGTGTCCTACAGAATTTCTGTCTATCCTTTTACTTGCTGAATATTATATTCTTGAAAATTCAGTCACCTTTCTTTGTATGAACCTCGGCCATCTTCCCCCTGGTACTTAGGTCTCTTGAATGAGCCTCCACCCTACTTACTGATGGTCTTAGCTGTGGACCCCAGGGGAGCCCCCACCTTCCTCCCCAGGAGCCAGGCCCTGCCAGCATCCTCCTATGTGGTCCAGGCTCTGAGTGTCTGCCTAGTGGGGTCATGGTCCCATCACACGCACAGGGGCTTAGACCTACTCCCATCTCCAGCATCCGATGTGAGCACCAGTGAGGCCCATCTGAAGGACACTCAGAGCATCTCCCGACACATAAGAATGGCCCCGTGTACCACGCACCAGCATCACTGTCCCTGATTTCCGAGGCTCAGGTGCCAGGTCGCTCCGTCTCTACGTCCTGTCCTGACCCTGCCCTGCCTCTCAGGACCCAGGGCCAACACCTGGAGGGTGTATCCCCCTCGTCCTGATCCCTGAACCTTTCTGCTTCCACTTCATTTCAGAATTGTCTGCTCATTTCCTTGCAGAGCCTCCAGGAGTCTGTGGAATGGGCTGCGTGTATTGGAGGGAACAAAATCTGTCCGTCCAGCACCCTCCTACCTCAGTGCAGGTTTACACAGCGCCCAGTGGTTTAGTAGACGACCAGCCTGGGGGCCATGCTGGTCGCTGACCCATGCTCCTCCGTGCGTTCTGTTCACTGCAAGACAATCCCTGTTATGAATGTTCTCCTGAGTCACCCTCTCTACAGCCTGTAATCGAGTGATCAGCACCACTGCCCCTGCCCCTGGCTCTCAGTGTATTCTGCTTTCATGAGACAGAGGAGTGAAAACCCACATAATCCACCACTGAGTCCCCAGGACGCCCACAGCAATTTGAAGGGGCGATGCCACTCTCTCCCTCTTCCCTGCGGCCTAAGCTTGTTGGAAATTCTTAACATGGAGCCTCCCGACAATGGACGGACTTTAGGTGTGATATGGAGTCTCTGAATTCGAGGCAAAGCTGTGTGTTGATGTGCAGATGTGTGGACTTGTCTGAGGGGAAGCCCAGCAGGATTCCAAAAGGCCCATACGCACCAGAAGCCCTTTTGCTCTGGCTTTCAGGTCTGGTCCCCGAAGCGGAGCTGGAGAGTGCACTGAAGCTTACCTGGGTCTCAGCGTCAGAGGGTGAGAATGAACTAACGCGGGCCATCTGAGGACACAGGAGCATCTCCACCTCACAGGGAGACCCCCCTCCTGGGGAAGCTCTGACACTGTTCATTGCTGGGAGGTCCTCAGGGAGGGGTGAGGCCCCTCTCTGCTGACAGCTCAGTGGGAAGGTTTCAGGAGCCCCCGCCTCACCTGCTCAGGCCTGAGGCCCACTTTGCAGGACTCAGTGAACCTCAGTTATGTTCAGTTCAGTCACTCAGTTGTGTCGAACTCTTTGCAACCCCATGAATTGTAGCACGCCAGGCCTCCCTGTCCATCACCAACTCCCGCAGTTCACTCAAACTCAGGTCTATTGAGGCGGTGATGCCATCCAGCCCTCTCATCCTCTGCCGACCCTTTCTCCTCCCACCCCCAATCCCTCCCAAAATCAGGGTATTTTCCAATGAGTCAATTCTTTGCATGAGGTGGCCAGAGTATTGGAGTTTCACCTTCAGCATCAGTCCTTCCAATGAACACCCAGGACTGATCTCCTTTTGGATAGACTGCTTGGATCTCCTCGCTGTCCAAAGGACCCTCAAGAATCTTTTCCAGCACCACATTCAAAGCGTCAATTCATTGCCGCTCAGCCTTCTGTATGGTCCAACTCTCACATCTGTCCCTGACGCCTGGAAAAACCAAGCTTTGACTATATGGACCTTTGTCGGCAGGGTGATGTCTCTCCTTCTAAATACACTGTCTAGGTTAGTCACAGCTTTTCTTCCAAGCTGGAATCAGGATTGCCAACAGAAATATGAACAGCCTCAGATCGGCGGGTGACAGCACCCTAATGGCAGGAGGTGAAGAGGCGCTAAAGAGCTTCCTAATGACGATGAAGGAGGAGAGTGAAAGGGCTGCCTTAAAACTCAGCACTCGACACAGAGCCCATGGCGTCTGGTCCCACCACCTCATGGCAAACGGGTGGGGAGAGAATGGAAACACCCACAGATGATATTTCCTTGGGCTCCACAATCACTGCGGCTTCATAGTAATCAGGAGCAAAGCACCACCGTGGATACAGAAAGGAGAGAGAGACAGGCACCCAGGTCTTCCACTGCAAAGAGCCATCCAGTCACAAAGGCAGACAGTAAGGGAGGGAGGAGAAACCAACGGCAGAAGAGCAGGAGACAGTGAGCGAGCCGGACAGAGCGAGGCCCCAGCCAGCAGGCACCCTGCGAGGAGTCACATCCTCCAGAGAAAGACACAGAGAAGCCCCACTCACAGAGAAAGACGATCCAGTGGAAAGAGCGCAGTTCCTACAAACGCTCTAATTCCAAACAAATTGAAACAGGTGAGAGAGTCATTCCAACAGGAGTCGCAGGCGCTGTGAGGAAACCACGGGAGGGGTGGAAGGGACCTGTGGACACCCACAGAAGAAAGAGGCCAGCAGCGACGGCCACACCAGAACACGGAGGAGAAGGGCGCGGAGAGGAAGACAGCCCCCAGTAAGTGAGCCTCGGAGCCGGGAAAACACCCGAGACGCCCACCACCAGGGAAAGCGCACAGCGGCATCACCAGCAAGAGGAGGGCGGATCCGGGGCACCCAACACGCAGCCCACCGCGACCCTCACAGCTCAGGGAAAGCTGGAAGTCTGTACTTTAAACGTGAGAAACTCTCCATGACCCGAAGGATAATCTGCACGTTTAGCTGAAAGGAGGAGAACGTGTTCCAGGGGAAAACAGATGCAAAATGCTCAGGACCAGGACATGAGATGATTACAAGCAGAATTCCACAGGTTTTAAGAAATGTTGCGAAAACACCAATCCCCCGTCCCGGGGCCATGCGTGGGGAGGCCGTGGCTATCTGGTCAAAGTGAGCCCTGTCTCTGGGAAACATCCTAAGCCCAGAGATGCAGGAGCAGAATCTGCAAACACCTGATGGGAACAAACGCACCCCTGAAACAGCCCCTGTGGACAGAGAATCGCTCAAGTCCTGGAAGACGGGCAAGCAGGCCCACAGGACAGGAGGCCAGAGATGCGGTCCCCTGGCTCCTTGACGAGGCCTGGCAGGACCCATCCCTCGGGACTGGCTCCCATCAAAGAGGACCGATGGGAGAGGCCCTGATGGGAACCCATAACGCGGGGATTAATCCTGAGTGATTACAAACGAGGATCAGAGCAGGGACCAGCAACGGATGCCTGGAGTGTAACACGTCAACTGCGGAATGTCCCCTTCATCCCCACGCTAATGCTTCTTGCATCTTCCAAGGGGACCGGGAGATTACTATCAAATCTGCGTCATAAGTTTCCTTTGAAAACTGTTTTTCCCTGACTTGGTTTGTGTTATTCCCACCCTGCCACCCTGTTAAGGAGGGGCTGGACTCCACTGATCTCCCCAATTTCCCACAAGAAAGAAGATCTGGGAAACACAGTCTATCTTTTGATGTTTTTATTTGAAATGGACATATATGGTGTCCTACAGAATTTCTGTCTATCCTTTTACTTGCTGAATATTATATTTTAAAAAATTCAGTCACCTTTCTTTTATGAACCCCGGCCGTCTTCCCCTCTGGTACCTAGTTCTCTAGCATAAGCCTCCACCCTACTTACTGATGGTCTTAGCTGTGGACCCCAGGGGAGCCCCCACCTTCCTCCCCAGGAGCCAGGCCCTGCCAGCATCCTCCTATGTGGTCCAGGCTCTGAGTGTCTGCCTAGTGGGGCCATGGTCCCATCACACATAAAGGGGCTTAGAGCTACTCCCATCTCCAGGATCTGATGTGAGCACCAGTGAGGCACGTCTGAAGGACACTCAGAGCATCTCCCGACACATAAGAAAGGCCCGTGTACCCCCCGACACCATCACTGTCCCTGATTTCCGAGGCTCAGGTGCCAGGTCCCCCAGTCTCTGCCTCCTGTCCTGACCCTGCCCTGCCTCTCAGCACCCAGGCCCCCATCTGGAGGGGACACCTCCTTCTCCTGATCCCCGAACCTTTCTGCTTCCACTTCATTTCAGAATTCTTTGCTCATTTCCTCGCAGAGCCTCCAGGAGTCTGTGGAATGGGCTGTGTTTCTTGGAGGGACCAGCATCTGTCCGTCCAGCACGGTCCTGCCTCAGCGCAGGTTTACACAGCGCCCAGTGGTTTAGTAGACGACCAGCCTGGGGGCCATGCTGGTCGCTGACCCTTGCTCCTCCGTGCGTTCTTTTCACTGCAAGAGAATCCCTGTTATGAATGTTCTCCTGAGTTACCCTCTCTACAGCCTGTAATCGAGTGATCAGCACTGCTGCCCCTGCCCCTGGCTCTCAGTGTATTCTGGTTTCATGAGACACAGGAGGGAAAAACCACATAACCCACCACTGAGTCCCCGGGACACCCACAGCAACGTGAAGGGGCAAGGCCGGTCTCTCCCTCGTCCCTGCAGCCTCCGCTTGTAGGAAATTCTTTACGTGGAGCCTGCAGTCCATGAATGGACATCAGGTCCGATATGGAGTCTCTGAATTCGAGGCAAAGCTGTGTGTTGACGTGCAGATGTGTGGACTTGTCTGAAGAGAGACCCAGCAGGATTCCAAGAGGCGCATACGCACCAGAAGCTCTTAAGCGCGGGACTTAGGGTCTGGTCCCGGATGCGGAGCAGGAGAGTGCACCGAAGCTTACCTGGGTCTCAGCGTCAGAGGCTGAGAATGAACTAACGCGCGCCATCTGAGGACACAGGAGCAGCTCCACCTCACAGGGAGACCCTCCTCCTGGGGCAGCTCAGACTGCTCATCGCAGGGTGGGCATCAGGGAGGGGCGAGGCCCCTGCTGTGCTGCCGGCTCAGCGGGAAGGTTTCAGGAGCCCCCGCCTCACCTGCTCAGGCCTGAGACCCACTTTGCAGGACTCAGTGACTCTAGAGGGAATCAAAACGTCAAAGGGTTGAAGGCTCACTCTAAAGACCTCCGAGTAAACCCAAGTCCTCTCATACCCTGGGGAGGGCGCCCACACAGGGGCAGTTACTGGGGGTTCAGTGGACACGTTAACACACGGTCTGCCCTGGAGACACACGTTTCTCTCTGTGACTTCAGGGGGTCGCCCCGCCTCCACCTGGGGTGAGCTGCCTGCAGGCCTGAGGGCTGGAACCTGGGAGGTGCTGCAGCGACATCGTGTGGCGGCAGGAGGAACAGCACGGCGTCCGTCCTCTGAGCTCAGAAGTATTCACACCCTTTGGACTCCAGGATGATCCGTTTTTTCAGAAGCATCCGTGAGAAATCCCGGCTGCACGTGTCCTGAATTTCACCTGTCCACCCTGCCACCCAGGTGATGCGCTAAGGAGAGAGGTCTCAGAAGAGCAGCACCAACCTCCCTGTTAGGCAGGAGCACCTTCCTGGAAGGAGCGTGAGGCAAAATGCTGTGATTAGCACTTAATCCATTTTTTCAGCCAAAACTAAGAGTCCCCAATACAGTCCTGAATAGATGAGATGCCCGAAGGACAGAAATAGCCCCTGGACAGGAGCCCCCTGCACACAAGCATGGTGAGGGTCCAGGACCCTCCAAGCCCGGAGAAGTGGTCTCAAAGGTGACATCACACAGGATCGATCCAGGCCTCGGGCCCAACACCGGTTCCCAAGACCACGCTCTGGGTGAGTCTCCACCCTCTCTGCGCTTCCTCGCCCGGGGCCGATAAAGGAGCGCCTTCACCCAGAACCATATTCCACAATGAGACTGTCAGCAAGGTGGAGAGAGGTCGGCGTAAACACAGAGCAGTTAGATCATCCAGACAGAGACACCGCTGGGAAGCGGCACAGGAACCCGGAAGGGGCCCTGTGTCCAGCGTCACACCTCCCCCTGGACAGGGAGGTGGACGTTCTGGCCCCAGAGGCCCCCGCCTGAGCACCTGCCCTCTCTCTCCACCCGCTGCTCTGACGGCTCCAGCCTCAGTCCGCCCACCAAGGGCTGCCGGGGCCACGGCCCAGCTGTGGGGGCTCTGCTGTGTGTGGCTGCTGTGCTGTGCTTGAATCAGAAGGGGCGGCATGAACCGAGGACATGTGTGATCTGAACAGGGCACTCTGCTCCACTGGAAGGTTCAGGAGAATGACCGAGCCCGTCGCCAGCGTGAAGACTGCTGTGCTGAAATACACTCCTCACACCTTAACCAGGCCTGGCTTCCCTAGCGAAACTGGGCTGGAAATGAAGACTGTGTGTCTGAAACATCTGTGATCCCAGAAAGCAGGGGAATAACCAAGAAGGACTATTCAGTCTCGCCTTTAGAATGAGGTAGGGACTAGAGAGGACGCCCGAGAATAGACTAGAGACAGGGGGAACACCAGGTTTTCAAGGGGACTGCTACAGGTCCAATTCACATCTGTGTGTCCTCCATCACCCGCCAATAACAGCATAATGACACCCAAAAGCCGGAGCTTAGTGTACCTGGAAGAGGCTTCATCTGACTTTTATACTTGATATATTTGTTCAGTTGCCAAGTTGTGTCTGACTGTTGGCAACCCCCTGGATGGCAGCATCCAGGGTCCTCCACCCTTCACTGCCACCGGCGATGCCTCAAACTCAAGTCCACAGACTGGGTGATATCACCCAACCGTCTCATCCGCTGTGGCGCCTTCCCCTCCAGCCCTCCATCTTTCCCAGCATCAGGGTCTTTTCCAGTGAGTCACCTCTTCCCATTACCTGCCCAAACTATTGGCACTTTAGCTTCAGGATCAGGCCTTCCAATGAATATTCAGGACTGCTTTCCTTAGGATAGACTGCTTGGATCTCCTCGCTGTCCAAGGGACTCTCAAGAATCTTTTCCAGCACCACAATGAAAGCGTCAATTCATTGCCACTCAACCTTCTTTATGGTCCAACTCTCACATCTGTACCCGACGCCTGGAAAAACCACGCTTTGACTATATGCACCTTTGTCGGCAAAGTGATGTCTCTCCTTCTCAGTACACTTTCTAGGTTTGTCATAGCTTTTCTTCCAAGCTGGAATCAGGATTGCCAACAGAAATATGAACAGCCTCAGATCGGCGGGTGCCAGCACCCTAATGGCAGGAGGTGAAGAGGCGCTAAAGAGCTTCCTAATGACGATGAAGGAGGAGAGTGAAAGGGCTGCCTTAAAACTAGCACTCGACACAGAGCCCAAGGCGTCTGGTCCCACCACCTCATGGCAAATGGATGGGGAGAGAATGGAAACACCCACAGATGATATTTCCTTGGGCTCCAAAATCACTGCGGCTTCATAGTAATCAGGAGCAAAGCACCACCGTGGATACGGAAAAGAGAGAGAGACAGGCACCCAGGTCTTCCACTACAAAGAGCCATCCAGTCACAAAGGCAGACAGTAAGGGAGGGAGGAGAAACCAACGGCAGAAGAGCAGGAGACAGTGAGCGAGCCGGACAGAGCGAGGCCCCAGCCAGCAGGCACCCTGCGAGGAGTCACATCCTCCAGAGAAAGACACAGAGAAGCTCGACTCACAGAGAAAGACGATCCAGTGGAAAGAGCGCAGTTCCTACAAACGCTCTAATTCCAAACAAATTGAAACAGGTGAGAGAGTCATTCCAACAGGAGTCGCAGGCGCTGTGATGAAACCACGGGAGGGGTGGAAGGGACCTGTGGACACCCAGAGAAGGAAGAGGCCAGCAGCGACGGCCACACGAGAACACGGAGGAGAAGGGCACGGAGAGGAAGACAGCCCCCAGAAAGTGAGCCGTGGAGCTGGGAAAACACCCGGGATGCCCACCACCAGGGAAAGCGCACAGAGGCATCCAGCAAGAGGAGGGCAGACACGGGGCACCCCACCCCAGCCCCCGCGACCCTCACGGCTCAGGAAACACTGGAAGTCTGTACTTTAAACGTGAGAAAGTCTCCATGACCCGAAGGAAAATCTGCACGTTTAGCTGAAAGGAGGAGAACCTGTTCCAGGAAAACAGATGCAAACTGCTCAGGACTAAGACACGAGACGATTACAAGCAGAATTCCACAGGTTTTAAGAAATGTTGCAAAAACACCAATCCCCCCGTCCCAGGGTCATGTGTGGGGAGGCCGTGGCTATCTGGTCAATGTGAGCCCTATCTCTGGGAAACATCCTAAGCCCAGAGATGCAGGAGCAGAATCTGCAAACATCTGATGGAAACAAAGGCACCCCTGAAACAGCCCCTGTGGACACAGCATCGCTCAAGGCCTGGAAGACAGGCAAGCAGGCCCGCGGGACAGGAGGCCAGAGCTGCGGACCCCTGGCTCCTTGACGAGGCCTGGCAGGACCCATCCCTCGGGACTGGCTCCCATCAAAGAGGACCGATGGGAGAGGCCCTGATGGGAACCCATAACGTGGGGATTAATCCTGAGTGATTACAGACGAGGATCAGAGCAGGGACCAGCAACGGATGCCTGGAGTGTAACATGTCAACTGCAGAATGTCCCCTTCATCCCCACGCTAATGCTTCTTGCATCTTCCAAGGGGACCGGGAGATTACTATCAAATCTGCGTCATAAGTTTCTTTTGAAAACTGTTTTTCCCTGACTTGGTTTGTGTTATTCCCACCCTGCCACCCTGTTAAGGAGGGGCTGGACTCCACTGATCTCCCCAATTTCCCACAAGAAAGAAGATCTGGGAAACACAGTCTATCTTTTGATGTTTTTATTTGAAATGGACATATATGGTGTCCTACAGAATTTCTGTCTATCCTTTTACTTGCTGAATATTATATTTTTGAAAATTCAGTCACCTTTCTTTGTATGAACCCCGGCCGTCTTCCCCTCTGATACCTGGGTCTCCTGAATGAGCCTACTTACTGATGGTCTTAGCTGTGGACCCCAGGGGAGCCCCCACCTTCCTCCCCAGGAGCCAGGCCCTGCCAGCATCCTCCTATGTGGTCCAGGCTCTGAGTGTCTGCCTAGTGGGGTCATGGTCCCATCACACGCACAGGGGCTTAGACCTACTCCCATCTCCAGCATCCGATGTGAGCACCAGTGAGGCCCATCTGAAGGACACTCAGAGCATCTCCCGACACATAAGAATGGCCCCGTGTACCACGCACCAGCATCGCTGTCCCTGATTTCCGAGGCTCAGGTGCCAGGTCGCTCCGTCTCTACGTCCTGTCCTGACCCTGCCCTGCCTCTCAGGACCCAGGGCCAACACCTGGAGGGTGTATCCGCCTCGTCCTGATCCCCGAACCTTTCTGCTTCCACTTCATTTCAGAATTGTCTGCTCATTTCCTTGCAGAGCCTCCAGGAGTCTGTGGAATGGGCTGCGTGTATTGGAGGGAACAAAATCTGTCTGTCCAGCACGGTCCTGCCTCAGCGCAGGTTTAGACAGCGCCCAGTGGTTTAGTAGACGACCAGCCTGGGGGTCATGCTGGTCGCTGACCCTTGCTCCTCCGTGCGTTCTTTTCACTGCAAGAGAATCCCTGTTATGAATGTTCTCCTGAGTCACCCTCTCTACAGCCTGTAATCGAGTGATCAGCACCACTGCCCCTGCCCCTGGCTCTCAGTGTATTCTGCTTTCATGAGACAGAGGAGTGAAAACCCACATAATCCACCACTGAGTCCCCAGGACGCCCACAGCAATTTGAAGGGGCGATGCCACTCTCTCCCTCTTCCCTGCGGCCTAAGCTTGTTGGAAATTCTTAACATGGAGCCTCCCGACAATGGACGGACTTTAGGTGTGATATGGAGTCTCTGAATTCGAGGCAAAGCTGTGTGTTGACATGCAGATGTGTGGACTTGTCTGAGGGGAAGCCCAGCAGGATTCCAAGAGACGCATACGCACCAGAAGCCCTTAAGCGCGGGCTTTCGGGTCTGGTCCCGGATGCGGAGCAGGAGAGTGCACTGAAGCTCACCTGGGTCTCAGAGTCAGAGGGTGAGAATGAACTAACGCGCGCCATCTGAGGACACAGGAGCAGCTCCACCTCACAGGGAGAGCCCCCTCCTGGGGCAGCTCAGACTGCTCATCGCAGGGTGGGCATCAGGGAGGGGCGAGGCCCCTGCTGTGCTGCCGGCTCAGCGGGAAGGTTTCAGGAGCCCCCGCCTCACCTGCTCAGGCCTGAGACCCACTTTGCAGGACTCAGTGACTCTAGAGGGAATCAAAACGTCAAAGGACTGAAGGCTCACTCTAAAGACCCCCGAGTAAATCCAAGTCCTCTCATACCCTGGGGAGGGCGCCCACACAGGGGCAGTTACTGGGGGTTCCGTGGACACGTTAACACACGGTCTGCCCTGGAGACACTCCTTTCTCTCTGTAAGTTCAGGGGGTCGCCCCGCCTCCACCTGGGGTGAGCTGCCTGCAGGCCTGAGGGCTGGAACCTGGGAGGTGCTGCAGCGACATCGTGTGGCGGCAGGAGGAACAGCACGGCGTCGGTCCTCTGAGCTCAGAAGTATTCACACCCTTGGGACCCCAGGATGATCCGTTTTTTCAGAAGCATCTGTGAGAAATCCTGGCTCCACGTGTTTTATCCTCTGTGGAGCCTTCCCCTCCAGCTCTCCATCTTTCCAGCATCAGGGTCTTTTCCAGTGAGTCACCTCTTCCCATTACCTGCCCAAAGTATTGGCACTTTAGCTTCAGGATCAGGCCTTCCAATGAACACCCAGGACTGAGTTCCTTAGGATAGACTGCTTGGATCTCCTTGCTGTCCAAGGGACTCTCAAGAATCTTTTCCAGCACCACATTCAAAGCGTCAATTCATTGCCGCTCAGCCTTCTTTATGGTCCAACTCTCACATCTGTCCCTGACGCCTGGAAAAACCAAGCTTTGACTATATGGACCTTTGTCAGCAACGTGATGTCTCTCCTTCTCAATACACTGTCTAGGTTTGTCATAGCTTTTCTTCCAAGCTGGAATCAGGATTGCCAACAGAAATATGAACAGCCTCAGATCGGCGGGTGACAGCACCCTAATGGCAGGAGGTGAAGAGGCGCTAAAGAGCTTCCTAATGATGATGAAGGAGGAGAGTGAAAGGGCTGCCTCAAAACTCAGCACTCGACACAGAGCCCATGGCGTCTGGTCCCACCACCTCATGGCAAACGGGTGGGGAGAGAATGGAAACACCCGCAGATGATATTTCCTTGGGCTCCAAAATCACTGTGGCTTCATAGTAACCAGAAGCAAAGCACCACCATGGATACAGAAGAGAGAGAGAGACAGGCACCCAGGTCTTCCACTACAAAGAGCCATCCAGTCACAAAGGCAGACAGTAAGGGAGGGAGGAGAAACCAACGGCAGAAGAGCAGGAGACAGTGAGCGAGCCGGACAGAGCGAGGCCCCAGCCAGCAGGCACCCTGCGAGGAGTCACATCCTCCAGAGAAAGACACAGAGAAGCCCCACTCACAGAGAAAGACGATCCAGTGGAAAGAGCGCAGTTCCTACAAACGCTCTAATTCCAAACAAATTGAAACAGGTGAGAGAGTCATTCCAACAGGAGTCGCAGGCGCCGTGATGAAACCACGGGAGGGGTGGAAGGGACCTGTGGACACCCAGAGAAGGAAGAGGCCAGCAGCGGCGGACATAGGAGAACACGGAGGAGAAGGGCGTGGAGAGGAAGACAGCCCCCAGAAAGTGAGCCGCGGAGCCGGGAAAACACCCGGGACACCCACCACCCGGGAAAGTGCACAGAGGCATCGCCAGCAAGAGGAGGGCAGACGCGGGGCACCCAACACGCAGCCCACCGCGACCCTCACAGCTCAGGGAAACCTGGAAGGCTGTACTTTAAACGTGAGAAAGTCTCCATGACCTGAAGGAAAATCTGCACGTTTAGCTGAAAGGAGGATAACGTGTTCCAGGGGAAAACAGATGCAAAATGCTCAGGACTAAGACATGAGACGATTACAAGCAGAATTCCACAGGTTTTAAGAAATGTTGCGAAAACACCCATCCCCCGTCCCGGGCCATGGGTGGGGAGGCCGTGGCTATCTGGTCAATGTGAGCCCTGTCTCTGGGAAACATCCTAAGCCCAGAGATTCAGGAGCAGAATCTGCAAACACCTGCTGGCAACAAAGGCACCCCTGAAACAGCCCCTGTGGACACAGAATCGCTCAAGTCCTGGAAGACAGGCAAGCAGGCCCGCGGGACAGGAGGCCAGAGATGCGGACCCCTGGCTCCTTGACGAAGCCTGGCAGGACCCATCCCTCGGGACTGGCTCCCATCAAAGAGGACCGATGGGAGAGGCCCTGATGGGAACCCATAACGCGGGGATTAATCCTGAGTGATTACAAACGAGGATCAGAGCAGGGACCAGCAACGGATGCCTGGAGTGTAACACGTCAACTGCGGAATGTCCCCTTCATCCCCACGCTAATGCTTCTTGCATCTTCCAAGGGGACCGGGAGATTACTATCAAATCTGCGTCATAAGTTTCTTTTGAAAACTGTTTTTCCCTGACTTGGTTTGTGTTATTCCCACCCTGCCACCCTGTTAAGGAGGGGCTGGACTCCACTGATCTCCCCAATTTCCCACAAGAAAGAAGATCTGGGAAACACAGTCTATCTTTTGATGTTTTTATTTGAAATGGACATATATGGTGTCCTACAGAATTTCTGTCTATCCTTTTACTTGCTGAATATTATATTTTTGAAAATTCAGTCACCTTTGTTTTATGAACCCCGGCCGTCTTCCCCCTGGTACCTAGGTCTCCTGAATGAGCCTCCACCCTACTTACTGATGGTCTTAGCTGTGGACCCCAGGGGAGCCCCCACCTTCCTCCCCAGGAGCCAGGCCCTGCCAGCATCCTCCTATGTGGTCCAGGCTCTGAGTGTTTGCCTAGTGGGGTCATGGTCCCATCACACGCACAGGGGCTTAGACCTACTCCCATCTCCAGCATCTGATGTGAGCACCAGTGAGGCACGTCTGAAGGACACTCAGAGCATCTCCCGACACATAAGAATGGCCCCATGTACCACGCACCAGCATCGCTGTCCCTGATTTCCAAGGTTCAGGTGGCAGGTCGCTCCATCTCTACGTCCTGTCCTGACCCTGCCCTGCCTCTCGGGACCCAGGGCCAACACCTGGAGGGTGTATCCCCCTCGTCCTGATCCCCGAACCTTTCTGCTTCCACTTCATTTCAGAATTGTCTGCTCATTTCCTTGCAGAGCCTCCAGGAGTCTGTGGAATGGGCTGCGTGTATTGGAGGGAACAAAATCTGTCCGTCCAGCACCGTCCTACCTCAGTGCGGGTTTAGACAGCGCCCAGTGGTTTAGTAGACGACCAGCATGGGGGTCATGCTGGTCGCTGACCCTTGCTCCTCCGTGCGTTCTGTTCACTGCAAGACAATCCCTGTTATGAATGTTCTCCTGAGTCACCCTCTCTACAGCCTGTAATCGAGTGATCAGCACCACTGCCCCTGCCCCTGGCTCTCAGTGTATTCTGCTTTCATGAGACAGAGGAGTGAAAACCCACATAATCCACCACTGAGTCCCCAGGACGCCCACAGCAATTTAAAGGGGCGATGCCACTCTCTCCCTCTTCCCTGCGGCCTAAGCTTGTTGGAAATTCTTAACATGGAGCCTCCCGACAATGGACGGACTTTAGGTGTGATATGGAGTCTCTGAATTCGAGGCAAAGCTGTGTGTTGCCGTGCAGATGTGTGGACTTGTCTGAGGGGAAGCCCAGCAGGATTCCAAGAGGCGCATACGCACCAGAAGCTCTTAAGCGCGGGCCTTCGGGTCTGGTCCCGGATGCGGAGCAGGAGAGTGCACTGAAGCTCACCTGGGTCTCAGCGTCAGAGGCTGAGAATGAACTAACGCGCGCCATCTGAGGACACAGGAGCAGCTCCACCTCACAGGGAGAGCCCCCTCCTGGGGCAGTTCAGACTGCTCATCGCAGGGTGGGCATCAGGGAGGGGCGAGGCCCCTGCTGTGCTGCCGGCTCAGCGGGAAGGTTTCAGGAGCCCCCGCCTCACCTGCTCAGGCCTGAGACCCACTTTGCAGGACTCAGTGACTCTAGAGGGAATCAAAACGTCAAAGGGTTGAAGTCTCACTCTAAAGACCCCCAAGTAAACCCAAGTCCTCTCATACCCTGGGGAGGGCGCCCACCCAGGGGCAGCTACTGGGGGTTCAGTGGACACGTTAACACACTGTCTGCCCTGGAAACACTCGTTTCTCTCTGTAAGTTCAGGGGGTCGCCCCGCCTCCACCTGGGGTGAGCTGCCTGCAGGCCTGAGGGCTGGAACCTGGGAGGTGCTGCAGCGACATCGTGTGGCGGCAGGAGGAACAGCACGGCGTCGGTCCTCTGAGCTCAGAAGTATTCACACCCTTGGGACCCCAGGATGATCCGTTTTTTCAGAAGCATCTGTGAGAAATCCTGGCTCCACGTGTTTTATCCTCTGTGGAGCCTTCCCCTCCAGCTCTCCATCTTTCCAGCATCAGGGTCTTTTCCAGTGAGTCACCTCTTCCCATTACCTGCCCAAAGTATTGGCACTTTAGCTTCAGGATCAGGCCTTCCAATGAATATTCAGGACTGAGTTCCTTAGGATAGACTGCTTGGATCTCCTTGTCCAAGGACTCTCAAGAATCTTTTCCAGCACTACATTCAAAGCGTCAATTCATTGCTGCTCAGCCTTCTTTATGGTCCAACTCTCACATCTGTCCCTGATGCCTGGAAAAACCAAGCTTTGACTATATGGACCTTTGTCAGCAACGTGATGTCTCGCCTTCTCAATACACTGTCTAGGTTTGTCATAGCTTTTCTTCCAAGCTGGAATCAGGATTGCCAGCAGAAATATGAACAGCCTCAGATCGGCGGTGACAGCACCCTAATGGCAGGAGGCGAAGAGGCGCTAAAGAGCTTCTGATGATGATAAAGGAGGAGAGTGAAAGGCTGCCTTAAAACTCAGCACTCGACACAGAGCCCATGGCGTCTGGTCCCACCACCTCATGGCAAACGGGTGGGGAGAGAATGGAAACACCCACAGATGATATTTCCTTGGGCTCCAAAATCACTGCGGCTTCATAGTAATCAGGAGCAAAGCACCACCGTGGATACAGAAAGGAGAGAGAGACAGGCACCCAGGTCTTCCACTGCAAAGAGCCATCCAGTCACAAAGGCAGACAGTAAGGGAGGGAGGAGAAACCAATGGCAGAAGAGCAGGAGACAGTGAGCGAGCCGGACAGAGCGAGGCCCCAGCCAGCAGGCACCCTGCGAGGAGTCACATCCTCCAGAGAAAGACACAGAGAAGCCCCACTCACAGAGAAAGACGATCCAGTGGAAAGAGCGCAGTTCCTACAAACGCTCTAATTCCAAACAAATTGAAACAGGTGAGAGAGTCATTCCAACAGGAGTCGCAGGCGCTGTGATGAAACCACGGGAGGGGTGAAGGGACCTGTGGACACCCAGAGAAGGAAGAGGCCAGCAGCGGCGGACATAGGAGAACACGGAGGAGAAGGGCGTGGAGAGGAAGACAGCCCCCAGAAAGTGAGCCGTGGAGCCGGGAAAACACCCGGGATGCCCACCACCAGGGAAAGCGCACAGAGGCATTGCCAGTAAGATGCCAGCAGACACGGGGCAGCCCACCCCGGCCCCCCGCATCCCTCACGGCTCAGGAAACACTGGAAGTCTGTACTTTAAACGTGAGAAAGTCTCCATGACCCGAAGGAAAATCTGCACGTTTAGCTGAAAGGAGGAAAACCTGTTCCAGGAAAACAGATGAAAACTGCTCAGGACTAAGACATGAGACGATTACAAGCAGAATTCCACAGGTTTTAAGAAATGTTGCGAAAACATCAATCCCCCAGTCCCGGGGCCAAGGGTGGGGAGGCCGTGGCTATCTGGTCAACGTGAGCCCTGTCTCTGGGAAACATCCTAAACCCAGAGATGCAGGAGCAGAATCTGCAAACACCTGATGGGAACAAAGGCGCCCCTGAAACAGCCCCTGTGGACACAGCATCGCTCAAGGCCTGGAAGACAGGCAAGCAGGCCCGCGGGACAGGAGGACAGAGCTGCGGACCCCTGGCTCCTTGACGAAGCCTGGCAGGACCCATCCCTCGGGACTGGCTCCCATCAAAGAGGACCGATGGGAGAGGCCCTGATGGGAACCCATAACGTGGGGATTAATCCTGAGTGATTACAAACGAGGATCAGAGCAGGGACCAGCAACGGATGCCTGGAGTGTAACACGTCAACTGCGGAATGTCCCCTTCATCCCCACGCTAATGCTTCTTGCATCTTCCAAGGGGACCGGGAGATTACTATCAAATCTGCGTCATAAGTTTCTTTTGAAAACTGTTTTTCCCTGACTTGGTTTGTGTTATTCCCACCCTGCCACCCTGTTAAGGAGGGGCTGGCCTCCACTGATCTCCCCAATTTCCCACAAGAAAGAAGATCTGGGAAACACAGTCTATCTTTTGATGTTTTTATTTGAAATGGACATATATGGTGTCCTACAGAATTTCTGTCTATCCTTTTACTTGCTGAATATTATATTTTTGAAAATTCAGTCACCTTTGTTTTATGAACCCCGGCCGTCTTCCCCCTGGTACCTAGGTCTCCTGAATGAGCCTCCACCCTACTTACTGATGGTCTTAGCTGTGGACCCCAGGGGAGCCCCCACCTTCCTCCCCAGGAGCCAGGCCCTGCCAGCATCCTCCTATGTGGTCCAGGCTCTGAGTGTTTGCCTAGTGGGGTCATGGTCCCATCACACGCACAGGGGCTTAGACCTACTCCCATCTCCAGCATCTGATGTGAGCACCAGTGAGGCACGTCTGAAGGACACTCAGAGCATCTCCCGACACATAAGAATGGCCCCATGTACCACGCACCAGCATCGCTGTCCCTGATTTCCAAGGCTCAGGTGCCAGGTCACTCCATCTCTACGTCCTGTCCTGACCCTGCCCTGCCTCTCGAGACCCAGGGCCAACACCTGGAGGGTGTATCCCCCTCGTCCTGATCCCCGAACCTTTCTGCTTCCACTTCATTTCAGAATTGTCTGCTCATTTCCTTGCAGAGCCTCCAGGAGTCTGTGGAATGGGCTGCGTGTATTGGAGGGAACAAAATCTGTCTGTCCAGCACCGTGCTACCTCAGTGCGGGTATAGACAGCGCCCAGTGGTTTAGTAGGCAACAAGCCTGGGCGGCCATGCTGGTCGCTGACCCTTGCTCCTCTGTGCGTTCTGTTCACTGCAAGAGAATCCCTGTTATGAATGTTCTCCTGAGTTACCCTCTCTACAGCCTGTAATCGAGTGATCAGCACCACTGCCCCTGCCCCTGGCTCTCAGTGTATTCTGCTTTCATGGGACAGAGGAGTGAAAACCCACATAATCCACCACTGAGTCCCCGGGACGCCCACAGAAACGTGAAGGGGCGATACCACTCTCTCCTTCTTCCCTGAGGCCTAAGCTTCTTGGAAATTCTTACTGTGGAGCCTCCCGACAATGGACGGACTTCAGGTGTGATATGGAGTCTCTGAATTCGATGCAAAGCTGTGTGTTGCCGTGCAGATGTGTGGACTTGTCTGAGGGGAAGCCCAGTAGGATTCCAAAAGGCCCATACGCACCAGAAGCCCTTTTGCTCTGGCTTTCGGTCTGGTCCCCGATGCGGAGCAGGAGAGTGCACTGAAGCTTACCTGGGTCTCAGCGTCAGAGGGTGAGAATGAACTAACGCGCGCCATCTGAGGACACAGGAGCATCTCCACCTCGCAGGGAGACCCCCCTCCTGGGGAAGCTCTGACACTGTTCATTGCTGGGGGGGCCTCAGGGAGGGGTGAGGCCCCTCTCTGCTGACAGCTCAGTGGGAAGGTTTCAGGAGCCCCCGCCTCACCTGCTCAGGCCTGAGGCCCACTTTGCAGGACTCAGTGAACCTCAGTTATGTTCAGTTCAGTCACTCAGTCGTGTCGAACTCTTTGCAACTCCATGAATTGTAGCACGCCAGGCCTCCCTGTCCATCACCAACTCCCGCAGTTCACTCAAACTCAGGTCTATTGAGGCGGTGATGCCATCCAGCCATCTCATCCTCTGCCGACCCTTTCTCCTCCCACCCCCAATCCCTCCCAAAATCAGGGTATTTTCCAATGAGTCAACTCTTTGCATGAGGTGGCCAGAGTATTGGAGTTTCTCCTTCAGCATCAGTCCTTCCAATGAACACCCAGGACTGATCTACTTTTGGATAGACTGCTTGGATCTCCTCGCTGTCCAAAGGACCCTCAAGAATCTTTTCCAGCACCACATTCAAAGCGTCAATTCATTGCCACTCAGCCTTCTTTATGGTCCAACTCTCACATCTGTACCTGACGCCTGGAAAAACCAAGCTTTGACTATTTGGACCTTTGTCGGCAAAATGATGTCTCTCCTTCTCAGTACACTGTCTAGGTTTGTCACAGCTTTTCTTCCAAGCTGGAATCAGGATTGCCAGCAGAAATATGAACAGCCTCAGATCGGCGGGTGCCAGCACCCTAATGGCAGGAGGTGAAGAGGCGCTAAAGAGCTTCCTAATGACGATGAAGGAGGGGAGTGAAAGGGCTGCCTTAAAACTCAGCACGCGACACAGAGCCCATGGCGTCTGGTCCCACCACCTCATGGCAAACGGGTGGGGAGAGAATGGAAACACCCACAGATGATATTTCCTTGGGCTCCAAAATCACTGCGGCTTCATAGTAACCAGGAGCAAAGCACCACCGTGGATACAGAAGAGAGAGAGAGACAGGCACCCAGGTCTTCCACTACAAAGAGCCATCCAGTCACAAAGGCAGACAGTAAGGGAGGGAGGAGAAACCAACGGCAGAAGAGCAGGAGACAGTGAGCGAGCCGGACAGAGCGAGGCCCCAGCCAGCAGGCACCCTGCGAGGAGTCACATCCTCCAGAGAAACACACAGAGAAGCCCCACTCACAGAGAAAGACGATCCAGTGGAAAGAGCGCAGTTCCTACAAACGCTCTAATTCCAAACAAATTGAAACAGGTGAGAGAGTCATTCCAACAGGAGTCGCAGGCGCTGTGAGGAAACCACAGGAGGGTGGAAGGGACCTGTAGACACCCAGAGAAGGAAGAGGCCAGCAGCAGCGGCGGACATAGGAGAACACGGAGGAGAAGGGCGCGGAGAGGAAGACAGCCCCCAGTAAGTGAGCCTCGGAGCCGGGAAAACACCCGAGACGCCCACCACCAGGGAAAGCGCACAGCGGCATCACCAGCAAGAGGAGGGCAGACGCGGGGCACCCAACACGCAGCCCACCGCGACCCTCACAGCTCAGGGAAAGCTGGAAGTCTGTACTTTAAACGTGAGAAAGTCTCCATGACCCGAAGGATAATCTGCACGTTTAGCTGAAAGGAGGATAACGTGTTCCAGGGGAAAACAGATGCAAAATGCTCAGGACTAAGACATGAGATGATTACAAGTAGAATTCCACAGGTTTTAAGAAGTGTTGCGAAAACACCAATCCCCTCGTCCCGGGGCGATGGGTGGGATGCCGAGGCTATCTGGTCAATGTGAGCCCTGTCTCTGGGAAACATCCTAAGCCCAGAGATGCAGGAGCAGAATCTGCAAACACCTGATGGGAACAAACGCACCCCTGAAACAGCCCCTCTGGACACAGCATCACTCAAGTCCTGGAAGACAGGCAAGCAGGCCCGCGGGACAGGAGGCCAGAGATGCGGACCCCTGGCTCCTTGACGAAGCCTGGCAGGACCCATCCCTCGGGACTGGCTCCCATCAAAGAGGACCGATGGGAGAGGCCCTGATGGGAACCCATAACGCGGGGATTAATCCTGAGTGATTACAAACGAGGATCAGAGCAGGGACCAGCAACGGATGCCTGGAGTGTAACACGTCAACTGCGGAATGTCCCCTTCATCCCCACGCTAATGCTTCTTGCATCTTCCAAGTAACACAAGAGATTATCACCAAAGCTTGTATTACAAATTTCCTTTGAAACTTGCAGTTTGCTTGTTTTGGGTTACTCCCTGTGAGAAGGAACAGGACCCTTCCTGATTTTTCCACATTCCTCTAAGAAAGGACAGACGCTAACGTGCACTAAAGACAATCAGGCGTGTATCTGTGTCTTGACAAACACATTGTGGCTTCTGATGTTTCTTGGAAACTGACAAACATGTTGTGCTACAGACCTTGTCTTTCCTTATACTTGCTGAATGTTCTATTTGTGAATAATAATCCAAAAACTTCTACAAAGTCTCTTTGTAGAAACCCAGTCCATCTTCTCTCTGGCTTGCCAATGAAAACCCGTACCCCACCTGGGCTCGTCCTGTCTGTGGACACCACAGTGCCCCCACCTTCCTCCGCAGGAGCCAGGCCCTGCCAGCATCCACCTGTGTGGTCAGGACTCCGAGTGCCTGCTTAGGAAGGCTGCGGCCCCATCACATGTAAAGGAGCTTAGAGCTACTCCTACATCTCCAGGATCCGACGTGAGCGTCAGTGGGGCACGTCTGAAGGACACTCAGAGCATCTCCCGACACATAAGAAAGGCCCCGTGTACCCCCGCCGCCATCACCTGCCGGTCCCTGATTTGTGAGGCTCAGGTGCCAGGTCCCCCTGTGTCTGCCTCCTGTCCTGACCCGGCCCTGCCTCTTAGGGCCCAGGGTCCACACCTCTAGGGGCATGCCTCCTCCCTGGGGACCCCAGGACCCTTCTGCTTCCACAGCATTTCAGAAGTGTTTATTCAGTTTCTTACAGTCTTGGGCAGTTGGTAGAATTGGCCGGGTGATTAGTTTGGAGACAGTGGCACATATCTATCCATCACTACCTTGTGTCAAGATTGCCAGGAGAAATATCAAGAACCTCAGAAATGTGGATGACACCACCCTTATGGCAGAAAGGGAAGAGGAACTAAAGAGCTTCTTGATGAAAGTGAAAGAGAAGAGTGAAAACGCTGCTTAAAACTCAGCATTCAGAAAACTAAGATCATGGCAAGCCATCCCACCGCTTCATGGCAAATAGATGGGTAGTCAATGGAAACAGTGAGAGACTGTATTTTCGTGGGCTCCAAAATCACTGCAGGCGGTGATTGCAGCCATGAAATTTAAAGACGCTCACTCCTTGGAAGGAAAGCTATGACCAACCGAGACAGCATATTGAAAAGCAGAGACATTACTTTGCCAACAAAGGTCCATCTAGTCAAAGCTGTGGTTTTCCAGGGGTCACGTACGGATGTGAGAGTTGGACAAAAGAAACCTGAGCACCAAAGAACTGATGCTTTTGGACTGTGGTGTTGGAACAGACTCTTGAGGGTCCCTTGGACTGCAAGGAGATCCAACCAGTCAATCCTAAAGGAAACAAGTCCTGAATACTCATTGGCAGGACTGATGCTGAAGTGGAAATTCCAATACTTTGGCCACTTGATGTGAAGAACTGACTCATTGGAAAAGACCCTGATGCTGGGAAAGATTGAAGGCAGGAGGAGAAGGGGACGACAGAGGATGAGATGGTTGGATGGCATCACCAACTCACTGGACATGAGTTTGAGCAAGCTCCAGGAGTTGGTGATGGACAGGGAAGCCTGGCGTGCTGCAGCCCATGGGATTGCAAAGAATGGGACACGACTGAGTGACTGAACTGAACAGAACCTTGTATCAATGTAGGTGTAGACAATGTCCCATAGTTTAGGGAAGGACCAGCCTGGCGGGGGTTCTGCTGGCAGCTGACCCTCATTCCTGTCCCTGTTCTGCTCACGGCAAGAGAATCCCTGTTATGAATGTTCTCCTGAGTTACCCTCTCTACAGCCTGTAACTCGCTGTGATCAACACTGCTGCCCCTGCCCCTGGCTCTCAGTGTATTCTGGTTTCATGAGACAGAGGAGTGAAAACCCACATAATCCACCACCGAGTCCCCGGGACGCCCACAGCAACGTGAAGGGGCGATGCTGCTCTCTCCCTCTTCCCTGCGGCCTCCGCTTGTGGGAAATTCTTAACGTGGAGCCTGCAGTCCACGGATGGACATCTGGTCTTACATGGGGTCTTTGAATTCAACACAAAGCTGTGTGTTGCCGTGCAGATGTGTGGACTTGTCTGAGGAGAGGCCCAGCAGGATTCCAAGAGACGCATACGCACCAGAAGCCCTTAGCGCGGGCCTTCAGGTCTGGTCCCCGATGCGGAGCAGGAGAGTGCACTGAAGCTTACCTGGGTCTCAGCGTCAGAGGCTGGGAATGAACTAACGCATGCCATCTGAGGACACAGGAGCATCTCCACCTCACAGGGAGAGCCCCCTCCTGGGGCAGCTCAGACTGCTCATTGCAGGGTGGGCATCAGGGAGGGGCGAGGCCCCTGCTGTGCTGACGGCTCAGCGGGAAGGCTTCAGGAGTCCCCGCCTCACCTGCTCAGGCCTGAGGCCAGTTTGCAGGACTCAGTGACCCTAAAGACATGAAAGGACCAAAGGGTTGAAGGCTCACTCTAAAGACTCCCCAAGTGAAAATAAGTCTTTTCATACCTGGGGAGGGGGTCCACCCAGAGCCAGTTACTAGGGGTCCACCAGACACATTAAAACACTATTCCATGCTCTGGGAGCTGTGGCTCCAGCTACAGGGTCCGTGGCTATGTTTGAGTTAGAAATAGCAAAAAGAAATCACGATATGTATTAATATTATCTTTAAAAAAAAAAACAGTATTCTATTCCATTGAAACACCTAGAAAAATGACCAACCCAGTAGCTATGAGCACTCCTGGGCCAAGACGGCTCCGGTGCAATGTCACTTTACGCATCTTAAGGGGACCTGAGTACTGGGGAGAAATGGAAGTCCCAAGGTGAACCTGGACCACCTTGTTACCCAGAAAGGAAGACAACAAAGAAACGCTGCTCAGTCACGCCACTGGAATAAGGCACCAAACTCGAAAAGACCCCCAGGAGACAAACTGGAGAAACGTAAGCACCCACTTTTCAACTGGGCTGGAATCCATGAGTGCATAATCATATGCAGATGTGAGCACGGACGCCACACCGAGCACACAAGCTGTCACGACGCTAAGACTCTCACCCAAGCCTCACGGCAGCCAGGAACCAGCGCCAGCAGAAGACACAGAAGGGGTAGCTAGGAACCGAGGCATGCCACGCCAGAAAATCATGACCTCAGAGAAGGAGAGAGAGGGGAGGAAGGAAGGACCAGCAAACAGCCTGAAACAGACAAGAGGACCGAAGCACGCCCCTAACGCGCTAATAAGTGCTTTACCTGTAAACGGATTATCTTCTCCATTCAAGACACAGAGAAGCTGAAGAGGGAAGAGCAATCAGTCTCGACCGAAACATACTCCAGGAGACGAAAGTGCATTTCCCGCACGTGGTTGAGCTACACAGTCAGTTCAAATACGGCAGAATCCGCTGAATAAGGCTCACAGATGAAACGATGCAACTCTAGAAGTTTCAAAAGGGAGACGCGGAGCCCTATAGACACAAGGTGACCATCAGAGGTCACTGCAGACAGAATGCATGAAAGAGAAGAGCGCGGAGCCAGTCAGAGAGAGGTGACTGAGGAGCTGACTGAGGAAGAAAAAGACCTGGGAGGCTCACCGCGTGGGAGACGCGCAGAGCCGCGACACCACCAGAGCAGCGAGCAGCTACCTGGCGGGGCAGAGGACACGCAGCCTCGGCACGAGTGTGAAGCCTCAGTGAGTGGGACAGAAATGCATTCTTCAAATGTAAGAAACACTCCATGACCCGAAGGAAAACCTGCACGTTTAGCTGAAAGGGGGATAACGTCTTCCAGGGGAAAACAGATGCAAACTGCTCAGGACTAAAACATGAGACGATTAAAAGCAGAATTCCACAGGTTTTAAGAACAGTTGCGAAAACACCCATCCCCCGTCCCGGGGCCATGGGTGGGGAGGCCGTGGCTCTCTGGTCAATGTGAGCCCTGTCTCTGGGAAACATCCTAAGCCCAGAGATGCAGGAGCAGAATCTGCAAACACCTGATGGGAACAAAGGCACCCCTGAAACAGCCCCTGTGGACACAGCATCGCTCAAGTCCTGGAAGACAGGCAAGCAGGCCCACAGGACAGGAGGCCAGAGATGCAGACCCCTGGCTCCTTGACGAAGCCTGGCAGGACCCATCCCTCGGGACTGGCTCCCATCAAAGAGGACCGATGGGAGAGGCCCTGATGGGAACCCATAACGCGGGGATTAATCCTGAGTGATTACAAACGAGGATCAGAGCAGGGACCAGCAACGGATGCCTGGAGTGTAACATGTCAACTGTGGAGTCTCCCCTTCATCCCCACGCGAATGCTTCTTGCATCTTCCAAGGGGACCCGGAGATTACTATCAAATCTGCGTCATAAGTTTCTTTCGAAAACTGTTTTTCCCTGACTTGGTTTGTTATTCCCACCCTGCCACCCTGTTAAGGAGGGGCTAGACTCCACTGATCTCCCCAATTTCCCACAAGAAAGAAGATCTGGGAAACAGTCTATCTTTTGATGTTTTTATTTGAAATGGACATATATGCTGTGCTACAGATTTCTGTCTTTCCTTTTACTTGCTGAATATTATATTTTTGAAAATTCAGTCACCTTTCTTTGTATGAACCCCGTCCGTCTTCCCTCTGGTACCTAGTTCTTCAGCATAAGCCCCCATGCCACCTCCAGGTTGCCTTAGCTGTGGATTCCAGGGGAGCCCCACCTTCCTGTCCAGGAGCCAGGCCCTGCCAGCATCCTCTTATGCGGTCCAGGCTCTGAGTGCCTGCCTAGTGGGGCCATGGTCCCATCACATGCAAAGGGGCTTAGAGCTACTCCCATCTCCAGGATCCAGTGTGAGCATCAGTGAGGCACGTCTGAAGGACTCTCGGAGCATCTCCCGACACATAAGAAAGGCCCCGTGTACCCCGCCAACATCACTGTGTCTGATTTCAGAGGCTCGGGTGCCAGGATGCCCTGTCTCTGCCCACTTGCCTGTCCCAGCCCTGCCTCTCGGGGCCCAGACCCCTCACCTGAAGACTGACTCTCCCTCCCTGGGGGTCCCTGAGCCCTCCTGCTTCCGCATCTTTGCAGCGTTGTTTATTCAGTTCCTGCACAGCCCTCTGGGAGACGGCAGAGTCGCCTGTGTGATTAGTTTGGAGACAGTGGCGTCCATTCGCCATCACTACCTTGTGTCAGTGTGTGTTCACAGCGTCCAGTAGTCTAGTGGGGACCAAGAGTGCTCTGCCAGCAAAGGCCGTCCAGCCAAGGCTATGGTTTTTCCTGTGGTCATGTATGGATGTGAGAGTTGGACTGTGAAGAGGGCTGAGCGCTGAAGAATTGATGCTTTTGAGCTGTGGTGTTGGAGAAGACTCTTGAGAGTCCCTCGGACTGCAAGCAGATCCAACCAGTCCATTCTAAAGGAGATCAGCCCTGGGATTGCTTTGGAAGGAATGATGCTAAAGCTGAAGCTCCAGTACTTTGGCCACCTCACGCAAAGAGCTGACTCATTGGAAAAGACTCTGATGCTGGGAGGGATTGGGGCAGGAGGAGAAGGGGACGACCGAGGATGAGATGGCTGGATGGCATCAGCGACTAGATGGATGTGAGTCTGAGTGAACTCCGGGAGTTGGTGATGGACAGGGAGGCCTGGCGAGCTGCGATTCCTGGGGTCGCAGAGAGTCGGACACGACTGAGCGACTGAAGTGAGCTGAGCTTCGTGGGACCATCCTGGTCCCCGCTGCTTGTCCGTCTGCAGGTTCTGTTCACTGCAAGTGCATCTCTGTTGTGGTCATTTTCACTGGCTTGCATCACTCTCGACAAGTCTGTGCCTTACCTTCCTCGTATAAATCAGTATTCTACCATCTTTAAAAGAATGGCTTACCCTGCACCTTCGCTTTCAGTGTATTTTGGGTCCAGGTGACAGAGGACTGAAAACCCATGTGATCTGCACCCCCAGCCCCTGGGACACCCACCGGAAAGCGAAGGGGAAGTGCTGCTCCCCCCGTTCCCTGGCATCTCTGCTAGCAGCGCATCCTCAGCGGGGAGACTGAGGACCACGGTGCGCTGACAGGGAGTCTATGCAGAGCTGTCTGTTGACACACAGATGCGCAAATCTGTCCACTGGGAGAAGCATTGGAACTTCAGAGAGGGGTATATGCACGGAAAGTGCTTCAGAGAGGAGTCTACACACGGAAAGTACTCAGAGAGGGGTATGCAGACAGAGTACTCAGAGAGGGGTATGCACACAGGGAGTACTCAGGGGTATACCCACAGAGAGTACTCAGAGAGGGGTATACACATGGGAAGTACTCAGAGAGGGGTATATGCATGAGAAGTACTCAGAGAGGGGTATACACATAAGAAGTACTTAGAGAGGGGTATACACACAGAGAGTACTCAGAGAGGGGTATACACATGGGAAGTACTCAGAGAGGGGTATACCCACAGAGAGTACTCAGAGAGGGGTATACACACAGAGAGTACTCAGAGAGGAGTATACACCTGAGAAGTACTCAGAGAGGGGTATGCAGACAGAGAGTACTCAGAGAGGGGTATACCCACAGAGAGTACTCAGAGGGGGGTATACACATGAGAAGTACTCAGAGAGGGGTATACCCACAGAGAGTACTCAGAGAGGGTTATACACATGGGAAGTACTCAGAGAGGGGTATACCCACAGAGAGTACTCAGAGAGGGTTATACACATGGGAAGTACTCAGAGGGGTATACCCACAGAGAGTACTCAGAGAGGGGTATACACATGAGAAGTACTCAGAGAGGGGTATACCCACAGAGAGTACTCAGAGAGGGTTATACACATGGGAAGTACTCAGAGAGGGTATACCCACAGAGAGTACTCAGAGAGGTTATACACATGGGAAGTACTCAGAGAGGGGTATACCCACAGAGAGTACTCAGAGAGGGTTATACACATGGGAAGTACTCAGAGAGGGGTATACCCACAGAGAGTACTCAGAGAGGGTTATACACATGGGAAGTACTCAGAGAGGGGTATACCCACAGAGAGTACTCAGAGAGGGTTATACACATGGGAAGTACTCAGAGAGGGGTATACCCACAGAGAGTACTCAGAGAGGGTTATACACATGGGAAGTACTCAGAGAGGGGTATACCCACAGAGAGTACTCAGAGAGGGTTATACACATGGGAAGTACTCAGAGAGGGGTATACCCACAGAGAGTACTCAGAGAGGGTTATACACATGGGAAGTACTCAGAGAGGGGTATACACACAGAGAGTACTCAGAGAGGGGTATACACATGGGAAGTACTCAGAGAGGGGTATACCCACAGAGAGTACTCAGAGGGGGGTATACACACGAGAAGTACTCAGAGAGGCTATACGCACGGAAAGTACTTAGAGAGGGGTATATGCACAGAAAGTACTCAGAATGGGTCTACTGGTGAGGTCCCTGACATGGAGCAGGGAAAGGATTTTAAAACACACGTGTTTCACCTTCTAAAAGTTAAAATTGCGTAGCATGCTGTATGTAACACTGTAGGAGCATTTGTACATCACAGAAATACCCCCCTTCTTGACAGCAGCTCAGACGCTGCTCATCGCTGGGTGGGCATCAGGGAGGGGCGAGGCCCCAGCTGTGCTGCCGGCTCAGCGGGAAGGTTTCCGGAGCCCCCGCCTCACCTGCTCAGGCCTGAGCCCACTTTGCAGGACTCGGTGACCCTAAAGACATCAGAGGGAAGGCACACTGCTGGCCACTCCATTGTGTCCGCCTCTTTGTGACCCCGTGGACTGTAGCCCACCAGGCTCCTCCGTCCATGGGACTCTCCAGGCAACAATACTGGAGTGGGTAGCCATTCCCTTTTCCAGAGGCTCTTCCCCACCCAGGGATGGAGCCCGGGTCTCCCCCATAGCGGGCAGATTCTTCAATCTGAGCCACCAGAAAAATCCCTAAAAAGATTGAAGGCTCACTCTAAAGACCCCCAAGGAAACCCAAGTCCTCTCATACCCTGCGGAGGGAGCCCACCCAGAGGCAGTTACTAGGAGTTCTCTGGATACCTTAACACACTGTCTGCCCCTGGATACACACGCTTCTCTCTGTAACTTCACAGGGACGCGCTGCCTCCACCTGGGGTGAGCTGCCTGCAGGCCTGAGGGTTGGCTCCTGGGAGGTCCTGCAGCGACACCGTGTGGCAGCAGGAGGAACAGCATGGCGTCGGTCCCCCCTGAGCTCAGAAGTATTCACACCCGTGGGACCCCCTGCTGCTGCTGCTCCCGAGTCGCTTCAGTCGTGTCCGAGTCTGTGTGACCCCAGAGACGGCAGCCCACCAGGCTCCCCCATCCCAGGGATTCTCCAGGCAAGAACACTGGAGTGGGTCGCCACTTCCCTCTCCAATGCAGGAAAGTGAAACGTGAAAGTGAAGTTGCTCAGCCGTGTCCGAGTCTGTCGACCCCACGGACTGCAGCCGACCAGGCTCCCCGGTCCCTGGGGTTCTCCAGGCAAGCGCACTGGAGTGGGTGCCACTGTGGACATCCTTATTCTTAAAAACACTTTTTCTATGTGAAACCCAGGCCCCACTGGCCTCCGGAACTCTACCTGCCTGCCCTGCCTCCAATCCCACACAGGGTGACTGAGTGACATTTTGTTTTAAGACTCAACTATATGATGCTTTCTACAGAGATTTATTTGAACTTCAAGGACATACATAGGCTAAAAATGAAGGGAAGGAAAAAGATATTCCATAAAAATGAGTTGGGAAAGACACACTTACATCAGAAAAAATAGATGCGTTAGTGAAAACCTATAACTAGAGGCAACATGTCATTATATGACAGCAAAAGAGTGAATTCACCCAGAGGATTACAACCGTAAACAGATGCAGCCAACGCCGGAGCAATTACACGTCACACAAGCATTGGCAGGCCTCAGAGCAGAACTAGACGTGGATGCAGAGACTGCAGGAGCTCCAGCACCCCGCATTCAGCCAGGGAGAGATGGTCCAGACGGAGCGTGAGTAAGGCAACACGGGCGTGAATTACACATTATATCAGAAGGACTTAACAGATGCAATGCTCCATCCGATAGCATCACATGGAACATCCTCCACTCTTCATTCTCACATGTTAGGTCACGAAAAGAGTCTCAATATATTTAAGACTGAAATAATATCAAGTATCCTTCCTGACCACAGTGGCTGCCCCTGCTGCTGCTGAGTCGCTTCAGTCGTGTCCGACTCTGTGTGACCCCACAGAGGGCAGCCCACCAGGCTCCCCCGTCCCTGGGATTCTCCAGGCAGGAACACTGCAGTGGGTTGCCATTTCCTTCTCCAAGCATGAAAGTGAAAAGTGAAAGTGAAGTCGCTCAGTCGTGTCCGACTCTGTGCAACCCCATGAACTGCAGCCCACCAGGCTCCCCGTCCCTGGGATTCTCCAGGCAAGAACACTGGAGTGGGTTGCCATATAACCACCCTCCAAGACTTTGAAGAATGGGAAAGACTAGAGATCTCTTCAAGAATATCAGAGCTATCAAGGGAACATTTCATGCAACGATGAGCACAATAAAGGACAAATGTCAAGGACCGAACAGAGCAGAAGATTAGGAAGAGGTGGGAACAACACACAGAACCAGATGCAAAAGGTCTTAATGACCCAGAAAACCGTGGCAGTGTGCTCACCCACCTGCAACCAGGCACCCCAGAGTGTGAAGTCAAGTGCACCTTATCAAGAAGCGTTGCTAGGAACAAAGCTAGTGGAGGTGACGGAATTCCAACTGAAACTATTTCAGATCCTGAAAGATGATGCTGCGAAAGTGCTGTTCTCAATATGCCAGCAAATTTGGAAAACTCAGCAGTGGCCACAGGACTGGAAAAGGTCAATTTTCATTCCGATCCCCCAAAAAAAGCCAAAGAATGCTCACACTACCACACGATTGTGCTCATTTTGCATGCTAGTAATTACTCCTTGGAAGGAAAGTTATGACCAACCTAGATAGCATATTCAAAAGCAGAGACATTACTTTGCCAACTAAGGTCCGTCTAGTCAAGGCTATGGTTTTCCAGTAGTCATGTATGGATGTGAGAGTTGGACTGTGAAGAAGGCTGAGTGCCGAAGAATTGATGCTTTTGAACTGTGGTGTTGGAGAAGACTCTTGAGAGTCCCTCGGATTGCAAGCAGATCCAACCAGTCCATTCTGAAGGAGATCAGCCCTGGGATTTATTTGGAAGGAATGATGCTAAAGCTGAAGCTCCAGTACTTTCGCCACCTCATGCGAAGAGTTGACTCATTGGAAGAGACTCTGATGCTGGGAAGGATTGGGGGCAGGAGGAGAAGGGGACGACCGAGGATGAGATGGCTGGATGGCATCACGGACTCGATGGACGTGAGTCTGAGTGAACTCTGGGAGGTGGTGATGGACAGGGAGGCCTGGCGTGCTGCGATTCCTGGGGTCGCAGAGTCGGACACGACTGAGCGACTGAACTGAACTGAACTGAACCACCAACATGTCAAAGAAAAGGATCAAGAGGGAAATAAATCAATATCCTGAAACAAACAAAAATGGAAACGCAACAAACCAGAACTCATGGGAGCAGCGAAAGCAGTTCTAAGAAAGACAGCCATACAGCGGGGGTCCGCCCCGCCCCCCGCCCCAGGGTCCTGGACCGAAACCCCAGCATCCAGTGTGATGGTGTTTGGACGTGGGGTCTTTGGAAGGTGCTCAGGTCCTGGGAGTGGGCCCCTGGTGAATGGGATTAGTGTTCTTATAAAAGAGACCCCACAGAGCTCCCTCGCCCCTGCCGCCACGCGAGGACAGAGCGGCGGGATGCCGCCGATGAACCCGGAAGCGGCCCCCCCCGTCCGGCAGCAGCGCCGCGGAGCTACCCGCCTCCGGGGCTGCGAGAGACGCGCTGCGCCCTATAAGCCTCCCCGCTTGCGGCATTTTGTCCTAGCAGCCCAAGGGGCCTGAGACAGAGCTTACAGCAATCCACGCTCACGTAAAGATAGAGGGGAGGTCCCAGAAGGCCCTTTACATCTCAAGGAGCTAGAAGAAGGAGAACGGACTAAGTTCCAGGTTAGCAATGGGAAGAAAATAACAAAGGTCAGAGCAGAAATAAGTGAAACTGAGGCTACAAAACAATAGAAAACATCCAGGAGACCAAGGGCTGGGCTTTTGAAAAGAAACAAAGCTGATGAACCTTTAGATTAACTGGAAAAAAGAGAGAGAGACGACCACAACATTGTCAATCAGCTATCCTCCAACGTAAAATTTAAAAAGAAAATTTTTTTAAAGAACAAAAAGACAGTAAGTTATAACAAAACAATGTGTATTTCAATAAAAAAGCTGCTGCTGCTGCTAAGTCACTTCAGTTGTGTCCGACTCTGTGCGACCCCATAGACGGCAGCTCCCATCTCTGCTGCCCCTGGGATTCTCCGGGCAAGAACACTGGAGTGGGTTGCCATTTCCTTCTCCAATGCATGAAAGTGAAAAGCGAAAGTGAAGTCGCTCAGTCATGTCCGACCCTCAGTGACCCCATGGACTGCAGCCTACCAGGCTCCTCCGTGGAGGAATGGAGTGCCATTGCCTTCTCCTCAATAAAAAAGAGAGAATATTCAAATAAAATCAAACGTGAAAGAGGGGACATTATAACAGAAACCACAGAAATGTACAGATCATACACGTGTATTTTGAACAGTTATACACCAATGTCAACTGAAAAAAAACAAGAAGGAAAATGCACCAGTTGAGAGTTGTGAGTTAAGTTTTATTTGAGCTATGTCAACAGCTCCAAGGAACTGCTCTGCAAAGGTGAGGCGAGAGCTCAGTGTATGTCATTTTGCTGAAGGAGGAGAACGTGCAACCCAGCCTTGGTTGGCGGAAGGTTGCCTCTGGTCTCGGGAATCAGATGTCTCAATTAATGATTTTAGTGCTTTTCTAGATGGGAGAAGACACAAGACACCCAGCTCATCAGTCCTCCTCCTGATAAATACCTCCTGAGGGCCTGTTCTGCTAGCTTTTTCCCAGGCACAGAGTGCTTCATTCCTGGCCTCCTTTCAGAGGGTGCTGGAGGTCAGTGACTGCAGTGGCTCCTGACCTCATTCTTACAGAACCAGAGGGTGAGGGATGATTTTTAGTTGGCACCAACAAGTTGGAAAACTCCAATGTGTATTTTTCCAATACCACCAATTTTTTTAGTTCTCTGTGGTAACTGACCAGGTGTCCCACAAACGTAGCTCAATTCTGTTCTGACACCGTCTCCCTGGAGTTGGTGTCTGACCCCAGAGGTTACTGCCCAGTCCTTCAACTGCCCACTTTCAACTTCAGACACCAACATCAAGGCCAGATTGTCACCGGCGCTTCTAAGCTGATTGCACACAGAGCAGAGGTTCAGCAACTCTCTCCTTGGGGTTGACTGAAGTGCCAGAGCAGCTCACAGAGTCACTGGATGACTGATCTAGCGTAAAAGGATGGGATTCAGGAATGGCCAGCGGGAGAGGCGCAGGGCAAGGCGTGCGCAGGGCACAGTGCTTCCATGCCCTCTGCAGCCGCCCGCTCTGCCCGAGCCTCCGCGTGCTCGTCAGCCGGACGCTCACTAGCCCAGGCCGTTGCAGCTCTGCAGCCGCCTGCTCTGCCCAAGCCTCCGCGTGCTCGTCAGCCGGACGCTCACTAGCCCAGGCCGTTGCAGCTCTGCAGCCGCCTGCTCTGCCCAAGCCTCCGCGTGCTCGTTGGCCTGGACGCTCACTAGCCCGGGCCGTTGAAGAGCTTTTGCAGAGCTTAGTCCGCAGCTCCCCCTTCCCGGCGTCGGTGGGTCAGCCTGAGAGTTCTCTCTGAATCAGCCTGAGAGTTCTCTCGATCACTAGTCTTGCTGATGGCTAGCCCCATCCTGAGATGCTCCAGGGGTACCACCTGGGTCACCTGGTTAGCAACCACTCAGGTGCTCAGATGGGGCTTCTAATGAATGGCAGACGCTCCCATCACTCAGGAAACCCCAAGGGTGCCAGGGGTTCTGAGCTGGGCACCAGGGGCGAAGACAGTATGGGTACTCTTATTGGACACAATAACCCAGAGGAAAGAGTCCTGGACGCACATGAGCAAGACTGAACCATAAGGAGACACAAAATCTGACCAGACTGACTCAAAACCCTCCCAACAAAGGGTCAGCACAGATGGCGTCCTGAGAGGCAAAGCGAAAATAAACAAGTGGGGCCACCTCAATTAAGCAGTTTCTGCACAGCAAGGGAAACTGTCAAGAAAGTGAAGAGACAACCTGGGGAACTGAGGAAATGCCTGCAAGTCATTTACCTGCTAAGGGGTTAGTATAAACATATAAGGAACTCACACAACTCAATAGCGAAATACAAGCAACTGAGTTAAAAATGGGCAGAGAACATGAGCAGATATCTTTACAAGAAGACATACAAAGGGCCAATAGGTACATCGCAAAAAGGTGCTCACTAACCATCAGTGAGATGCGGGTCCAGACCACAGTGAGGTCCCACTCGGCACCCCTCGGAATGGCCATCTTCAAGATAAGAGAGAAGGACCTTGGTGAGGATGTGGAGGAAAGGGGGCCCTTGTGTGTTGGTCGTGGGAATGCAACTTGGTGCAGCCCTTATGGAGAGCAGCAGGGAGGTTCCTCAAAAACTCAAAACTAGAACTGCCATACGATCCAGCATGCCGTACCTGGAGTTGCTTCCAAAAGAATGAGCGTGCTGTGTCACAGAGCTGTCTGCACTCCCTGGCCACGCAGCGTGAAGCACAGCAGCCAGACACAGAAGCGGCCTAGGTGTCCATCCACAGACGGACGCACGCGGCGACATCTCGAGCAGCTTGAGATGGCCTAAGGTGTCCATCCACAGATCTCGAGCAGCTTGAGATGGCCTAAGGTGTCCATCCACAGATCTCGAGCAGCTTGAGATGGCCTAAGGTGTCCATCCACAGATCTCGAGCAGCTTGAGATGGTTTAAGGTGTCCATCCACAGATGGACGCACGTGGTGACATCTCGAGCACCCTGAGGTGGCTTATACGCACGCGGGAACAGTATGCTGCTGCTTACTACCTAGGTCGTGTCCGACTCTTTGAGACCCCACGGACTATAGCCCGCCAGGCTCCTCTGCCCATGGGATTTCCCAGGCAAGAATACTGGAGCGGGTTGCCATTTCCTTCTCCAGGGGATCTTCCCGACCCAGGGATCAAACTCGAACCTCCTGCACTGGCAGCAGATTCTTTACCACTGAGCCACTGGAGAAGCCCAATGAACCAGTATACAGCCTGACAAAAGGAGGACGTCCTGCCACGCGCGGCTGCCTGGGTGAGCCTGGGGGACGTTGTGCTAAGCGACATAAGTGACGTAAAACGACAAACGCTGGGAGACTCACGTGAGGGATCTAAACCCCCCGAACTCACAGTGACAGAGGGCAGAATGCTGGTTTCCAGGCCCTGGGCGTCCCTGGGGGCTCCGATGGGACAATCTGCCTGAAATGCAGGCGACCCAGGTGCGATCCCTGAGTTGGGAAGATCTCCTGGAGAAGGGAATGGCACCCCGCTCCAGTATTCTTGCCTGGGAACTCCCATGGGCAGAGGAGCCTGGCGGGCTACAGTCCATGAGGTTGCAAATAGTCATACACGGCTGAGTGACTCACAAGCACTTCCAGGGACTGGGGAGGTGACGGAAACAGGGGCCCGCTGGTTAAAGGGCACAAGCACTCAGCCACAAGAAGGGAAGTTCTGGCGTCTGATGTACAGCATGGTGACTACAGTTAATCATGTATTAAATGCTTGAACTTTGTTAAGATAGTAAATTACCAAGTGTTCTCGTCACAAGAGAAGGGTGGCTACGTGAGGTGACAGGTGTGTAAATTAGCCGCATTGCTGGAATCATTTCACAACGCACGGGTCTATCTGATGCGTGTGCACACACAGCGTGCAACAGAAGCGATTTTTATGTATTTATCAATCATGTCTTTTTTTCATTTACGGAAAAAATATGCAATCAGTTGGCCTTTGGAGGAGGCTGAGAACTGATTCATCACTTTAAACAGGAGAAATGGAAAGTAGGTTTATCCAGTTTTTCATACACAAACTGTATCTCATGGCAATCATAAAATGAAAGGAAGAATTCCAGCTTATAAACGGGGAGAAATCACAGGATCAGAAACTCAACATCCTGTATTACTCATGAAATAATGAATCTAGGCAAAGACAGTGAATCATTATGCGTGGAGTTTACTGAAGGCACCCCTGAAATGCACGTTAGAGTGAAAAGGACGGGCTCAGGACTACCAAGTCGAAAACCCACCCAAGTACCCACAGCGACTGAACTAGGGTTGTTGCCAGCCCCTGGGAGCCGGGCAGCAGGTGGGCGACGGTGGCGCTGGCGGGTCCCCTGGAAGCTCCGCGTGGCCCCGGAGCTGCCCGAGCGGGACTGACGCGCTGCCGTATCGCTGCTCCTTTTTCCGGGGTGCCCGGGGGCGCTCCCGCCGAGCCCCACGGTGAGGGGCCGGGAGGGGGGGGCGGGGGGAGCCGGCATGACCGCACCGGCAAGAAGGCACCGGCGGCGGGGGAGGCCGGTTTGGCGGCGCAACCGCTCCGTCCCGGGGGACAGACGCGCGGAGCTGTCGGGCAGCTCAGGGTCCCCGGGCGGGCGCGGGAAAAAAACTGGCAGGACAGGCAGGCCAGCCGCCTCCCCACCCCCCGCCCCCGCCCCCGGCCCCTGGCGAAGCCCCTGCATCTCCGCAGAGAGCGCAGGCAGCTCCGTGCTGCCCCGGGTAGCGGCTGCGGCTGCGACGCGCAAAGCATTTGGAGAAAAACATGACGTTTAAAGAAATGCTTGCTTTACAGTCAGAGGGGAAGTTTGAAGTGTGCGCTTAAGAACCAGTCACAGCCTCAAAGTTGGGAGTTATGCTTTATTCACCAGGTGGAAATTTTTAGCCTGGGAAGCAGCATTTCAAGCAATCCTGAGAAAACTGCTCCTTTGAGGCGCAGGGAGGAGTCAGGTTATGTAGAAGTTTGCAACAAGGGGCCAGTCATCTGAAGATCAAAAGTATTTTTGTGAATTAAAACCAGATATCTCAAGCTAAGGGATTCAGTGCTTTCCTAGGTATGGGAAGATGCGAGAGTCTGGGCTCACTGAAGCCGTTCCTTTCGCCTGCATCTCAGCCGTCTGGGGCCAGCGTGGTGAGCTCCTCGGAGCTCATGGAAGGCGGGGCCGCAGCCTGGTTGGTTACCAGATGGCAAGGGTTGGGCTCTTTCCTGGGTGCCCTCAGGGCTGAAATTCACATTTGGGGGCTGGAACTTTTGATGACTGTGACAACCTTGTTTACTGAAATAGCAGGAATACTCCATTTCTCAGAAGAAAGTCCATAAAGCTGGGGAGACACAGAATTCTCAAGCCCAAATGGTCAGTTAGAAGGTGGTAGAGCAGCCAAGGACGCCGAGATTCCAAGTCAAACGCACCCACTCTAAGCGAAAACCTCCCCAAGGCCTTGCAGGGGCCACGCCTGCAGGCATGGAATCTGCAATCACCGCCCCTCCCATGAGAGCACGGCTGTCACAGGGGTCTTGATTAGCGGCGTGGACGTTCACTGACTGCAAGGGGAGCCGGCGTGCAGAAAGTGCTGTGCGTGTCGGCGGCGGCGGCTGCGAAGGTGCTGAAGGAAGCAGAGTCGCTCAGTCGTGTCCAACGCTGCGATCCCATGGACTGCAGCCCACCCGGCACCTCCAACCGTGGAATTTTCCAGGCAACAGTACTGGAGTGTGTTGCCATCTCCTTCTCCAGGGGATCTTCCCGACCCAGGGATTGAACCCGGGGCTCCTGAATGGCAGGCAGACGTTTTTACCGTCTGAGCCACCAGGGAAGCCAGCCAGATCCCTAATGTGTTTCAACAGCAGAACCAAGAGGAGCTGGTGGGACAGAAGGAACCCACGCCGCCTGTGGAGTCCTGGCTCCATCCCCATCGCCCCCGCATTTCAGAGCGGCTCCCCAGCACCTGACCCTCCTTCAAGAGCTGAGACACATGCCCAGGAGCCCCCGCGGCCCCCACGCCTCTGCCCAGCCCGCATGGCCCAGGTTCATTTTCTCGGGTGTGGTTACCCCGGGGGTGGGGAAGGGCCTTCGAATCCTGAACGCACCCACCGCCCAGCCAGTCATTTCTAGAATGACCCTGCTTCCGGTGCCCCCCTGCTGTGATGCAGTTTATTCCCCCATGCCTGTCATGTCTTTGCAGCCCCAGATGCCGGGGCAGTCAGCTGAGTGTGAGGAAAATGAACCCCTGCCAACACTCACTCACACAACTCGAGTCTGCCATCCATCACAGAACTAAACGTCAAAACAAAAATGGAGGCTCCTAGCAGGAAAGCTCGCAGACTTTTCAGAGGGCTCAGAAGAAGGCGCACTAACCATCAAAGATAGAAACGTTCAATTAGGTCCTGAAAGTCAAAAGAAAAATCCTGTCAAAGGATGCTATCAAGATACCAAGACAGGGACCTCCCAGGTGGTCCTTCCAATGCAGGGGGTGTGGGTTTGATCCCTGGTCAGGGACCTAAGACGCCGCGTGCCTCACAGCCCAAGAGACAAAGAACAGGAGCGATACTGCAATGCGTTCAAGAGACTTTAGAAATGGTCCGCAGCAAGGCAATCTGTAAACTGCGGAAAGATGTCAAGCCAATAACGAGGCAGAGCGTATAACAGGAGAGATATATGTATAACATACACACACAGTTTATTTAGATATGATTTGTGGGAATTCCAATAAATCAATCCTCGAAAAAAAGAAAAACAAATAAAAACCCACAATAAAATGGGCCCCAAGACAGAATGAACGTTTTCTCCAGGAAAAGTATACAAACGGCCAGTAAGCATGTGGGAAGGTGCTTGACAGCCTCAGTCACCAGAGAGATGCGAATCGAGGTGAGCGTGAGCCTTCGCTGCACACCCACGGGAACGCTGCAGACTTTTAAGAGCTGCAAATATAAGGCTCCCTGTCTAGGGAGCCGCTGGTTCGCTCAGACCCACCAGCAAGGTTGAAAACGGCATGAGTGTCATGGAAACCGTCAGGCTCTGATGAAGTTAAGCCCTTGCCGCGGCCCCGCGCCCCTCCCCCCCCCCCACACCCCCCCCGCCGCCGCCACAGTCCGCAAGCCCGCGTCTACACGTGTAACCGAAACAAACGACGCATCCTCAGAAAGACGCGTGCATACGCACATGTAACTGAATCCAGACGCCGTGCGGCTGAACCGAGCAAGGCTGTACGTCAGTCACGCGCCAGTAAAACGGTACCAGCGCGAGCGTTCACGCGAGTCCTGCTCATCACAGCCCAGCGCTGGACACGATGCAGGCGTCTGCGAACAAGGGGGTGAGAGGGCTCCCCGGGAGCACACTTCCACCTGGGACACTTCCTGGCGACTAAACGTTCATGCATGGAAACAAAAAAATAAAAATTCACACACGTCTCAGAGACACAGGATAAGACGCCGAGTCAAAGAAGCCAGGATATATGTTTACCGTATCGTTTACGTGCCTCCAACTACAGGCAAAACCCGTCAGGAGGGAGGGGGCTCTGCGCCTGGGGCCTGGGGCTGGAAGGGCCAGCGACCCTGCACGGTGGAGACCACCCAGCACAAACAGGCTGGCGGCTGCATCACAGCCTGCTGAGCCAAACTGGTGGGGTCACGGATTCAAAACACTTGCGTCACAGCTCTAGATGTACCTGTCACCTCAACAGGAAAATTAAAATCAGTTTCCTAGAGAATGAAGTTCCCTCAGAGAAGATGCCCAACCAAATGGTGGCCAGTCCACCCAAACCGTCTTCACAGCCCTCAACGACAGCCGGTGTGCGTCATGTCAGCTGACTCATGGGATTCCTATGAAGTGGACTGAAGAAGGCTAGGAAGCGTAGGAGGAGACACATAATTTGTGAAGCCAGGTCCCGTGGAGAGACGAGTAGGGGGTCTAATTCGTGTTTGGGGGGATGAACTGAGCAGAGAGAAGGCAGGAAGGTCAGAAAGCCAAAGGGCTTCAAATCCCGCTTCTCAAATTCAACAGAATATTGAGGCTGGCAGGGTCGGGATTTGGGAACTGTAAGTAGGCTTTTATTTTTCTGCTCAATACTTTTATTTACAGAAATGACACCAATTGATTTTTAAGAAGAGAAATAGAACCTTACAGAGGTTTATCAATGAGCAGAAATAGGAAAACCAAGGTTGGTGACTCACCGCCCGGGGTGATCTGACCTCAAGGCTCCCTGAGCTGGGAGCATAGGTTCTGTTTACGAAGAGAAACACCCTGAGGAGGAAACCACATTTAGAAATCAAGGAAGCAGACCTCGGTGTGAGCTCGTGGGGGCTCATGGGACTGTAAAGAGTTTAAGAATAATGCGTGCGTTTGAAATAGGTAAACACACAAGAGGAAGTCGTGTGTTGAGTATAAACACCCGACAGGTATATAAAAGCTCCTGGCCCTGGAGGCCCCACACTGAGTCCCTTCTCTCTCTCCACCTGCTCCTCTGACCTACTCCACCCTCAACCCACCAGAACCATGGGCTGCTCTGGCTGCTCCGGAGGCTGCGGCTCCAGCTGCTGTGTGCCCGTGTGCTGCTGTGTGCCCGCCTGCTCCTGCTCCAGCTGTGGCAAAGGGGGCTGCGGCTCGTGTGGGGGCTCCAAGGGGGGCTGCGGCTCGTGTGGGGGCTCCAAGGGGGGCTGCGGCTCCTGTGGGGGCTGTGGCTCTGGCTGTGGCTCCAGCTGCTGTGTGCCCGTGTGCTGTGTGCCAGCCTGTTCCTGCTCCAGCTGCGGCAAAGGGGGCTGTGGCTCGTGTGGGGGCTCCAAGGGGGGCTGTGGCTCATGTGGGGGCTGTGGCTCCAGCTGCTGTGTGCCCGTGTGCTGCCGTGTGCCAGCCTGCTCCTGCTCCAGCTGTGGCAAGGGGGGCTGCGGCTCCTGCGGGGGGTCTAAGGGGGGCTGCGGCTCCTGCGGGGGGTCTAAGGGGGGCTGCGGCTCCTGTGGAGGCTGCGGCTCTGGCTGCGGCTCCAGCTGCTGTGTGCCCGTCTGCTGCTGCAAGCCCGTGTGCTGCTGTGTGCCAGCCTGCTCCTGCTCCAGCTGTGGCAAAGGGGGCTGCGGCTCGTGTGGCGGCTCCCAGTCCAGCTGCTGCCAACACACCTGCTCCCAGTCCAGCTGCTGCGTCCCCGTGTGCTGCCAGCGCAAGATCTGAGACTCTAGCCACAGACCCATGTCATTCTTCCAGCCCAGGCATCTCAGGATGTGTCCTGGGCTGCACGTCATAGCCCTGAAGTTGTGATGTCATCAAGTCCTCCAGAGTTTCTGTCCTCAGTCTCCAGAGTTGGGCATAGAGCCGCCCAGCTGCCGATGAAGGCAGGCGGGGAGGGCATCCAGCTCATACCCATCACCCCCTACGGAAAGCTGCCCCCGATTCTAACACCACCCGAAGGGGCTCCTGAGGTCCTTGCTCCAGGCACCTCATGGTCTTTAGGGCCTGGGCCCCTGGGTCCCACCAGGCTCCTCTCCAGGGCCTCACCAGCCACCCCCGAGTCCTGAATGCCTCCCACTCTCTTCCCTGGCGCATCTTGGTCCACACTGGCCATTGGTAAATCCTTCAATAAACGCTTTGCTTCTGCACAAGACATATTCTCACGATGAAATGTTTTCCAGCTCCTACCTTGTGAGTAAAACCCACAAATCTGCTTCCAGCTTGATCACCGTCCTCTCCTGGCGCCCTGCCTGACCAGTCCACTCTCTCTTTTGCTCACACACTGACAGAGACCTGCTGTGTGGCCCGCACTGGTGTCTGTTACAGAATGAGTGAGACACGCTGCTGCCTCGGCGGGAGGAGCGTGGCGGGGTCTCAGCAGAGGGACTCAGCCCGCTCGTGGGAGGGGGAGGAGTCGGGGAGCACACGGGAGGGGCCCCGGAGAAGGTGCGCAGGCTCAGGGGGGCTTGTCCGGGGGCAGGGACACACGCTCCGTGGCGCGTGGGCTGCTGCGGAAGCACCCGGCTCTGGAGTCAGTATCAGATACCGTGTGAACTTTGCCAGGTAACCTGGGCTCCTGCCTCGGTTTTCTCACCTGGAAAATGGGGGTCAGCGAGTGTCCACCTCACAGTGTTGTGGTGAAGCTGGAGTCTGGCCCACGCCAAGCACTCGGGATGCCACGGACACACGGCACCTTCACACCACGGCTCACGGAAGGGGTACGATCGGGCGCAGGCGGAGCTGCGGAGGACCCTCCCGGCTCTTACCGAAAGGAGCTTGATCTTTCACTGGAAACTGAAGAACCGCAGGATGAGGCTGGAAGCAGCTCGAAGTCCGTTTGCTCGGGGGTCATCAAGGGCCTAACTCAGGCAGGCGGGCAGCAGGAGGCACGGGTGAGGGGTCCCCAGCCGGGGGGACGGGCTCGCTGAGGTGTTTGGGGATGTGGAGAGCGACGTGGTTCCAGGTGGCCGGGCGGGGGGTGCTGGCCCTGGGCCACACGGTGCTAAGGGGCGGTGTACTCGTCTGCTGTTGCTGGGCCACCGATGACCGCAACTCAGGGGCCGGTCAACCTGGCACATCCACGCTTACTATCTCACAGTCTCCCCAGGTCTGAAGCCCAGGCAGGGGCCAGCGGGCAGCCCCCTTGGGGTCTCACGAGGCTGCAGTCAAGGGCCGACTGCACGCACCTCTCATCTGAGGCTCCGGGCCCTCCCCTCCCCACGCGCGGTGTGTGAAGAACGCATCTCCGTTTCTCAAGCACTCTCAGCCAGGGGTCATTCTCAGCCGCAGGAGAGCCCACAGCTCCGGGACCCGCGCTCCCGCAGACCCTGCACAACGCGTCGTGTTCCTCCCAGGCCAGCAGGACTGCCTCTCTCTGGCTCACAGCCTCCGCTACCTAGACCCCTATTTCAGGGCTCCCCGGGTCGGGCGTCTGTGGTGGAATCTGAAACAGTAAAGAATCTGCCTGAAATGCTGGAGACGTGGGTTTAATCCCTGGGTCAGGAAGATCCCCTCAAGAAGGAAATGGCAACCCACTTCAGCATTCTCACCTGGAGAATCCGATGGACAGAGGAGCCTGGCGGGCCCCAGTCCATGGGGTCGCAAAAAGTCGGACACAACTAATCAACTCACGCACAGATTCAGGCAGGGCCCCACCCCCACCCCAGGCAACCTCCCTTTTGAGGAACCCAACTGATCAGGGACCTTAACTATATCTGCAAACATCCCCTTTGCCATATAACCAAACATAATCCCATGAGTGACACCTCATAGTAATCATGGGCTCCGTACACACTCAGAAGGAGATTCTGTACAGAGGAGGGTCACTCGGGGTCATTTTCCAGTCCTGTCCGTCCCAGGAGGAGAGACAAGTGTGCGGATGAGGACAGGTCACGTCCACAGTATCCGCAGGACGTCCAAAATGGAGACATCCCGGAGGCAGTCAGGTGTGGCCTGGAGGGTGGGTCTTCACAGATCCAGAGGCTATCAGAGCACGTGATGGTAGCAAAGCTGACGGCGAAGGGCCTCCCTGGTGTTCGTAAGACTCTGAGCTCCCAGAGCAGGGCGCCCAGTCTGCCTCCCTACTTGGGGGAACTTGATCCCACACAAACAACTCAGAGTCCACACGCCGCAAGTAAAGACCCTGCCGCGCAATGGAGACCGTGCCACAGCCAGGACCTGGTGCAGCGAAATAAACATTAAAAAAAAAAGGAGCTGGGAGCGAACAAAACCAGCGGGTGTCAGCCTTGGGGTAAATCTTAGGATCTAGAAAAGAGCAGCCAAGGCCAGGGCCCGGGGGACACGGACACTGGGGAACAGTGACTCCAAACAGGAGAAGAAGCAGGGGCCATCTGCGGGCCGCGGAGGTGGTGGAGCCCCGGGGAGGGCTGCTGGCCTAGCAGTCCGTGGGGAGCTGGGCTTTCCCAGACTCTGCACGTGGAGAGACGCGGCTGTGTAGAAAGGCCCAAAGAGCAGACGAAACAAACAAGAAACACACTCTTGGAGCTTACAGATGAGTTTTGAGCTTACCAAAGTCAAAAGACGCAAGGTTAACACAGCAAAAATCAGTCATTATGTCCACGCGATAGGAACCAACTAGAAACCAACACTTAGAGCACAGTATAGTCACACATCCTCCAAAAAAAGGAAACACGCAGGTCTAACAGCAACAGCAACGAAATGCACGGCTCTGAATGCTGAAAACCACAAGATGCTAAAGAGCAAGACCAAAGACAATCACACAGACAGAGAGACGCACCAGGTCCACGGACTGCGGAACTCAGCGCAGGTAAGACGCCGACTCTCCCAAACTCTGACAAATTCTTATCAAAATCCTAGCAGGATTCTTCTTCTCAGTCGCTCCTAAAAGGTATATAGAAGGATAAAGGGACTAAAATAGTCGAAGCAATTTTAAAAAACAATATAATTAGAAGAACAACATATGATTTTAAGACTTGCTATATAGCTACAAGTCTACAGCTTGTAGAAAGAGGAGAGTGGAAAAGTTGGCTTAAATCTCAGCTAAGATCATGGCATCTGGTCCCATTACTTTATGGCAAATAGAAGGGGAAACAATGGAAACAGTGAGAGGCTTTATTTTCTTAGGTTCCAAAATCACTGCAGAGGGTGACTGCAGCCATGAAATTAAAAGATGCTTGCTCCCTGGAAGAAAAGCTATGACCAACCTACACAGCATATTAAAAAGCAGAGACATTACTTTGCCAACAAAGGTCCATCTAGTCAAAGCTATGGTTTTTCCAGTAGTCATGCATGGATGTGAGAGTTGAACTATAAAGAAAGCTGAACACCAAAGAATTGATGCTTTTGAACTGTGGTGTTGGAGAAGACTCTTGAGAGTCCTTTAGACTGCAAGGAGATCCAACCAATCCATTTTAAAGGAGATCAGTCCTGGGTGTCCATTGGAAGGAATGATGCTAAAGCTGAAACTCCAGTACTTTGGCCACCTCATGCGAAGAGTTGACTCATTGGAAAAGACTTTGATGCTGAGAGGGACTGGGGGCAGGAGGAGAAGGGGACGACAGAGGGTGAGATATTTGGATGGCATCACCGATGCGGTGGACCTGAGTTTGAGCAAACTCCAGGAGTTGGTGATGGACAGGGAAGCCTGGTGTGCTGCAGTCCATGGGGTCGCAAAAAATAGAGTCGGACACGACTGAGCGACTGAACTGAACTGAACAAGCAAGCTGGGGGCTTCCTCGGTGGCACGAATGGTAAAGAACCCATCTGCCAATGCAGGAGGCTTAAGAGACATGGGTGTTATCTCTGGGTCAGAAGGACCCGCTGGAGAAGAGCATGGGAACCCACTCCAGTACTCCTGCCTGGAGAATCCCACGGACAGAGGAGCCTGGCGGGCTACAGTCCATGGCGTCACAGAGTCGGACACGACTGAGGGACTTAACCCAAGCAGGATACGCCACGTGGGGGCCGGGGAGGAGCCCACGTCACAGCGCTCTGTCAACGCTCCTCCGTTCACGTAACAGTCTCCACGTGGCAGAACTGCCATGAGATTGCTCAGTGGTCGCCAGGGGTCAGGACTGGGGGAAAGGTGTCATTATTTGCGGATAAAATGAGAGAGTTTCTTTCGGGTGATGGTTGTGGTACTAGCTCTTGGAATCCTCTCATGTGATGAAACTTCATTGAACTACACATTGAAAAGGCCTATAAAAACTGGTGGAATCCAAACAAGGTCTGCGCCTGAGTAAACTGGACTGTGCCAATGTCGACACCTTATTTTTGACAATGAACCACGGTTAAGGGAGAGATTATGACTGAGCAGGGAGAGTGGCGGTCAGTGCTCCGCGGCGGCAGAGCCTCTGTTTGGGAAGATGAAGTTTTGGAGAGGGATGGTGGAGATGCTTCCACAGCAGTGGAATGCTGTGCTCGATACCCTGAGCTGCACACTTAAAATGGCTAAGATGGTAAAGGCGTGAATTTTTATTGTTTTAGTTGCTGAGTCATGTCTGACTCTTGGCAACCCCATGGACTGTAGCCCACCAGGCTCCTCTGCCCATGGTATTTCTCAGGCAAGAATACTGGAGTGGGTTGCCGTTTCCTTCTCCAGGGGATCTTCTTGACCCAGGGATCAAACTCAAGTCTCCTGCCCGGCAGGTGGGTTCTTTACCACTGAGCCACCAGGAAAGCCTCAGATGTATGTATGTTTTAGCACAAGAATTTTTTAATAGATTATTATTGGGAGAGCTGGGTGAGACAGACAGCGGAACTCTGAACTATCTTCGCTACCTCTTGGGAATCCTGAACAATCACAAAATTAAAGCTCCTCTGTGTCTCCTGGTTTGGATGCTGGGTTACTTGGTCACCCTGCCTCGGACTGTCCACTACTCCCGGGACTAACCAAAGCCACAGCCTCTGTTCAGCCGGACGCCCGCTCCCATCATTCAGTCCCTTCATGCCCATCACTCAGCCTATCCAAGTTGCAAAAGATGCCAATATCAGGAGGTGTGCTATTAGGAAAGTACACTCTGGAGAGAAGACCAGGAGTACAGCTACGCAAACTGTCACTGAGGAGTTCAGGTGTGTGACTGATGGATCAACTCAACCATCTGAGCAAAATCCAGGAGCAGAAATGGATTATCGGGGAACGGTTTGTGGAGGGCCTACCTGACAGAGAAGCTTCGCTGGAGGCTCAGACAGTAAAGACTCCGCCTGCAGCGCAGGGGACCCAGGTTCCATCTCTGGGTCGGGAAGATCCCCTGGAGGAGGGCATGGCAACCCACTCTAGTATTCTTGCCTGGAGAGTCCCATGGACAGAGGAGCCCGGCGGGCTACAGTCCGGGGGTCACAAAGAGTCAGACGCGACTGAGCGGCCTTTACAGCAGCACCTAACTGGGGGGCTCGCTGTGACAGGCCTGGGAGACCGCCAGCGTTTCGTGAACGTTCCACCAGCAGAGCTGTGTTGCGGCAGAATGAAATCTGAGCCAACTTTGAGAGACAGTCGAGGACAGAGGAGTCTGGCGTGCTGCAGTTCATGGGGCGGCAGAGTCAGCCCAGCTTAGCGACTGGACAGCAACAGCTACACAGCAGCAGAGTCGCTTCTAGTCCAGACGGAAGGGAGCGGAGACCCGGGGCGGGAAAGAGGCTGTCGCTGCAGAGGCCACAGGCAGGAAATGGGCCGACAGATGCTCAGCGCCAAACATGCGCCACTCCTCAGGAAACTTGCAGCCCCCAAGGGGCTTCCCGGGTGACTCAGCGGTGAAAGGGAAAACCCACGTGCTGATGCGGAGCACATGGGTTCAATCCCTGGTCCAGGAAGACCCCACATGCCACAAAGCAACTAAGCTCACGCGCACGGCTACTGAGTCTGAGCTCTGGAGCCCGGGAACCACAATGGCTGAGCCCCCGCACCACAGCCACGGAAGCTCGCGCCCTAGAACTTGAGCTCTGCAACAAGGGAAGCCGCCACAATGAGCCGCCCGTGCTCTGCAACGAACAGCAGCCTCCGCCCAGCACAACCAGGGGAAAGCCCGAACAGCACGAAGACCCAGCGCGGCCTACATAAATAATCTAAAACTTATCATTAAAGAAACCCTCTGCCTCCCGAGGAACGTCCTCAGCCCCCTGTCTGCAGAGTCTGCCTCCTGCAGACCAGGCTGTGTGAGGAGCAAGGGAGCCCGAGGGGGCAGCGCCACGGCCCTGGCCGGTGCTCGGATCTCACGGGTGTCCTTGGCATCGATTCTGATTCCGTGATTTAAACAAACAAAAGCTTTCTGTGTCTGTCGGTTGCCTCGCTCTCCAGACTCTCCGGGGGTGACGAGCTCCCCGAGGCAGGAGCTGACCGGGCCTGGCCCTCTGGACGCTTTGCATCCGTGTGCGCTCACGGGAGTCGGGGCGTCGTGAGGAGGACCGCAGGGGGAGCCCCGGGGCAGAGAGGAGGGTTAGGGAGGGCACCACGGGGAGCCGGCATCGTGGGGAAGGCTGTTGGTTAAGGGAGCTCACAGCACAGTTTCGGCCCCAAAACGGAGTCAGAGAGGGGAGAAGACAAGAGATGGCCGTGGGGGAGGCCCTAGGGCAGCGCCAAGTCACGGTGGCCAAGGGGCCCACGGCTCCAGGGGACGTGCCCAGGGTTTAGGGCCCCACTGTCTGCGGCTCTGCCGGGACTTGCCGCCCACTGATGGTGGAGCTGACGCAGGCGAGAGGCAGAGGGTGCGGGTGGGTGCCTTCCGAAGGCGGGCTGTCCGCGAGGACTGCCAGTCAAGCCGGAGCCCAGCGGGTGCACCCAGGGCGGGGGCCCGTGGAGACGATGGCAGGGGGCACATGGCACGACTTCCTGAGGACGGGGAGGGGGGCCCAGTCCCAGCAGGCGGCGAGGTCTGCCCTCCACGCCAGCAGAAACGGTCCTCTTCGGTCCAGCGAGCCAGCTCCCGCACGGCGGGCGATGAGGGCCCCAGAAGTGGGCTTCAGGCAGGGGGAGCCAGTTCAGGGGAGCCCCAGGAAGAGCGGTTTCACCAAAGAGGGAGAAAGCCAGGGCCTGGGCTCAGAGCCTCGGATCTCGCCTAGCAGCACACAGGACGCAGCAGCTGGCGCCGCAGCCCCCGGAGCAGCCAGAGCAGCCGGTGCTTCTGGTGGGCTGAGGGTGGAGCCGGCCCGAGCAGCAGGTGGAGAGAGAAGGGGCTCAGTGCGGGGCCTCCGGGGCCGGGAGCCTCCACATGCCTGCAGGGTCAGCTGAGACGCTGGGCACATGCTCACTTCCTGACTTCTATGTGTGGCTCTTTCCTCAGGAAAATCGTGATCTAAAAATAACAGAAGTGCCGTGTTTCGCCTGCAGCCGTTTCCTCCTCTCACACCGTCTTCCTCCGTCGGGTCCAGCTCCTGCGGGCTCCCGTGACCCTGGGAACAGGACAAGCTTCGTGTCTTCCTGCTCACTACACTTCCCATCCCAGGCTTCTATCACTGTTTGAAGGAACCGTCACCTTACATTAGTTCCCACGGTTTCTTAGTTTCATGGAGACACTGATAAAGCTCAGGCTCTCGTGGCTCTTGACTGAAGCTCAGCACGACACCCAGGCTCTCCGCGGGTGTGGGAACAGAACGCTCGTGCGGTGGCCAGGGTTCCGGAAAGCCCAGCGCCCCCCAGGCTTCCGGGCCACCAGGCGGCCCACCTCGAGACCCCGAACCCCGAGAGAGTGCCCGCCTCTGCTCCTCCGGGTCCCGTCTCTCCAGGTCCAATGCCAGGGCCCTGTCCGCGGCCCCTCTGCGAGGCTTCGGGGTGGCTGGGTCCCCGCGTTCTCCTCTCTGCTCCCTGCACACAGCAGGTCGTCAGCCCTGGGCCCTAAAGCCCGAACGCTGCAGGGATTTCACTCAGCACGCCTTCATTGCTTTAGGCTTTTTTTCTTTTTTGCTATTTTTTTATAATTGTAGGAAAACACACGCAGCATGAACCACGCCATCGAGCCGTGCTAAGGGCACAGTTCAGGGCCGCCAAGCACAGTCACACTGCTGTTCAGCCGTCAGCACCAGCTCATCAGACCGAAGCTCCGTCCCCACCACTCACTCACGGCCGGCAGCCCCGGGCCCACCGTCCGGCTGTCTGCGTCTACGAACTACAGCTCTAGGGGCCTTGTATGAGAGGCATCAGACAGGCTTTGCCCTTTTGTGACCGGACCATTCCACCAGCATGAGGCCCTCAAGGCCCATCCACACACAGCCTGCGTCAGGATGGCCTTCCTTTTCGAGGCTGAGTAATACTCCACGTGTGCGCGGCCACGGTGTGTGCGTCCCTTCACCCGCTGACGGGCCTCTGGGTTGCTTCCACATTTCAGCTGCTGTACGTGCTGCTGCTCTGAACGTGGGCGTGCAAACACCTGTCTGAGTTCCTGCTTCCGACTGTTTTGAGGACACACCCAGAAGCTGAAGACCTGGGTCATACTTTTGTTCTATTTGAGGAATCTCAGGCAGAGGCTCTTTCTGTTCGAAAGCTTTCTGACTCATTCTACCCTAATGCATTCTTTCCGAGGGGCCTCCGTGCCATTTCCCTCAGCATTTTCATTCCCACCGGGAAAGCTCCTTTCCGATTTCTCCACATCCCAACCAGCACCTGTCACTTCCTGCCTCTCTGACAGTGGCACCATCGGGGGTGAGGGGGTGCAGGCTTTCTTAGTTAAGGGCTGCGGATACTTGTGGGGCTCCCTCCTGACCCCCAGACATTTCTGGGGTACCTGGGGAGCCATCACACATCTCCCAAGGGATCTTCCTCAGATTATCTTCCCCACCGCATGGAGGGGCGCTGCTCCCACACACTCAGAGATCCCTGAGGAAGAGTCGGCAGGAGGTTGTAGACCATGGGTCTGGGGCATCTCGGGATTCTAGTCTGCTGAACTCCTCTTGTCCATATTCAAGGCGTCCACCGTTATGTCAACACAAGAGGTAGGAAAGAGGTGAAATTCCAGAATAATGGGGTCCAGGAAAAGATCCTGAAAGCTTTCAGGGAGAGAAATCAACAGACACAAAGATGTCTAAATCCTCCTGGCCGCAGGAAAAGGCCGTCATCTCTGTTTTGAAGGAAACTGCTTGCCTGGAATCAGAGGTCTAGCCAAGCCACCAATCAGGCTTAGAGTGAGAATTAGAATCTTTCTTCAGAAATGCCGATTTCCAAAAGGTGTAACCTCACTGCTTTCTTTCTCAAGAAATTCCTGATGAATGTGCTCCACTGAGACAAGGAGGTGAACCAGGAAACAAAGGCAAGGCTCCCTGGCAGAAGCAGACGGCCGAGGGGGCACGGCGACGGCCAGGAGGACAGAGGGCCCGGGGCGGCAGGGAGCCCGGGGCAGGGGCAGGGGCCCCAGGGGTCTCCTCCAGGGTGAAAACAGCTGCAGTTAGAGGATGCGCCTAAAGCCACAGGGACGCCAGGAGAGTCACACCTCAGGTGCAGAAGGCGGGACGAATGAGCCCTCGGCGATTGCTGGGAAGTGGCCCAGAAGTTTACATGCTCAGCAGAGGGGCTTAGAGAAAGCAGAACCCTCATCTCCCATTGTTGAAATCCCACAGGACACCAGTCAATGGAGAAACAAATAGTAATGTGCGGCCTTTTTTTTTTTTTTTTGGATTGAGGTTAATAGAAGCAACAATTGGCAGCGCTCTGGCAGCAATGCTGTTCCAGGCAACGTTTGGACTATGTGTGTGTGCGTGACTTAGACAGAAATAAGCCTGAAAGGATGGGCGTGGGGGGGAGGCTGCATTGGGTCCACAAGACGTGAAGACACCATACAGGCCACAGCAACAAGTGCGGGATGGCTCGCGGTTGGACAGACATTCAGGGGGAACAGAAGGAAAGTCCAGGGTTTTGAATAAAATAAACACAGAGGTTCCTGATGGGAGAACAGACCCAGACCCAGAACAAGCAGCTCCAGTCACCGCAGCCACCACAGGGGTTTGTGTAAAGAGATCAGCGAACAACAGCAAACGTGAGATACAATCATAAACCTTTTAATATCTGTTATTAGTATAAGGCAGACAGAATACGGCTGGGAATGCAGTATAATCAGCGCAAGGAAGGGACCACGTGCCCAGCATCGCACCTGCCCGGGCAGGTATGTAGAGGCTCCCAGCCCCGGAGGCCCCACACTGAGCCCCTTCTCTCCCTCCACCTGCTCCTCTGACCTACTCCACCCTCAGCCCAGCAGAACCATGGGCTGCCCTGGCTGCTCCGGGGGCTGCGGCTCCAGCTGCTGTGTGCCCGTGTGCTGCCGTGTGCCAGCCTGCTCCTGCTCCAGCTGTGGCAAAGGGGGCTGCGGCTCCTGCGGGGGGTCTAAGGGGGGCTGCGGCTCGTGTGGAGGCTCCCAGTCCAGCTGCTGTGTCCCCGTTTGCTGCCAGCGCAAGATCTGAGGCTCTGACTGAGGACTTCAGGTGGCTCCTAAGGATGTGAGCTTCCCATCGAGTGCCTGTAGACATGACCTAGACCATCCCCAAGCAGTTCCTGTCTAGGTGATGGACAGCTAGAGTCTCCTGGCTCCAGACTCCTCCCCAGCATCTGAGGGAAAGGCATGAGGCTCGCCCACACACATTCCCTGAGAGGGGGAACCGTGCCCCAGACACTTTTGCGCCTTCTACCCACACACCCTAATGCCTGAGCCAGACTTGCCCTGAAATGGTTCACAGGTCAGGGAGGTGGCCGAAATTCCCATTTCTAATTATTCCATGCGAGGCACCAAACCTTTGCCTTCCTCTGTCTGCCAGGAGCTTTATCACTGCCACACGTGTGTCTCCTATAACCCACCTGATTACAAGTGCCTTAAGGCCCACAACGGGTCTGGATGCACCAAAACGTAAATCCGCCACCCACAGACCTTGGTCTCACTGTGGTTTCCTTCCAGCCTATCTTGTTAGCAAAATCGATCGTGTTTCCCTCTCCTGCTGCCTAATCGATCACGGCTCCCGGGGCCCTTCGCTGCTGTCACCCCAGTGCCGGGCTCAGCAGTCATTGCACAGACGTTAGGTGGAGTGATGGATGGAGGACCCACTGAGTGCGTGCGTGAGTGAGCCAAGAACTGATGGAAGCAAGCAGAAGACTCTCGTTAGCAGAGGCGGGGCACCCGCCGAGTGAATGGGCTCAGGATTCAGGCTGTCCCTGCAGGCATCAGGGAGGCAGCTCCTTCCCCAGAGAGGATGTGCTTGGAGGAGGAGGCATTTGCCCTCAATGCCCAGAAAAAGGTCTATTGGGTGGGCTGCGCGCCATCCAGGCCCCAGAGCAGGGGTCAAGCCTGGAGAGAAAGAGGCGACTAAAACGAGCTGAGCTCCTGAGAAGTTGCAAAGATATAGATGGTCCTGTTTCGGTGACCAGTGCTGGCCTGGCTCAGCAGGGAGCAAGGAGCTCTCTCCCCACCGCTGAACTCAGAGTCAGTGAGAACCAACCAGTCTTGGATCTCAGTAGGGGTGGGGCTGGGGGAGGACCAGAAGGGGACCCGATGACGGTCACCTGCGGAAAACCCCCAGCTGACACCACGCCTGCTGTGAGAGCTCGGACCCCTCCCACAAGATCAGGAGCAAGCGACGGGCATCCACGCACCCCAGGTCTGCTCAGCATCACTCTGACGTCCTAGCCGGAACGGGAGGCAGCAGCCATGAGCTTCCCTGGTGGCTCAGAGGTGGAGAACCCAGCGGTCAATGCAGGAGACACGGGTTCGATCCCTGGTCTGGGAAGATCCCACGTGCCTCGGAGCAGCTAAGCCTGAGCACCATGACTACAGGAGCCTGCGCTCCGCAAGAGAGGCCGCCGCGGCGAGGAGCCCGCACACTGCACCTCGAGAGAGCCCGCCCGCAGCGCAAGGCCCCCGCTGCCAAAAGTGAAATGACAGTGACAGTTTAAGCATGAGTGCTGCAAGGGATGGCGGGCATCCACGCTGGGAAGGGAAAGGTGACACTGCCTCTATTCACAGAAGACAGTGTCTAGTGTGCGGAAAGTCCTAAGGGCTGCACACACATGCGCACACACACACACACACACACACAATTATTAGAGCTAAGAAACGCACTCAGCAGGCTGCAGGATACAAGATCAAATACACAAAAATCAGCTATATTTCTATATACCAGCAATGAGCCATCAAAATGTAGATTAAGAAGACAACATCATGGACGAGAACAAAGTAACTTAATAAACTCAACAACTGAAGTGCGAAACTGCAAAACGCCACTGAAAGGAGCGAAGGAAAGCCAAGATTGGTGGAGAGATGCCCAACGGTCCTGTATTAGGAACCATACTGTTCTTAAAGTGACAGTATTCCGAAACTCTGCAGATTTAACATACTCCCTTTCAAAATCCCAAGTTGCTTTCTGCAGAAAGCGACAAGCTGACCCTAAAATGCATATGGAAGTTCAAGGATCTGCAGACAGTCAAACAATCTTGAAACAGAAAATCTAAGTTGGAGGAGGACTCACGGTTCCCAGCTTCCAATGCATTACAGAGTTGCAGCAGGGCTTCTCTGGTGGACAGTGGATGAGAATCCCCCTGCCAACGCAGGAAGCACGGCTCCGACCCCTGGTGCTGGGAGACCCCGCATGCCTCAGAACGACTAAGCCCGGGCACCACAAGTACTGAGCCCGCCTGCTGCAACTGCTGAAGCCCACGCGCCTCGAGTCTGTACTGCAACGAGAGGCCGCCGCCAAGAGGAGCCCGCGCACCGCAAGCAGCTGCTGCGCCTGGAGACGGGCCAAGTGCCGGCCAGAGACGCAGCCCAGCGAAAACATGGTAAATAGATTATGCACCAGACGCTGCAGTGATCCAGCTGCGTGGGACTGCACAAGGGCAGGCACAGATCAGAGGGACAGAACCCAGTCTAGAGACAGATCCTTCAAGCTGTGGGCAGCTGATTCTCAACAACGGTGCCACAACCATTCAGCGCAGTCTTCTCGATGAACAGTGCTGAGACCAGCAGCGACCACACGCAAAAGAATACAGCGGAGCCTTTATCTCACCATATGCGCCAAAAAGAACAGCCTCGAAATGGATCCACGAGCTAGTCATAAAAGCCAGAACCGGAAACTATAAAACTCTTAGAAGAGAAGATAGAGCAAGTCTTTGTGATCTTACAGACACCAGACAACGAATATTAGACATGACAGCAGGGTGAAAGTGAAGGTCGCTCGGTCGTGTCCCGCTCTTTGCGACTCCGTGGACTGCATAGTCCGTGGGATTCTCCAGGCCAGAATCCTGGAGTGGCAGCCTTTCCCGTCTCCAGGGGGTCTTCCCAACCCAGGGATCGAACCCGGGTCTCCTGCACTGCAGGCGTATTCTTCACCAACTGAGCTATGAGGGAAGCTTTTGATGGCAGAAGCATAAGCAAAAAAAAGAAAAATTATATAAATCAGACTGCATCAAAATAAAAGATTCTGAGCTTCAAACGCCACAAGTCAAAAAGTGAAAAGACAATGCAGAGATAAAATATTTGCCAATCAGATATTTGACAACTGCCTTATATTCAGAATATAGAAAGAACTCTTACCCCCCCAAAACTGGAGATAGATAACCCAATTAAAAACTTAGCAAAGGGTCTGAATAGATGTTTCTCCAAAGAAGATACACAGATGGCTAATAAGCACATGAAAAGAGGCTCAACATCATTAGTCATCAGGAAGACACAAGTCAAAACCACAGTGAGATGTCTCCTCATACCCTTAGGGTGGATATCATCAGAAAGACAAACAGTGACACGTGTTGGTGAGCACCGGAGAAACTGAACCCCTGCGCATTGCTGACTGAAACAGAGAATGATGCGACTGCTCCAGAAAACAGTTTGGCGGTTCACCAGATGTTAAATATAGAATTGCCACATGCTCCAGAAAGTCCATTGCTAGGTATATGCCCAAGAGAGCGGAATGCACATCACACAGAAATGTGTGAGGTAATGCTCATAGTAGCATCATCCATAATGTCCAAAAAATGGAAATAAGCACATGTCCATCACCTGGTGAACGGGTTAGCAAAATGCGGTCCCCACACACAATGGCGTATCATTTGCCCCTAGACAGGAATGAAGTTCTGACACAGGGTGCAAGAGAGATGAGCTCTGAGAGCATCGTGCTCAGTGAGAGCCCCCATATCATACGACCACATCCATCTGCGGTGTCCAGAGCAGGTGAGTCCACAGGGGCAAAGGGCAGATGGGTGTTTACCATGGGCTGGTTTGAAGGAGGGAGATGGAGCCTCCCCATTAAACGTACATGGAATTTCTTTCTGAGACGATGAAACTGTCCTGGAATTAAGTGGTAGTGATGGTTGTGTGACTTCATCTCCTGAAAAGTCACTGAATTACACACTCTAAAGGGCAAATTTGATGGCACACGAGTGGTATCTCAATTTTACATTTCACGTAATATGCTTTGCTGTCGTCGGTCGCTCAGCCGTGTCCGACTCGGCAACCCCGTGGACTGCAGCACGCCAGGCTTCCCTGTCCCTCACCATCTCTCGGGGTTTGCTCAGACTCATGGCCATGGAGCTGGTGATGCTACCTCACCCTCTGTATGTGTTTAAGCACTTCCCAATTTAAAGAATCTTTCCAAATCACCATGTGATTTCCACTGAGTATTCGTATATTTTAGCCCTTGATTTTAGAATCATTTCAAGACAAATGTTACAAACGATCCCAACTAAATCTAAAGACAGTACTGAAGTGTTTAGGAGCACTTGATATTCATTACATCAAAGGTTTTGTGTATCTGGTCAGTGAACACTATGTACTAAAGGAGGTTACGTGTTAGTGCTTGCTAAGAGTTTTGAGGGTCTAAATCATTCCAGTCTAGCATGCAGGGAGCTTGGACATGGCCATTCCCAGGCACACAACAAGGAAAAATGCTGAACAAACTGAAGATCAACACTTCTTCTCAGATCCATCAAAGACCTGAGGTCACAGGGCACAGTGTGGCCCCCCAAAATTGGAGAAAGACAGGCAGGCAGATACAGAGAATCAGAGAAGCAGAAACATCTGCGGGAACCCGCGCCCAGCCCGCAAACCGCTGGAGGCTCAGTGCAGACAAGTCCGCGAATTAACACCCCAGGGAGACCGAGTCAAATGGGGTCCCCACACTCTGATGAGTTTTACCTCCAGGAACCCGACTAGGTTCTCACAGCGGAGACAAGAAAAACCCCTTCGTGCTTTTGACAGGGGCAGGGGCAAGGGGGCATTCTGAAATCCGCAGAGCACTCTTAACACGATCTGCCCTCTTTCGCTGCTGAGTCATAGCTCTCTCTTGGTGAATGCCACACTGCACTTGAAAATATAGGGGTTATTTTTAAAAATCTTTTGATACTGACCTCTAATGTAATTCCACAGTAATAAGAGCAGACTCTACGATTTCAGAACCTTTAGATCTGAAATTTCTGTGCCTTGCTTTATGTCCCTGGGTAGGTTCCAGTGTCCCCGAGCATGTTCCAGTGTCCCCGAGCTTATGCTCTAAGGGGACTTGGATAGAATTTGTACCCTACTGTTACGTGAAAGTTGTACAAATATTAATTATGTGAAACTGGCACATAATACTCCCCAGGTCTGCTATATACTTCTACTTCTCTGTACATTCATCCTATTAATTTCTGAGAGTTTGATACGGAAACTCCAACTAAAAGCCTTAATTTTCTACTTGAAACAAACAGTTGTAATACATAGCGGAAGCGCAAGTAGCTTTGCTCTGTGTTTTCCAAGGCTCTTGGAAATGTGTTATCGCATTTTCATAATTTAAAAAATAAAAAAGAAAGATTAAAAAAAGGTCTGCCCTCACGATAAATTACTTTACCAGCCCAGCCGGTGGGGGTTTCCTCAGCGCTCGTGACCTCCGGGGAGGGAAGCCCCCAGTGCCAGCCCCGGCAGCTCTCCTGACGCTGCAGCAGGCGAGGAGGGCTGAGAAGCACTGATCGGTCACCAGGCCCAGGAAGCAGACACCGCCCCCCACACGCCTAGCCTGCACCTCCCAGAGGCCTGCTTGCCGCAGTTCCCATCACCCACGGATACATCGTGTCCCACTTGAACAAGAAATCACAGGGCGTCCTCAGAGGCAAGAGCGCCCAGCATCAGAGCCAGACTTAGACACGGCAGGGAGGTTGGAATTCTCAGGCTAGGAGATCACTGCGTGTGTTACAGGCCCTAAGAAGACACCCAAGTGCTAATGGGTTATGGGGGCAGCGGGGTGGCGGGGTGGGAATCCCAGGAGAGAATCAAAGAAATGCTAGAAATCAAAGCCGCGTGAAGACACGAAGAACACCTCGGACGGGCTCACCAGGAGGCTGAGCCTCCTCAGGAGCCTCCATCAGGAGGCTGGACATCAGGACCGATCACAGCTCTCAGCAGACCTTCCACCCAGAGCGAAGAGCCAGGGAGCGTGAAACAAAGACGCAGCAGAAGCGACTTCCCTCGCGGCCCAGTGGTTGAGGGTCCACCCTCCAATGCAGGGGACGTGGGTTCCATCCCTGGTCCGAGAACTAAGATCCCACGTGCCACGCAGCTAAGCCTGCACGTGGCGACTACTGAGCCTGCACGCCACAACCAGAGAGAGGGCCGTGTGCCACATGAAGACCAGCACAGCCAAATGGTAGCAATAATTTTCTAAAAAGAATAAAAACTCTCCAAACAGAAAAGGAGGAGCAAGCCTGAAAAAAATGGAACAGAATACCCAAGAACAGTGAAGTGATCACAGAAGAGGTGAAACCAGCGATAACCAATGTATGCCTGTGGTTAAAATGGGAAAGGGAATGTGGCTGAATTTAAAAATTGATGGCATGTTTAGCTTAAGAAAGTTTGGACCATTCCAGCTTGAGTTAATGAAACATTAACCATAGGTCCTTCTGACAGTGATTGTCAAATTTAGTACCTCTACATTTTTGAAGTTATATTTTGAATATATATATTATACAGTATATATTTATAAATATATACTGGATTAAATTTTATATAATTATTAAATTATATCTATTTTATAAAATATAAATGTCAATAGCTATAAATATTATATTTATTCTCTATGTTTATAAGTTACCTTATAAAGTTTTAAAATGTAAGATTTTTTAAGCTGTAATGCTAACAAATTGAATATTGATTTCAATACCTCAATGAGTTCCCTGGTGTAGCAGTCAGGAAGAATCCGCCTGCCAAAGACGGGACACAGGTTTGATCCCTGGTCCAGGAAGATTCCACGTGCCAAGGAGCAAGCAAGCCCGTGCGTCACAACTGCTGAGCCTGAGCTTTGGAGCCTGGGCTTTGGAGCCTGGGAGCCACGACTCCCCGAAGACCGTGCGCCTGGAGCCGGCTCCACAGCGAGGGGCCACGGCAGGGAGAAGCCCAGCCACTGCAACAGCCAGTAACCCCCGCACACCGGAGAAGATGCTGCTTATAGGATACAAATGTCAACAGCCCAGATATAAATATATGAATATATTGTAATTAACTAATATATTACATATTATAATGACCTTTGTTGGCAAAGTAATGTCTCTGCTTTTCAGTATGCCATCTAGGTTGATCATAACTTTTCATCCAAGGAGTAAGCGTCTTTTAATTTCATGGCTGCAGTCACCATCTGCAGTGGTTTTGGAGCCCAAAAAAATAAAGTCTGACACTGTTTCCACTGTTTCCCCGTCTATTTCCCATGAAGTGATGGGACCAGATGCCATGATCTTCGTTTTCTGAATGTTGAGCTTTAAGCCAACTTTTTCGCTCTCCTCTTTCACTCTCATCAAGAGGCTTTTTAGTTCCTCTTCACTTTCTGCCATAAGGGTGGTGTCATCTGCATATCTGAGGTTATTGATATTTCTCCCGGCAATCTTGATTCCAGCTTGTGCTTCCTCCAGCCCATCTTCTCATGATGTATTCTGCATAGAAGTTAAATAAGCAGGGTGACAATATACAGCCTTGACGCCCTCCTTTTCCTATTTGGAACCAGTTTGTTGTTCTATGTCCAGTTCTAACTGTTGCTTCCTGACCGGCATATAGGTTTCTCAAGAGGCAGGAATATATTTATTATTTAATTATTGATTATATAATATATTTATATTTTATTATTATTATATATGTTATAAATATATTATTTATTATACTATAATAAATATAATAAAAATATACCAATGTCAAAATATAAATATCAATGGGCCAATAAATGTATTATATACAATTATATATTCATATATCAATATATCAATATATCAAATATAAATATCAGTAGCCCAATAAATATATTATATATAATTATGTTTATATAAGTATTTATTGAATTGTATATTTAAATAAAATTAAATATATTGAATATATTTTTATTTAATTATATATAATATATAATAAATATAATAAAATCAATATCAAAATATAAATATCAATAGCCCCTTGCGCACCAGCAAGGACAAGCCAGCGCAGCAAAAATAAATAGATAAGGGTAATAAAAAACAGACAAAGCCTCAAGCAACCGGAAACCCCCAGGGAGCACACACGGTCCCCACCCGGGTCGCTGCCCCATCGAGTGAGGGCGGCCGTGGAGGAAGGGCCAAGGGAAGCCGCTGGGAGAGCAGCGAACCGCGGCGAGACCACATGGAGGACGCGGGAGGCCAGGGCCGGCGCGGCCCGCCGCACCCGCTGAAGCACCGGCAGCCTCCGGCCCTGCGGGCGCACGGCCTTCGCTCCAGAGGGCCGGGTGCGCCGCCAGGGGCCCGGCGGTCGGCCACGGGGCTGGGGCGGGGCGGCCACTGGCCACGTCCGCTCGCTGCGGCGCAGCGCCCACGACAGAGGCTTTGTGCTGGCTGCAGCGACCAGCCCTGATCACCAAAGGGAAACCGAGCCGCCGGTCCGCAAGTGAAGCAGGAAGGCGGCAGGCGTCGCTCGCAGCGGCAGAAAGCCGGTTCCCGGACCCCGTGGGCGCCGGATTCCAAGGACGCCTAAGTCTCCTGCATAAAACCGCGCTCTTCTGTGGTTCTCTAGTCACTAAGGCGTGTCCGGCTCTTTGCGGCCCTGTGGACTCTAGCCCGCCAGGCTCCTCTTTCCATGGGATTTCCCCGGGGGAGAATACTGAAGCGGGTTCCAGTTTCTTCCTCCGGGGGATGTTCCCGACCCAGGGATGTAACCCACATCTCCCGCACTGGCAGGTGGAGGCTTTTCTGAGCCCCCAGGGGAGCCCGTCAAGCGGCACAGTGTTATCATCTGACCGCGCACGCCCTCCGCTGCACTCCAACTTGTGTCTACACGCCTGTGAGACCTAATGCAGAGTCGATGCCTCGTGAACAGCTGTACACGCAACGTGAACGCTATGTACACTGTTGCCAGCAGGGCAAATCCAAGTTTTGCTTTTTGGAAACGTCTGGACTTTTTCCGGAATATTTTCAATCCCCAGTTGGTTGAACCGTGGCTGGCTGGCTGGATATAGGAGATCCCTTGAGGCACGGTCAGCACGGCCAGGCCTGGGACTCAAGTCCATGGAAAAGTGAAACAACCCAACTCAGGCAGGGCTTCGGACCGTGTGGCGAGGATCGCAGGTGACAGGTGCTCTGAATCCCTCAGATTAACAGGAAGGATCTTCCCCACCGCCGCCTGCAGTGGCCTTCTGCCTGGCACTCTCTCCACGCCCTGAGGCCGCCTCTTGTGAGCCCTATCAGCACCGTCAAGACTTCACAGTACAGAGGTGGTCAGGCGTCGTGCCAGGGTGATGCCCAGTATGGCCCTGAGGCTCAACCTCTGTCTCTTGCAAATAAGGAACACAAGCCCATCAGGTGATGGAGCCGTGTGCTGGGAACACGCAAGACACAGCAGGAGGGTTTCTTATAAACACCACAATGTGTTCATGACTAAATCTGTTTTAAACACTCAGAATTTTTCTGCTGGAAAGTGGTGTGAACAGGAACCAGGAAGGGACCACGTGCCCAGCATCTCACCTGACCCTGGCAGGTATATAGAGGCTCCTGGCCCAGGAGGCCCCACACCTGAGCACCTTCTCTCTCTCCACCTGCTCCTCTGACCTACTCCACCCTCAACCCACCAGAACCATGGGCTGCTCTGACTGTTCCGGGGGCTGTGGCTCCAGCTGTGGGGGCTGCGGCTCCAGCTGCTGTGTGCCCGTCTGCTGCTGCAAGCCCGTGTGCTGCTGTGTGCCAGCCTGCTCCTGCTCCAGCTGCGGCAAAGGGGGCTGTGGCTCCAGCTGTGGGGGCTCCAAGGGGGGCTGCGGCTCCTGTGGGGGCTCCAAGGGGGGCTGCGGCTCCTGTGGAGGCTGTGGCTCTGGCTGCAGCTCCAGCTGCTGCGTGCCCGTCTGCTGCTGTGTGCCCTCCTGCTCCTGCTCTAGCTGTGGCAAAGGGGGCTGTGGCTCCAGCTGTGGGGGCTCCAAGGGGGGCTGCGGCTCCTGTGGGGGGTCTAAGGGGGGCTGCGGCTCATGTGGAGGCTGCGGCTCCAGCTGCTGTGTGCCCGTGTGCTGCTGTGTGCCAGCCTGCTCCTGCTCCAGCTGTGGCAAAGCGGGCTGCGGCTCCTGTGGCTGCTCCCAGTCCAGCTGCTGCAGACCCTGCTGCTCCCAGTCCAGCTGCTGCAGACCCTGCTGCTCCCAGTCCAGCTGCTGTGTCCCCGTTTGCTGCCAGCGCAAGATCTGATTCTTCAACACACACCCCATATGTAGCAGATGCCTTGGATGGAGATCAATACCCGACCTCAAAGCCCTGAATCCCAGCCCTGGGCTGCTGTGTCGGGAATGTGGGACCAGGGGTGTTTATAGTAGAAAGAGCACACCCAGCTCACCCTTGAGAGGGTCTGACCCCTGACCTCCCATCAGCTTCCTGTGAAAAGCCTCGACCGCAGCCCTCAGATGTCTCCCCTGAACTCACCGGCTTAATTCTCTGAGAATCGGCTACAGATTCTGAGAATCCTTGCAATTCCTTTCAATAAACGTATCCCTTCCCCGCACACGTCCTGGTCTTATCATGATTCTTTTCTTACTGTTTCTGGTAATTTACCATTTCAACATCCCTCTTCTCTCTGTCTCCTTTGGATTTCCTGAATCCCAGCAGAGCATTCAGCAACCCACTGCCCCGGGCAACCCAGACTGCTCCACGCCCACAGCATGCACTGTGCGAGAAACTGGGGCTCAGGAGAGAACTGGGCACCCACCTGCCCGAGGCAGCTTGATTGTGGCAGGGAGGGGGGCAACCCTGATCGGGTTCGGGAGGGGGCGGAGGCCAGCAGCCACCGGGGCCACAGGGACGCCAGAGGAGGGGCGGTTGTGAAGGTTTGAGGCTGGCTGCAGAGGGGTCGGGGGCCAGCCCCATTCCTCAGTAACTTCAGTTCAGTTCAGTTGCTCAGTCATGTCTGACTCTTTGCGACCCCATGAACCGCAGCACGCCAGGCCTCCCTGTCCATCACCAACTCCCACAGTTCACTCAAACTCACGTCCATCAAGTCAGTGATGCCATCCTGCCATCTCATCCTCTGTCGTCCCCTTCTCCTCCTGCCCCCAATCCCTCCCAGCATCAGAGTCTTTTCCAATGAGTCAACCCTTCGCATGAGGTGGCCAAAGTACTGGAGTTTCAGCTTTAGCATCATTCCTTCCAAAGAAATCCCAGGGCTGATCTCCTTCAGAATGGCCTCGTTGGATCTCCTTGCAGTCCAAGGGACTCTCAAGAGTCTTCTCCAACACCACAGTTCAAAAGCATCAATTCTTCAGTGCTCAGCTTTCTTCACAGTCCAGCTCTCACATCCATACATGCCCACAGGAAAAACCATAGCCTTGACTAGACGGACTTTTGTTGGCAAAGTAATGTCTCTGCTTTTGAATACGCTATCTAGGTTGGTCATAACTTTCCTTCCAAGGAGTAAGCGTCTTTTAATTTCATGGCTGCAATCACTTAACTTGGGGGTAAGAATTCTAAACACCATGACCGTTTGGATCCGCGGCCATGACCGTTTGGATCCGCGGCGGGAAGCCGAGCGGTGAAGAGGCGTGTCGCAGCACCAGAGAACCGAAAGCGACCGGCCTCTGGTCTTCGGTGTGGTTCCGCGTAAGCTCCACAGGGTGGCGCTGGAGCTGCTGTAAGTGGTTTCGCATTTGCTTGAAAGGGATTTATATTTTCAAGCCTTTAAAAAAAAAAAAAAGCGGACGGGGAAATCCCACGCTACCCACGCGCCTGAATCCTGGAGACGACCAGCCCTTCTGCAGAGAAGGGAGCGAGGCTGCTGCGCAAACACGTCTGCTCTTCAAGCTCAGAAAGAGGTGTGTGTGTGTGTGTGTGTGTGTGTGTGTGTGTGTGTGTGCGTGCGCGCGCGCGCGCACGTGTGTTCACATGCACATCAGAGGACGAGAGAGACGCCTTCTGAACGGCGGGGACTCAGAGTTCGGAGCCCATCATAGCCAGTCGTGCACCTGGAAGGCTCCTGAGGCCCGGCTGGGGACCCCCAAGTGTGCGCCCAGTCACGCCCCGGTGGCTGCTGCCAGCTGCTCTGCGCGTGTTTTCGCCGGGGCCTCGGGTCCCACAGACGAGACCGGCAAGCGCTAAGCTGAAATACTGCAGACGCGGGGTGCTGCTCAGAGAGCCACCGGTGTCCAGCTGCCTCCTCGTCGGCGCCGGAAAGCGGCCCGGTCCAGCCACAGAGAGAAGCCCGCGCAGCCTGGGGCCGGGGGTGCGCACCGGGGCCGAAGCCTTTATCTCCAAACTCTTCAGTCGTGTCTGCCTGTTCTGGCCTTTGCTTTCTGTACCAGACTCTCCACTGGGGACAGGACCGTCTCCCAGGCTGGGGGGGCTGGGGGTAGGGTGTGCAGATGAAGGGCACAGCAGGGGGTGTGGGGGTAAACGGAGCTTGGGCTCCCAAGCTTGCCTGCAGAGCTGGTCGAGACCCAGCCCTGAGCCCCTGGGGTCCAGCTCCCGGGCAGGTGGGACACCCTGACCGTCCTGCTGCTGCTGTGCACTCGCCGAGCTGTGTCTGACTCTTTGCAACCCCATGCGCTGCGGCACACCAGGTTCCCCTGTCCTCCACTATTTCCTGGAGTTTGCTCACACTCACGTCCACCAGGTCAGTGATGCCATCCAACCGTCTCGTCGTCTGCTGCCCCCTTCTCCTTTCATCTTCAATCTTTCCCAGCATCAGGGTCTTTTCCACTGAGTTGGAGCTTCCGTTTCAGTATCAGTCCTTCCAATGAATATTCAGGACTGATTTCCTTTAGGATTGTATGGTTGGATCTCCTTGCAGTCCAAGGGGCTTTCAAGAGTCTTCTCCTGCCGGGGTCCAGCCCCGGTGGATCCAGGGTGATTCGAAGGTGGGGGGACGGAGTCGGCGTCTTTGGAAAAATACATATTTAATCACAGATATAGAGAGATTAGAAATGGATAGTGTAGTAGGAAGATTAGTGGAGAAAAAGAGGCTGAATAACTTGGATTACGTGGAATAGCATCCATGCTCCAGATGGGAATTCAGCCAGAAAAACGGGAGTAAGAAAGAAGCGACATGGGGGAATCAGTCTTTCCGGAAACTGATCCGATTTCTTTATTTTGGGGTTTGCTTATATACCTTTTGTTACACATAGGGATGAATACAGAGTCGTGCTGGGGTCAGCAGTCCTGACCTTTATCAAAATCAGGTGCTTCACATAAATGTATAAAAAAAAGGTCTTAGGAATATTACATCATCTTCTGGCCATGAGTGAGACCTGCTGACATTTTATGATCCTTTCTTTCTGATAACCAAAAACTTATTTCTTCCAAGGGTGTTTTTTCTTAAACCAGGCACCACCCTCCAAATAAAGTTGCATTCCTATAGGGTGAGGGTGTAGTGAGTTACAATCAAGAAAGGAATTTATTTAACCCAAGGTTAACAGGATTAGTCTTAAAGGTTAATACTTATTTCTCCTATATGCTTAAAGGTTAATACTTATTTCTCCTATATGTTAGTTATATTCATTATAAGTGTAGGGAACATGGAGATTTAGCAGCAAACATCAGCCCAACAAATGAAAATCCTTTCACCAATGCTCCCCTTAAGATCTATTTAGTCTTAAGATATGATAAAGTTACATTCTTACACAGCAAGGACACAGTGATATATAAGTACAGTGATCTATTACAAAAGAGAAAATCCATTAACTCAAAAAGTCTAGTATTGCTAACATCAAAAACTACCATATTTCCTTTGCTATATTCCAAATACATTGATTAATATATTCCCAGGTGCCTAAGGATATAGAGGCCTGGCGGCAATTATTGACTCAAACAGAAGAAAAAGTCCTATGCTAATTAAGACTCTCAAAATACTCCAAAACTCTCTGTGCTGTTTATGGTTGAGAGGTAGTAAACAATCATGTGCCTAGTGGCGGCAGTAAGGATAATCCTGTCACACAAGCTAGTCTGTCAGCAGAGAGGTTTGACCTGAGACATCCTTGTCCCACCCAGAGCAGGGAATTAGCAGCAATTATTGACACAACAAATGAAGAGACCCTTCACCAATATAATTCCTAACCAACTATACTAATAATTTCTAACTCCCCAAAAGAATTTGCCTTTAGCAAGTCTAAAACATCTCATGCCTCTCAGGTTAGGAGGCTGTAGACAATCACATGTGGCCGGACGAACCTATACAGGTGGGCTAGATAACCTTCAGAGTCCGTAAGCTGAAACACTCTTGTCACGCCCAGGAATTTTTATTGCCTTGGAGCTGCACGTTTACTCCTTCTCCGAGAGAAACGGTTATGGGGGAGAGCCCCCGTAAAGTCAGAGGTGTAGGTGAGAGCATAAAACAGACTCTGGTTTTGGGGTTAGATGCTCGGGAACAGGGGGTTTCCTGAGGCTTGATCACGCCTTTGCGTATGCCAAGCCTCCTTCCTCATGACCTTTGCCATGGGCGGAATTCCTCACGCTGGCCCCCGGCATTCTCCAACACCACAGTTTGAAAGCACCAATTCTTCAGTGCTCAGCCTTCCTTATGGTCCAACTGTGACACTTCTACATGACTGCTGGAAAAACCATAACTTGACCATACGGAGCTTCGTCGGCAAAATGATGTCCCCACTTTTGAGTACATCGTCTAGGTTTGTCATAGCTTTTCTTACAAGGAGCAAGAGTCTTTTAATCTCATGGCTGCAGTCACCATCGGCAGTGATTTTGGAGCCCCCAAAATAAAATCTGTCCATTTTCTCCCATTCTATTTGCCATGAAGTGATGGGACTGGATGCCATGATCTTGGTCTTTTTAATGTTGAGTTTTAAGCCAGCTTTTTCACTCTCTTCTTTCACCCTCATCAAGAGTCTCTTTAGTTCCTCTTCCCTTTCTGACCGTCCTGGGGAGACCTGACAAGACCAGTGCGTGTGGCCAGCAGCATCGCAGGCTACGTCATCTAGGCCCCAGCTGAACTCAGACAATCAGGTATTTTCTCTACTTGCCTCTGCTAAGCCAGGTCTCCCCTTCTGGGCTTCTGCAGCTGGTTTTTGGAAGTAAGCTGCCACTGAGCTTCCAGCCATGCCCTTTCCAAACTCTGACCACCCAGACAACCTGCCAACCACTGTTCCTGAATCCTAAATCCATCTCTTCTTTCCTACAAACAGAGGTCTAACAGCCTAGTTAGACCCTGCAAGCTCTGCCCACAACTGGCTGCCCCTCCACCACCTATGGGGCCAGCCCCCTGACCCGGGCTGTGATTCAGCAAACGTCACTCAGGATGCTGAGCCTGGCACAGACCAGGCCACAGGGTGTCTTCCTCCACTAGTGGTCCTAGGAGATCCACTGGAAGCCGTGTAGGGAAGGGAGAGTCCAGTCACCCGGAAGTCTCTCTGGGCCAGCATACGGCAGTCAGGGGGCAGGGAAGAGGAGCTGGGAGAAGTCTGCAAGAGCGGGTCAGAGGGAGATCGAGGAGCCACCAGCCAGATTCACTGAACACAAGGCGCCCAGGGACTCAAGGCTAGACCTGGGTCTGGAAAGGGGCGGCCACGGCCACCAGGAAAAGGGCCGGGGTTCCTCCTGTTTGACCCGTAAAGAGAGTCTCTTCTGAGGACTGAAAAGCATGGGTGACCTTGGAGAATGAGGAACCACGGGACATGCCTGTTTACAAAAAATCACATGGGATCAACCGAAATATGACGCTCTAGGGCTTCCCTGGAGGCCCAGCGGTGAGGACCCCGCCGATGCAGGGGACACCGGTCGATCCCTGGTCCAGGAAGATGCCGCGCGCCGCCGGGCAACCAACCCACGCACCGCAGCTGCTGAGCCTGTGATGCCAGCGCCCGTGCTCGACGGCAGGAGAAGCCACGGCGCCAGGGGCCCGCGCACCTCGGGCCGAGTGCAGCCCCTGCTCAGCGCAGCTAGAGAAAGCCCGCGGGCAGCAAGGAAGGCCCAGCGCGCGCGCGCGCGCACACACACACACACACACACACACACACACACGCACGCACGCGCGCGCGACACTCTGGAGCGTGGGATTGTGGGTAATTTGCCTGCTTCTCGACTTCTCCAGTTTTGTTTAACTAAGACCTCACGTTTTTCCCGAGAAATAACTGACGTATCTCTCTCTAGTCGCTCAGTCGTGTCCGACGCTTGCAACCCTGTGGACTGTGGCCTGCCAGGCTCCTCTGGCCACACGACTCTCCAGGCAAGGATACTGGAGTGGGGCGCCGTTTCCTTCTCCAGGGAAGCTTCCCGACCAGGGATCAAACCTGTGTCCCCTGCCTCTGCTGCCCTGCAGGCAGAGTCTTAACTGCTGAGCCACTGGGGCAGCCCCCACCATACCCTCGTCTATCCACATCGCCCCAAACGGCAGGACACCTTTCCTTCCCTTTACAGCTGAAGAGTATCCCATGACCCTCCACATCGCCTTCATCCACTCATCCCTAATGGGCATGCAGGTTGCTTCCGGATCTCGACTAACGTAAACAATGCTGCAATAAACATAGGGTCCAGATGTCATTTCAAGGTGATGTTTTCGTTTCTCTAAGACAAATATCCGGAAGTAGAATTGCTGGCTCATATGACAGCTCTATTTTTAATTTTCTGAGGAGACTCCATACTGTTTTTCACAGTGGATGCACCAACTTACAGGCCCCCGAACAGCGCGCGGGCTCCCTTCTCTCCACTTGCTCACCTTGCTATCTGCTGTCTGTCTGATAACAGCTGTTCGCAGGTGTGAGGTATCTCGCGGTCTTGACTTGCGTCTCTCTGATGGTTAGGGATGCTGAGCCTCTCTTCGTGTCTGTTGGTCTCCTGTACGTCTTCCTTAGGGGAAAAGAAAGTCTATTCAGATACTCTGCCCATTTTTTAAGCATACTGTTTGCCCGTTTTGGAGGGTCTTTTTTTCACTACTGAGTGATATGAGCTCTTTATATACTTTGGATATTAATCCTTTATCAGAAAGGATTAATCAAATGATCTACAAATGATTAATCAAATATTTTCTCCCACTCCGTGGGTTGCCTTTTATCTTTGTTCGTGGTTTGGTTTCCTTTGCTGTGCAGAAGCTTCTTAGTTTGATACAGTCCTGCTTGCTTACTTTTGCTTTTGTTTCCACTACAAACCTCTAATTTTAAAAAATAAAATTCTGAAGATAAGTAATGGGGAGGTTTTCAGTACATAAAATAGATGTTGGGAAAGATCCCAGGACCCCCAGTTATATGTAGTCAACAGAAAACTGGAAATAGCACAAAGCTGGACTGTTCCTTTTTACAGGAAACAAACAAGACAGGGAAGAAGCCAGACTTAGAAACCTAGGAGGGTGTCTGCTGGGAAAAGTCAACAGAAGTCCATGGATTCCAGGCCCACAAACAAGACACAGCACAGATGGGAACCAGGAAGTGAGCACGTGCCCAGGTCACACCTGCCCCGGCAGGTATATAGAGGCTCCCGGCCCCGGAGGCCCCACACTGAGTCCCTTCTCTCTCTCCACCTGCTCCTCTGACCTACTCCACCCTCAACCCAACAGAACCATGGGCTGCTCTGGCTGTTCCGGGGGCTGCGGCTCCAGCTGTGGGGGCTGCGGCTCCAGCTGCTGTGTGCCCGTCTGCTGCTGCAAGCCTGTGTGCTGCTGTGTGCCAGCCTGCTCCTGCTCCAGCTGTGGCAAAGGGGGCTGTGGCTCCAGCTGTGGGGGCTCCAAGGGAGGCTGCGGCTCCTGCGGGGGGTCTAAGGGGGGCTGCGGCTCCTGTGGGGGGTCTAAGGGGGGCTGCGGCTCGTGTGGAGGCTGTGGCTCCAGCTGCTGCAAGCCCGTGTGCTGCCGTGTGCCAGCCTGCTCTTACTCCAGCTGTGGCAAAGGGGGCTGTGGCTCCAGCTGTGGGAGCTCCAAGGGGGGCTGCGGCTCCTGCGGGGGGTCTAAGGGGGGCTGCGGCTCCTGTGGGGGCTCCAAGGGGGGCTGCGGCTCGTGTGGGGGCTGTGGCTCTGGCTGCGGCTCCAGCTGCTGCAAGCCCGTGTGCTGCTGTGTGCCTGCCTGCTCCTGCTCCAGCTGCGGCAAAGGGGGCTGCGGCTCCTGTGGGGGCTGTGGCTCTGGCTGCGGCTCCAGCTGCTGTGTGCCCGTCTGCTGCTGTGTGCCAGCCTGCTCCTGCTCCAGCTGCGGCTCCTGTGGCTGCTCCCAGTCCAGCTGCTGCAGGCCCTGCTGCTCCCAGTCCAGCTGCTGTGTCCCCGTGTGCTGCCAGCGCAAGATCTGAAGCTGTGTCCAGGGACCTCAAGTGGCTCCTGGGAACCCAGGAATCTAGGAAGTGACCGGTGGCCCATCCAAGATTAGCAAGTGGCAGTTTTGAATCCATCTTTTCTAGAATGGGGAGCCCAACTCTCCAGTCCCAGCAGATTGCTTCCCAGATCCAGGCGAAGGGAGGCCACTTCATGCCTTCTGTCCATTCTGGATCCCCACCTCCTCTGCCTCGAGGAAGTCATTTCCTTCCCAGTCTCCGCATGACTGCAGTCCCCGCAGGCCCCTGATTCCTGGAGTCCACTGCCCCTCGTGCTTTGGACTTGGCCGACCTGGTCCATCCCACAAGGCCAACGTCCGGACCACAGACCCAGGAGGTGCCCCCACTCTCCTCAGCCCCGCATCAGCTGGCCCAGCACCGCCCTTCACCAGGATTTGCCTGTGCCTCCGCCACCGGCCACAGTCCAATCTGGACCTGGTGTGGACTCTAAATAAACACATTCCCCTCTCAAGGACTCTGTCTCCATGATACTTCTTTATGTTTTTAATATTCTTTTAAATTCGTGTGGCTCCACTGGGTCTTAGTTGCGGCAGTGGGATCTTTTAGTTTGGGCACATGACCTCAGTTTCAGCATGTTGGGTCTAGTTCCCCAACCAGGGATCGAACCCATGCCCCTCTGCACTGGGAGCACGGCGTCTTAGCCACTGGAGCACCACGGAAGTCCCCAAGACACTCCTTTAACGGACACTCTAGTGAGGAGTTCAGAAAACTACTGCGCGCTGTTGATGCGAGGAACACACAGGCGCAATCTCTTTTCTGAAGGTATTTCTGGCAACATTTACTATAATCTCCCTGTTGCTGGCATCACTTTCCTTGCTTTGGTGGCATTTTAAAATACAGTTATTAGTAAGAATGAGACAAAGTAGCAGTCGGAAAAGAGAAAGCAAAGTCATCATCGTCTACGTGTGTTCCCGTTGCACACCTGGGGTGTGAAAAAGTGAGCTCAGGCAGAAGGCTGCAGACATAAAACGTAAACCAACAGCCTTTCCACGCACACAGAACAGAAACACAGTGACGGAACGGACTTCCTCCACTCCTAAACGTGAACGCCACAAAACCCATCTCTAAAATCTGCACGAAAAAGCACCACTTCTAACAGTAAAAACTGGAGACTGTCCTGATGTCCATTAATAGAAAAGAAACACTGCTTGTGGTTTAGTCGCTCAGCAGACTGTTGCTGCTGCTGCTGCTGAGTCGTTTCACTCGTGTCCGACTCTGTGCGACCCCATAGACGGCAGCCCAGCAGGCTCCGCCGCCCCTGGGATTCTCCAGGCAAGAGCCCTGGAGCGGGCTGCCAGGCAGCAACGGGAATCTTACAGACTGATGTTGAGCAAAAGAAATCGACAGAAAGGCAGACGCTGGGACCGACTCCACGTGAAGTCCATAAACACACACGCAGAACAGACTGGCCTACGCCACCAGGGACTGGGAGGGGCTCCTTGGGGGAAAGCGGTTGAAAAGAGGACAGGGGAGAGCTCCTGGGGCCTGGGGACGCTCTCTTTCTAAATCTGGGCGCGCCGGTTACATGCATGTTCAGTCTGTGAAAATCTGTCAAGCTGCCAAAGATGGGTACTCAATATTACACACAGTCAAGTGTGCGCTGCATGGCTGGAACAGGGGAGAACCTTTGCCTTCGACTACAGGCTCATCGCTAAACGGATGCTGCCTCTAAGCCTCAACTATACTTAGTGGCCCACCTTCGAAAAACTTGCCTTGCAGGTTATGGGCATTAACGTGAAAAACCTTCACAGGGAGCATGGTGACACTCTTCTCCGTGAACTTGTATTTCAATAAAAGTCTTTAAAAATCTATGTGAAGAAAGTTGTAATATAGAGACCCATAAAGAGAGTCATGAATAAAAGGATGGATAGTTCTTGTTTTAATAGGAAGGTTTTTTCATTTATACATTTTTATTTCAAAATGTTTATACCAGTACAGTGAAACTAAATTTTAGAGACGCTGGATAGCATTAGTTTGGATATTGTTGGTTTATTATAAAAGAAAAACATGGAAATTATTTACGTGATGAGACTTCACAGCTTCAGTGGAACAGGCAGCTTCCAATGTTGTGATGCCATTTCAACAGTGACTTATTTCAGTCAACACGCTCATCAAGAATGCCACCGCCTCTAAACAGGAAGTGATCCTTGCTGTCTATAACTACTTCCTGGGCTATATGCTAAGTAAATTGTATCCTCACCTCATCTCTTGTGCGCGTTTGCGTCAGTTCTGTCCGACTCTTTGCAGCTCTGTGGACTGTAACCCACCAGGCTCCTCTGTCCATGGGGTTCTCCAGGCAAGAAGACTGGAGTGGGCTGCCATGCCCTCCTCCAGGGGATCTTCCCGACCCACGGGTCAAACTCACATCTCCTGGGAGGAGAACTGTATTTCCAACTTGCCCAGTAACTGGCTGAATCTCTCCACTCTTCCCATTAGGGTCCCATCTGACAGCTACTACCATTCCTTGCGATGTTTTTCCTTGTGATTTTTCTGGAAGCCTAATGCCCCTCTGGTTACAGTCTCAGTTGTCCTTCTTTCAACTAATACTCGGTCAAAGAGGGGAGGAAACTTTCTAAATGGCTGTCCTGCCACGACCCCAGCTGCTGCAGCTCCCAGCCACACTCTCACACCTTGCTGCAGGGAGCAGGAAGTGTTACTATTTTAAGCAAGTCATTCTTCCTAAATTAATCTATATATTGGATCTGAATAAATATACTAAGAAGATATTTTAAGTAGCTATGCTGACTGTCACATTTATACAGGGGGAAAAAAAAGATATACGTAAAAATAGCTAAGAAAACGTTGAACAGAAAGGGGACCAGGACTTCCCTGGTGATCCAGTGGTGAGACTCCGCCTGCCAAAGCAGGGCACACACGTTGGATCCCTGGTCTGCAAAGATTCCATGTGCCGCGGGGCAGCCACGCCCCAGCCGCGCAACTACTGAGCCCTCTTGCCACAACTGCTGTGGCCTGAGTGCCTAGAGCCCACGCTCAGCAATGAGAGCAGGCCCCGCAGCGAGCAGCCCCAGCACCCGCTGGAGACAGCCCACGTGCAGCCGCAAACCCCCAGCACAGCCAAAAAGAAATCGAGAGAAGCAACAGTTTCAGAAAGAGTCCACTGCCCAAAAAGAAATGGAACCAGATAGCAAATCTATTAAGTTATGAGCGTTCAAACAGCTTGGAACACGTGTAAAAATCCAACAAATAAAAGAACAGAACCACCAGAGAAAGGTCAAAACGTGTGAGAATTTTCTACATACAAAAGATAGCATATTAAATTTGTTCAAAAATACATTATTCCACAGACGGATATTAAAGCAACCATGCAGGGAGGGCCTTCCCGGGCGGCAAAGAGTCCACTTGCCAGCGCGGGAGATGCTGCGTCCATCCCCAGCCCAGGAAGACCACACGTGCCGCGCGCCCCAGCGGCGCAGCTACTGAGCCTGCGCTCTAGAGCCCGGGAGCCGCGAGTACTGAGCCCACGAGCAGCAAGTACTGAGCCCCAGAGCCGCAAGTACTAAGCCCCGGAGCCTCAAGTACTGAGCCCGGAGCCTCAAGTACTGAGCCGGGAGCCTCAAGTACTGAGTCCCGGAGCCACAAGTACTGAGCCCGGAGCCTCAAGTACTGAGCCGGGAGCCGCAAGTACTGAGCCCGGGTGCCTAAAGCCCATGCTCCACAGTGAGAAGCTCACGCACGGCAGCTACAGAAGAGGCCGTGCGCAGCAACAAAGCCCAGCGCAGCCAAATACCTAGAGCAGCCATGGAGGGCGCTGAACGTCGGAACCGCGCCTTTACTTCACCTCTCGAGCTCAGTCACTCAGTCGCGTCTGACTCTCTGCGACCCTGCGGACTGCAGCCCACCAAGTTCCTCCCTCCACGGGAGTCTCCAGGCAAGAGTACTGGAGTGGTTGCCATGCCCTCCTCCACGGGATCTTCCCGACCCGGGGATGGAACCTGGGTCTCCTGCGTCTTCTGCATCGCAGGCAGACTCTTCGCTGCTGAGCCACCAGGGACGCCCCACTTCATCTCTTACTCTAAAAATAAATTGCATACAGAAAAAAGACTCCAACAGAAGATAAAAACACAAATGGCCAAAAGAGGGACTTTTAAAATAATACTGAGATGGGATAGTTGTTTCTAACCACGACACAAAATTCAGCAGCTCACGAAAAGATAGATAAATTTGGCATAAAAGAAAAATAAACATATAAAAAGAAAAATCCGTATGGCAAAAAACAATAATAACAACAACAGTGTCAACTGATAATTAACAAAGGACGAACTTCAGCTGGAGGGATGGCTGTCTGTCTGGCCTGCGGGGGCCACTGACTCGACCGATTCTCTGGTTTGGAAGCCACAGGAAACACACACAGCACGTGCCGCATCTGAGCTGCCGTTCCGGGGCAGTGCCAGGGGCTGAGACGACGGGCTGCTAAGAAGGGGCCGGGACTAAATGCCCGGGAAATCCAAGGTGATGCAAAGTGCGCACGCGAACCCAGAGAAGACACCTCCCCAGAACAGGTCTGAGAGATACCGCCTCACCCCTATCAGAAGGACCACAGTTATAAAGACAACAGATAACCAGCGCTGGCGAGGATGCGGAGAGTAGGGAAGCCTGGCGCACTCCCAGCCAGGAAGGTCAACTGGAGCAGCCACTGCGGAGGAGGGAGGCTCCTCCAGAAACTAAAGATAGGCCTGTCATGTGACCCAGCAATGTTGCTTCCGGGTATTAACCCAAAGGGAACAAAGACACGATCAGAAAAGACACAGGACACCAGTGTTCACTGCAGCATTTTCACAACGGACAAAACACGAAACCTAAGCGTCCGTGAGTGGGTGAAGAGAGAGATGCGGGGTGTGTATAGGTCTATGTATAGCTTTCTTAGGACACTTCAGAACCAGGTTCTGAACTGTACTCGTTTTTGCACGAGCCCTCAACACTATGTCAAAATGTAAAAGCACACGTGACTCATTTATCCGAAATAGTTCATGAAAATTTGACCAAAATAAATAAGAATATGCACAAAATAAACCGATACGTGGAATAAACCAGGCACAAACACGTCTTCAGGGCTGTGTCCGCTGTTTGGAAATGGTGAGCCCTGACTGTCCATTGCTACTGCCACAGGAAGCTTAACAAGCGGCGTGAAACACTTCCACCGACAGGGAACAATCCACCTGTGACTTTACTCGACAAAGGGAAAGACGCAGATGCCCGCAGCCAGCCCGTGGGCAGCTCTGGTGGTCGCAGTATCGTACAGCCAAGGGAATGGTGTGCGCCCACCTTCAGGACCACAGGTGCACACGCGAGCGCCAGGCGGTGTGCAGCTGCCAGAATCCCTGCGGGCAGTTCCCTCTTAACTTGCTGCAGCGTCTTCCATAATAGCTCACGTTTTTCGCCAAAGAATCTAAAAGTAACGACGGTTTGCTATGGTTTGCCAACAGAAGGCTGTGGAAGACTCGCAGCGTGGATTTGATGTTTTAAGTCCTCTTAAATAGATCTTCAAAAATTCAGGAGAGAAATCTGAACACACGCAATGTACCAAATGCACTCAAAAGGACAAGTTTGTTGTTAAAGGACAGATTTGCTTTCTGAACTGCGGTTTGCCAGCTCAGTCACTCAGTCCGGTCCAACTCTTTGCGGCCCCGTGGACCATAGCCCGCCAGGCTCCTCTGTCCTTGGGATTCTCTAGGCCAGAATACTGGAGTGGGTTGCCATGCCCTCCTCCAGGGGATCTTCCTGACCCAGGGATCAAACCCAGGTCTTGCGCATTACATGAGGATTCTTTACTGTCTGAGCCACCAGGGAAGCCCAAAAGTGTTTGGAGATACGTTTTTAAAAATTCCAGGTGAAAAACTGAGACGGGGCTCCATGGGGGCCCAGTAGTTAAGAATTCGCCCACCTGTGCGGGGCACGTGGATCCAATCCCTGGTCTGAGAAGATTCCACAACTAACCCTGTGCGCTGCGCCCGAGAGCCAAGAACTGCAGCCAGAGAGGCCGCGGCAACGAGAAGCCCGTGCCCCGCGGCTGGAGGGCAGCCCCGCTCCCAGCAGCTGGGGAAACGCCCCCGCCGCGTCAGAGTCCCGGCGCGGCCAGAGGAAACGGAGAGCCCAGGACCTGGGCTGAGCAGGCAGGAGAGGGCACGGGACCTGGGCTGAGCAGGCAGCAGCAAAGCTTCTTCTGTCCTTTTCACACCTATTTCTTAAAGAACTAAGAAAGACTTCTCATCAAAAGTGGTAAAATCTGCCCTCCTACACTGTTGGTGGGGATGTAAGTTGGTACAGCCACTGCGGAGAACAGTATGGAAGCTCCTTAAGAAAGTACACACAGAGCTACCAAATGACCTTGCAGTCCCACTCCTGGGCATGTATCAGAGAAAACCATGGTGTGAGAGGGCGCACGCTCCCCAGTGCTCGCAGCAGCGCTGTTTACAACAGCTGGGACACGGAAGCACCTCGATGTCCGCTGGCAGAGCGAGGGACGAGAAGGTGACGCACAGACACACACAACGGAATCTTACTCGGTCACTGAGAAGAACGAAACGGCATTGGCAGCAGGTCCATAGGTGGACCTGGAGAGTGTCACACCGAGTGAAGCCAGTCAGACAGGGACGGGGAAATATGAGCGGCGTGCCTTACACGTGGGATCGAAAAAGAGATGGTACAAATGAACTTACTTATGGGACAGAAAGAGGCTCAGAGACTCAGAGAGTGAACTTACGGTTGCTGGGGGGGAAGGACGGGGGAGCCGATCGTTAGGGAGTCTGGAAAGGCTGTGCACACACTGCTATATTTAAGACGGATGTATACCACATGGAACTCTGCTCAGTGTTACGTGGAAGCCTGGATGGGAGCGGGGCTTGGGGGAGAAGGGACTCGTGGATGTGTCTGACTGAGTCATGTCACTGCCCACCTGAAACGATCACAGCCTGGTTAGTCAGCTCTACCCCAACGCAAAGCAAAAAGTTCAAAGGAAAACAGGTAATAAGATGTGAAATAAACGTGCAAAAATAAGCTAGAAGCCGTTCCTAAAAGTGAAAATATTACTCACTCATATCCAACTTTTTGTGACCCTACGCACCATAGCCTGCCAGCCTCCTCTGTCCATGGAATTCTCCAGGCAAGAATAGTGCAATGGGTTGCCATTCCCTTCTCCAGGGGATCTTTCCAACCCAGAGACTAAACCCAGGTCTCCTGCATTGCAGGCGGATTCTTTACTGTCTGAAACACCACGGAAGTAATGCTGACGAAAGGCCCAAATTACAGCAAAATTTCCATATCACGCCAACAGCAGAATTCATTAACAAGAGGCGATACATTTCAAACAGAAGTAAGGAAAGCTCATGAATTATTTGATAATCCAATTAATGCGCAGTAGCAAATCACATGAATATTTTGGTAAAGGTTTAAGTTTCCTGCTGATTTGACATGAAAATATTGACACAGTCAAAGGTAGTGCAAAACACATAACAGGCCAGCTCCACCAAGGATGCGATCACAAACAGGCCGACAGAGGTAATTGATTAAAAAGAAATAGAAGGCGAACAAGGAGGTCAACCAGTCAGTCCTAAAGGAAAGTAGTCCTGAATATTCACTGGAGGGACTCATGCAGAAGCTGAAGCTCCAATACTTTGGCCACCTGGTGTGAAGAGACAACTCACTGGAAAAGATCCTGATGCCTGGAAAGACTGAAGGCAGGAGGAGAAGGGGACGACAGAGGATGAGGTGGTTGGATGGCATCACCGACTCCATGGACAGGAGTTTGAGTGAACTCTGAGAGATAGTGGAGGACAGGGGAGCCTGGCGTGCTGCGGTTATGGTTGCCGGGCGGCGGGGGGAAGGATGGGGGAGCGGATTGAAAAGGGTGGACACGACTTATCAGCTGAACAACAATAAGATTAAACGCCACACAAAGTGCTGATCCCCTGCAGCTTTAGAGCACAAATGTAAAGACATTTGATTAATATTTCCCCAGATTTGATAGCAAACCTAAATACTTACACGACAGTATCATGAGGCTACCTCAAATGTTCAAAGTCAACAACTAAAAAAAAAAAAAAAAAAAAAAACCCTCAAGCAGCCACGATAAAGGAAAAACGGAAAGCTCTGTATTCACTTTGGAAAGTAAGACTCTGAAACTGTCGTCATATGATTGAGTGATGAAGGATATGTGGCCAAAAAAAAATAATAATAAAGGAAAACCATAGTGGAGGACGCCCGGGGTAGAGAAGAGAGGCCGGGGCGATTCACTCCACAAAGTAAGATTATTTTCCCTCCTTTGTGCTCCCTAACGTCTGCCTCTCTGTGAAGCTAGGCTCCTCTGTCCGTGGGACTGTCCGAGCAAGAATGCTGGAGCGGGGGCCGCTTTCTCCTCCAGGGGATCTTCCCGACCCAGGGATCAAACCCGTGCGTGTCTCCCGTGCCTCCTGCACAGCAGGTGGACTCTTTACAGCTGAGCCACTGTGAAGTGAAGTGAAGTCGCTCAGTCGTGTCCGACTCTTTGCGACCCGTGGACGGTAGCCCACCAAGCTCCTCTGTCCATGGGATTCTCCAGGCGAGAATATTGGAGTGGGTTGCCATTTCCTTCTCCAGGGGATCTTCCCGACCCAGGGATCGAACCCAGGTCTCCCATATTGCAGGCAGACGCTTTAACCTCTGCACCACCAGGGAAGAAACCCCTCATCCTCTCAGGTTTGGTCATATTTGTGGTATCTGTCATTTCTTTAAATCTGTAATTTATTGTTATTTCTTTTCTTACTCGGTTAACTCTAATACATGCACACCCTCTCTGGGTTGGGCCTCCAAAGTCAGACAACGTATACAGATCTTAAACTCGAGCCTTTAAGCTCAAAACGAGGCCAGTTTGGAGTCAAGCGAGTTCTGCTCCCGCACAGACAGCGGCGGGAACCTGGGCGCCCCCTGGTGACGGACCCAAGAAACCGCGCCTGGGACCCGGGGCCGCGTCGCCGGCAGCCGGGGGTGTCTCGCCAGCTCCAGGAAACACGAGATACAAACACGCAAGAGACTAACACTGCGGCCCCAGCTTCTTCAGCATTTCTAATAAGAGGCTGTCAGCACTCCACTTTGAGGTATTCCTTTCCCAGTTACACATTTTCTCTGTTAGAGATCTGGATATCTAGATACCAAAGAGATCCCCAGGTTTCTTGAAAGAACACGTAAGGGTCTGGGAAACAGAGACCCAGGGGCGTTGCACACGGCCTCAGGGACCCCTGTTCTGGCTAATAACGCCCTCAGAAGCTCCTCAAGTCACCTCTGTACGTTCGATCTTTTGACAATGAGACTAAAAGCTGAAAATGGTTCGAGGACTCAACTGTGTTCTGCTAGAGGGTTAAGGTCAATAACCGTGGTTCCGGGCAGCTCAGTGGATAAGAATCTGTCTGCCAGGGCAGGGGCTCATGGGTTCGAGCCCTGTAAGTCCCACGTAAGTCAAGTCGTCAGCGCGGCCGTGCTCCCTCTGCAAGGCTGCAAGGAGAGCCCAGCTCTCACTGCCACGACCTTCCGGTGGCTGCCAGGACGCCCTGGCTTGTGGCCACCTCACTCAGATGCTCAAAGCGGCACCCGCAAATCCCCTCTGCTGCACCGCACACCCTCTCCTCCTCTCGGCGTGCTCAGGTCTCCCCCTGCCTCTCTCTCACAATGATGGATGTGGTCTCACTTAACCCATCACCACCCACGGGGATAGTCTCTCATCTCAAGATGCTGAGCTTAATCACACCTGCAAACTCCCAACAGGGATGAAGCAGGCTGGACCCAATGCCATCCTCACAGGTCACACACAGTCCAACGAGAGGCAGGTGACCAAGTACCGGGGACGCTTAGGAAGGACAGACTGAAATCCAGAATGAATGAGGAAGAGGCAAAATTTAGAAACGTAAGAAAGTTGTCAGTGACCCAGGCAACAGGAACTCACGGAAAAAAAGACGACAAACAAAAGCATGACCCTGGAATAACATTCAAGAGGAAGTGACCAGCGGCCTGGTAAACACCCGGCAGGCACATAAAGGCTCCGGCCCCGGAGGCCCTACACTGAGTCCCTTCTCTCTCTCCACCTGCTCCTCTGACCTACTCCACCCTCAACCCACCAGAACCATGGGCTGCTCTGGCTGTTCCGGAGGCTGCGGCTCCAGCTGTGGGGGCTGCGGCTCGTGTGGGGGCTGCAGCTCCAGCTGCTGTGTGCCTGTCTGCTGCTGCAAGCCCGTGTGCTGCTGTGTGCCAGCCTGCTCCTGCTCCAGCTGTGGCAAAGGGGGCTGCGGCTCCTGTGGGGGCTCCAAGGGGGGCTGCAGCTCCTGTGGGGGGTCTAAGGGGAGCTGTGGCTCATGTGGAGGCTGTGGCTCCAGCTGCTGCAAGCCCGTGTGCTGCTGTGTGCCCGTCTGCTCCTGCTCCAGCTGTGGCAAAGGGGGCTGTGGCTCCAGCTGTGGGGGCTCCAAGGGGGGCTGCGGCTCCTGTGGGGGGTCTAAGGGGGGCTGTGGCTCGTGTGGGGGCTGTGGCTCTGGCTGCGGCTCCAGCTGCTGTGTGCCCGTGTGCTGCTGTGTGCCAGCCTGCTCCTGCTCCAGCTGTGGCAAAGGGGGCTGCGGCTCCTGTGGCTGCTCCCAGTCCAGCTGCTGCAGACCCTGCTGCTCCCAGTCCAGCTGCTGCGTCCCCGTGTGCTGCCAGCGCAAGATCTGATGTAACGGTCAGTCCAGCGTTCAGCTAACCTCTTCCAGCCGCGGCATCTGTGAGGCTGTCTGGCTTGTCATTCTCCTGGACACATCTTGCTCTGTGGGCCTCTTCCCTGCATGGCCTGACTCCAGCAGGAAGCACCATTCACATGAGGAGCCACGGCGCTATCCCCATCCCTCTAGGATGTCATTATGCAGAGGAGGGCCGTGTGCTAATAGTCCTCCAAACACCAAGTGGCCCCCACCTGTCCTGACTCTTCTAAGGGCCATCATCTGCCACAACCAGGCGCTGACCCTCACGTGAAGGGTCTGGCCAAGAACAGCCAGCTCCTGGCTTCTCAATAAGAAAAGATGCTGCTTTGATCACATCCAAGTTTCCTTCTCCAGTGAAGCCCAGTCCAGCAAGACTCCCTTCCTCACAGCAGGTTTCTATACTTGTTTGTTAAAATACAATAAAATGCCCTGTCAATAAAATTATCTCTGTCACCGCCAACCAAATTCATTCCCAGTGTAACTCTTCATAGCAGTCTCTGTACAATGTACTGATGAACAAGGGGGTTCACTGGAAGTGGGTGTCCGGAAGCCCATGCCAGCTGACCAAGCCCTGACTGCACTTACCGCCAGGTGTCCCGTCTGCCTCCAGCCACGACCATACTCCACCACCGATGTTGTAGCCAGGAGACATTCCAGGGCGCGGCGGAGAGGCCTGGGCTCTGAGTCAGGATGTGGCGTGTGCGTCCTGGGTGTGTGACTGTCCAGCAGTGGGGCTTTCCCTTGGTGGTGGGGGGGCAGTAAACTTGCTGTGTTGGGGCCAGCCCCCTCTCCAGGCCCCTCCTCTCTCACGTCACAGAGGCTGGATAGCACTCTCCCGACTCTCTTGTAGCCGTGGTTGCAGATGCAGTGGGCTCAGCCACTCTGCACTGATCTTCTCATGGTGTTTAGAAAAGAAAAATAACACAAGCAGATAAGGGTGTTGTGGACCTCTGCGCCGGACATTACCAACATCCACTGTCCGGCCACAGGTGTCACACTCGCCAGCCATAATGCAGCAGGGTGGGCTCCTAACCCTGCCTGGCAGGGGTCCTCACATACAGGGGACGTTTAGGGACAGACGGACGCGCACGCGGGGAGAACATGGGGAGAAGACGACGCGGAGCTCTGGTGATGCTCCCACAAGCCAAACATCACCAAACCTGGACCAGGACCTGGGAGAGAGCAGAGAACAGCTTCCCCCTCCGAGCTGTCAGAAGGTGGGAAGACAACCCTGAGAAATCCAGCCAGACTCCAAGAGTCATAAAGGGCTCAGCCACGAAATAGAAGCCAAGAACCGTGGAAGAGCGATCAGAGGCTCCATCACAGCTCTGCCACGTGTCCCACACGGAGAGACCAGAAGGAACGGGAGAACAATACTCAGAGCAATGACACGTGAAGGTGCTTCAGATGAAAGGCACACACTCGGTACCGAGGAGGAAGAACAAGAATGCACACAAACAGACCACGCCAGCGTGGAACAGGGAGACTGCAGACCACGAGCAGCGGGCTTCTGCCGCCACGCGAAATGTGGCAAGTGGCGGCCGCCCACAATCCCTACCGCAGCAACTAAAAGAAAACCCTGATGCCAGGAAAGATTGAAGGCAAGGAGAAGAGGGTGGCAGAGCGTGATAACAACACCAGCTCAGTGGGCAGGAACTTGAGCGGACTCCGGGAGAGAGCGGAGGACAGGGAAGCCTGGCGCGCTGCAGTCCGCGGGGTCGCAGAGACTCAGGTGTGACTTAGCGACGAAACAGCAACCACAGCAAACTAGGGGCTTCCCTGTGGTCCAGGAGATAAGGATCCGCTCGCCAGTGCAGCGGACACAGGCTTGACCCCTGGTGGTCCAGGGGATACGGATCCGCTCGCCAGTGCAGGGGGCAACGAAGCCCGTGTGGTATGACTGCTGAGCCCAGGGGCCCAGGGCCTGTGCTCCACAAGAGACGACACCACGTGGGAAGTTTTCACGCCACGACTAGAGAGGAGTCCCGCTCTCCGCAGCTAAAGAAAGCCCGCACAGCAGCGAGGACGCAGCACAGACAGACAGTAACGAAATACGCTTTAAAATGAAGCCAGGTGAGCCACAGGGTGTGTCTGAAGACAATGGGGTACAGAAGCAAGAGGGATTAGATGACAGGGTTCCTAATAGCAGGAGCCTTCCCCCCAAAAGAGGGCTCTCCCACGATGCAACACTACACCGTGCAAAACTCCTATGGTTCTTCCATAAAAAGTAGCCAGTACCCAGTAAAAAAAAATACCAGACGAAAAAAGAACCAGGAGGGAGCTTCCTGGCGGCTCAGCGGTTCAGACTTGGTGCTGTCACTGCCAGGCCCTGGGTTCAGGCCCTGCTCAGAGGACTAAGATCCTGAAAGCTGCGAGGCATGGCCAAAGAAAAAACCAGAAATGGGAAAATGTGACAAGAAATCACAAGGGGAAAATGTAATAAAAGCAGACTCAAAAATGATTCGGACCTGACTGTTAGTTAGCAAAGACTTAAAGACAACATAGGGAAAATATGGACAAACTAGATGAAAAGGTGGGAAAATTCCACCAAAAGAGTGTCCCTACAAATATAATAAAATGGACATGCTAAAACTGGAAAGTACAATATATAAAATTCAGAATTTATCAGATGGCTTTAACAGATGACTGGACATAGAAAAAAAAAAAACAGAATTAGGGAATTCAATTTTTTAAAAAAGTCCGTGGAAAAACATCCAAACTGAAGCAGATAGAAGTGAGAATGCAAAAAATAGATGAGTGTGAAAGATGTGTGGGAACGAGCCAGCAAGCATAACATGAGTGTAACTGGCAAATCAGAGGGAAATAAGATAGAAAGTGGGGCAAGAGCAATATTTCAAAAGACAGAGGTTGAGAATACCTTAGACTTAACCGAAGATATCAACTCATAGATTCAAGAAGTTCAGCAAAACTCAAGAAGACACTTTTAAAACCCTAGCTACAAAATGATCATCTTCTGAAAGAAAAAAATTTTAAGGTCTCAAAAGCAAAGAATATGGCACACAGTTCCCAAAGAAGCAACAGTAACATTTAGAGCTGACTTTTCAAGAAGAACCACGGAAGCCAGGGGACAACGGCGCGCCATCTATGAAGGAGCGAGAGAGGGAACTTGTTAACAACTCTGCACTGGAGACTCTACTTTGAAAAAATAAGTTCTGCAAAAATGAAGCTAAATAAAGATATTTAAGAAAGACAAAGACTATGCCAAAGCCTTTGACTGTGTGGATCACAATAAACTGTGGAAAATTCTGAGAGATGGGAATAGAGACCAGACCACCTGACCTGCCTCTTGAGAAATCTGTATGCAGGTCAGGAAGCAACAGTTAGAACTGGACATGGAACAACAGACTGGTTCCAAATAGGAAAAGGAGTACGTCAAGGCTGTATATTGTCACCCTGCTTATTTAACTTCTATGCAGAGTACATCATGAGAAACGCTGGGCTGGAAGAAGCACAAACTGGAATCAAGACTGCCGGGAGAAATGTCAATAACCTCAGATATGCAGATGACACCACCCTTATGGCAGAAAGTGAAGAGGAACTAAAGAGCCTCTTGATGAAAGTGAAAGAGGAGAGTGAAAAAGTTGGCTTAAAGATCAACATTCAGAAAACGAAGATCATGGCATCTGGTCCCACCACTTCATGGGAAATAGATAGGGAAACAGTGGAAACGGTGTCAGACTTTGTTTTTGGGGGCTCCAAAATCACTGCAGATGGTGACTGCAGCCATGAAATTAAAAGACACTTACTCCTTGGAAGAAAATTTATGACCAACCTACATAGCATATTGAAAAGCAGACTTTGCCAACAAAGGTCCGTCTAGTCAAGGCTATGGTTTTTCCAGTGGTCATGTATGGATGTGAGAGTTGGACTGTGAAGAAAGCTGAGCGCCGAAGAATTAATGCTTTTGAAATGTGGTGTTGGAGAAGACTCTTGAGAGTCCCTTGGACTGCAAGGAGATCCAACCAGTCCATCCTAAAGGAGATCAGTCCTAGGTGTTCATTGGAAGGACTGATGCTGAAGCTGAAACTCCAATACTTTGGCCACCTCATGCAAAGAGTTGACTCATTGGAAAAGACTCTGATGCTGGGAGGGATTGGGGGCAGGAGAAGGGGACGACAGAGGATGAGATGGCTGGATGGCATCACGGACTCGATGGACGTAAGTCTGAGTGAACTCCAGGAGTTGGTGATGGACAGGGAGGCCTGGCGTGCTGTGATTTATGGGGTCACAAAGAGTCGGACACAACTGAGCGACTGAACTGAACTGAAGTGAAGAAAGACAAAACTAAGAAAATTCTTCACAAGCAGACTCACACTTCCAGAAATACTGAAGATGTCCTTCAGGCTGAAGGAAGATGGTCCCATAAAGCACACACACAGATCTCCAGGAAGGGATGAACACCGGCAGTGTAACATACAGGGGCTTCCCTGGTGGCGCAGAGGTTAGAACGCCTGCCTGCGACGCGGGAGACCACGCAGACAGATACAAGAGAGTAACGGCCACAATGAGCTGAACTGTGCCCCCAAAACTCTTAGGTTGAAGCCCCCGTGTAACATTTGGAGATGAGGCTGTTAAAAGCAACGGTCGCTCAGTCGCTTCAATCGTGTCTGACTCTTCTGTGACCCCGTGGACTGTAGCCCACCAGGCTCCTCCTTCCATGGGATTCTCCAGGCAAGAGTACTGCAGTGGGTTGCCATTTCCTCCTCCAGGGGATCTTCCCAACCCCGGGATGGAACCCAGGTCCCCCGCATTGCAGGCAGATTCTTTACCGTCTGAGCCACCAGGGCAGCCCAAGAAATCTGCAGCGGGTCGCCTGTCCCTTCTCCAGCGGATCTTCCCGACCCAGGAATCGAACCAGGGTCTTCTGCACTGCAGGGGGATTCTTTACCAGCCGAGGCTTCAGGGAAGCCCTTGTAAGGGCAGAGTCAAGGCTGAATGGAGTAGTAAGGACGGGCCTCTAACCCAGGAGGACTTCTGTCCTTATAGGAAGAGGAGACACATCAGCTCTCTGTGCCCCCTGCTCTCCTGACAGACATCATGGAAGGAGACAAGCCAGAAAGAGAGGTCTCACCCAGAATCAACTTTCACCTTGGACTTCCAGCCTCCAGAATTGTCAGAAAAGAAGTTCCTACTGACTCTGACACCCAGGAAGTGGTCCTTTGCCGGGGCAGCCAAGCAGATCCCTACGCTGAGTGTTTAAGGCAACGCCAGTGGACGTGATTTCTGGGATTCGCAAGTGTACGAGTGAGCCGGACAGTAGCAGCGCTCACGTCGGCAGCGGAGGCGGCCCCTAGGAATGCTCCTGGTTTCCTCGTGAAGAAGCGAGAAGCACCGAGGGCGGGCTGCATTTGCCAAGGAAATCCTGAAAGGTGAAATACGAGCTACCACAAGAGAAAAATCCAAAATAATCTACAAATAAAGCATCACAGTTAATAAGTAAATTTAGCAAGACCAGTGGGGAAACAACAAATATTAACTAACTTTTCCAAGGATGCTGACAACAGCAATCAGAAATTTTAAAATATATGTTTACTAAAATACAAAAATTATTTATAATTGATCTCCTAAAAGCATAAACCTAGAAACAGAAATCCTATCAAAGATGTACAAATTCTCTAAAGTGAAATTATAAAGCATTATTGAAGGAAATTAAGGAGGATTTAATAAATGGAAAGCTATGCATGTTCACAGATCATGGGATTCGATGTTGAAAAGATGTCAATTTTCCAAAAATTGATTACTGTGTTCAGTTAAAACCCTAGCAATTTTTTTTTAATTTGACAAACTTACTTTGAGTAGAAGGGGTAATAGTGAACATTCTTTCCTTGTTCCCAGTCTTACAGAAGAATGCTGTCTTTGCCACTCTGCAGGACAGGGAAGCTTGGCATGGTGCAGTCCATGGAGTCACAAAGAGTCAGACATGGTCTAACACGGGTAACTACACTGATTCATTTTCAGATATTAAGGAAATCTTTTTTAACTATGATAGTATGAGAGAGTAGTATTAGCATTATATTGTCTAAAAATAAAACATAGTTATTGTTAATATGATTCTTAGTTTTATTTCAATTTAATCTAGCCATAAGCACATAATTCTTTCATTAGTAATGCGCATCTCTTAAGTCTGTCAGACTTTTTTAAAATTTATTTATCTATTTTAATTGGAGGAAAATTCCTGGGGTAAAGCCTCATGAAAATTTTTAAACTATATGTCCAGCACCTTGATTAAAAAATTAAAATTAATCTTTATATGGTAAATAATAAAATTTAGTGTGAAGACGAACTGGAGGGTAATATTCTCCTAGACAAGCTGAGAGGATTGCCTTTGGGTGCGGAGGGTAAGCTGGGCCCGCTCGCTCGGCGCCGCGAGCCGCGTCCTGTGCAGGCAGACGCTGAGGAGGCCCCTGGGGCTCTGCTGCGGTGCAGACTCAGGCCACCCCATCGAGGGTCAGTTGTGATGGGCAAAAGGGCAGGTGACCAGTTCCTAGGGATGTCAGGGAAGGAACGGGCAAGCAGAGCTCAGGCCCTAATTATAGGAGCCAAAAGTGGGGGAAGACACCACATTTAGGAACCTGAGAAAACAGGTGCTCACGAGTCAGTGAGAGCACAGGGGCAAGGAGGAAGCAAACGCGGCCCCGCCAGGAACCAGGAAGGGACCACGTGCCCAGGTCACACCCGCCCCGGCAGGTATATAGAGGCTCCCGGCCCCGGAGGCCCCACACTGAGCCGCTTCTCTCTCTCCACCTGCTCCTCTGACCTACTCCACCCTCAACCCACCAGAACCATGGGCTGCTCTGGCTGCTCCGGAGGCTGCGGCTCCAGCTGTGGGGGCTGCGGCTCCAGGTGTGGGGGCTGCAGCTCCAGCTGCTGTGTGCCCGTCTGCTGCTGCAAGCCCGTGTGCTGCTGTGTGCCAGCCTGCTCCTGCTCCAGCTGTGGCAAGGGGGGCTGCGGCTCGTGTGGGGGCTCCAAGGGGGGCTGCGGCTCCTGTCGGGGCTCCAAGGGGGGCTGCGGCTCCTGCGGGGGGTCTAAGGGGGGCTGCGGCTCCTGTGGGGGCTGTGGCTCTGGCTGCGGCTCCAGCTGCTGTGTGCCCGTGTGCTGCTGTGTGCCCGCCTGCTCCTGCTCCAGCTGTGGCAAAGGGGGCTGTGGCTCCTGTGGGGGGTCTAAGGGGGGCTGCAGCTCCTGTGGGGGGTCTAAGGGGGGCTGTGGCTCATGTGGAGGCTGCGGCTCCAGCTGCTGTGTGCCCGTGTGCTGCTGTGTGCCAGCCTGCTCCTGCTCCAGCTGTGGCAAAGGGGGCTGCAGCTCCTGTGGCTGCTCCCAGTCCAGCTGCTGCAGACCCTGCTGCTCCCAGTCCAGCTGCTGCAGACCCTGCTGCTCCCAGTCCAGCTGCTGCAGACCCTGCTGCTCCCAGTCCAGCTGCTGCGTCCCTGCTTGCTGTCAGCGCAAGATCTGAGATGCTGAGCTCAGACCTCAGGCGGTTCCAGCCAGTCTCAGCTCCCTGACTGTGAGCAGTGACACGTCCAGACCCCCAGGGCACACTCCATTCTCTCCAGGGTAGTGAAGTCTGAATCTTTGGGACCAGAGATCCTGTTCCACACTTCCTGATGGAGAAGGGGGTTCCCCTTGTACTGCCTGAGCCATCTGAGGATTCACTGCCACTTTCAATCCAAGAGAAGCTCCCTCCTTGGCAGCTGAAATCCACCTGCAGGCTGCTCAGGGGCTAAACCACAGAAAACCCACCTCACCCTCTGATGGGCACAGAGCTGTTCCAACCATTTCCTGGCTTCTTGCTGCCCCGCCCTGGTTCTCACATAACCTCAGGGCTGGTGCTGACCTCCCAGCGCCTGGGGCCCAAATAATCCTCCCCTCTTCTGTGACTCCACCTCCTTCTGATCTCGGTCTAGCAAATTCTACTCTGGGCTTGTGAAGCCGCTAAATAAATAGACTGTCTTCAACAAACCTTGTCTTACCATGACTCTTTTCTTACAGCCTTTCTCAGAAGAAACATTTCTAAATGTCTGTCATACCATCAGTGGTAGTGGAAACCAGAGTGTGTTGGTAATATTTGCTGAAATTTACAGTATTTCATGCAGACCTTTTCTCTCTCTTTTTAAAAAAATTTTTTTAGTTTTTCTTCAATGGGGACCATTTTTTTGGTAAGTCTTTACTGCACCTGTTACAATCCTGCCTCTATGTTTCGGGGGTTTTGGCCACAAGGCGTGTGGGATATCTCCCCAGCCAGGCATCGAACCCGTGCCCCCTCCATTGGAAGGCGAAATCTTAACCACAGGACCACCAACGACGTCCCACAGGCAGACCTTTTCATTCTGTGCACTGAGTTCTCATTATTTATTGGGAGGAAAGGATACTGTAAATTCACAAATTTTGTTGAAATAGCTGTTTAACACAAAATTATTTATCAGAGGATGGAATTAGCCAGCACTAAAACTAAATGGTGGACGCTTGTTTATACGACTTATGATAGAGTCTCTGGGTGGATGGTAAGGGGACTCCGGACAAACAGTACCAACGCCTGTGGGATCACTGTGACTTGGGGCTGTGGCTTTGCTATTATGTAGTGACAAAAAGTCAGGACACAAAATATTAGAAGCATGTGGTCAAAACCATGTGTGGCCAAGAGCTGGATGAGCTGATGTTTTCTTAATATTTCATTTTTAATTTTAAAAATTAGTAAACTTTTAAAAAATATGCAGATTTGGGACACTGTGAGCACCCCTTAGTCTCACATGTGGTGGTAACATGGGAACAAAAGTTCAAGGAGCTGTAAACATTCAAGGCAGGTACACTTTTCCACCTCAAATCAAAAGCAAAACACAGAAATGAGAACACACTGTCCAGATGCTTTTAAGTCACATGAAGAAAACAGATCACATCAGGCTTTCCTGGTGGGCCCAATGCAGAGGGCCAATCCCAGCTTCGACCCCTGGTCAGGAGACTAGATCCCACACTCTGCAGCTTAGCCCTGGTGTGCTGAGACCTGGTGCAGCCAGATATACAAACATTTAAGAAACAGGTCACATCGAACCTCCTTGCACTGCCGGTGGGAATGTAAACTGTTAGGGCCACTATGGAGAACTGTACGGAGATATCCGCAACAACTGTGACGAAAGCGGTCATACGACCCAGCAGCCCCATGACTGGGCCTACACCCTGAGAAAACCACAATTTGAAAAGGACACATGTACCCCACAGTTTGCTGCAGTGCTGTTCACAATAGCCAGGACCTGGAGGGAGCCTAGATGCCCACTGACGGATGGATGAAAGAATAAAGAAGTGGAGGTACATGGATCCAGTGGAGTATTACTCAGCTACAAAGAGGAATGGCTTTGAGTCAGTGCTAGTGAGGCGGATGAACCTAGAGCCTGCTATACAGAGTGAAGTGAGTCGGAAAGAGAAAGATAAATACTGTCTATCGACACACGTACATGGGGTCTAGACAAACGGTACTGGTGAACGAATCTTCCAGCAGGGCAGGAACAGAGACGCGGGCATCAAGAACAGCCCTGTGGGTACAGTGGGGAAGGAGCGGGCGGGTGACCGCAGAGAACAGCGTTGAAACACACAGACTACGTTCGTGAGACGGGGAGCTGGTGGGAAGCTGCTGACAGCGCCGCGAGCCCAGCTCAGCGCTCGGCAACAACCGAGAGGGCCGGGGTGGGGTTAGGGGGCGGCAAGGCCGAGAGGGAGGGGATGCAAGCATAGCTGCGGCTGAGTCACGGGATACAGCGGAAGCCAGCACAGCAAGGTGAAGCGTGATCCTCCGATTAAAGACAAAACTTTTAAAGAATAGGTCGTATCAAGTCCAGCGTTGGATGTCAGGGGGAAATCACTTGCCTCTTTTTGCCACACACAGGACCACAGGCCTCAGGAAAGAGCTTGCCCGTACGTTTAGTTCTCCAGCTGTGCTGCCCGTCCAGAACTGCTGGCATTGTCAACACCAAGAAGAGCTGGGACAGAGCCTGAAACCTTTTGTCAGAGACACTCATCTCCCATAAGCTCAGTTCAGCTCACTCGCTCAGTCATGTCCGACTCTTTGCGATTCCATGAACCGCAGCATGCCAGGCCTCCCTGTCCATCACCAACTCCTAGAGTTCACTCAGACTCACGTCCATTGAGTCAGTGATGCCATCCAACCATCTCATCCTCGGTCGTCCCCTTCTCCTGCCCCCAATCCCTCCCAGCATCAGAGTCTTTTCCAATGAGTCAGCTCTTCACGTGAGGTGGCCAAAGTACTGGAGCTTCAGCTTTAGCATCATTCCTTCCAAAGAAATCCCAGGGCTGATCTCCTTCAGAATGGACTGGTTGGATCTCCTTGCAGTCCAAGGGACTCTCAAGAGTCTTCTCCAACACCACATTTCAAAAGCATCAATTCTTCGGTGTTCAGCCTTCTTCACAGTCCAAGTCTCACATCCATACAGGACCACAGGAAAAACCATAGCCTTGACTAGACGGACCTTTGTCGGCAAAGTAATGTCTCTGCTTTTGAATATGCTGTCTAGCTTGGTCATAACTTTTCTTCCAAGGAGTAAGTGTCTTTTAATTTCATGGCTGCAGTCACCATCTGCAGTGATTTTGGAGCCCAAAAAAATAAAGTCTGACACTCTTTCCACTGTTTCTCCATCTATTTCCCATGAAGTGATGGGACTGGATGCCATGATCTTCATTTTCTGAATGTTGAGCTTTAAGCCAACTTTTTCACTCTCCTCTTTCACTTTCATCAAGAGGCTTTTTAGTTCCTCTTCACTTTCTGCCATAAGGGTGGTGTCATCTGCATATCTGAGGTTATTGATATTTCTCCCAGCAATCTTGATTCCAGCTTGTGTTTCTTCCAGTCCAACGTTTCTCATGATGTACTCTGCATAGAAGTTAAATAAGCAGGGTGACAATATACAGCCTTGACGTACTCCTTTTCCTATTTGGAACCAGTCTGTTGTTCCATGTCCAGTTCTAACTGCTGCTTCCTGATCTGCACACAGATTTCTCAAGAGGCAGGTTAGGTGGTCTGGTATTCCCATCTCTTTCAGAATTTTCCACAGTTTATTGTGATCCACACAGTCAAAGGCTTGGTACCAGAGAGGCCCAGGCCAAGAATGCCAGCAGGAAACACAAAGACTGCACAGCCCATCACCAAAAGGGCAGTGGGTGTCCGGGGGCTCTGCAGATGGGACTGGTGTGCTCCAGGGGCAAGGCTGACGAACACCACCCGGAATCATTTACTGGTGATCACCATCAGCCAAACACTCCCACCTTGTGGGGAGGGATCCGTCTAACAGGGGGAAAGAGTCTTTCAACCATGGCGCTGGGGCAGCTGGAGACCCACATGGCCTTATTCCACACCATACACAAAAATTAACTAGAACTGGACCCACGAGGGACTTCCCTGGTCGTCCAGGGGTTAAGAGTCCACAGCGCAATGGAAGGCGCAGAGGCTCCGCCCCTGCAACCACTATTCCACACGCCGCGGACACGGAGCGCAGCTCCCGCGCAGCAGCTGAGACCCAAGGCGGCAATCAGCAAACAAACCGATCTCAAAATTAGACCCCAGACCCACATTTAAGTGCTAAGACTATGGAACTCTTAAAAGAAAACACAGGTGTAAGTCTTCACGACCTTGGGTTTGGCGAAGGATTCTCAGATATGACACAAGAAGCAAAGCAACGGGGGAAACACATCAGCTGGACTTCATCGAAATCAAAGACACTCATGCTTCAAAGAGCATCGCTGCGGGAGTGAAAAGACAACACAGATAGGAAAAACAATGTTTGCAAGTTACGTGTCTAAAATGGGCCTTTATGTGACCTATACAAACTTCACTCTAACGGTGATTGCCAATGATTTGCTCTCAGGAAATTAGAGATAGAAAGAAACTTCCCCAAACTGATAAAGTGGAAGTGAAAGTTGCCCAGTCGTGTCCCACTCTTTGCGACCCCGTGGACTGTATAGTCCATGGAATTCTCCAGGCCAGAATACTGGAGTGGGCAGCCTTTTCCTTCTCCAGGGGATCTCCCCAACCCGGATCGAACCCAGGTCTCCCACATCGCAGGCGGATTCTTTACCAGCTGAGCCGCCAGGGAACCCCCAATAGAACACCTGCAAAAACCCTGCAGGTAACATCACACCTGACGGTAAGAAGCTCAAAGCTTTGCCGCTAAGATCAGAAACGAGGGCAAAGTGCACCCCTCTCCCGCCACTGCTTTCCAGCACCACGCCGGAGCCCTAGCTGACGCACTAAGACACGGAAAGGAGATACAAGACATACAGGTTGGGAAGGAAGAAATGAAGCTGTCCTTGCTCACAGGTGACAGGATCATATGTGCAGAAACTCCAAAATAATCAATAACAACAACTCCCGTGTTCCCCACCTCTTGTTTGCAGAAAAGTTCTAGCCTCTGAGGTCTTCCTCGACTTCCAAAGGGCAAATCAGAGAAGCGAAAAGAGCAGAAACAAAGGCAAAGAGTCCAGCAAGACACAGTAGCAATCGTTTAGCCATAAACTATTTCTTCCTCCTTAGCTGTGGATAGTATCGTGAACCACATCCTGGAACCCTTTTGCAGATACTGAAACCCCAGCAGGTGGGAGAAGCTAACTGCAGGCCGCCCACAAGCACAGCTGGAGCCGTGAGGGTGATGACCAAGATTCTTGAGACATCGCCGTTGCTTCACCTGACTGCCTCTCTGAGAACTGCGCGAGCTCGTCGCCCGCCCTGGGACCCTCTCCCTCACGCTGTCTTTAAAGACCTTTCCCCCTGGAACTTCCGACAGTCCAGTGGTGAGGACTCTGTGCTGTCACTGCTGAGGGCGTGGGTTCAATCCCCGGCTGGAGAACTAAGATCCTGCAAGCCATGGCTATACATACATAAATGCGACTTGAAGAAAAAAAAAAAAAAAAAGCCCTTCTCTGAAAGCCGTGGGGGAGTTCAGGTCTTTGGAACTGGAGCTGCCAGTCCGCCTGCTTGGTGCGCCTGCAACAGACACGGCGCTCCTTTCCGGCAGACGGTCAGCAGACTGGCTTTGCTGAGTGTCGGGCAAGCGGGCTCAAGTTTGGTTCTGTAACTAACGCCTTCTCGGGACAGCAGGAGCACAAAGGCACCTGCAGGGAAGTGCAGGTCTGCGCTTTGTTTGGGGCCCCACAGGGAGAGCAGCACACAACTATGAATGGCAGATACTGTATTCTAGAAAATTCCAGAAAAGCTACGCATTCCAGAAAGTCCCTTCCACTAATAACTGCAAAACAAAATGGCAAGAGATCAAATTTAGAAACCTGGGAAAGGAAATGGCGGGCAGAGCCAAGGAGAGGCCAGGGACAGGGAGTGTGCGCACACACACACAGGGGCAGGCAGCGTGCGCACAGACACACACAGAGGGGCAGGCAGAGTGTGCACACACACACAGGGGCAGGCAGTGTGCACACACACACACAGGGGCAGGGAGTGTGCGCACACACACACAGGGGCAGGGAGTGTGCGCACAGACACACACAGAGGCAGGCAGCGTGTGTGCACACACACACAGGGGCAGGGAGTGTGCACACAGACACACACACAGGGGCAGGGAGTGTGCACACAGACACACACACAGGGGCAGGGAGTGTGCACACAGACACACACACACGGGCAGGCAGTGTGCACACACACACACACTCACTCGTGTGCCCTGGAGAAACGGCACAAACAGAAAGTAATAATCGGAAGTCAGCATATGATCCACCTGCCCGGGCAGGTATGTAGAGGCTCCGGCCCCGGAGGCCCCACACTGAGCCGCTTCTCTCTCTCCACCTGCTCCTCTGACCTACTCCACCCTCAACCCACCAGAACCATGGGCTGCCCTGGTTGCTCCGGGGGCTGCGGCTCCAGCTGCTGTGTGCCCGTGTGCTGCTGCAAGCCCGTGTGCTGCTGTGTGCCAGCCCACTCCTGCTCCAGCTGTGGCAAAGGGGGCTGCGGCTCCTTTGGGGGGTCTAAGGGGGGCTGCGGCTCGTGCAGGGGCTCCCAGGCCAGCTGCTGTGTCCCCGTGTGCTGCCAGTGCAAGATCTGAAGCTGTGACCTTGAACCCCCCAAGTGACTCCGATCTGAGCTCCCATGACTGTGACCCGTGAGACGCCCGGTGTCCTCAGACAGCAGAGCCTCGTGCACCTCCGTCAGGAAAGGCGCCCCGAGACTGGCCCCTGGCGGCGCTGCAGGGCCGCCTCGCGCTCCCCCCGCAGCTTGTCGTTCTCACCTCTGCTCTAGCGTCTGCCTCTTACCCGGGTCTGAGCCAGAAACACCCCCACTTTCCTCACTGGCTCCAAGGACCAACTAGTGCTGTTACTGCCAGAGACCTGCCCACCTCCCCATCACCCCCCTTCACCACCTGGAGCATCTGAGCTCTGCGGGTTCAGGACCCCCAGGAGGTCGCTAACGCTCCCCCATCCTGGGATTGCCCAGGACCCCCAGCCCGTCTCCCCTCCTCCCTGGACCTTGCTCTCCAGCACCTGCTCCTCTGTCCTCTGCCCACCAAGGTTTGCTCCAGACCCCAAAGAACCCCTAAATAAACACGCTCTCCAGCACCAGCTGGGGCTCACTGTGGCTCTTTTTTACTTGCTCTGTAGACGAGACACCGTAGAAACGCCAGTGGGAGTGAAAACCGGTGAAGTTGAACTCAAATTCCCTTTTTGAGAGATGCATTTTCTCAGAATGCGTCCTAAGGGACAATTCCTAGTCATTCCTCAGAAACATGTGATAAGGCTACAAGTCAGATTATTATTCACAGAAGCGAGAACTCGGGCGGTGTTGCAAGTACAGAGAGTGTGGCCCGGTGGTGCAAGCTTCCCACCCCTTGGTGGGCGCCAGGCAGAGGGCAGGGACACCTCTGCACGCTTGCCACCTGAAGGGACGGCTCCGGTGTCGGGAGGGACGTGGCCGCCCCCAGCTCCTGCGCCCTCAGGGCCTTAGCAGCGCTTCTTTCATTGCTGGCTGGCGCTCTGTTCTGCTCTGACGCAGTCGGGACCAGCCTCTTATGAGACTCTGAGCTTATCTCGTGAGCCTTTTTAAACTACACATTTATTTTGTTGTTGCTCGGCCACTAAGTCGTGTCCGAGTCTTTGTGACCCCATGAACACCAGGGTTCCCTGTCCTTCACTATCTCCCAGAGCTTGCTCAGACTCACATCCACTGAGTCAGGGATGCCATCCAACCATCTCATCCTCTGTCGCCCCCTTCTCCTCCTGCCCTCAGTCTTTCCCAGCATCAGGGTTTTTTCCAATGAGTCGGCTCCTCATATCAGGTGGCCAGAGTATTGGAGCTTCAACTTCAGCATCAGTCCTTCCAATGAATATTCAAGGTTGATTTCCTTTAGGATTGACTGGTTTGATCTCCTTGCAGTCCAAGGGACTCTTAGGAGTCTCTTCTAATACCACAGTTTGAAAGAATCAATTCTTCAGTGCTCAGCCTTCTTTCTGGCCCAGCTCTTACATCCATACATGATTGCTGGAAAAACCATAGCCTTGACTATATGGACCTTTGTTGGCAAAGTAATGTCTCTGCTTTTTAATATGCTGTCCAGGGTTTTCATAGCTTTTCTTCCAAGGAGCAAGCGGCTTTTAATTTCACATCTTGTTGATTCAAAGATATGGTTTAAAATAACACAAGAATGATGAAGGAAATGACCCAGATCTTCTAAATAATTCCTACAGGAAGGCACTCTAGACGCCGGAACTCTGGGCTCTCAGAAGAGAAACATGCCAGGTTCTCAGAGGCCGCCAGCCCTCAACGGGCTCCATGCGCACTTACGCAGCGCCTCTGGGTGCCAGGCCCTGTTCTGACTCAGGAAATAGCAGCAAGCGGTGTAGAAGACCTGCTCTCGAGATCGTGACTGTCCAATCAAGAGAAGCAGACAGAAAGAGCACGATCAGCCTGTAGGTTATGCTGGGCGCTGAGATGGCGCCCTGGAAATGGGAGGGAAGGCTGGCAGGGCAAGCACCATGCTGCGGAGCCCAGATGCCACACGGAGGACCTGCGGGCACTTGGGGACACAGACGTGGCCGGCAGCCCTCCTCCCCCTCAGACTAGAGCAGTGATGCTTCCCAAGGCTGCAGGAGACAGGAAGGTTCTGGTTTATGACAAAACTCTCCCCACCCACAAAAAAAAAAAAGAGGAAAAATCTCATTTTTCATGGTTGAAGTGGTGCGACGCAGTGGCTTCCCTGGAGGTCCACTGGCTGAGACAACACTTCCCATGAAGGGGACGGGGTTCTGGCGAAAGCCGGAAGCCAGATTGGTGGAAGCGCTCTGTATTTGGGGGCCAGTGGGAAACAAACCCCAGGGTATCCCCTATCCTCTGTCCTAAAGGCCTGTGGCTGACTTTGGAACCATGGACAGACAGCCACCAGGACAGGGTGGTCTTGATGGGCCCATTTTCTTTTCTTTTTAATAAGTATTTAAAATTAATTTAAAATGGGGGTAGGGGGATGGATCCAATCCCTGATCAGGAAACTAAGATCCCACATGCTGCGTGGTCAAAAAGAAGAAGAAATCTCATGCAGAGAGCTGACCTTGCCACTGAGTTTCAACTCTGCTCACGATCGAGGTGACACCTGCCGCTGGTCTCAGCGGTGGGCGCTTTTCCACATCCTCGACGGCAGAAAGAAAAGCTGCCAAGGACAAGTCATTCCCTAGGACCGTACTGTAAAGCTTCACAGACCCATGAAATCCAGAGCCTTAGGGCCGCTCTCCTGCCCCTAACAGGACACGAGCCCCTGATGAGAAAGCCTCTCCCGTAATGGGATTTGTTGGTGCACCCACTCTGAAACAGGAAAATACCCCGTGGACAGCCACAGAAAAGCACACACAAGCTCTCAAATCAAACGTTGTTGATGTGGCTGCGTCTTAACTTGTGGGCTACGCAGCTGGCTCAGTGGTAGAGGACCTGCCTGCCAAGGCAGGAGATGCAAGAGACCCGGGGTTCGACCCCTGGATCAGGAAGATCCCTGGAAGAGGAAGTGGCAGCCAGTTATTCTTGCCTGAAAAGCCCCGCCAACAGGGGAGCCTGGAGGGCTAGTCCATGGCGTCACACAGAGCTGGGCCGGCTTAGCAACTAGGCACCCGTGCACCCACTCTGACTGCCCTCTGCTTAAGCCAGCTAGAACCACACCAGTCACATTACTTTGTAAGCAACTTGATTGGTTCCAATAGCACGCGTTATCATGCCTACCCTTCCTGGGAAGGGGCTGAAGGTCTGACTTTTATACGGCTCTTCACGTCTTTACGCCCAGACAAGCACAGCTCCCACACTGGACTCTCTCCTCTATGGTCACCTTCCTGGCCAGCCCTCCCGCCTCCCCCCGACCCCACCCAACCACCATGCTACCCCAGCCTCGGGGACACGCCCTAAATACACGCAGGAGACACGCTGTATTGTTTGCGACAAAATAGGGCGCTGTTCTGCTCATTATCTGCAACTATCCGCCGAAGCTTCGGCACTCTGGCCACCTGAGGGGAAGAGCCGACGCACTGGAAGAGCCCCTGCTGCTGGGAGGGACTGAAGGCAGGAGGAGAGGGGGCGACAGAGGAGGAGAAGGCTGGATGGCACCACCGACTCGATGGACGTGAGTTTGAGCAAGCTCCAGGGAAGTGAAGGACAGGGAAGCCTGACAAACTGCAGCCCATGAGGCCACGAAGAGTCGGACTCACTGACTGAGCAACAGTGCATTTATCACTAACCGAAGCCTCAGGGAACGTTCTCCCATCCACCTGGCGAGGCTCATCCAATCTTCCTAAAGGGCGTTATTACTGGTTTCTAACCGGGTGGTATTTTTTGGCCGATGCTAATCTAAAGTATCCGTGTGTGTGTTTACGTTTGCTTTCATTTTTAGCAATTTCAAGGCAAACTGTCTTGATATCACCTAATTGTTTTAGCTGTTTTCGAGAAAAGGAAAGTGCAACAATTAATATTTCCAGAAAAAGCGTATAAGGGCACCCTCTTCTTCAGATTCACTAGAAATAGGTGTTATTATTCTTGTTAATTTTTTCCCAACTGGTAGACATCAAATAACTCATTCTTACTTTGACTTGCTTTTATCTGACTACCAAGGAATTTGATCTACTTTTCATTGGGGGCGGCAGAGGATAAAATGGTTAGATGGCCTCAGCGATTCAATGGACACGAATCTGAGCAAACTCTGGGAGGCGGTGAAGGACAGGGACACCTGGCGGGCTCCAGGCCACGGGGTCGCAAAGAGCTGGGCACAAGTGAACCTCACAGTTTGCTCTTCAGATAACTGCGTGTATTCTGCCTGGGAATATGTAAGAGCTGGTAAATGACCCCCGTGTGTTTTCTGCTGGATTGCTTGTATTCTGCCTGGGAATATGTAAGAGCTGGTAAATGACCCCAGTGTGTTTTCTGCTGGATTGCTTGTATTCTGCCTGGGAATTTGTAACTGGATTTGCTTGTATTCTGCCTGGTAATGTCCAAGAGCTGCTAATGACTATAGGTCTAAGAGCTGCAAATGACCCCAGCAGCTTTTCAGGCTACAAGGTCAACGTGCAAACCTTGACTGCTCATCTGTTCACGTGCAATGAACAATCAAATTAAGAATGCGATTCCGTAGTCCTGCAAAGAATAAAATTCTTCAGAGTAAATTTAACAAAGGAAGTGTGAAATTGATGCTCTGCAGATGACAAAGCATTACGGGAAGAAACTAAAGATCCAAGTAAGTCAAAAAACATCACGTGTTTGCTGTGTTTAGTGCCTCTAAAAGTCTACCTTGAAGCCCTAACCCCCAGTTTGGCTATATTTGGAGGTGGGGCCTGCAAGGAGGTCATCAAGGTTAAGTGAGGTCACACGGGTGGGCCTTCATCCTGTATGAATAGTGCTCTATTTTTTTTTTTTTTGGTCATATCTCTTGGTTCTTGGCAGTGAAAATGCCAAATCCTAACCACTGGATGGGAACTCCGAGGAGGAGGGTCTTTATGAGAAGAGAGAGCAGAGACCCTCCTACCTCTCTCTCTGTCTCTCCATCTGTCTCTCAAGCTGTCTCTCCATCCCTCCATCTCTCTCTGTGTCTCCATCTCTCTCTGTCTCTCCATCCCTCTCTCTGTCTCTCCATCTCTCTCTGTCTCTCCATCTCTCTGTCTCTCCATCTCTCTCTGTCTCTCCATCTCTCTGTCTCTCCATCTCTCTCTGTCTCTCCACCTCTGTCTCTCCATCCCTCTCTCTGTCTCTCCATCTCTCTGTCTCTCCATCCCTCTCTCTCTGTCTCTCCATCCCTCTCTCTGTCTCTCCATCTCTCTGTCTCTCCATCTCTCTCTGTCTCTCCATCTCTCTGTCTCTCCATCTCTCTCTGTCTCTCCATCTCTCTGTGTCTCCATCTCTCTCTGTCTCTCCATCCCTCTCCATCCCTCTCTCTCTCTGTCTCTCCATCCCTCTCTCTGTCTCTCCATCCCTCTCTCTGTCTCTCCATCTCTCTCTGTCTCTCCACCTCTCTGTCTCTCCATCTCTCTCCGTCTCTCCATCTCTCTGTCTCTCCATCTCTCTCTGTCTCTCCATCTCTCTCTGTCTCTCCATCTCTCTGTCTCTCCATCTCTCTCTGTCTCTCCATCTCTCTGTCTCTCCATCTCTCTCTGTCTCTCCATCTCTCTGTCTCTCCATCTCTCTCTGTCTCTCCATCCCTCTCTCTGTCTCTCCATCTCTCTCTGTCTCTCCATCCCTCTCTCTGTCTCTCCATCTCTCTCTGTCTCTCCACCTCTCTGTCTCTCCATCTCTCTCTGTCTCTCCATCTCTCTGTCTCTCCATCTCTCTCTGTCTGTCCATCTCTCTGCCCCTCCTTCTCTCTGTGTCTGTCTCCTCCTCTCTTTCTCTTTCTGTTGCTCTCTTTCCCTCCCCCCATGCCTAAGCACATACATCGTAAAGAAAGACCGTGTGGAAAACACAGTGAGAAGGCGGCCATCAGCAACCAAAGGGAAAGTCCTCGCCAGAAGCTGAGTCGGCTGGCACAGTGATTTGGACCCCAGCTTCCAGAACTGTGAGAAAACAAATTTCTTTTGTTTAAGCCATGAGTCTACGGTACTTTGCTGTGGCAGCTCAGGCTGACAAATACAACATTCACGTATCAGAAGATTTAACAACGTGGAGATGGCAACACTTCCCAAATCGCTCTACAGATTCAATGAAACCTCCATCAAAATCCCAGCTGGCCTCTTTGAAGAAACTGACAAGATGATCTTAACATGCATATGGAAACTCAAGGGACCCAAAACAGGCAAAACAGTCCTTGAAAAGAGAACCATAATTTAAAAACATAGTTAGAAAAGAGACTCACACTTCCTGATTCAAACACTCACTACAGAGCTCTTGTTGTCAAGACAGTGTGGCACCAGGAGGAGGGCAGACACGCAGACCGATGGGATAGACTCGAGAGCCTGGAAACAAACCTCGTCTGTGACCAGTGACTGTTGACAAGGGCGCCCGGATCAACGAGGAAAGGACAGTCCTTCAACAAGTGGTGCTGAGGGGCTTCCCTGGAGGTCCAGTGGTTGGGGCTCCGTGCTTCACTGTCAAGCACCCAGGTTCAATCCCTGGTTGGGGAACTAAGATCCAACAAGCTGAGCAGCACAGCCAAAAAGGAAAAAAAAAAAAAAAAAGATGTGGAGAAGACTGGACCTCCACACTCTTAGAAGACATGGGGGTAAATTTTCATGACCTCGAATTTAGCAATGGCTTCTTGGGTTTGACCCCACAACACAAGCAACCAAAGAAAAGAATAGACAGCATTTTAATGAAGTTTCGACATTTTGTGCATCAAAGGACATGACCAAAAAAGTGAAAAGATAACCAGCAAGATGGGAAAAATATTTACAGGTCACATATCTGTTAAGGACCTAGTAACCAGAATATACTAAGAATTCTTACGACTCAAAGAGACAGATAACCCAATGACAAAGTGGGCAAATGATCTCAACAGATATTCATCGGAAGATCTAGAAACGGGCAACAGTCTCGTGGAAGGTTTGCAGCATCATTAGTTATCAGGGAAACTTAAACCAAAACCAAGATAACTGACCGCAATGAGAGACGCAGGCACCGCCACGAGAGCGTCCGCCGCAGCTAAATAAAGCCCAGCACAGCAACAAAGGCCCAGTGCAGTCAAAAGTACACAGACATGCGCTTTCTAAAAAGATAGTTGGAGAAAATCTGGTGACCCTGGGTTCTGTGAGGACTTCTTAGACACATCAGAAACGTGACCCATACAAAATGATAAACTGCACTTCATTCAGATTAAAAATACCTGCTCTGCAAAAGCCCTGTTAAGAGAATGAAAAGACAAGCCACAGCGGGGGCAGACGTTTAAAATCTTCCCGAAGCACATCTCAGACACAGGACTGGCATCCAGACTACACAAAGAGCTCCTAACCTTGACGACAGAGAATGAACAACTCAGTTTGAAAGCGCGCAAAAGATCTGAAAGGCCACATCCCCAAAGAGACGTCAGATGACAGCCAAGCGCGTGGAAGCCAGCCCGCGCCGCGGAGCATCCAGCATCGGCAGGTTTAAGCGGCCGTGAGACTCCGCCCGAGACGCTCCGGCAGGAAAGCGGAGCGATGCAGCCACCAGGAAACGAAATATATGCTCGCGCCCTCCTAGTCAACCCTCGCCTTCCTCGGCATTTACCCAGAGGAGCGGAAGACTTGCGTCCACACAAAGGCTTGCACATGGGCGTCCACAGCAGTGTCACTAGTAATGACCCCAACCTGGAAGTCACCGAGACGCCCTTGAGCAGGTGAGTAGACCGATGAACTGTGGTCCATCCAGACAATGGGATATTATTCAGCTCTCAAAAAGAAGCGATCGAGGACGAAAGATCCTTTCTCAAGAACCGGGAAGGTGGCGGAAGTGGAACAAAAGGAGAAGCGGCCCTTCCGCAAGCTCTCCTACCGCGGCGCAGGCCTCGACCAGCCGCTGCACGAGTCCCGTGAGCAACCGATGCAGCTACGCAGCGCGCCGGCGGCGGAACCGCGGGGGAGCCGCGCTCGTGCCGAAGCGGCTGCGCGAGGCGCCCGGGGAGAAGCCCGAGGTGCTGAAGACGCGCCGGCGCGGCACGAGCCTTCTGCCCGGGACGGTGGGCAGCGCGGCTGGCGTCCACAACGGCAAGACCTTCAGCCAGGTGGAAACCAAGCCTGAGATGACTGGCCACTACCCAGGCGGGTTCTCCATCACCTACAAGCCCGTGAAGCAGGGCCGGCCCGGTATCCGGGCCACCCCCTCCTCCCGCTTCATCCCCAAGTAGCCTGCTGGCCGATAAAAGCACATTTCTCTAAAAAAAGAAAGAAGAAGAAGAAGTGATCTATCAAGGCAGAGAGGAGCCTGAAAAGCACGCTACTGAATGGAGCCAGTCTGGAAGGTTTACACACCGCGTGACTCCAAGCACTCCACGTTCCGGAAAGGCAAAGCTGTGCAGACAGCAAACGGATCAGGCTTTGCAGGGATGGGTGATGGTAAGGAGCCGAGATGAATCAACGGAGGGCAGAGAATGTTTAGGGCAGCGAAACGGTTACTCTGTATGACACAACCACGACGGACACGTGTCCTTACACTCTTCTCAAAAGCCACAGAAGGCACGGCACGGAGTGTGAACTCTAAAGGGACCCTCCCTGCTGGCCCAGTGGCTGGAGTCCAAGCTTCCAAGGCAGGGGACACGGGTTCAAAAGCTGCTCGGGGATCGAAGATTCCACATGCTAAGGGGCAACCAAGCCCGTGTGCCACAACTAGAGAGCCCTCACACTGCAACTCAGACCTGACACACCCACAAACAAGTAAATAAAATGTGGACTTCGGCTAAACAATGATAGATCAGTATTGGCTGATCAACTGCAACCAACATACCACACTAATGGAAAATGTTTTTTTAAAAAATGGGAAATCGTACGGGTAGAAATAAAGGGTGTGTGTGGAAATCCTCTGTACTTTTTACTCCATTTTTTCTGTTAACCTAAAACTGTTCCAGAAAAATAAAGCCTATTAAATGTTTTTTAAAGCTTTGGGTGTGCACCTGACTCCCCTTAGCTACTCTTCATTTGCATTTTGCTTACTTGTCACGCCTCCACAGCAGAAGCTCCATTTTATTGGGGGCTGGTGCCCAGTCCTCCAATCCTGTCGCCCCTTAAGTGTGATCTCAGACCTCCTGCTGCCCCGTGGAGTCCGCTGCATCCATAGGACACCTGTGCTGGCTGCATTCTCACAGGATGTGGAAGGCACGCTGGGCTCTGGCCCCGAGGCCCGTTAGGCGGCACAAGGCAAAAGTCAGCTCCCCACCGGGGCATCGGGAGGAATCCACTCCGCTGCCCCGTGTCCCCACCGTTCTTCCAGAAGTAGAGAGGACTCATGCTTCCTTTTTTCTTACCTCCTTGGGGACAGAAAATGAGGACACTTGACCTGACTCCCACAGTGCTCTGGGGTCCTCTGGAGTCACATAAAGACAGACACACAGACCAATGGAACAGAATTGAGAGCCTAGAAACAAACTCTCATCTATACGACAAGGATCCAAGTCTCCCTCCAGACCCACTGCATCCCACTATTTCCCCAGGCCAGGGTCAGGACTCTTTCCAAGCTCTCTTCAAGTCCAGAGTTTCAAAGAAAGCTGAAACTTCATCCATAACCCCATTCACGACCTCCCTGCCCACTGCCCTTGAAAGACACATGGGTTGGAACCAGAGTTGACAACAGAGGAGACATGCTACATATTTAAGCTGCCATCTTCCTAGAATCCCCTCCAAATTTTATTTCTGAGATGCAAATTTTCTAAATATTAACCAATAGGATAGAACACTGTATCACACTAAACTATGACTGACATGGGTTTATTCCAGGCATGCAAGGATGGTTCAATACCAGGAAATCCAGTCACACCCACAGATGTAGAGCTTGCTATCTGACTATATACTAGGAAGCTCGGAGATAAGGGCGCAACCGAACACGGGTGCTGCAGACTGTGAGGTCAAGCAGAAGACAAGCTTCAGGAGGAGAAAGGTACATCCTTACCGATAGCATCATGTAATTTGCAGGGCTCCTTCTCAGGACCAGAATTGGAGGTAGAGACTGAAAGAAAAGCAGAGAAAAGGGCAGGGAATCCTCATGAAAAGCAAGGATGCCCAGCCAAGGGCAGCTGGGCTGGGGGCACGAGGAGGAGCTGGTGCCCAAGTGGATTCGGGAGCACTGACACCCGAGCCGCAGGCTTAAGTCCTCCTTTTCAGCAGAGTAATCCTCTTATGCCCTCTTCAGGGCCTAGAACCATCCCTTCAGCCAGTGTCCTCGGATCAGCAGTGGCTTAGTGACTAGAGGGGAACCTCTCTTGCTCCCATGGAGCAAGGCTAGGGGGGAGGACTAGCAGCAAAAGCAGCAGCCTCGGGGGAGATGGTTTGAGCGGAGAGGGGAAGAGCAGGACCTGAGACCCTGGGGAGGGCAAAGGCACTCAGGGAGGGAAAGGGGCTACCTTCTAATACCAGGGTGGGGGGTTGTTCAGTCGCTTAGTCATGTCCGACTCTTTGTGACCCCATGGACTGCAGCACACTAGGCTGCCCTGTCTTGAGTTCCCCGTCCTTCCAAGTTCCAGGCCTTTGAGTTCCCCGTCCCGAGTTCCCCGTCTCCCGAGTTCCCCGTCCTCCGAGTTCCCCGTCTCCCGAGTTTCCTATCCTTCTGAGTCCCCTGTCTTCCTGAGTTTGCTCAAACTCACGTCCATTGAGTCAGTGATGCCATCCACCCATCTCTCCTCTGTCACCGCCTTCTCCTCTTGCCCTCAGTTTTCCCCAGCATCAGTCCATTTACCAATGAGTCAGATGAGGGGATTGGGGCTAGAGCCTTCTTATCTGGATATTAAAGGAACTGCCAGAGGCTCGAGTAAAAAGAGGCAAAATCGCCGACATACTCGTTCACGCCTAGGAGCCAAGCAGAAACCACCTTCAGGTGACAGGCTCACAGGCAACCTGCTTTCTTCTCGGTTTTTTTTTTTTTTTTTTACTGTTTCCAGTAAAGACCAAGAATGATCTTTAAACTCTACTCATGTAAGAGTGACACCGTCGTGGAGATGCCAGCACAGCGAAGGCAACAGCGCCCGCGTGGACTCCGCCATCTGTAGGTCATCTGAGGTCAGCAGAGAGGCCAGGGGACCAGTGCCCTGGAGGCCCCGGGGAAGCGCCAAAGCCTGAGGTCCTAAGTACAGGGGCCAAGAAAAGGGGAAGAGGACAAAGAGGGGACAAAGCAAGCGGATGCTTCCTCCTGAGCCAGGAAGAAGGCAGCAGCGAAAGGGAAAACAGGGCTGGAGAAATCAAAACCAGTCACGAGGAAGTGAGCATGTGCCCAGCATCTCACCTGACCCCGGCACAGGTATATAGAGGCTCCCGGCCCCAGAGGCCGCACACTGAGCCGCTTCTCTCTCTCCACCTGCTCCTCTGACCTACTCCACCCTCAACCCACCAGAACCATGGGCTGCTCTGGCTGCTCCGGAGGCTGCAGCTCCAGCTGTGGGGGCTGCGGCTCCAGCTGTGGGGGCTGTGGCTCTGGCTGCGGCTCCGGCTGCTGTGTGCCCGCGTGCTGCTGTGTGCCAGCCTGCTCCTGCTCTAGCTGTGGCAAAGGGGGCTGTGGCTCGTGTGGGGGCTCCAAGGGGGGCTGCGGCTCCTGTGGGGGGTCTAAGGGGGGCTGTGGCTCATGTGGAGGCTGCGGCTCCAGCTGCTGCAAGCCCGTGTGCTGCTGTGTGCCAGCCTGCTCCTGCTCCAGCTGTGGCAAGGGGGGCTGCGGCTCCTGCAGGGGGTCTAAGGGGGGCTGCGGCTCGTGTGGGGGCTGTGGCTCTGGCTGCGGCTCCAGCTGCTGTGTGCCCGTGTGCTGCTGTGTGCCCGCCTGCTCCTGCTCCAGCTGTGGAAAAGGGGGCTGCAGCTCCTGTGGCTGCTCCCAGTCCAGCTGCTGTGTCCCCGTGTGCTGCCAGCGCAAGATCTGAGGCTCTGCCCCAGACCTTGGGTCCCTCATGTTTGGAGTCTTATCGTCTCATGTTCTCCGGCATCAGCTCCTTTCCACACACCCTCCCTGATTTACCCACAGCCTCCCCTCCTCCTCGCTCAGGTACACGTCTCCCTCCAGGTTCAGCACTGGGGCCTGTGCTCACCCTGCTCTCCAGGGAGATGTGTATTTCTGGTCACAGGAGACACATCTCCTTAGAATCAGGTGGCCCTTCAGAGTCACGTGTGGGTCACCTTCTGCTCTTCCTGGGCCAGCTGGGACCCTGCAAGGCCAGGGCCATGTTCTGAGTGATGGCGAAGGACCCTCCTTCCCTGTGCCCTCTGCTCCCTACGAGAGCTTCCTTCCTTCCTTCCTGCTGCCTCCAGCTCCCTCTGTTTATAAAAATAACGACTGAATTCCCTCTAATAAACATGTCCCATCTCTGACGCCGACTGTGATTGCCTTCCTTTCACCCTGTTTCTTGGGTGGTGACAATTGGTGCTTCTTTGTAAACGTGCTCTGGGATCCGAGGATCGCGCTGGGAGGTCCAAGCCAGAATGCCCACACGTTCACAGAGCATGCACTAGTTTCTGTCTTCCCAGCAGCCCGCAAATAGCCTCTCCCTCTCTGCCTCCAGGACAAGAGGGCTCAGCCCTGGGGGAGAGGCAGTGGGCGGTCCACCCAGGAGGTCCTGATGGGCAGCGGTCCTGGGCGTGGTAGGTGTACCCGGGTGGGTAAAAGGCACCCACCCTCCCACCTCCTTCTCCTCCCAGGTCCCAGGACAGGGATGCTGGTTCTCAGAAAGACCTCAGGGCCAGCCACGGCTGGGGAGAGGAGGTATAAAACACCAGGATCCCCTGCCCAGCAAGCCACATCCCACCTTTTATAAATTATTGAATGAAAAATCCTTCAAATTCTATAGTGCTTTACAATTTTCAAAAGTCTGACACACAGATCAATGAAACAGGGTAGAGAGCCCAGAAATAAACCCATGATGCTGCTTCTCAGGCGCTCCGTCGTGTCCGCCTCTGTGACCCCATCGACTGTAGCCCGCCAGGCGCCTCTCCCCATGAAATTCTCTAGGCAAGAGTACTGCAGTGGGTTGCCATGCCCTCCTCCAGGGGATCTTCCAGCCCAGGAGTCGAACCCAGGTCTCCCACATTTCAGGCAGATGCTTTACCAGTGAGCCGCCAGGGAAGCCCCATGGAGCCATAGACAAACAGTCAATTACTCTATGACAAAGGGGGCAAGAATATACAGTGGAGAAAAGACAGTCTCCTCAATAAGCGCTGCCGGAAAAACTGGACCGCTACCAGCGTAGGAATGAAATGAGAATACTCTTTAACATCACATACAAAAATAAACTCAAGTGGATTAAAGACCTAGACGTAAGAGCAGATACTATAAAACCCTTAGAGGACAAGCAGAGCCCTCGACATTCATCACAGCAGTACTTTCTGGATCTGTCTCTTACAGTAAAGGCAATTAGAGTAAAAATAAGCAAATGGGACCTAATTCGACTTCAAGGCTCTTGCACCTCAAAGGCAACCATCCACAAAATGAAAAGACAACTTACTGAACGTGAGAAAATATTTGCAAATGATACGGCAGATGAGGAGTTAACATCTAACACACAGAATCAGGTCACACAGCTCAGCATCAAAAAGAAAAATAACCCAACTTTTTTAAAAGGGCAGGAGAACTGAATGGATAGTTTTGCAAAGAGGAAATGCAGATGGGCAAGCAGCACGTGCAAAGATGCTCCCCGTCAGCAATGATCAGGCAGACAGAAGTCAAAACCACAGCGAGATATCACCTCACACAGGCCAGCATGGCCACCAAAGAGCAAACAGCTAACACAAGGCGGTGAGGAAGTGGAGAAAAGGGGCGCTGGCACACTGCTGGGGGGAAAGCAAGCTGGTGCAGCGCCTGTGGGAAACAGTACCCTACGACCCAGCACGTCCACGCCTGAGCCTGCATCGGAAAGAAACAGAAGACACGAACTCGAAAAGATACACGCATCCCAGTGTCCGCAGCTGCACTATTTACAACAGCCATAAGTTGTGCGGAGACATCAGTGTCCACGAGTGTCCAATTCTGAAAAATCAGGGTTTCCAATGCATGGTCTTTTCTGGGCTCCTCCTCTGTCCCTTTGTCTATTTATCTGTCTCGGCGCTGGCAGCAAACTTTTAGCATCCGAGAGTTGAAGAACACCTTAATATCTGCCAGAGGGCTCCCTCTTGCCCGTTATTCACAACTGCCTCAGTTACTCATCAACTTTACACAGAAGTTTTAGACCTATGCAGAAATTTCCAAATTAAATCCTTCTGGGACTTCTATTGGAACTGAACTGAATATGGAGCATCATATGGGGAAATTAGCATTTTATGATGTTAATTCTTTCCACCCCAAAACACAGTATCAGTTCAGTTCAGTCACTCAGTCATGTCCGACTCTTTGCCACCCCGAGGACTGCAGCACGCCAGGCTTCCCTGTCCATCACCAACTCCCGGAGCTTGCTCAAACTCACGTCCATCGAGTCGGGATGCCATGCAAACACAGTATACGCCTCCATTTTTCAGTTCCTCTGAGTTCTTTTTAAAAATAAATAAATAAAACAGGGATTGCCGCGGTGGTCCAGCAGCTAAGATTCCGAGCAGATTTTTACACTTTGCCCTTAGGGGTCTCGGGCATTCTTTACAGATCAATCCTTAGATACCTAAGATTTTGCTGGTATTTTAAATAATGGCTTACTCTCCATTGGATTCTCTATTTACGGTGAAAAGGAATCCTCTGTTCTTGTTGGTTGATCTGGAAACCTTGAAAACAGGACTTGGCTTTGCTACCTGCTGGCTCTTTGAGGCTGTGATTTAAACCATCACATTCTTTACAAGAGGGTAAGGACTTCCCTCCTCCCGTCCTCCGCGGACAGCAGGGCTGGGCTCGCTGCTAGGCTTCCGCAGAGGGTCTGCAGTTGCTCCGGAGGGCTACGTTTACTGCAAGCTTTCAGTGGACGGGGACGCAGCCATCCCACGCATTCGCCTCTGATCTTCCCAGCCCCCACCGCGACCAGAAACGCCTTGAGGACCCGGACTCTTGTCACCAGGCCCTGGTCCAGGCCCTGCAGGCGTATCCTCATCTGTGAAGAGCCCCCCGCTGGACTCCAGTCTCCAACAGCTCGATGTGTGCGGCTGCTCTGAGCGACAGCGCCTTCAAAATCCCCTCTGGCAACCAGGCAATCGGCCTCCTCCTGGGGCCGGGGGGTCCCCCGACCACTGCAGGGGACCGACTTGGACACCCCGAATCTCCGCTCCAGCTCAGCCCTCCACGGCCCCCGGGGAGTCCCCTGCCGCCTCAGTGGGGGCGCAGGGCAAGCAGGGACACCGGAGGGCGGGTCCTTCTCCTCCCGGGCGCCAGGGGGGGCAGCTTGGGGAGGAGACATGCTCCAAGGTCAGAGCCCAGGCGGATGTGAGGGCCGACAGGTGAGCAGGCGGCTTCTGCTGAGAGAAGCGGGGGACTGCCCCCGCACAGACCCCCGGCCTTGACTCAAGGGTGTCAAAAGCAAGGCAGTGGGCTTAAACCGAGGCGCTTCTGCTACCCTATGCCACCAAACCGAGACAGGGCTAATGACGGTTTCAGCTTCTCCCAGGAGTGGAATGCTGAGCCAGTCCATCAGGAACGGCCTGGTCAGCTCAGGGGACGCCTCCTGACCGACCCCCGGCGCCCCAGGGAGACCAACCCACACGCACCCGGCCCACTCCTGGCTACCGCGACTGCCTCCTGCCTGGAGGAGCCTTCCCTGCGCACAGCTCCTTGGAGTTTCTTCTGTCTGCTGGACGGGGTGCTGCCTGAGTCACAGCGTGCTGAATAAAGGAAATAAGATCTCCAAAATGTAGTTGAGTTTTGTTTTTAACACAGGGAAGAAGTAGGCCAGAAAAAAACCCAAACACCAGCAAGGCAGCTGAGAACCCAGCCCCGGCTTCACTGGACGATTCCCACAGGTTAAGCACAGATGAACTGTGAGCTCACCATTCGACATTAACCACCACAGGAAACGCCAAACCACCCAGGAATGTTGTCTCAGCCCAAACAACAAGCAGCAGATTTAGAACCCTGGAACCTCAAAGACAAATGTACTCAGTGGGTAAACAGAATACACTTCAAATATTTGAGCAATAAAAATTAGAAAGGTATCGAACAGGTGGAAATAGAGCAGGCAGGGACTTCCTTGGTTGGACTTCCTTCCAGTGGTTGACAGTCTGTGCTTCCAATGCTGGGGGCATGGGTTCAAACCCCGGTCAGGTAACTAAGACCTATATGTCACGTGCCCTCCCAAAAAAGAGCAAAGGCATCTTTGGAAAAAGACAAAGTAGAACTTCTGATAATTAACACTCAAAGTAGCCTCCAATCAGCTACGGCCAAAGAGAAAGCGGAATCCAGAGAAAACACCCAGAATGGCACCCAGGAGATGGAACGCAGAACCTGAGAAAGTCGCCTCCGATTCATGGGGCCAGGCCAGCAGGTCCTCAAAGACCCAACCTCACAACCAACGCTTCTGCTCCCGGGCATCCACTCAAGAGACATGAAAACACACGTCAGCACAAAAGCTTGGATCCCAACGTGTAGTAGCATCTCCCAAGACAGCCAAAAGCTGGAAACAATCCAAATACCCATCAAGAGGTAGATGGGTAGACACAAGGCGGACCATCCACACGGCGGAATAACACTTGGTGACAAGGAGAGGAGTGACCTAGCGATGAAGCATTGATGCGTTGACAATATGTGAAAAAAAAATGGAAGTGAGCGTGTTAGTCGCTCAGTCGTGTCCAACCCTTTGCAACCCCCTGGACTGCAGCCCACCAGGCTCCTCTGTCCATGGGATTTGCCAGGCAAGAATGCTGGAGTGGGTTGCAGGTCCCTTCTCCAGGGGATTTTCCCAATCCAGGGATCGAACAGGCAGATTCTTTTGACGACGTGGATGAGCCTTAAATTCAACATGCCGAGGGAAAGAAGCCAGTCACAACAGGTCTCACGTAGTATCAGTTACGTGGAATGCCCAGAACAGGCTAACCTAGAGACGGAAGGTAACCTGGGACGGGGGAGGGGCGGGGTGCGGGTTGGGGAGGAAGGGGGGTGCCAGGGACGGCTGTGGGGTCTCTCTGGGGGTGCTGAAATGTTCTAAATTTGGTCATCGCGGAACGATGCTGTGTATTTTTTTTTCTTTTGGCCATGCAGCTTGTGGGAGCCTAGTTTCCCGCTCAGGGAGGGAGCCTGCCCCCTCTGCGTGAGAGCGCCGCGCCCTGACCGCTGGACCGCCGAGGCGCTCCCTGCGCTGCGCGCTTCAAGCGGAAGAACGGTGCGATGTGCGAATCTTATGTCAGGAGGGCTGGTTTTTCTAAAACCACGGGCAGAGCAGCGTGACATCTGCCCATTCAGAGAACGGGCACACACACTGAGGACAGGCCACTTCACAGAGAATCTCCCGAAACGGCGAGGAAAAGCACCGGCTTCCCCAGCGGCGCAGCGGGCAGAGAATCTGTCTGCAAAGCAGGAGACACTGGTTCGATCCCTGGATCGGGAAGGTCCCCTGCAGCAGGAAATGGCAACCCACTCCAGCATTCTTGCCTGGAGAATCCCACGGACAGAGGAGCCGGTGGGCTACGGCCCAGGGGGTCGCACAGAGTCACACACGACTGCGCACACGGCACACCAGGCACCCTCGGGGGCCTGAAGCACCTAAGGCGGCGGAGACAGTCACACCCTCAGCAAACTCGTGAAAGGAACACAAGACGGACGCTCAGGGAGGAGGCGCAGACGGCCGGACCTCAGCAAAGACGGGCCACAGACAGCCCTGGGGAAAACAGCCCGTCCCCAGGGAAAATAATGCCCACAGCGAGGGGGGCGAGCCACCCACTCCCACGGAAAGCAGAGTCGGCTACGACGCGCTCGGTGAGGGGGCTGCAGAGGACGGCTCTGAGAAGCAGGAGGGTGAGAGGAGGAGGCCTCAGGGGTGAGAAGAGGGCCAGCAGAGCTGACGCGGGGTGAAGTGACACAAACACTGGCTGTGGAAACACGCAAGAACACACCGCGGCAGCAGAACAGGTGGCGCTCCGACCCCAGAGACGCAGCCACACAGGACGGAGCCGGGCGAAGCTCCCTGAGCTCCGCGCACCGCTCCGCAGAGGCAGGCAGAGGGCCCTGCACACTCAGACAATCTTTATTTAAAACACGCATGAGACAGGGGCTTCCCTGGTGGCTCAGCGGTGAAGAACCTGCCTGCCAATGAGGCATATCCAGGTTCGATCCCTGGGTCGGGAAGATCCCCTGGAATAGGAAGTGGCCACCCACTCCACTCCAGGATTCTTGCCTGGAGAATCCTATGGACAGAGGAGCCCAGGGGGCTACAGCCCCTGGGGTCACAAAGAGTCAGATACAACTGAGTGACTAACACTTTCTTTTTCTGGCACTCCCTGTGCAGGGAGCCCAGGTTCAACCCTTGGTCAGAGAACGAGATCCCACATGCTGCAGCTAGGACGCAGGGCAGCCAAATAAATAAACATAAATAAATAGAATATGTCTGCAATGGAGAGGCTTGTTAGTAACACAGGGAATACAGTAAATAACTTCTAAGTCAATCAAGGTAAAAGAAAAAGAAAAGCTTCGAAACCCCATATCTGCAAGGAGGGATAGAAAGAGAGCATTAAAATAGGGCAACTAAATGCAGAGAAGGGAAGGAGCAACAGTGAATAGATCAGAAATCACACTGAGTCACATGGATTCCGCTCACGGGTTAATGGACAGAACCCCCAAATACGGGAGTTTTTCAGATGGTTCTGCAGTAGTCACAAGAGAGTACCCCAAAACACGAGCGCAGAGGAGGCTGAAAGACCCTGGCCCGCAACAGGCACGCCAGCCAGCGTCAGGACAATGCGGATCAAGCAAGAGGTCTCCTTTTTTTATTGATTCTTTTCATTCCCTTGGCTGTACCAGGGCGTAGCTGCGGCGTGTGGGATCTTAGTTCCCTGACCAGGAATCAAATCCAGGCCCCCTGCACGGGGAGCACGGAGTCTCAGCCACTGGACCCCAGGAGAGTCCCAACTGGGAGGTTCTGGACACCCTCCTTTTAGTCTCTGATAATCACACAGACAAAGAGTTGGTGAGGCCGTGGAGCGTCTACAACACCACAGGCTGTAGTGAAGGCTCACTCAGCCTGGAGGACACAGAGGGCTCTTAAGCTCGTCCGGGCCACTTAGGAACTGCCAGCCGGGGGCGTGCCCACAGAGACCAGGCGGCCGGGCCCTGTGCTCAGGCCTCCTCGCACCTCGGGCAGAAATCAGGCTGTGCGATCGGCCACAAAACCCTACTCATTAGGAACACTTCCACCATTTCTGGACAATGCAGGGGCCAAAGAGAAAATCAAAAAGCCAATTATAAAAACAGTTACAACTGACTAGTAGTGAAAATAGTATGTGTCAAAACTCAGGGTTATGGAACTAAAGCTTTATTTTAAAAGTGTTTAATCCAAAATGCTTGTTTCAGAAAAAAAAAGACCAGGGATTAATGAGCAAAGTGTCTATAACAGAAAATAGACAGAGAAACAGCAGAGAAAATAATAGAACAGAAGGAAACCAAGGCGGGAACAAAAATAGTTAATTTTTTCAAATTCATAAATGCTTATTTATTATAAAGCAATGCAAGATAGCAGCAGGTTTTTCTAAGACAAGGAAAAAGCAGTTATGTTAATTTTTAAACATCTCCCTGCGTCTACGCCTGAATATGTCTGTGTATGTGTGTCTGTGTGTCTGTGTGTCTGTGTGTGTGTCTGTGTGTGTCTGTGTGTGTGTCTGTGTCTGTGTGTGTCTGTGTGTGTGTCTCTGTGTGTGTGTCTGTGTGTGTGTCTGTGTGTGTCTGTGTGTCTGTGTGTGTGTCTGTGTGTCTGTGTGTGTGTCTGTGTGTCTGTGTGTCTGTGTGTGTGTCTGTGTGTGTCTGTGTGTCTGTGTGCGTGTCTGTGTGTGTCTGTGTGTGTGTGTCTGTGTGTGTGTGTCTGTGTACGTGTCTATGTGTGTCTGTGTGTGTGTGTCTGTGTGTGTCTATGTGTGTCCGTGTGTGTGTGTTGGCATCACAGATACATCTGATTTAGAATCTTGCTTTAGTCACTTAAGTGTACACGTCTCACCATATCGCAGGACTTTGAGCATTACACAGACTTTCAGGATCTAGTTTTTCTTTATTAGTGAAACATGGTTGATCTGCAGTGTTGTGATACCTTCAGGCGGAGAGCAAACTGAATCAGTTATAATCTATCCTTTTTCAGATTCTTTTCCTTTATAGGTTGTTACAAAATATTGAATATAGTTCCCTGTGGTACACAGTAGGTCCTTGTTGAATATCTATTTTAATAAAAAATATTTTTAAATACACAATAAAGATCAACAATAAAGATCAACAATACCAGAAACTGGTCTTTGCAAAGACTAAGAAATTCACCAACTCCTGGCAAAACTGACCAGGGAAACAGAAGGGCAGGAGCAGGAATATAAGCTAAGTGTAACAGTGTATGACCCTGGGGCAGGAAACGGCAGCCCACTCCAGCATTCTCGCCTGGGAAATCCCATGGACGGAGGAGGCTGGCGGGCTACAGTCCACGGGGTCGCAAAGAACTGGACACGACGGAGCGACTGAAAAGCAGCAGTGTGTAAAAAGCAGGACCCAGAACAGCACATCGACAGACCCAGCAGTCATCAAACAGCAGACGCCGATGCAAAAGCGCCTGCCAATAAATGAGAAAAGCTTGGACTTGTGACGACCTTGTCGTAAGAAGAGACAGACACCCAAGGATATCTCAGCCACATAAACACGAGTGAAATGTCACCCTCCGGACACTCACATGAGACGCACACCGCTTCACAAACAGGTTCTACCAAACGAGCAAGCGATGAGTAACTCCTCACGCAACAGACCTCTCCAGCCAGGAGAAGATGTGGGACACACCCATCCCCCCTGCCCCCAGGCTGGTGTGAGCCCAACACCAAAAGTGGGGCAGGGGTGTCTGGGAAAATGAAAACCACTCTTGTTTATGAACTAGGCATAAAAACTCCGTGAGCAGAACCAATCCAGTAATAACAGACTGTGAAAGCTGTAACCATGCTCAGGAACACAAGGACTATTTACATTTTAAATCAATCCTAAAATTCACCATGCTAATCAAAGGAGAAAACTTCCAGCCACTACAACAGCTGCAGAAATATTCAACAAACTTCAGCATCCACTGAAGACAAACAGAAAATCGCCCGACTAAAAGGAGCATCCCTTAATCTGTCAGAAATCTGCACCAAAAACTCACAACCAGTATTTCATATAACAGTAAAATGTTAGAAGCATTTCCTCGAATTGATGTGACGATTGGACATTGCAGCCTACGGGGAAGACCTTGGTATTGGAAAAAATTAGAAAATGAAACCCTGACTTCAAAAAATGTCCAAAATTTAATTCCAGGTAGATTCCTAAAACTCTAATCTTGGGTTTCCCTGGTGGTTCAGACGGTAAAGAAGTCGCCTGCAATGCAGGAGACCTGTGTTCAGTTCCTAGGTGGGGAATATCCCCTGGAGAGGAATGGCAGCCCACTCCAGTATTCTTGCTGGGAAAATGTCACGGACAGAGTGGGCTACCGTCCATGGATCCTCCAAGAGTCAGACCTGACTGAGCAACTAACACTTTCACTTTTTTCAATCCAACACGCACTGAGCTTTGGACAAGAAAAGTGCAGTATTGTTTGAAATAGCGACAAAAAGAGACAAAATGTCCAATAACTGGTAAAAGGGGATAAGTCAGTGGAGGAGCCTGGCGGGCCACAGTCCATGAGGTTGCAAAGAGTCAGACACAACTGAGCGAATAACACTTCCACTTCCTTGTAACTTTAGCAGTGGATAAACAGAGCCATGCGCATCACCTGTGCGGTTATCTATACCCTTTAATCAACTAGTCTCAGGAACGGGCTGGACCTTCGGGGATCTCCCTCAAGTCTGGACACAGATTCAACAAGGGGAACTGGATCCAACGAGTGACCAGTAACAGCTTATGATATATGGACCTTACTTCAGGGGCTGACATCCAGAGGAAAACAAGAAAAAAGTCCCAGACTTGGCACAAACAGGAACCAGGAAGGGAGCATGTGCCCCGCTCTCACCTGGCCTGCACAGGTATGTAGAGGCTCCGGCCCCCGAGGCCCCACACTGAGCCGCTTCCCTCTCTCCACCTGCTGCTCTGACCTACTCCACCCTCAGCCCAGCAGAACCATGGGCTGCTCTGGCTGTTCCGGGGGCTGCGGCTCGTGTGGGGGCTGCGGCTCCAGCTGTGGGGGCTGCAGCTCCAGCTGTGGGGGCTGCGGCTCATGTGGAGGCTGTGGCTCCAGCTGCTGTGTGCCCGTCTGCTGCTGCAAGCCCGTGTGCTGCTGTGTGCCAGCCTGCTCCTGTTCCAGCTGTGGCAAAGGGGGCTGCGGCTCGTGTGGGGGGTCTAAGGGGGGCTGCGGCTCGTGTGGGGGGTCTAAGGGGGGCTGCGGCTCCTGCGGGGGGTCTAAGGGGGCTGCGGCTCATGTGGGGGCTGCGGCTCCAGCTGCTGTGTGCCCGTGTGCTGCTGTGTGCCAGCCTGCTCCTGCTCCAGCTGTGGAAAAGGGGGCTGCGGCTCCTGTGGCTGCTCCCAGTCCAGCTGCTGTGTCCCCGTTTGCTGCCAGCGCAAGATTTAATTTTCGGTTTTGCAGGGATTCTTACCAGACCCAGCACCATCCCTGGTCAGGAGTCCTGGGCTCCAGTGAAGCCACCCATCTTCCTCCCTTTCCAAGCATGAACATTTTTTTGACCTCCGGTCAAATGCGACGGGAGTGTATGTCCAACGATGACTTCCAGAGCCTCATTCCCAGCATCTGGAGACCACCCCAGCCACCTGCACCAGTGAATGGCCAGTGCCGAGCCCCGACCAGCTGCACCTGCTCCCGCGAGGACATCTGAGCAGACACGGGCTTCTCTCTGCCCTGCCACTCAGATCTCTCCGTCCCGTAACCTAATGAAGACACTCGTCCCAGAACCCATTGCTGTTTGCGCTGTTTGTCTGTCTACAGCCCTCTGCTGGGGTGGGCAGGGTGTGTGTCAGAATTATACCCGTGGCCACGCTCATCCCTGGACCTGCGGACAGCCCACCTGCCTGAGTTGCCCACAGCGTCCTCAGCCAACGTGATCCCCGTCTCCCAAACGCCGTGTGTGTGTTTTCCACAGCCAGCTAGCTGAGCAGCCTTGAGCAAGTCACCTGTCCTCCCTGCACTTCAGTGTCCACACCAGTAAGATGGGCTGCTGACAGCACCTTCCTCGCAGGAAGTGCTCCGTGAATGGTAAAGCAGCTGCATGAGGCGGGACTACGCTGTGCCGGCCAGCGCTGAGTTCCGTGCGCACCCGGCTCAGTGCTGAGCTGAGCAGTGTGTTGACTAAAGCAGCCAGACCAAAGCAAAGCCCCTCCTGCGTGGGCCTGGCACTGGGCGCCTCCAGAATGCCCGCAGCAGCCCCAGTGTGCCCGATCCCTGGTCGGGGGAAAACCAAAGCCACACCCTCCCTCCACTCAAGCCATCCCAGACCCGCTCACCCAGAGCCTCACGCTGTGAGTCATAAACACTGTCCTGCCCTCTTGCTGTCATCAGGGCTGATCTCCGAGCCACTTTGGGGGCAGACAGTTCATCCCACCTCCTACAGGGCAGCCACAAACCAGTGACACCTTCCCTGCGTCCCCACTTACAGAGCTGTGCAGCCAGGACTGAGAGCCGCAGAGGCTGATGCTGAGCCCACACTCCCACCCACTGGGATGTGAAGGCTTGTGACGGCGCGTAAAAACAAAGAGAGCAAAGCTTCTGCTTCCGGAAGGGATGTAACACGTACGGAAGGCCCACAGTCCCATTTTGGTAACTGGAAAAGGCCAAATTAATTGCAAAACCCGTAAGTCAAAAGACATCAGTAAGTTTTAGACAACCATCATGGAGAGCAGAATGGAAGTTCCTTCAAAAGCTACAAACAGAGCTACCACATGACCCAGCAATCCCACCACGGCGCGTACGTTGTGAGAAAACCACAATTCAAAGAGATACACACACCCCAGTCCTCACAGTAGCAATGTTCACAAGAGCCACGACATGGAAGCCGCCGAAATGCCCACCAGGAGAGGACGGCACAGAAGCTGTGGGACATGCATGCCACGCTACGCCGCCTCAGTCGTGTCCATCTCTGTGACGACGGACTGCGGCCTGCCAGGCTCCTCTGTCCACGGGATTCTCCAGGCAAGAACACTGGAGCGGGCTGCCATGCCCTCCTCCGGGGATCCTCCTGACCCAGGGATCCAACCCACATTTCTTAGGCTCCTGCAGGTGGGTTCTTTACCACCAGCGCCATCTGGGAAGCCCATGGTACATGCACACAAGAGTCCACTGCAGCACACATGTACAGTGGAACGTTACTCAGTCATAAAGGACGGCTGGAATCATGCCATTCGCAGCGACATGGACGGACCCGCACATTATCAGACTGAGTACAGCAGCTCAGACAGAGAAAGACAAGCACACAGTATCACTTATGGGTAGGAGCCCCAAAATGATACAGATGCACTTATTTACAAAACAGGAACAGACTCACAGACTTTGAAAGCAAATGTATGGTTCAGTTCAGTTCAGTCGCTCAGTCATGTCCGACTGAATCACAGCACGCCAAGCCTCCCTGTCCATCATCAACTCCCAGAGTTCACTCAAACTCATCTTCCATCGAGTCGGTGATGCCATCCAGCCATCTCATCCTCTGTCTTCCCCTTCTCCTCCTGCCCCCAATCCCTCCCAGCATCAGAGTCTTTTCCAATGAGTCAACTCTTCGCATGAGGTGGCCAAAGTATTGGAGTTTCAGCTTTAGCATCATTCCTTCCAAAGAACACCCAGGACTCATCTCCTTTAGAATGGATTGGTTGGATCTCCTTGCAGTCCAAGGGACTCTCAAGAGTCTTCTCCAACACCACAGTTCAAAAGCATCAATTCTTCACCCCTCCTTTCTTCACAGTCCAACTCCCACATCCATACATGACCACTGGAAAACCCATAGCCTTGACTAGACGGACCTTTGTTGGCAAAGTAATGTCTCTGCTTTTGAATATGCTATCTAGGTTGGTCATAACTTTCCTTCCAAGGAGCAAGCGTCTTTTAATTTCATGGCTGCAATCACCATCTACCGTGATTTTGGAGCCCCCGAAATAAAGTCTGACACCATTTCCACTGTTTCCCCATCTATTTCCCATGAAGTGATGGGACCAGATGCCACGATCATCGTTTTCTGAATGTTGAGCTTTAAGCCAACTTTATCACTCTCCTCTTTTACTTTCATCAAGAGGCTTTTGAGTTCCTCTTCACTTTCTGCCATAAGGGTGGTGTCATCTGCATATCTGAGGTTATTGATATTTCTCCCGGCAATCTTGATTCCAGCCTGTGCTTCTTCCAGCCCAGCGTTTCTCATGATGTACTCTGCATATGAGTTAAATGAGCAGGGTGACAATATACAGCCTTGACGTACTCCTTTTCCTATTTGGAACCAGTCTGTTGTTCCATGTCCAGTTCTAACTGTTGCTTCCTGACCTGCATACATGTTTCTTAAGAGGCAGGTCAGGTGGTCTGTATTTCCATCTCTTTCAGAATTTTCCACAGTTTATTGTGATCCACACAGGCAAAGGCTTTGGCATAGTCAATAAAGCAGAAATAGACGTTTTTCTGGAACTCTCTTGCTTTTTCCATGATCCAGTGGATGTTGGCAATTTGATCTCTGGTTCCTCTGCCTTTTCTAAAACCAGCTTGAACATCTGAAGTTCACGGTTCACGTATTGCTGAAGCCTGGCTTGGAGAATTTTGAGCATTACTTTACTCATGTGTGAGATGAGTGCAACTGTGCGGTAGTTTGAGCATTCTTTGGCATTGTCTTTCTTTGGGATTGGAATGAAAACTGACCTTTTCCAGTCCTGTGGCCACTGCTGAGTTTTCCACATTTGCTGGCATATTGAGTGCAGCACTTTCACAGCATCATCTTTCAGGATTTGAAACAGCTCAACTGGAATTCCATCACCTCCACTAGCTTTGTTCGTAGTGATGCTTCCTAAGGCCCACTTGACTTCACATTCCAGGATGTCTGGCTCTAGGTGAGTGATCACACCATCGTGATTATCTGGGTCGTGAAGATCTTTTTGTACAGATCTTCTGTGTATTCCTACCACCTCTTCTTAATATCTTCTGCTTCTTTTAGGTCCATACCATTTCTGTCCTTTATCGAGCCCATCTTTGCATGAAATGTTCCCTTGGTATCTCTAATTTTCTTGAAGAGATCTCTAGTCTTTCCCATTCTGTTCTTTTCCTCTATTTCTTTGCTTTGATCGCTGAGAAAGGTTTTCTTATCTCTTCTTGCTATTCTTTGGAACTCTGCATTCAGATGCTTATATCTTACCTTTTCTCCTTTGCTTTTCGCCTCTCTTCTTTTCACAGCTATTTGTAAGGCCTCCCCAGACAGCCATTTTGCTTTTTTGCATTTCTTTTCCATGTGGATGGTCTTGATCCCTGTCTCCTGTACAATGTCACGAACCTCAGTCCATAGTTCATCAGGCACTCTATCTATCAGATCTAGGCCCTTAAATCCATTTCTCACTTCCACGGTATAATCATAAGGGATTTGATTTAGGTCATACCTGAATGGTCTAGTGGTTTTCCCTACTTTCTTCAATTTAAGTCTGAATTTGGCAATAAGGAGTTCATGATCTGAGCCACAGTCAGCTCCCGGTCTTGTTTTTGCTGACTGTATAGAGCTTCTCCATCTTTGGCTGCAAAGAATATAATCAATCTGATTTTGGTGTTGACCATCTGGTGATGTCCATGTGTAGAGTCTTCTCTGGTGTGGTTGGAAGAGGGCGTTTGCTATGACCAGTGCGTTCTCTTGGCAAAACTCTTATTAGCCTTTGTCCTGCTTCATTCCGCATTCCAAGGCCAAATTTGCCTGTTACTCCAGGTGTTTCTTGACTTCCTACTTTTGCATTCCAGTCCCCTATAATGAAAAGGACATCTTTTTTGGGTGTTAGTTCTAAAAGGTCTTGTAGGTCTTCATAGAACCGTTCAACTTCAGCTTCTTCAGTGTTACTGGTTGGGGCACAGGCTTAGATTACTGTGATATTGAATGGTTTGCCTTGGAAACGAACAGAAATCATTCCATCGTTTTTGAGATTGCATCCAAGTACTGCATTTCGGACTCTTTTGTTGACCATGATGGCTATCCATTTCTTCTAAGGGACTCTTGCCCACAGTAGTAGATGTAATGGTCATCTGAGTTAAATTCACCCACTCCAGACCATTTTTGTTTGCTGATTCCTAGAATGTTGACGTTCACTCTTGCCATCTCGTTTGACCACTTCCAATTTGCCTTGATTCATGGACCTGACATTCCAGGTTCTTATGCAACACTGCTCTTTACATCATCGGACCTTGCTTCTATCACCAGTCACATCCACAGCTGGGTATTGTTTTTGCTTTGGCTCCAGCCCTTCGTTCTTTCTGGAGTCATTTCTCCTCTGATCTCCAGTAGCATATTGGGCACCTACTGACCTGGGGAGCTCCTCTTTCAGTGTCCTATCATTTTGCCTTAATGTATGGTTACCAAAGGGAAAAGCCTGGGGAAGGGATAAACTAGGAGTTGTGATTAGCATCTGCACACTGCTATATACAAACTAGGTGATTAGCAAGGACTCGCTGCGAAGCACAGGGGACTCTGCTCGATGCTGCGCAATGATCTGTCCGGGAAAAGAATCTGAAAAAGAATGGATCCATGTATATGCATAACTGAGTCACTTTGCTGTACAACTAAAATCAGCACAACACTGTAAATCAGCTATGGAGAAGGGAATGGCAGCCCACTCCGGTATTCTTGCCTGGAGAATTCCATGGACCTAGGAGCCTGGTGGGCTACAGTCCAAGGGGTCACAGAGAGTCAGACACGACTGACCGACCAACACAAACACAAGTCAGCTCTAATATAGAATAAAAATTAAAATACTTAAAAAGACGTTAGTAAATCTTATGTGTTTTACCGCAATTTAGTCACTTACATTTTTAAGTGGGATGTACACACTAATATATATATGACATCAGAGAATTGTGGGAGCAATGAGGTCCAGATGAAATACATTCCAGAGAGGGAAAGCTCTTCTCGGATAAACCGAGCGTCAGTCGCTGCGTCTTCCTTCAGGCGACTGGCCAGCTGTGGGTGAGGGCTGGACATCGGCATAAACCAGAAGGAGGAACTGGACCAGGAAAGAAAAGCCAGCAGGGCTGGTGGCAGCTGAGACCTGGCACAGCCACGCGAATAAAAATAAACGTGAAAAAGAAGAACAGAGAAAACAGCCAAAGCAACAGGAGAAACACACAGCATCTTTGAAGGAACAATCATAGAAGTGAGAGCTGACCTCTAACCAGCAGTGATGGGGTCCATAAGATAAGGGGTGACACTTCACGGAGCTGAGAGAAAGAAAACCTCCCGGCTTGGAGTTTTATACCTGATGAAAATATCCTCCAAAATCTAAGTGGAGTAGAGTTGTTTTCAGCTGAAAGATGATGTCACTGGAAGACCTACAACACAAGAAATACTGACGTCCTTCGGGCTGAAGAAAAATAACTCCATATGAGAGTATGGAGGATCGGGAATTGAGCAAAGGATAGTGGCAAGTGTAAACATGTTGGTAAGCACACACACACAAATACCTGTTTTAAACAATACACTAACATCCTGGGAGACCTTTAACATCTGCAGAAATAAAATGTAGAGGATAAATGGAATTAAAGAGTTGTGAAGTTCTTTCCCTGTTCAGGAAGCCATGAGACTTCAAGAACGTAAAATTTAATCTCCAGAATAGTCAATAAGGCATAATACAGGAACATATAACTCCAAAGCTAACAGAAGAGATAAACTGAATTTTTAAAATTCGGTGAATCCAAAAGAAGGCAAGATAAAAGAATAAAGAAACAAAGAAGAGATGAATGAAATAGAAAATAAATCCAGTGATTAAACCCAGCAATGTCAGTAAGTCCCAGTCAGTGCAAATGATCTAAGTGCTCCAAGAAAAGTCAAATGTCAGATTGGGAAATTCAAAGAATTTTCAACTGCATCCTGTTTACAAAAGACACACTTTCAATAATGGAACCCAGAAAGGTAGAAAGAAAAAATGGGAAAAGGCTCTATCATGCAAACACTAATTTTATAGAAAGTTAGTGTAGCTATATTAGTGTCAGACAAGGTAGACTTTAAGACAAAACTCTTACGAGAAAGAACAAAGCACTGATGCTGAGAGTCAATGAGACCGAAAAAGTAAACAATCCTAAATTTCTATCAACCAAATAACAGAGCTTCAAAATAGATAAAGAAATGCTGACAAAACTGAAAGAAGGAAAATACAAATCCACAAACAGAACTGAGAATTTTCACTGTTATGGCAACATAGCTCAGTAACTGACGGAACAAGGAGATGAGTCAGTAGGGAGTTCAGTTCAGTTCAGTTCAGTTCAGTCGCTCAGTCGTGTCCGACTCTTTGCGACCCCATGAATTGCAGCACGCCAGCCCTCCCTGTCCATCACCAACTCCTAGAGTTCACTCAAACTCACGTCCATTGAGTTGGTGATGTCATCCAGCCATCTCATCCTCTGTCTTCCCCTTCTCCTCCTGCCCCCAATCCCTCCCAGCATCAGAGTCTTTTCCAATGAGTCAACTCTTCGCATGAAGTGGCCAAAGTATTGGAGTTTCAGCTTCAGCATCAGTCCTTCCAATGAACACCCAGGACTGATCTCGTTTAGAATGGACTGGTTGGATCTCCTTGCAGTCCAAGGGACTCTCAAGAGTATTCTCCAACACCACAGTTCAAAAGCATCAATTCTTCAGCCCTCCTTTCTTCACAGTCCAACTCTCACATCCATACATGACCACAGGAAAAACCATAGCCTTGACTAGACGGACCTTAGTTGGCAAAGTAATGTCTCTGCTTTTGAATATGCTATCTAGGTTGGTCATAACTTTCCTTCCAACGAGTAAGCGTCTTTTAATTTCATGGTTGCAATCACCATCTGCAGTGATTTTGGAGCCCCCAGAATAAAGTCTGACATTGTTTCCACTGTTTCCCCATCTATTTCCCATGAAGTGATGGGACTAGATGCCATGATCTTAGTTTTCATCAGGAGGCTTTTAGGTTCCTCTTCACTTTCTGCCATAAGGGTGGTGTCATCTGCATATCTGAGGTTATTGATATTTCTCCCAGCAATCTTGATTTCAGCTTGTGCTTCTTCCAGCCCAGCGTTTCTCATGATGTACTGGAGATCTGAATGTGATTAGCCAACTTGACTTCACTAACATATATTGAAATAATACAGAGTTTATGCTTTGTCAGAGAGACAGAGCGTGTGCTTTGATACATACTCAGTAAGAGAAAGATATCTGCCTTCAAATCCCCAAATGTTTGAAAATTAAGGCATAGATTTCAAAATAACCCATAAGCCTAAGAAATCACAGTGGAAATTGGAAGATATTTTGGACTGCCTTATGATGTAAATATGACATCAAAACCTGCTGGATACAGCTTAAGCAATGCTTAAAGAAAATCAACCCTGAATATTCACTGGAAGGACTGATGCTGAAGCTCCAATACTTTGGCCACCTCATGTGAACAGCTGACTCATTGGAAAAGACCCTGATGCTGAGAAAGACTGAGGACAGGAGCAGAAGGCAGTGACAGAGGTTGAGATGGTTGGATGGCATCACAGACTCGATGGACATGGCTCTGACCAACTCTGGGAGATGGTGATGGACAGGGGAGCGTGGCGTGCTGCAGTCCATGGGGTTGCAAAGAGTTGGACATGACTTAGTGACTGAACAACAGAGAAAAATCTATAGGTCAAAACACATGTATTAGAAAAGGAGAGTAAGTGAAGATCAGCTATCTAAACTTTCAAGAAACTGGAAAGAGGATTGAATCTGAAATAAGGTAGAAGAAAGAAAATAATAAAACAAATAAAATAAATATTAAAAGGGAGCACAAATCAATGAAATTGAAATCAGATGCAAAACAGAGAAAATTAACATAGTCAAGTGTTTGCTCTTCATAAAGATTAACAAAATTTACAAACCACGAGCAATACTGATCCAAAAACAGAGGAAAAGATACATTACAAATAATAGAAGTGAAAAGGCACATCACTACATACCCTGCACACAAGAAAAATACGACTAGGTCCAAGCATAAATTACATGAACAATTTCAAATTTCAGATGAAATAAGCAACGTCCTGAAAAACACAACTATATCCCACCTGAGACAAGAAATAAAGTGTGAACAGTCCTATAGGTGTTAAAGAAATTGAATCTGTAACTGAAAACCTTTCCAGGAAGAAAGCAGGAGGCCAGTGTCTTCAAGAGTGAATATCTTCAGGGACTTCCCAGATGGCCGAGTGGCTAAGACGCTGCACTTCCAATGCAGGGGGCCTGGGTTTGATCCCTAGGCAGGGAGCTAGATCGCACACACCACGGCTACAATCCGACACAGCCAAGTAAATAAAATTTTTTTAAAAAAAAAAGAGTGAATACCTCCAGATACTTAAGATAGCATGCCAACTGTGGTAGACAGAGTAATGGACACCCAGACATGCTCACATTCTAATCCTCAGAATCTACACAGCTAAAGAGTGTGTTTCTAACAGACTCACCAGCGCCACTGACACAGCTGGTCTGGATGACTACCCCACCTGGCGCTAGGAGATCCCTGCTGGAATATTCCTGGCGGCACCGCTATACTAGAACGAGCAGCGGAAGAAACGTGTTCACCAGGGGAGACCCGCACCGCAGCCGCGAGGGAGGGACCAGGCTCGCCTGCATCAACAAAGATGCACAGAGGCAGTGGGGGGAGAAGGGAATCTGCAGGAAGGCGGCTGCGATGATTCCACACATGAATATTTTACAGCACAGATAACACCACGTGGTGTACATGGGCCTTACACATGCAGCCGAGTGAGAAAAGCAGAGCCAGGAAGACACTGGCCTTCTGGAGTGGCGCTGCCTCCGGACAGAGGGGTGGGAGAGGTTCAGAGAGCCCGCTGGGTCTGCACTGTGGTGTTACAACCTGAAGCGAAATGGGAGAAAAGGTTGACATGCTTGGGTCCCGCAGCTAGGTGTTTGTTATACCATACTACAAAAAATGTCATAACATACTAGGAAAGAAGATAGCCTGAAATGTGAATAATCTGAGATTAAAAGCAAATAGAAGGGGCTTCTCTGGTGGTCCAGAGGTTAGGAATCCCCTGCCAATCAACGCCGGGGACACAGGCTCAGTCCCAGGTCCAGGAAGATTTCACATGCCCAGGAGCAACTGAGCCCCTGCGTGCAGCACACCCACTGGGCTTTCGAGATGCAACTACTGAGGCCCCAGCACCTAGAGTCCGCGCTCTGCAACAAGAGAAGCCGCCGCAGTAAGACGCCCGCACACTGCGACTGGAGAGCTGCCCCGGCTCGCTGCAACCAGAGAAAGGCCCAAGCAGCCGCCCGAGAGCCAGCACAGCCAAAGAGAAACAGCGCGCAGCCGGAGGCCAGTTCACTGCACGGCTTTTGATAGCCGAGATACGGAAAGGATCCCTCGCATGGAAACGGAGAGTCGGTTGAAACATCCGCGCACACCCACAACAGACAACTGCTCCGTTACAACCGGGCGGCGGGAGCGCGGGTGCGACGAGCTTCAAAAGTACTTTGTTGCGTGGGAAAAAAAAAAAAAGTCAGGCACGAAAGAACGCACACCGCTTGCCCGCGCGTGTACGAAATTCAAGAACAGCAGCACCGACGGGATGGGTCAGAAAGTGAGGGGAGACTGGGAAGGGTGGCCCCGGGGATTTTTAGGACTAGTTCCGGGCGGTCAGCGCAGCTGCCAAAAGCCGTTGTTGGAACACCCGAGATGGGCGTCGTACTAACCCTACCTTGACTTAAAAAGGTTGTGGGAAACGTAACGCCGCGGGTACAGGTTTACTACGGGTCATCAGCTGAAACACTGACGGGCGAGCTCCGTTTCCTTTGGCGCCGAAGGCGGCTTTCAGGGCGGCCGGAAGGGGGAGCGCACGGGCCGCAGCGACCGCGCTCGCACCTGCCCGCCGCGGGCGCGGGTCCCTGGAGGGCGGGGGGCTGTGAGCGCGCCGGGCCGGACCGGCTCGACCCGCCCCCTAGGGGCCGCGGCGCCTCCCGGGGCCCTCGCAGGACTCTGCTCCACCCTGGGGACCCCCAGGCGGCATCTGCACGTGCGGGCTGGCACGGCCGCGATCACCTGCCCTGCCCGACTTGGACATTGACCGCCTGGCACTGCCGCCCCATCCCGAGGGCCAGCTGTGGAGCTGTAACCCACGCGAGGAGTCCCTTCAGCCCGCAGCCAGCTTCCCAAGCCGCTCCTGCCCCTTAGAAGCTGCGCGCCCGCCGAGATGCTGGCCGCCCCTCCCTGAGCCTGCGGGGTCTGGGGGCTTGAGCGGCAAGGGCCACCCACCAGGCAAGGCATCTAGACCTCTGGCCCTCCGCGGGTGGTGCTTGAGGGGAGGGTGGTCTCGCTCCCAATTGCAGAGAACCAAGAATGCTGCTAAGCATCCTGGTGACCTTGGAGGTCGCTGTCTTCCCCAGAGTGGGTGCCGCCCTACCCAAATGCGCCATCCTTGCAGAACCCCAGGTTTTACACGAGAAATGACTCCTTGGATGATAAAATAATCCTGAACTGGAAATTCCCCCGCAGTCCAGCGATTTACATTATTGCCCTCACTGCCCAGGCCGTGGGTTCAGTCCCTAGTGGCGTCAACTAAGATCCCTCAAGTAGCCAGGTGAGGCCAAAAAATAAAATAACCCTGGCCCAAACACGCTCCCCCAGCCAGACACAGCCGGAGAAACTGCACACCATCGCCTCCCTCCCAGAGGGGGCACCAGGACACCACCCCTCCCCTCAGTTTACAGCCGCCTGCTCAAGGACAGAGCCAGGAGCTGCCCTTGGCCACACGCAGGCGCAGACCACGCCTGGGCTGGGCAGAAGAGGAGCCACTTGGACGGTCCTCCCTTGCCCTCTCTACTGGGCTCATCCTGGATCGGGCCTAGGGAGCAAGAGAGCGAGGAGTCCCCCCAGCCCAGCTGACAGTTCTGTCCCCCACTCCTGAGGGTCCCAGGCCCCTTTGGGTTTTGTCCACGCTTCCCCAAGGGCCTCTGATATGGGCTCAGGTGACCTGGCCAGCTGGGGGGCTCAGCCTGAACCTTCCTACCCTCTCCCAGGAGCAAGCCTCCCCCACTTTTCAGATATGGAATGAGCCCAAATGCAACAAGCTCCCCGCCACACCCTACACTCCTTCCGGACCTGACCTGGCCGTGCAACAACTGGGCTGGGCACCTCGCTGAGTTCAGGGTCCATCTCCAGCCAGGGCTTCTCTGCTCAGCAACACCTTACTCCTTCGGTTCCACCTCCGGCAGGGAAAGAGGAAGGACCTCAACCCAGCCCCAGCCCCAAATAGCCCTGGAGTTAGCCAGTGCTTCCTTCCGGGACAGCCCCACCCCACCCCCACCCCAAGATGTTTGTTATCCTAATTGCTGGCTCAGAGCCAAGAACAGACTCTCCTCCACACACACACACACACACAAATACTCACACCTGAGTGCTCAGGCTAGCAAGGGAGAGGCCCCAAGGACTTACTAAGCAACCACTGTGGACGAAGCTCTGAGGCCAGAGGTCAGGAAAATTGAAAGTGGGAAAGAGAGGGCCCAGCCGAGGCCCTAGCCATCACGACCTTCCCCAGCTGCACTCGCAGCTCTAGGGTCCCGAGTGCCCACCTGTCCCAGAAGAGTATAGAAAGCAGTCTCCTGCAAGGATTTTTGTGACCCTTCATTCAAACAGCCGCGGCTGAGGGGGCCTCTCAAATCACCCCCTCTCAGGCGAAAGAGCTGTGCTCTCGGGGGGCCGAAGCCTCTCAGAGCCCTGAGATGCCCCCACGGGCCAGAGGAGGCCCCGCCCTCACTCTCCACTGGGCAGCCGTGGGGACGGGGGTTAAGGAATGTTTGAGTCGTCTGGTCACAACATCCCCCCCCAAAATTATCACTTTCAAAGGCTCCCAGGGCTCCTTGGCCCCCTGGGCAGAAGTCTTTCTCCCCTTCCTCAGAGCGAGGCCCCCAGGGCCTGGCACAAGTGCTCAGTACACACCTGGCACAACACAGATGCCCGAAACATGCCCCCCTGCCCCCACCCCCCATCCCCGCCCCGCGGCTGCCCCGAGCCGGCGGAAGGACGGGGTCTTCGCAGCCTGCGGTGGTCCTTGCGCCTCCGCGGCCTCCAGTCGCTGTCTGTCCATCCTGGAATGGCCTCCCGGACGCTCCCCTCCCCGCCCCGGGGTGTTTCCGCCAGACACCGCCGGAGGTGTAATTACCTATGTTTGCTCCCGCTCTGGACAACCAGCGTCCAAGCGGCCGAGGGCTTGTGTTCCAACAGCGGTCTGCTGGGGCGGACCCTCAACTACTTTTACCGGGCTGGGGGCACCCTCCGAGGGCGGGTCCCGAGAGCACCGCTTAAGGTGGACTTTTAATTGGAAGTGACAAAGGCTGGAGGTCATCGGTGGGGCTGGGGGTACAGTGCTGCCCAGGGGGCCGCCACGTCCCACCAGAGTTCAGCTGTGTGACCAGAGGCACACCTTTTCGCCTCTGAGCTTCCCACTCCACCCCCTACCCCGTAAAATGCAGACCCAGGCTCCCACCGCCAGGGCTCGTGGAGAGGGGACGCGCGGATGCCTAAAGTAAAGCGCCGCCTGGGCCGGGCTCGCGGGGTGCGCTCGTGCCCGCCCCGGGCTAGAGAAGCTGCTGCCCGCGGCAGGCCCCCCGCACGAACAAAGACTGCCGGGGGTGGGGTGGGGTGGGGGGCAGCTCCTGCCAGGGCGGTGGAGAGAGGAAGCTCGCGCTCGGGACCCGGACGACTGGACCCTCCGCGGGTGTAAAAGATGACACTGGGGGGTCTCCAGGTGGGGCGGAGCGCTGGGGCCCGGAGGGCTTCCTGGAGGTGAGGTTCCAGGCGCGGGATCGGAGGCCGAGCGGCCCCTTTAAGAGCCGGGGCCCGGGCGAGAGGGGAGGGCAGAGGGCGCCGGGCGACCGCGCGGAGCCCGGCCCCCGCCCCCCACGGCCGCCGCCTCTAATCTGCACCCGGAGCCGGGGCGCTGGCTGACGTCACCTGCCCCCGAGCCGCGTGCGCTGATTGGCTGCAGGTGACGTCAGGGGCTTTTTTCGCTCGGCATGACCTCATCCCCACCGGCGGCCCCGCCCTCCGCCCCGGGCCTGTCACTCGCGGCCGAGCGCGGCGGCCAAGCCGGCTCCGCGGCCCCCGCCCCCCCGCCCCGCCGGACGCCGGACCCGGAGCCCGAGCCCGAGCCGGAGCAGCCCCGGCCGCGCCCGCCGAGCCGCGGGGTGGGATGCGCGCGTGCCCGCCCGCAGTGCGCGCGCTCGGGCCCGTGCGAGCGCTCCCCGCGGCGGCGGCGACGGCGGCGACCCGCGCGCTTCCCCGGCCCCGGCTGCGCGGGCCCCCGCCGGGCCCATGGGCTGCGCGGCGGAGCGGGCGCGCTGACCGCAGCGCGGGTCCCGGGTGCCGCCCTGAGGCGAGCGAGAGCGAGGTGAGCGGGGCGCCGGCGGGGCTGGGGGGCGCGCGGGGCGCCGGCGGGGCTGGGGGGCGCGCGGGGCGCCGGCGGGGTGGGATGGGGGGGCGCGCGGGGCGCCGGAGGCCTGGGGGCGACGCGCGAGGCGCCGGGGAGGCTGGGGGTACGTGCGGGGCGCCGGGGGGCTGGGGGCTCACCGGCGCGCTGCCCGAGCGCCCGGCTCGGCCGGGTGGGCGCTGCATCGGGAGCGCTCGGGGGGCTGCGTGGGGCGGGCACGGGGAGGAGGAGATGGCCTGAAGATGAGCGGCCCCCACCGGCCCTCAGGAGCGCCGCGGACCCGACCGAGAAGTCCTTCCCCCGCCTCCCGCGGCGCCCCGCGGACCCCGGCCCGGCACACACCCGGCCACCGATTCGCCGCCTTTCTACGCGCGATTCTTTCTTATTTTGGTGGGGGAGGGGCATGAATTAAGGACGAGGACAACCATTAAGATCGAGCATGGATCTATCCGAGCCCCATGTGCCCCCCGAAAAGCACCCCCACAGGGACCAGGATTGAAAAGGATCGTCCTTGCCAGGGCCGGGCGCGGAGATGCGGCGGCCTGGGCCGTAGGGCGTTTGGCGGGTGGCAGCCTCAGGAGAGGTTCGCTCCCTGTCTGGCCTTCTCCCCTGTCTTGCGAGGCTGCGATGGGCACCCCCACCTCAGGGAGCTCAGCTGGCCTCTGCGGAATAAAGGCCAGCCGCCAGCCTGCTGCAGACGCGGCGGGTGCTGGGGGAGGGGCTGGCACTGCCAGGCTGAGTGCAACCAGCCTCCTTCAGCCTGTGCACCCACCTTGGGGTAAAGGGTATGTAACAGTCTGGCCTGGAGGGGAAGGGGCAGAAATGGGCCCAGTCCGCACGAGGTCATCCCCTCTGGGAGAATTCACCTTCTAATTTCCTGCTGCAAAAAATGTACTGACTTTGCAAGGGGGAGCGTTGGGGCCTGGGCACGCAGTGATGGGGTGGGGGTGGGTGGCCTCCGTAGGATGAGGGAGAAAGGCGGTGCGTGCAGTGTGCGGTCTGCAGTTTTCTTGCGCAGCTTAGTGAAGGGGAGGGGGTTCTTCCTGCCTTGTGCCCTCTGCTCCTGGGGGTCTGTGGAGGTCTGAGGGACTGTCCATTCCCAGCGTCTCCCCGAGTCCTTCTTGCTCACAGCAGCCCAGGAAACGCGGGTGGCATCCAGCACCCCTGTCCTGCCCCAGGAGGCTAGGTGTCCCTGGCACTTGCTACTCAGATGGTTGATAAGCATCTGCCAAAGATGGCCAGGTCATGTGACCAGGGACTGGGAGTTCGTCCTGAAGTCTAACTGAAATACCTCCTGCTGTAGTCAGCCTAGGGCCCTGGGGGAGTTGCTAGGCAGGTTCTAGTCCCCTGCTGCCCTCCGGAAGCTTCCTGGGTCCCAGAGGCTGCCTCTGGAAAGGGCAGGTTTTAGGCACAGAGATGCAGAAAGATGTTTGAAGCCCCTTTATGCACCAGGACCCTTCCCAGCATCACCTCTCCTCTAGGCTGAGGCTGACCTTGAGGCCCAGAAGCTGCAACCAGACAGAGAGCTCTGGGGGCCGTAGGCCGGGGGTGGAGGAAGCGGAGGTCGTCTGCCTGTCTCCTAGATGTGCAGCTCCCAGGGAGAGGAGAGGAAGGGGTGAGCCCACAGCAAGAGTGATGAGGCTCGGGCTGTGACCGTCAGACCACACAGGCCCCCTCTGCCTGAACCCTCAGACGGTGACTGGTAGGTGCCAGCCCAGGCAGGTAGCATGGGGGAGGGGTGCCCAGTAGAAGTCCTGCAGATCAGCGGGGCTAAAACCAGCCAGGCAGGAGCAGAGGAGGCCAAGACTGGTGCGTTCTGAGCCTGCGTCCCTGAGGACCCTTGTGCCAAGCCCTCGGTCCCAGTTCAGCCCCAACTCCTGGGCACTGAGGGTAGAGCCCCACCCCACTGTCTCCCAAGTCCGTAGCCTCCCCAGGTCAGGCTGGCTCTGCCTGGCCTTGCCAAGAGCAGTCAGGACAGAGTGGACGCAGCTTGGGTCCTGTACCAATCATCTCAGAGAGCTGGGGGGGCAGTGCAGAGAGCAAGCCTGGTGAGCACGTGGGGCCCTGCCCGTGAGAGGCCACCCCCTGCCAGCCTCTCTCCTGGCTTCCGCCTCCAAGCCTGCCCAGGGTCAGAGTGAGCCAGACACCCAGCACCCAGGGTCTGTCCGCCGTCAGCCCTGCCTGAGGCCTGCCTTTGTGACCGGGCTCCGCCAGGCCAGAGCCACGCTGAGTGGTGGCCTCGGTCTCTGTCCGCCTGTCTCTGGGGGTCCCGCGTTCCCCCGATGCTGAGCACGAAGTGCCGTGGTGAGGATGCCCCTAGTTGGGAGTTTTCTGGTCGTCCACACGCTGAGGGACACAGATGTCCCTCTTGGAGGCCATGGGAACCAGTGAGGAGAGGCTGTGGCTGCATCTGGGGCTGGGGCGTGCTGGGATCTCGGGCACTCGCGTGCAGACGGTGAGGACACATCCGTGCAGCGACCACATGAATCATGGCACACAGGGCTGGGATGGGTTGTGGGAACGGGGTAAGTACCGTGCCATGAGTGTGGCCAGTGTGCAAAGGGCTGTGTCCAGCCTGCATTTCACATGAGGGCCAGGCGGCGCCGTGTACCTGGCCTCCCCCAGAAAAGCGGGGAGGCGGAGCCTGTGGCCTCCCAGGCCTGGCCCAGCGGCAGGAGGGGAGGGACGGGGCTCCTCCTGCTTCTGGCCTGGGACCCGCTGTCTCCTCGGCCGCTGCTCTCTGGTGGGGCTGACCCAGGCTCCCAGCTGACCTAGGCTCTGGTTGCTCCCTGCCCAGGGGAGGGGTCTCGGCTGAGCCTGCAGGGGGTCCTTAGAAGCTGGGAGGCCCAAGCCCCTTCCACATCCGTTTCCTCTGCGCCCGCCTGGCCTACTGCAGCATCTCTGCCCCTCCCTGCTCTGCCCGGCTTTTCGCCCTGGTCTGAGTGTCGCAGCTGGGGAGGTGAAGGGTCTGCCCAAGGACGGCCTGGGGGCCAGGTGCCCGCCCGGGGGGCCAGCACGATGCAGGGGGTCCCGCCCAGAAAGGGCAGGGCTCCCCAGGATGGGAGAGTGAGCCGGTGCATGTGGGAGGTGACCGGAGGGCTAGGACCTGGTGGGGCGGCAGGGGCGGGCTGGGCTGGGGTGGTCCCACCCAGCTGCTGGGCACCTGAGGGCGGGTGCGGGGAGCGGCGAGGAAAGGACCTGGCTCTGCAGCTCCGCCTGCTGCCGCAGGAGCAGCGGTTGCCTGGCACCCCTGCTGTTGCCATGGCAACAACGGAGGTGCCAACTTGCTGATGAGTCCCCCTCAGCTGCGAATAACAATACTACAGCCGTTAATAGGCCAAGCTGGAGGCTCCTCAGGAGCCGGGGGTGGGGACCAGGTACCAGGTGGGTCCACAAGCCAGCCATCCACCCCTCCAGCCCTGGCACCCCCTCCTCTGTGGGTCTCCACCCTCGCCTCCCTGCCCCCTGCCAGCCTCCTTTCCCCTCCGTGCAGTGGGCACCCCTTCACGCCCCTCCGGCCATGTAAGGACTGGAGAGCAGGGGCCAGCAGGCTGGCCGCGGGGGCAGCAAAGGCCTCCTCCCCCACCTTGCCCCTAACCCTAACCCTAACCCACGGGAGGATGCTCTGCCCGTGCTGTCCCCACCCCACGACAGCCTCCTTGTCGGGGTCCTGGGCCTCTGGACTGGACGCAGATCCCTCACCCCCTGGTAGGAGGTTCTGCCCAGGTGGGTCGGGTGGGGGGAGGGTGGGCCTGGAGGCGGGGCCTGTCCCAGCCTTGACCGGAGTCAGTCAGACTCCAAAAAGCCTCTCAAAACCACTCGACCAGGAGTCAAGTTGGGGACCCCTGGGGACACAGACAGAGGCCTCGGAGCAGGCCGGGCCCCTCAGCAGGCAGACCCACTGTCTTGCTGTGGCCCTGGGGAGGGCAGGGTCCTGTCTGCACCCAAGCCCTGCCCCCACCGTCAGGGCGCCCGAGCGCCTGAGGGGCAGCATCTGTGGGCAGGAACCCGAGGCCCAGCACTGTCCAGGGCCTCCCTTGCACCAGCTCCAGTGGCCCAGCCCTGGGCTCCCCATGCCGGGCGGGCCAGTCCCCACCTGCCTCGCACCTGCTCCTCTGTGACCCCTGGAACCTGCTCGGCAGCCTGGGAGCTCACCCCAGGGGCTGGCGCAGAGACGGTGGCCGCTGTCCCCAGGGCCATCAGTGCTGACTGAAAGGTGAGGTGCGTCCCCAAGCGCTGCACCCCAGCACCCTCTGTGGCTGCCGGCTGGGGGCTTTACCCAGGGAGTTCCCTCGCTGGCTCTGTGGGGGAGTCCTTCTCTCAGCCTCCCCGCCCCCAAGCTGGCAGAGGCAAGACCCCGGGTGAACAGGGCTGCCATGGGCCCGGTTCTGTCCAGTGTCCTTGATGTGACCTTGGGTTGATTCCACCCCTCCCCCGAGCCTCAGTTTCCCCAGCTTTCGAGCAAACTCGTCATCCTGAAGATGCATGCCTCCCTGGGCACTGTGAGGCCTGGGTGGGGGGGCTTTGAGAAAGGCCAGTCCTGGCAGGTGGCAGAGGCTTGGCACCAAATCAGAGGGGGCTTCCGCCCAGACTCCAGAGCCTCACGTCCCACCCACCTCCTACTCCCTCCAGGCACCCCTGAGCCCAAGGGTCCTACACACAGTCACCCACACTAACCGCTGACCACTATCCTTGGGTGCTCCCCACCGCACTGCAATCCTTGCACCCACCAGGCCCCCAAAGGGGCCTCCTAGACCCCAGGGCACTGCTGTCTGTGGTGCCCGTCGTACTGTCTCCCCCATTCCGTAAGTGTGTGACCCAGCCCTGCAGGAGGAGGAGGAGGCTGGCCCCCCATGTGCCTGAACCCTGGCCCACAGAACTGGGACACGGAGCTCCCGGCCCGGTCAGCGGCCCGCCCTCCACCCCATCCAGATGATCGGCTTATGGAGCCAGCAGGCCACGCCGTCCAGAAAGGGGCGGGCGGGGAGAGACCTGCGTCCCCAAGACAGGACAGGCGATGCGGGGACAGAAGGGGGTGCTCTGGGAGGGTGAGCGTCTGGGGGTCCTAGGCCCGGGGAGGGACCCTTGGGCCTCGTCCTGCCTGAGTCCCGCGGCCCTGCCTGCTGCGGTCCCCACTCACCTTGCCACGTCCTGCTGAGAGGCTGGCGCTGTGACCTGGAGGGCTCAAACAGGACTGGCCCCCTCCCGAGCACCCTTCCCAGCATCACAGACCCCAGCAGGAGAGCAGCGGGCTTAGGGAGCCCAACCTCCATGAAGGAGCCAGAGGGAGCGAGAGCCCTCCCCACGGGCACGTGTCAGCCCCAGACCCGCTGCTGCCCTTGGGCCAGTCCCCTCGCCAGCCCGTCCGAGGCCCAGGGGCCAGCGGCACCACTGACCATCCGCCTCTCCCCACAGGTCTGGCACCATGCCTGGGCACTCCAAACCCTAGGCCACGTCCAGGCCATTGGAGCTGCCCCTGCCCACTCCCGGGGTCGCCCCTCCCCACTGCCCACTGCCGCGCCATGGCCGGGGACCGGCTCCCACGGAAGGTGATGGACGCCAAGAGGCTGGCCAGCCTGCTGCGGGGCGGGCCCGGGGGGCCGCTGGTCATCGACAGCCGCTCCTTCGTGGAGTACAACAGCTGGCACGTGCTCAGCTCCGTCAACATCTGCTGCTCGAAGCTGGTGAAGCGGCGGCTACAGCAGGGCAAGGTGACCATCGCTGAGCTGATCCAGCCTGCCGCCCGCAGCCAGGTACGCGGCCCGCCCGTCTCTCTGGCTCCCCCGGGAACCAGGGCTGGGGCAGCCTTCCCTTCTTCTGCCCTTGAAGCTGCCCTGTGCGCCTCGGGGTCAGATTCCAAGCCATTGGCAGGCAGCGCCCTTGTCCACCTTAGGACTACAAGAGCCCTCCTCCCAGGGTGACCCTCCACCGACAGACTCAACACCCTCCTACAGGCTTCCTGCCCTCCCCACAGAGCCACTGAGCCCACCAGGTCGCCACTCGGCCCCACACAGAGGCCTCCATGAAGGGCCCAGTCATGTGGCGTGGCTGTGCACAGACCATGGATGGGGGTGGGGGACACGGGAGAGAGACAGGCAGCGAGGGGGGCAGCTAGGCCCACTCTGACCGCCCTGAGGACTCAGAAGAGGACCAGACGGGCGGCTGGGGGGCTGACACAGGCACAGGGGCATCCAGCCCCCGGTATTCCCCGCTGGAATCCTGAGGACCAGGAACTCTCTCTGAGGCCTGCAAGACCATCTCTGGTCACCTGCAGCCAACAGTTGTTTCTGCTGCCCAGGGGCATCGAGCCCACATTGGACTGTGACCCGGGGAGCCCTCATGGGGGAGATTTGGCTCGCCAGCCAGACCAGAGGCTCAGGGATGGGTCTTGGTCACCGGCCCTGCTTGGGGCAGAGCTGGGATGTGAGAGGAGCCAGACGGGAGTCCCCTGCGGCCTCCAGTGAGGGGAATCCGGCGATGACTAACCCCCAGCAAGCGCTGGGCCAGAATGCTTTCCCATTGGCTGCCAGTGACATCATCGGCCCAGGGCTGGCAGCTCAGTGGGCTTAAGGGGTGAGCGAGCTGGGGGCGGGCCACCAGCTGCTCCGAGCCCAGTGGCTCACATCTGGACCCCTGGCCGGCAGCGGAGGGGGGAGGCCAGTGGGCACCAGCTTCCCACTGCTGCCATTGGGATGGCTGGGGGCAAGGAGGGGCTGCTGCAGCCCCCGGAGGCCCCATCACTGGCCAGGGACGGAAGGAGACCCCAGACCCAGAGGTTCCCCCACCCAGCCTTCAGAATCCCTGACATGTGCCTCCTGGGGCCCTCGGCCTCCCTGGGAGCCAGCCAGGCCTCCCTGCGCCCGGAGGTCAGGGCGCCCACGTGCGCCCCCTGGGAACTCACGCCTGCCCTGCGTCTCTTCTGCAGGGGCCGGCCCCCGGTGTCTGTTAACTGTACGTGGGAGCATGGCTGCCTCGGGGGGGTGTGTCCCCTGACGCTCCCTGCTCTGGGGGGCTGCCCTGTGGCTGCATGTTCACAGCTGTCCAGGTGTTCACTGCAGCTGGCCGCTGCCCTCCCTGCCTTCGGGGCACCACAGGGACAGGCCCCCCCTTTCCACCGCCTGACAAGCCGCAGCGGAGGCGGCAGGGGATGTGGCGACTGGCGGGCGCCTGGCCCCCCTGACCTCTGCCCTTTGCCCAGATGGAGGCCACGGAGCCTCAGGACGTGGTGGTCTACGACCAGAGCACCCGGGACGCCAGCGTGCTGGCTGCAGACAGCTTCCTGTCCATCCTGCTCAGCAAGCTTGACGGCTGCTTCGACAGCGTGGCCATCCTCACAGGTGCCTTCCTGAGACCTCTCTCCCCGGCTGGTGGCAGGGCGGGGACAGGGCGGGGGGCGCTGTCCAAAGGGCCACATTCCGGATCGGCCTCTGCTCTCCTCTCTAAGCCCAGAGCCCAGCGTCTGCTGGGGCAGTGGGGGCCCAGTGGGGGCGAAGCTCAGGAGCTCTGAGTTCTCAGGGACTCCACCGACCCCCTCCCTCCGGCCCCCACACTTCAGGTTCCCTCTCCAGCAAGGGCCCAGGCCCACCACCAGCAGGTGAGACATGGACAGTGGGAAACCCCGACATAGGCCTGAGGCAGGGGAGATGGGGGGATCTGGGCAAAGACCTGGTGTGCCTTGGAAGCTACCCCGCCACCCACACATGTGCACACATGCACCCACACACACGCACATGGTCTGAGGGAGGAGGCATAGGCCCCACCCTGGGGAAACCCCAGTCTGAGCGGGAATTGATCCCCCCCTGGGGGGGTCCTCTGAATGCTCCAGCTGGCACAGGGAGCCTAGCAACTGCCTACTTGATCGCCACTGCTATCTGCCCGGCCAGCGGAGGTCCCCATGGGGCTTCCATTCCCCCAGATCAGGCTGGCCAGCCCCCTCCCCAGGTGGCCCAGGGCCTGTCCCCCAGGCTCTGTGGCCTCCCTGCCTGGGTGCCCTGGGCTACGGCCGGAGGGGTGGGGGAGGGCCCACACCGGCATCACCCCCAGCATCACACGGCTGCTAGGGTGCTGCTCTTCATTCCGACACCCGCCCTGAGCCCCTGCTGAGCCTGATGGGTGTGGGGGCGCCAGGCCGTCCCTCGTGTGAGATTGCTCCTGCACCTGGAGGGGCCGGGGCTCCGGGCAGACCCCTCAGAGGACAGGTCCCAGGAGCGTGTGCTGTGCTCTCCGTGTGTGGATGGGGTGTGTGTGTGAGTGAGTATGTGTATGTGCGTGCGTGTGTGAGCTCTGGGAGCCAGAAGCTGCAGAGCTGACACAGCTGATGTGCCCTGGGGCTGTGTGGGCCGAGCGGAGGGGGGCGTCACAGGTGTCCCACTCCGCCCGCAGTCCCCCGGGGAGCCCCTGTGTGTGTCCACACACAAGCGCGTGTGTGCCCTTGCTACAAGTGACACCAGAGGCCCTCCCGGACGTTTGAGAAGAGGGTCCCGGAGCAGCGCCCCCCTTACCCCGGGGCTGGCCAGAGCCCCTGCTGGTCTGACCCGGGTGAGCTGGGTGGGAAGTCCCCTGCAACCTGGCGGTGCCCTGCCCCAGGGTGAGTGGGTTTGCCCCGTTTCTCTGAAGAGCAAGCCAGGGAGCAGTCATGACCCTGTGAGGAGGGACCAGGCTCGGGGCAGCGCCCACCCGAACCCTGGAGAAGGGCAGGGCCGAGGGGTTAGATGCAGGCCATCATGGCCCAGCGAGCTAGGCACACGCAGCGGGCTGGGCAGACGCCCGCGGGAAGGACAGACCCCTCCGTGGGTGTGCGGAGGGGCGCCAGGGAGACGCGCGGCACAGCCAGGGGGAAGGGAACTCCAGGGTGGGGCGCTTTGCGGGAGCGGGCGGTGGAAGTGGGGCGCGCCGGGGTCCCGCCGAGCCGGTGCCCAGACCACGCCGCGCCCCTCCCGCACGGCTGCTCGCCATGACGCCCGGCGGGGATGGGAACGCGCGCCTGGCGCTTTAAGGGGCGCGCGAAATGCGGGCCAGTGTGGTCGCCACGGGCCAGCCAGCCCCTGCGCGCCACCCACTCTCGGACCGGCCGGAGACCACTGCGGCGCTTGCGGCCCCTGTGCCGAAGGCGGTGCAGCCCCAGCCGGGGACTCTGGCGGGCAGTGGGGGCTCCGGGGCGTGACCCCAATCCCGGCCGGGCGCATCCGCACTGGAGCACGCAGTGAGAGAGGCGGGTGGGGCCGGGAGTGCCTCCCGGACACGCCAGGCGTTTTTCCCTGACCTGCAAGGCATGGTTGGGGGGGGGGGGGTTGTGGCGCGGTTACCCTACCGAAGGAGGGTGCCCTGGAGAGCCTTAGGAGGTCTGGACACCTCCCCAGGCCCTGAGAAGGCTGTGCCCCGGGGAGTGGGGGACAGACGGCCCAGGGCTGCTGGCACGGATGCTGCCCTCCCATGTCACTCATTCCCAGGCCCTGGGGTGTCCGGAAATCATGGGAGGACTGGAGTCTATAGGGAGCACTCCAAGCTGCCTGAATGTTCCTGGAGGGCGTTCTTGGGGGTTCCAGAAATTGCAGCAAAGGCTGGCAGATCTCTGCCCCTCCTAGAGGCTCTCCTTAGGAAGGGGGGGTTCCTGGTGGAATTCTCCACCCCCACACAGTTGCCTGTCTTTGCTGCTGAGAAAGCAGACGAAAGGGACTGGCAGAGAAGGGTCTTCAGAGAGACTGTGCAGGCCCCGCCCCTGCCCTGGGGGGACTGGCCCCCAGTCCCAGCAGCCGGGGCCCCTGGCTCTGCACAGTGAGCTGGGGCCCGGCCAGCCTCCCCTCAGGGGACCTGAGGAGCAGTGCTGGTGCCCCCGTCACCTGCTTCTCCCTGTCCAACCAGCAAGGCTCCCCTGCGAGGCTGATAGCTCCATGCCCCTAGCCTGGAGGTTGTGGTCCCCCAAAGTCCAGCCTTGGTTAGGGGCCCCGGGAGTGCACGAAGCAGGCACTCTGGTTTCACTGAGCAGAGTCAGGGGTGAGGAGCAAGGTCGCCAGGCATCTCTGTCCTCAGGAATCAGCCAGGTGTGGCCCCAGCTGCGACTGCGGGCCCCCGCCTCGCCCCTCTGCCGCCTCCTGGGGACACGGTTGGCCGTGGCCTGGCTGTTTGCTTGTCCACTTCCGTGGACCTCAGCACAGTGTTTGGGGCAGGCAGGACCAGGACGCCAAAGCCCGAGGTCACTCGCTGAGTCAGATGTGTGCCCATGGGTCCCCTGCAGCCCCTTCCTGACCAGCAGAGGGGCTCCTTCTGCCCACGTGCGGTCCAATGCACACGCACGGGCAAGGAGGCCGGACACACGCCGGCCACGTGTAGAGCGTGTGGCCCGCGTGCCCTGGTCCCCGGCGCTGCTTTCTCAGCCCAGCCTCCGCTCCTCCATCGTCCCCTGCTGGGTGGAATGGAGCCGTAACCCGAGCGCACATGCCCCTGTGTGCTGTGCCAGCTCCAGAGAGTGATGTCATGCCCGGGGCAGGGGGGGAGTGGCCCTCAGAAGCCCTTGCCTCTCTGTCCTGGCATCCAAGCCTGGCCCGGGGCTCCCGGCCAACTGGAGGGATTGCATCAGCCCTGGGGGAGAGGCGGGCAGGCCCAGCCTGGCCCCACGCCACAGCGCGAAGACCCCTGTGGCCTCTGAACACGCTCGTGCCTGGGTGCTGCACGTGCTGCGTGCTGGCTGGTCATTTGTGCGGCCTCCACTTTTATGGGCATCACAGCAGCGTCCTGAGGGAGGCCAGCCCCTGATTGGCGTGAGGAGAGATGTGGGCTTAGGGGCAGGTGATAGGAGCGTGACAACCTGGAGCTCTCCAGGACCAGCACGGAGACCAGGTGCTCCAGCTGGGGGCTTGCCGGCAGACTGGGCTGGGGGTCTGTGCCGGGGGAGGCTGGGCGGCCGCCCTCCGTCCCCAGCCGGCCCACCCCCAACACACGTCGCGCCCACCCGCCCGCAGGGGGATTTGCCACCTTCTCCTCCTGCTTTCCCGGCCTCTGCGAAGGCAAGCCTGCTGCCCTGCTTCCCATGAGCCTCTCCCAGCCCTGCCTCCCTGCGCCCAGCGTGGGCTTGACCCGCATCCTGCCTCACCTCTACCTGGGCTCTCAGAAGGATGTCCTGAACAAGGTGTGTGTGCAGCCGGAGCTGGAGCCGCTCCTGGGCTGGTCTGGGGTGGGTGGCGCGGGTACGCCGATGTGGGGGCAGATGTGCCTGGGTATGAGCCTGCCTGTGGCTTCACAGGACCCCAGAGGTCCCGGCAGGACCAGGGCAGGGCGGGGGCAGGGCCTGGCAGGGCTGGGCAGAGAGGCGGCTCCCTGCCCCTTTGGCTCTGCAGCCTACATGCCAGACTGCTGATGTCACTGGGCCCCTGGCCAGCCCTGAAAGAACCCCGTGTTTTAAAAATGGTGATGCGGAAAGAGGGTAAAGCCACCGCCCAGGCAGCGCAGCCTTAAAATTCCTGGGAGCGGGCCTTGCAGGAGCGGCCCCCCACCCCTCCACCTAGCGAGGGGCTTGCAGGCTCTGCATTGGGGCGGGGTGGGGGGGAGGCGGCGGCTCCAGGAACCAGATTCCAAGGCCCCAGGAGCCGGGCCACGCCTTCAGGGCATCCCGGTTTTCAGCCGGCGGCACCCGCTTCCACCCTGTTCCCTACCCTCCCAGGATCTGATGACCCAAAACGGAATAAGCTACGTCCTCAACGCCAGCAACTCCTGCCCCAAGCCCGACTTCATCTGCGAGAGCCGTTTCCTGCGCATTCCCATCAATGACAACTACTGTGAAAAGCTGCTGCCCTGGCTGGACAAGTCCATCGAGTTCATCGGTGAGGTGGCCGGCACCTTCTCGCCCAGGCCCGGGGAGGGCTGGAAGGCGGGGGCGGGAGAAGGCGGGAGAAACCTGGGGGAAGGGAAGGGCTGTGCGGCCCCAGCCCTCACGTGGACCCCTGCCCCCAGATAAAGCCAAGTTGTCCAGCTGCCAAGTCATCGTCCACTGTCTGGCCGGCATCTCCCGCTCTGCCACCATCGCCATCGCCTACATCATGAAGACCATGGGGATGTCCTCGGACGACGCCTACAGGTAGCCCCGCCCCCACCGCTCGCTCCGCCCCCTCCACCGCTCGCCCCGCCCCCTCCACCGTTCGCCCCGCCCTCTCCACCTGCTCGCCCGCGGAGCCACAGTTCTGGGCCAGGGACGGGGCCTGAGGCCAGCCCTGGCCCACCGGGGTCTGCCCAGCGGCTAGGTGCCCCCGAGTGGGCACTGGGGGCGGGAGCGAGCCTAGGGAGCTGCCTGGCCCGGCCGGAGCCCTGCCCGCATCCCGCGGCTCTCCCCCAGGTTCGTGAAGGACCGGCGCCCGTCCATCTCGCCCAACTTCAATTTCCTGGGCCAGCTGCTGGAGTACGAGCGCAGCCTGAAGCTTCTGGCCGCCCTGCAAGGCGACGGGGCGTCCCACCCCGGGACCCCGGAGCCCCTGCCGGGCCCTGCCGCCCCACTGCCGCCGCCGCCGCCACCACCTACCTCAGAGAGTGCCGCGAACGCCGCCTCCAGGGAGGCTGCACCGACGGGGGGTGCGGAGGCCCCCGGCCCCGCCCCGGCCACCAGCGCGCTGCAGCAGGGCCTCCGCGGCCTGCACCTCTCCTCCGACCGCCTCCAGGACACCAACCGCCTCAAGCGCTCCTTCTCGCTGGACATAAAGTCGGCCTACACCCCGAGCCGGCGACCTGACGACCCCGGGCCCCCGGACCCCGGGGAGGCTCCCAAGCTCTGCAAACTGGACAGCCCGTCAGGGGGCACGTTGGGCCTGCCTTCCCCAAGCCCCGACAGCCCGGACGTGGCGCCTGAGCCGCGCCCCCGGCTACGCCGGCGGCCCCGGCCCCCAGCCGGCTCCCCGGCGCGCTCCCCGGCGCACGGCCTCGGCCTGAACTTCGGCGACGCCACCCGGCAGACTCCGCGGCACGGCCTCTCGGCCCTGTCGGCACCCGGGCTGCCCGGCCCTGGCCAGCCGGCCGGCCCCGGGGGCTGGGCGCCGCCGCTCGACTCCCCGGGCACGCCCTCCCCCGACGGGCCTTGGTGCTGCAGCCCCGAGGGCGCGCAGGGCGCGGGCGGCGCGCGGTTCGCACCCTTCGGCCGGGCCGGGGGGCCGGGCGCTGGCGGCGGCGACCTGCGGCGGCGGGAGGCGGCGAGGCCCGAGGCCCGGGACGCGAGGACCGGCTGGCCCGACGAGCCGGCTCCCGAGACGCAGTTTAAGCGCCGGAGCTGCCAAATGGAGTTCGAGGAGGGCATGGTGGAGGGGCGCGCGCGCGGCGAGGAGCTGGCCGCGCTGGGCAAGCAGGCCAGCTTCTCGGGCAGCGTGGAGGTCATCGAGGTGTCCTGACCGCCGCCGGAGCGGCCTCTCCGCGGGGACGCGGCGCCCCGAGCCCTTGGCTGCCCTCGGCTGGGCCCGCTATAAATATATATTATATATAATGCAAAGAAAGGTAAATGGTTTTACTGCGATTTTTATCGAGAAGTAAATATTTCAATTTTTTATTTATTTAAGCTGTTCATTCTGGCAATGATTTGGCAACAGTGCGGGCGGTCCTCGGAGCTCTATTTTTACTGTCTGGTATTTAAAATGAAACCCACGTTTCTAAGCAATATGAGGCCACCTTCAGTTGCAAGCTGGGGTGCCAGGCCTGGGGTTCCCCTGCCCCCTCCCCCAGGAAACACTGCTGACCCTTGTAAAGAGGCTGCTGAGCTTTCGTGCACTTTTTACATAAGAAAAGGGGAAAAAAGGATAAAAAACCTTTGCCGCAGACTGAGCCGCAGAGCCCCCCTGCCCTCCCGCTGCGTCCTCTCCTGCCCCTCCCTTCTCTGGGAGGGGGTGTCCCGGAGCCGGGGGGGGGGGGGCGGGGGGCCCCCAGGAGGCGCTCACAGCCCCCTGCCAGCTCCATGCCACTGAGGGCGTCCCTGCCACCCATCCCCCCAGCCTGTTGCCTGCCAGGTGTTGGGGGGCCAGGGTGGGGTCCGGAAGAGGGTAGCAGTGTAGAGAAGGGGGCTCTGAGTGTGAGGAGACGTGAGTCCCCAGGGCAGGGTGGAGGTGGAACACCCCCACTCCCATCTGAGCCTGGGTCCAGCTGCACGAGCTCCAGCAGTTCCGAGGAGGCTGCTACCCTCTCCTCCACTTTGTGAGCACCCCCTCCAGCACCAGCTGCCAAGTGGGGAGCTGGCAGAGGGGGATCTTGGCCCCTGGGGGGCAGTGGGAATAGCTGGGCCAGCCGTGCTGGCTCCCCTGGTCAGAGGGCAGATAGATGCCGGGTCTTGTTCTGCGGGTGGAGGTGACTCTCAGAGGAGGCGCCTCATGCCTCTGGGTGGCGGTGGGGTGGAGTGTGGAGGCCTTCCTTCGCTTGGGAGAGCCCCCTCCAGCTAAAGGCCCCTCATGTGAGCAGATGCTGGAGGTGTCCCCCATGTCTGCCAGCCCCCACAGGGCCCTCGGAGGAGAAAAACCCCGTACACCCCTCTCCTGTGGAGCGCTCCCCTCCCAAGTCTCCCTGGTATCTTCAAGGTGACATGCCAGTCCCCAACCACCGTTAGCTTTTTGGCCCAGGTGGGCCAGCCTAGGGGTGAGGGCAGGAGAAAAGCCCCAGCTATCCTCACCCCCCACCATCTGGGGTCAGGGGGGCACCCAAGGCTTTTGGCAGCAGGAATGGGTGTCCCTCGACCTTCAGATGTCCTGGAGCATCCAAGAGTGGATGCTGGTCACCTTGGGAAGAGGCCAAGGCCTGGCCGGAGGGGTGGCCTGGGCAGGACTGAGTGCTTGGGCAGGTGGGTGGGGGTTGCCTGCCCCCAGCTGCCCTCCAGCTGGTTATTCTGTCTGTTCTTCTTTTGACCCCAGCTCCTGTCCCGTCAAACCTCCTTTGAGAGAAAGTTCTGTTCCTGTTCCCTCTGTCCCCACCCCGTTCCCCCAAGAAAATAAGCTATCATTGTTGTATTTGCAATCTATGGATTAGAGGTTTAAGTATTTATTATTATTGGTTAATTATTATTATTATTATTGATTATGTAAATTTGCCTCCTGTCTGTCTATGGCGTTGGGTTTCTGAGGTGACCCTGGGTGTGGACGATGCACTGGTCCCCTCTCCGCGCCCCACACCTGTGCTGTCCAGGAGACAGCGGTGGGGGCTACTGGTTGAGCCCCACAGCCCTGGGGGCAGGTCCCACGGCCCGTTCCCCTCCCTCCACCCTTCTCCAGGGCTGCTGGTGCCCTGTGGCTTCTGGCCCGGGGCACATGGGGGCTTTTGCTCTTGAGACACTGGCTGAAGTGAGTCGTGACGGGAGAAGTCCCTGTCTCAGCCCCCCAGCCCACGCCTGTCCCCATGCTGGGGGCACCAGGCGCCCAGCAAGAGCCCCTCCCTGGTGAGTCCCACCCACTCCCTGGGTTGGGTGGAGTGGGGCCCCAGGGCCCTCCCCCCTCCTGCCAGCCCAGTGGCCTGGCATGGGGTCCCCAGAATGGACCTGGCCCCCTCCTATTATTTGCTGGAAAGTCCAGCGGAGGAGAGGTGGCAGGTCCGCCCGCCCGGCTCCTGGTCCCTCTGGACTGGGCTGCCCACCCACCTGCCCGCCCCTCCTTGCCGCCCCCTTCCCCATCGCGGCCGCTCTCTGCTCCCTGTCCTGTCCCCTTCTTTTGTATTTGGAAACAACGTGTTGTAATAAATCCTGAGATGGGTGTTTTCTCCGTGCGTCTGGCTGCCTCTTTATTCAGGCCGGTGGGAGGTGGTGTGGAGGGGCTTCCTGGGGCCAGGAGGTGGGGGGTATGGGACCTGCAAAGCCAGACTGTCCCCAACTCGTGGCTCTGAACCCAGAACCCCAAACCCAGGGGGAAGGGGTGGAAGGGGGAGGGGCAGATGTAGGATGTAGAACAGCCCTTTTTTTTTTTTTTTTTGCTGTTTCAAGCTACTGAGAATTTAAATAACGTAGAAATGGCAACCCACTCCAGTGTTCTTGGCTGGAGAATCCCAGGGACGGGGGAGCCTGGTGGGCTGCCGTCTGTGGGGTCGCACAGAGTCGGACACGACTGAAGCGACTTAGCAGCAGCAGCAGCAGCAGAACTGTATAAAAGGGAGTCTCAGTTTAGGCCTTCAGCTCCCCCCACCCCCCTCTTCAGAAATAACTCCTGGGAGCAGTTCCACACCTCCCTACAGACCTCCACGTGTGTGCACGCGCGAGCAGCGTGTGAGTACACGCATGTACCTTCCACACAACAGCTCTTCCTTTTCACCAGAAACGGGGGTCCAGCTCTCCAGAGCATCTGCAACTAGCTTTAGGGCGTTGTTTACATTCCTTACAGAACGTGCAAAGCCCAAAGCACGGGGCATCCCTGGGGGGAAGCGCCCTGTGCGTCTCAGGCCGCCGGGCTCCTCTCCCTGGAGTCAGCGCCCCCTGCAGGCCTCCTTCCCTCCCTGCCCGGGTGGCCGGGCTGCAGTCAGCGTCTCCCCGGCCGCCGAGCGTCCTCGCCCACGCTGCAGCTCTGAGCATCCCCACGGTGTCTCCTGGGACACATTCTGGACCTGACTCCCCTGGCTCCCTCCAAAGCTTGCCCAGCCGTTACCATAACAACGGCTCCACTGTACTGAGTGCCTGTGATGTGCCAGGCACCACTCCCTGAGTTTCCTGGGAACCTCAGCTCTGGAGTCTCCGGGCAGCGTCCCCGGCAGATCTGTGCCCTCTGCCCCACTGTCCTATGGCTAATGTGGCTCAAGATCTCCACTGGGGGCTCTGACCCCTCTTGGTGGTTTGACCTGCCTATCCTGGGGACCCTCCTTTCTGAGCAGGCAGGTAGCCTAAACCAGTGACACCAGCCAGACCTGTGTCTGTGCGAGTGTGTGTGAGCACACACACGTGCACACGTGAGCATACGTGCATGTGAGTCACACACACACTTGAGTGGTGTATGTGTGCTTCAGGCAGCAGGAGAAAGCTAGGCGGGCCCCTCCTCCGTGTCTTCGGGAGGAGGGAGGGTCCTTGAATCCTGCATCCTTAGGAGTCCTCAAAGAGGCCAAAAGCTAGAAGCATTGGCTGTCCTCTGGCAAAGCTATTTTTAGCTCAAGAACATCTATTTATAGCTCTGGCAGCCCCTTGGAGTCAATAAAGAGGAGGGCAGGAAAAAGCTGATGGTTGTTTGGAGCAGCGCAGGGGCGCTTCCCCACCCCAACTCTGTAGGACGGGAGACCAGCAGGGGCCCTGGGGCCAGGGCAAGACTCCAAGCCCCCCGGCTCCCAGGGGTCAGCCGGCCCCAGGACTGAATGAGGCAGGCAGGGTGGCCGGATCTGGACCTCGGGGGCTGGCCTCCGCCTGCTCCTGACCACAGTCTGGTCCCGGCCACACCAGGTCACCTAGGTCTGGGCCCTCTACTTATGTTTCCACATCTCCCCCGCCACCCTGCACCCCAAGACCAGGAGCTCTAGGCACCTGACGGGTTTGGGATGGGGGACAGATGGGCGCATTGGGGTTGTTTGTGGTTGGCCTCAGACTGCTGACCGAGATGCTGTGGGCTGGGATGCCCGTGGCCCTCACCTGGGCCGATGCTACTTGCAGACACCCCCACAAACACTTGCCCACCGCACATCTCAGCAACCACCATCAGGGAACTTTGAAAAAACAAGGCTTGTTACAGGCCCTGAAGTACACAGTATGCTGTGTTCGTCGCTCAGTCGTGTCCGACTTCTTGCGGCCCCGTGGACTGCGGCCTGCCAGTCTCCGCTGTCCATTGGGATTCTCTAGGCAAGAATGCTGGAGTGGGCTGCCATTCCGCCTGGGGTCATACAAAGAGGCCACAAGGAGAGAGGAAGAGCCCAGGCCTGGGGTGTGCTCTTGTTGGGGTCAAGTGTGGGGTGCCCAGGGTTTTGCAGTTTCACTCTTCATTGGTGAATTAAGATATGAGCGGGAATTAAGGGAAGGGGACAGTTATCTAGGTTGCCAGGACTTTCCACAGGGGGACCCTCGAGGTTAGGATGGCCTGACTCCCGCTGTGCAGCTGGTGTGCGTGCCTGCTCAGTCGCTTCAGTCATGTCTGACTCTGCAACCCCGCGGACTGCAGCCCACCAGGCTCCTCTGTCCATGGGATTCTCTAGGCAAGAATGCTGGAGTGAGTCGCCATGCCCTTCTCCAGGGGATCTTCCTGGCCCAGGGATCAAGCCTGCGATGTGTTTATTCCAGATGGATGCCTTTGAAACGGACACCTCAACAATCAGTGCTTAGTGTCTGGCACTGCCTTTACAAATCAAAAGGGCTATCAGGCACAGGGGTGGATGAACAGTTGGGTGGGTAGCTACATGAGTGGGTAGGTGAGTGGACGGGAGGGAGAGATGGATGGGCAGGTGGGGGATTAAGGAGAGGATGGGTGAATAGGGGCACACGGATGGATGGTGGGTGGGTAAATGGGAGGAAGGCAGAGAGGGAGGGAGAGGAGGAAGGTGGGTGTGTAGGAGCCGTCTGTCACACTCTTGCGTGCGTGCTAAGTCACTTCAGTTCTGTCCGACTCTGTTCAGCCCTAAGGACTGCAGCCCGCCAGGCTCCTCCGTCCTCGGGGATTCTCTGAGCAAGAATACTGGAGTGGGTTGCGGTGACCTCCTCCACGGTACCTTCCTGACCCAGGGATCGAACCCGCGTCTAAGTCTGTCTGCATTGGCAGGTGGGTTCTTTCCCCCAGCACCACCTGTGCGTTTCCATCCATCCTCCGGCTGGACAATAGGCATCCTGTCCTTGGTTAAGGAAAGGTGCTCAGCGAAGTTTCAATGGCAACCACAAACTACCCGACTTGGAGTCGGACACCACCGTAGAGACCCAGTCAACCCTCTCCAAGGTCCCAGGAGGGGACCCAACTTCCCCCACAGCCCAGAGGGTCAGAGTCAGCCTCAATGGCCCCTCGGGCCCCTTGCAGCTCAGACCCTGCTTCTGTGAGTGGGTCAGTCTAGGTGTTTCTGAGGCTCAGAGCGTGCCAAGAGCCTAGAGGGCTGGTTCTCAGGAAGGCTGCAGGTGGTGGTTTGGCCTCTGAAGGCCAGGCTGCATGTGCAGAGGCTGGGATGCACGCAGGGAGAGGGCAGAGGCGGGACTGTGCCCACTAGGGCCATGCGGGAGCCGAGCGCCGCTGGTCAGGGAGCAGGAGGGAGACACAGCCCTCTGTGGCTCTGGAAGGCAGCTTGGGGCTTCATCTCTTCTGCAGAAAAGTGCTCTGTCCTGAGAAGGGGAGAAGCCACAGAACCTCAGAGGGCCTGAAGAGGGGACAAGGGGAATTGGCGTGCTACTCTTCCAGAAAGAGGGGCCCGGTGCTGGCCACACAAGCTGGGGGGCAGCTGACTGCCAGTAGGCTTCTCATGGGCGCTAGGCAGCGGGGGCTCACTAGGCCGAGACCCCAGAGAAACCTCTGGCAGGGGCGGGGTTTCTAGACTAGTAAGGCAGTTCTGGGCCTGCTCCTGGCCCTGGGGTTGGGGAGTCTCCAGACACAGGGTCCTTCTGAAGGAGATGCCAGACCCTGAGGATGCGGCTTTAGGGAAGGAGAACTGGCCGGGAGCAAGACGAGGGGAGTGGTGCCCTCGGGGACTGAGGGTGGGACCAAAGCTAGTCTTGGGCAGAAGGGAGGGAAAAGGCTGCGGCAGGGGCCGTTCCCAGAGCCAAGAGGGGGGGCGGGGCACGAAGGAGGAGGACACGAGAACTCCCACCCTGCCTCCACCCCAAACGCACAAAGGCTGCGGGACAGGGCGACTCCAGGGCCAGGCTTGGCCAGCTCCAGGCAGGTCCCTGGGGGAGCTCCCTCCAGCCTTTCAAAACTGAGCCAGCCTTCTAGTGCCCCAGGCCAGAGGAACGGCAGGGGAGGGGCTGGGGAGAACCAGGGCAGACCTGGTTCTCTCCATCTCTGAGCAAACACCACTTGGGAGACCAGGGCAGCCAAGGGCAATTCGGGAACAGGGAAAGCTGCCCCTTGCCCCATCTCCCCCTTGAATTAAGTGGAGCACCCCGCCTCCTGGCAGTACAAACACCCCTAGGGCTCCCCCAACACGGACACCTGGAGACTCTGCCCAGACCCACCAGAGCAGATCCGCCCAGGAGAGGAGAGTTGGCACCACGGGCATCGGGCCGGCGGAAGCCAGCCTCAGCCTGACACAATTGGTGGACGTAGCTATAAAAAGCCAAGGAGAGTTTGAAATAGAAGTGGGGGAAGGGAGGAGGGGCTGGGAGGGGGCCGGAGTCCCGGATGGAGGCAGGCAGGAGAGAGGGCCTGGGTGCTGACACGAGTAGGAAACAAAGCCCCCTCTGGAGCGCCCCAGCCTACCGCACCTGTCCAGTGGGAGTTCACATCTGGAAACATTTGGAGAAGCAGTGAAGTCCAGCCAGCCCGGTGCCCGGAGTTGGGGGCCGGCGTGTAGGACAGGATGGCGACCAGGGCCGCTCCATGCCTCCCGCCTGACTCTGGGCCGGCGGCTCCCAGGGGCCTGAGAGCAGAGCAGCCCCTTGCCCCAGTGCCTCCCGTCTCTGCCCCTTCCCTGGCCAAGCCCCGGCCCTAGAGCCCCCCGTCCACCAGGCCCCCTGCTCCGCCAGGGCCCGGATCCGGGGAAGCCAGGCCTGGCGGGCAGCAGGCTCAGCTCACCGCACCTTCACCTGCTTCATCTACCAGAGCCTCAGTGGCACCACCCACCTGCCCAGGACACTGGGCTGATGGGGGTCCCATGTATCTCGGGCTGTGGACATCAAGGCCAAAATTGGGCAACTAGAGGCCTGCAGGACTGAGACCCCCCGTGGGCCCAGAGGGAGAAGAAGAGAGATCCTCAGAGCTCCTTCCCGGAGTCTCTACACCCTGATGCCGGCTGATCTCAGCCCTGGTTCCCACGGGCCATCACTGTTTCTGAGGTTCCTGCACCTAGGAGCCAGCCTCTGCCCCTGGCCCCTGCTGGTGGTCAGCTGTGGGGAGCAGGCGCCAGGTGCTTGAGCAGATCTAGAAGCGGGAGTGGTGGGGGTGGTTGTGGGGAGCAGCTGCGAGGCCCTTCCCCGTGAGTCCGCCCTAACAGGAAGCCCCGGGAGGGACTGGATTTGGGGCCCTAGGACGGGGTGAGGGTAGAGCCGGGGCCTCAGCTCTCCCCGCTGGTGGCTGGTGCCCTGGCCCTCCCCGGGGTCCAGCAGGGGAAGGGTGTGGCTGCCCCGCCAGTGGGGGGAGTGGGCGCGGCCGCCCCCACGGGCGAGGGTAGGGCTGGCCGGCTGGGCGGTGACGTCAGCACAGTGTAGGGGTTCCCAGGGAGCCTGCTTCAGGACACGTCGCCGTAACACTCCACGCCCTGGGGTCCTCCTTCTGCGAGCGCAGATCCCGCCCTTCCGCCCCGCACAGCCAGGGCCCGGAGGCTAGGCGCGGTGGGTGCGCCGCCCGCGGGCGCTGAGCTCGCGCGGGGTCGGACCTGGCCCGCCGCGGCGCCCTTGGTCCTCCACGCGCCGCTGCCGCTTTGTTCCCCCGCCTCCGCGCGCTCTCACGGGCCCCGGGCCCGGAGCGTAGGGGGGCATGGTGAGGACCTGCTCCGCGCCAAGAGGGCACGGTGCCCCCGCCCCAGGCCCCAGGTGCGCAAACACCTGCCGGGCGAGAACTAGACACGGGCGCCCCTCCGTGTGCTCCTGGCCGGCCTTCAGCTCCCACCCAGCTCTTCCCGATCCAGGCGAGCAGCCCGGCAGCGCCACCTGCTGCCCGCGCCCTGGACGGGGCGGCCGGTCCGCGCGGGCCGGACCCCCGAGGGCCCTGCAGGCTGGGAGGAAGTGTGGCCTGGGAGTCCGGGTCTTCAGCGGTCTCCAGCCTCCCGGCAGCCTCCCGCATCCTCCTCCGAGACCCTCCCCTTGGCCCATCTGCAGCCCCGACTGCCCACAGCATCCCCCTGCTGCGGGCCTCTGGCCCACTGCCACACCCCAGGGCTCAGGATCACATCTGCTGTTAACAGCCACAGCTGTGTCTCCAGCCAGATTTCATCCTCGGCCTTCAGACCCAGAAAGGACAAGCTGCCAGGTGCCACCTACAGTGTAGCTGGCACCTTGGCTCCTTTCCTTTCCCCTTGCCCACCCTCCCCCCTCCTTCCCTCCCCTCACTCCGCTGCCCTCCAGTAAGCAGCATTAACTGTGCCAGCCCCTGCCCCTCTCATCTGGATGGGGTCGCCACGACCAGGCCTCCTCCGTGGGCTCCCTCACCTTCCACTTCCACTGAGCTGCCTGCAAGCACCCTCCTCCACCAGCCACTGCTCCTTTCTTCCTGGAAGGTGCCCCTGCTCTGGTGCCGCTGGTGCCGTGTGCCCCATGTTTATCCGTGGCTCCCCTAATCTCAGATGCAATTGTGCGCTAAGTCAGTTCAGTGGCGTCCAGCTCTGTGCGACCCCATGGACTGTATGCCGGCCAGCCTCCTCCATCCAAGGAATTCTCCAGGCGAGAATCCGGAGTGGGTTGCCCTTCCCTTCTCCACCTGGGTGCAGGGCTCACTCAAATCCCTCCTTTCCTGAGCAGCCATTCACACTTGTCCTCCTTCGTCAGGGGTCTGCCTCTGCCCCCACTGCCCAGCAAGGGCCTGGCGCTGAGAGCGCTGATCTCTGCCTTCACGTTCACGTGACATTCTCCTGTGTGCCTGAGTGTGCCCGAATATCCCTTGTTTATCAGGACTGGTCATGCTGGATTAGGGCCCACACGCGTAACCTTGTCTTAACTAATTTCATTTGCAAAGACCCCGTCTGCCAGTGTTAGGGGTTCACCTCCGCCACCTCCTGGAAGGGTCAGTCCAGCTCTGCTGCCCCTCACCGTGGTTTAGTCCACGCAGAGTCTGATTATCGCAGGAAGCCTCACCGTGCCACCGCACGGAGGATGTCCCCTTGACAGACTGCAGAGCCCAGGACTAAGGGACATTCTAGATCTAAAATAACATGTACGCATGCCGAAGGGGTAGATCTCATGAAAATTTAGGAACTTGCCACACCTAGGTGACTGCACCTTTGGGGGAGATCAGTTATCTGGAAGTACCAAGACGTCCCCTCCAATGTGAAGGACAAGTTTTTACACCCGAGCGCCTCAACGCTAGAAGAGCACACACATTTTGATGGGATATCAATCAGGCAATTGTCTAAACTGGAAAGCACAGCAACATAAGGTCTTTTCAATTAAAAGAAGTCCAGGGAATTCCCTGCTGGTCCAGTGGTTGGGATTACATGCTTTCATTGCCAAGGGCCTGGGTTCAATTCCTGGAGGGTAACTAAAATCCTGCAAACCACACAGTGTGGGGGGAAAAAAAAAGGTCCAGTAGTAAGAAGTGCGAGACTGCTGTGGAGGTCTCAGAGTTTCAGCAGTAAACTCAAATCCTTTCCATCTTTCTGCTCTGCCATTATTAGCATGCCTCATGGTCCAAGATGGCTGCAGAAGTTCTAGCCATTGTCTTCCCATTATTGACAGGAACCGGGAGGCTGGGCCGGGGTTGGGTGGGATGGAAAGATGAAAAGGATACCCTGCAAGCCCCCCAGCGACTTCCACCTGCATCTCATTGGCCACTCTGCCTACACGCGAAGCTGGGGTAGAGGACTAGGAGGAGGAGATGAAGGAACAGGAGAAAGGGAAGGAGAAGAGGAGGATATGGCATCGGGCAGGCAGCACCGTCTCCGACCAGAGTTCACTGAGTGTGCTGAGCTCACCGTGTGCCCGCTCAGTCGTGTCCGACTCTGCGCCCTCACGAGCTCTAGCCCACCAGGCTCCTCCGGCCACAGGATTCTCCAGGCAAGAGCGCTGGAGTGGGGTGCCATTCCCTCCTCCGGGGGTCTTCTCAACCCAGGGGACTTCTGGGGGTGTAAGGAGAGAGTGGGTGTGAGGGGACAGCCGGGGGTGTGAGGGGACATCCGGGGGTGTGAGGGGACATCTGGGGGTGTAGGGGACAGCCGGTGTGAGGGGACAGCGGGTGTGAGGGCACATTCGGGTGTTTGAGGGGACATCTGCGGGTGTGAGGGGACATCCGGGGGTGTGAGGGGACATCCGGGAGGTGTAGGGGACATCCGGGGGTGTGAGGGGACATCCGGGGGTGTGAGGGGACATCCAGGGGTGTGAGGGGACATCCGGGGGTGTGAGGGGACATCCGGGAGTGTGGGAGGGGACATCCGGGGGTGTGAGGGGACATCCGGGAGGTGTAGGGGACAGCCAGGGGTGTGAGGGGACATCCGGGGGTGTGAGGGGACAGCCGGGGGTGTGAGGGGACATCCGGGGTGTGAGGGGACATCCGGGGGTGTGAGGGGACATCCGGGGTGTGAGGGGACATCCGGGAGGTGTAGGGGACATCCGGGGGTGTGAGGGGACAGCCGGGGGTGTGAGGGACATCCGGGAGGTGTAGGGGACATCCGGGGTGTGAGGGGACATCCGGGGTGTGAGGGGACATCCAGGGGTGTGAGGGGACATCTGGGGGTGTAGGGGACAGCCGGTGTGAGGGGACAGCAGGTGTGAGGGGACAGCGGGTGTGAGGGCGCATTCGGGTGTGTGAGGGACATCCGGGAGTGTGTGAGGGGACACCCGGGGTGTGACGAGACAGTGAGTGTGAGGGGGCATCCAGGGTGTGAGGGGACATCCGGGGTGTGAGGGGACATCCGGGGATCTGAGGGGACATCCGGGGTGTGAGGGGACATCCGGGGTGTGACGGGACAGTGAGTGTGAGGGGACATCCGGGGTGTGAGGGGACAGCCGGTGTGAGGGGACAGCGGGTGTGAGGGCACATTCGGGTGTCTGAGGGGACATCTGCGGGTGTGAGGGGACATCCGGGGGTGTGAGGGGACATTCGGGTGTTTGAGGGGACATCTGCGGGTGTGAGGGGACATCCGGGTTGTGAGGGGACAGCAGGTGTGAGGGGACAGCGGGTGTGAGGGCGCATTCGGGTGTGTGAGGGACATCCGGGAGTGTGTGAGGGGACACCCGGGGTGTGACGAGACAGCGAGTGTGAGGGGGCATCCGGGGATATGAGGGGACATCCGGGGATCTGAGGGGACATCCGGGAGTGTGGGAGGGGACATCTGGGGTGTGACGGGACAGTGAGTGTGAGGGGACATCCAGGGTGTGAGGGGACATCCGGGGTGTGAGGGGACATCCGGGAGTGTGAGGGGACAGCACGTATGAGGGGACATCCAGGGTGTGAGGGGACATCCAGGGTATGAGGAGACATCCGAGGTGTGAGGGGACATCCGGGAGTGTGGGAGGGGACATCCAGGGTGTGAGGGGACATCCGAGGTGTGAGGGGACAGGCGGGGTGTGAAGGGACATCCCAGGGCGTAAGGGAAAATTCCCGCGCCTGCTCCTGGGGACGCGGCGGCGGGGGGCGGGGGCCGCAGTAGCAGCCGGGACTACCTTTCCCAGCAGGCGTCGCGCTAGCGTCACTTCCGGCAGCGCCCGCGGCGCGCGTGTGGGAGTGAGTAAGAGAGTGTTTACTTCCGGCCGCCGCCGCCGCGGGCTGAGGGCCGAGTGAGTCGGGCGGCGGGCGCGGCGGGCCCCGCGCAGCCATGGACTGGCTCATGGGGTGAGTCCGGCGGCGGGGCGGGCGGGCCGGGCCGCAGGGCGCGCCGCGGGCGGCACCGGTCAAGGACATCCTACCGGGCGGGCGAGGGGCGACCCCGGGTCGGGCCGGGGCCGGGGCTCCCGGGAACGGGTTCGGGGCCGGGCCGGGAGCGGGCCCGCGGCCGGCCTGCGGCCGAGCGCTCGCGCGGAGCGCCGCGTCCCGGGAGCCGGACCGGGGCCGGTGGCCACACCTCGCCGCTGGTTGTCGGGCGGCGGGAGAGGTCGGACCCGGGCTGCTCGCCGGTCAGCGCGGGGAACTTGCTTCTGCAAGAAATAACATTGATGCCGGCAGAGGACAGTCCCTTTAAAAGGAGGGAAAAAGAGCAAAACAACCCAACTCTGCCAGCGTCCGCCGGGCGAGGTCGGCGGGCAGGGTGCGCTCGGCGCTTCCGCGGGCGGCCGCCGCAGGGCGGGGTAGGAAGGAAGCATCAGCACCGGGCCCGGGCCGGGCTCTCCCTCCCTCGGCGTGTGTTGGGCTTGCTGGAGGTTAGATCAACGTGCGGGACGTCACGTCGTCCTCCACAAGTTATTCTACCTGCTTCGGTCCTTTTTTCTTCCTTCCTTTCTGTTCTTTTTTTTTTTTTTTTTTTTCTTTTAACTTTTTGAGGATGGAGAAGGGCAGGCACTTCTCACCCAGTTGGGCGGTCCTTCGTTAGTCTGGCTCTAACGTGCACAGCGCTCCTCTGGAGTCTGGGTAGTTACTCTAGGGCCTTGGGGTGGGAGTGAGGGAGCGCTTGCCTGGCTGGGGTAGGTAGAAGGCTTGTCTGGACACCGAAGACCTGGAAGGGAGGTGAAAGGTCCCGTGTACGTTTCATGTCACTGTCTGATCAGGCTGTTGCTGGCGTAGGCAGTGGAGGGTGCTGGCAGGACAGTCAGCATGAGACCAATGAGACCCTTCCCTGCTGGCAGGTCGGCTGCAGTCTAGTGAAGGGGGAGACCAGACAGCGTGAGGGAGGAGTCAGAAGGCCAAAGACAGGTGCTGACTGCCGGGGAGGATCTGGAGCCAGAGCGCAGGGACCAGGAGGGCATGGTGCTGTGGGGCGAGGCAGCTCACCTGGTTTCTTGCAGAGGCGGAACTCCCATCCCAGCCTTGCTGCTCAATAGCTGTGTGACTCTAGGTGGTCGCTTCTTCTCCAGACCCGCCTTTAAACAGTCATCTGTAACGTGGGAGCCGGGTGACAAGGACCACACTGTGGCGGGGCGCGCTGAGGTGGCCGAGCTCGGTGTGTGGCGCCTGGCGTTGGTGGCGTAGGTGGAAGCCCTGGTGGGAGGCCTTTGTCGCTCGCAGGCACCGAGACTGGAGGGCAGGCAGCGGTGTTATTTTGAACGGTGGGTGCTTGCTTTCTGCCTTTATCAGGAGAGACGGTGTTGGAGGCCACTGGGCCTCCTGCAGGTTGGTTTCAGAAGAGCAGACGAATGGCTGAGTTGGATTCGCAGGCCTCCGAGTCAGGGGGACCAGCCTGGTGAGCGCGGTTGCCGAGGAGGCGGCGGATCGTGTTCTTCTGTCATCATTCTGTGCTCCTGTCTGCTGCTCTGTCCCTGGAAGCTGACCGGCTGGCTGTTTTCTCTAACTGCCCAAGGTCTGTGCCTTGTGGACTTCATGGTTATCATTGTGGACAACCAGAAATTTACCACAGCTGTTCTTGAGGCCCTTGTCAAGGCTATGCACCCAGGTGGCCATCTGGGCAAGGTCAGCAGAGCAGTGACTTTCTCGTGCTCAGTGGCTGGTGCCCGTGCTGGAGGAAGACAGCTTTAAAAGGGACCGTCTTGGAGTTGCTGCCTCTGTGGTCCCTGCGGAGGGAAGGAGCCCTCGCTGCCGCCTGGCTATAAAGTAGGCAGTCCTAAAGTGACTTGAGCTCTCAAGAGAGAGGTTAGGATGGAGTTTGCTTATCTGTGTCTGTGTGTCTTTTTAAACCTGGTGGACTGCGTGTTGGATTTGGTGAATCATGAATTCTTTCACATCTCCTTCACTATGAACCCCCTGCTCCTTAAAAAGAAGGCGGAATAATCTCAGTCGTCACGTTCTGATCCTGAGAACATATTTCCAGGGTGGGTGTCCTGGGACACGAGCTGGGAGCGCCGGGGTGTCCCCTTGTCCATCCCCCGAGTTTATTGAGCATCTGCTGTGAGGTAGGGGGCTGCCGAGGCCCGGACCTCACAGCCACAGGGGACGTGAGCGGTGCAGACCCCAGACCGCCTGCCCTGGTCCACCTGGTGCCTCTGAGGAGAGCTGGCCAGAGGCAGGTGAGGGGCCTGGCTCCTGCTGGCGCCTTTTACGTGCTCAGCGCTGGGGCTGCAGTTGGCCAGGCTGCAGCCTGGAAGAATTGAGGGAGAGTGTGTGTGTTCACTGTTTCTTGATATTTTTGTTGATTTGTACCATCCGCTGTCACCAGGCTGTTTGGAATAGAGATTTCATGTTTTCTGTGTTTTTTGTTCTTTCCAAAAGAAGGACTTTCTTTGCCTTCATTCGTCTTGAGTGACAAAGTGTGGCCGCAAGTGGAGTGGCGAGTGGGGCGCCCTCCCCCTCTCCTGCTCGCCGTCCTGACCACAGGAGCGGCTGACAGACGGTTCTGTGAGCTTGCATCTTCCCCATCGCTGCAGGGCCTTGCTGAGCAAGGCTGGCAGCCTTATCTTCAGCTCTCCCTGTCGTGGGTGAGGAAAGCGAGGCCTGCAGGAAACCTGCTCGGGGAGCTGGAAATGAAGCCAGCATGTTACGACTTGCTGCTGGGCTTTGCTGGGCTCACTTGCAGGAGAGCCTTGTGCCAGGCAGCTCACATCCGCCGTCTTCCTGTGCGTTTCCTCTGCTTGGCGTTGAGCCGGCCATTGAAGTCGGTGCGTGGTAGCTTTGTCCCTCTCCTTTTACAAAAGTAATTTCTAACTTGAAATGGGCCGTGACTTCTCGTGTGGTCACGTCTCTGGTCCTTGGCTCTCTCCTTTCTGGACAGCGGCTTACAGGCTGGCACCCTCCTCATCCAGAGCAGAACCTGCGTGAGCTGGGCCAGCGAGGGACCCACCCCACAGAGCGTGGTGGCTGGGGCGCCTTTCCACCCGTCCTTCGCTGGCAGTGGCGGGCATCTGGGAGTGGTTGATAGCAGCGTGGTTTATGTTTTGCCCGACAAAGCCACTCCAGAAGCTTCCCGGCAGCATCTGGGAATGCAAGAGAGGAAAGGCACTCCCTTCGCTTCTGCCTGGTGGGGCCCACCGGGTGAAGTTTGCAGGGACCTGCCCGCCAGGGCGGGGCCGTGCACCCCGCCAGCCCCTGACTGGGGCGGCTCCCAGCCTGGACGTCGGCGCCTCCTGTTCCTCCCTGGAGGCAGAGGAGGCGGGAGAGGTGCAGGGTAGGGCTTCCTGGCTCTCCTGGCCGAAGAAGATCGGCTCCTGGACAGGCCGCTTACTCCAGAGGGCAGCGGGCTTGGCACTTTTGGGCTGTGCCTAGGGTTTGCTGTGCAGATGAGGCCTCTCAGGCCCAGTGGCTCTGCCCGCAGGCCTCATGTTCTCGAGTGAAGGGGACCCAGGGCTGTGGTTGCCACCCCTGTGGGTGTCTGAACTGGGTGTTGATGACTGTCCCTTGGCAGTTTGCCTCTGGGGAGGATGTCGCGGTGGCTGGCTGTCAGATCCGATCGTGAGAACACCCGGGCTGAACTTCAGCAGCCTCGGGGAGCTGTGAGCTGCACACCGTAAAGTCTGCTTGCGTCCGGTGTGCAATTGACTAATTTTTAGTAAAATTACAGAGAAGCGTGACCGTCACCACAGTTTAGTTTGAGAGCACTGTGGTCACCCCGAAAGAAGCCTGGCTCTCGGTGGCTCCCTGTCCCCACCCCAGCCCTGGGCGCTGGCCCTCTAGGGCCCACGTCTGCCCACCTGCCTGCTGGGCCGTTTCTGTAGAGGGAGCGGGGGCGCAGCGCGTGGCCTCCTGCGGCCCGCTCGCTCAGCTCTGCCGTGGAAGTCCTCCGTGCTGCCGCTGGCCTCGGCTGTCCTTTTGTTGCCAAGTGAGGATCCGTGGGGTGGAGATTCGTGTGTCTCGCCTCTTCATGGACACCTGGACTCTTCCTGCTTTTCGCTGGTCCTGAGAGATGTTGCTGTGACCCAGCCTATCTCAGCCAGCCGTGCGCCGGACGCTTCTCGCCGGGAGACCTCCAGGCCCTGCTGCGTTCGCAGTCTGGCGTGGGCCGGGCCCTGAGCCCAGGATGAGACGGAGAACATAGTCTGTACTGGGTCAGGCTGGCACTGGGGGCGCCGAGGGCCAGGCAGGTGGCTTGGGAGGGTGCATAGGCGCTTTCCAAGTAGAAGAGGGACGGTCATGTCCCTGGGAGGAGGATGGCCCGTGCAAAGGCACCGAGGCAGGAGCAGCGGCTGGGCGTGCGACAAGAGGGCCTGGGCGGGTGTACCGACCCCTTCAAGGGGAGCCACGGTCACATGGAGCATGGCACACGGGCTTTCTCTCGTTGCACGCGGGGGCTTAGTTGCCCTGAGGCCTGTGGGGTCTTCCCTGACCAGGGATTGAGCCGTGTCCCCGCATTGGCAGGCGGAGTCTCAACCACCGGACCACCAGGGAGGTCCGCGCGGGACCCTCTTGGAACGAGCCCCAGTGTCTGCGCATTTGGTGGTGACAGGTCGTTGCTCACTTGTCCTCCTGCTTGGAGGGTCTGCAGGGGGCGCTCGCACGAAGCGTCCCCAGGGCTGTGCTGCGGGTGAGAGACTGGCAGGCGGGAACCCGCAGAGCCACAGGGAGCCCGGCGGGTGCTGGGCAGCGCCCGCCTTCCGCCTGGCAGGTGCTCCTGGGGTAGCCGCAGCACCCCGTCCCAGCTGTTGGCCTTGCTTCTCACCCCTGCCCTGGTGTCACTGCCCGCTGGGCTCACCGACGCCTCATCTCAGGGAGCTGGACAGCTGGGTGGCACCAGCTGGACTCGTCCAGCGCTCGTGCTGGCCTGGGCGGCGCCTGCTCGGGCAGGTGCTGGCGGCCACCTCTGTGGATGCCTCTGTTGACGATCCGCCTGCACCAGCCCTTCCACACTGCCCTTGCTGTGTCCTGGAAACTCGGCTGTACCCAGGCCCATGTGGTTTTGTCGGGGAGGGGTTTGCGGGGTCCGAGAGGGAGGCCTGGCCTGGGCGCAGTGTGCTCGGCGGGGCACCCCCTGCGCCTGTGTGGAGCGCGTCGGCCCTGCGAGCTGGTCTCGGCGCTCGGTGGTGACCTCGGCACGCATCCCCATGTCTGCTCCCAGCTGACCTGGTTGGAGGGCCTGCCCTTCTTTGTCTTCCTCCGGATTGTTTTTCTTTCTGCCCAGCACTTCTCCCAGCCCGGGACACCCTGGGCCGTGTGCAGGGCTCTGCCCTGGAGTGGAGCCTGGGGACAGGGGGCTAGAAACAGCTGGAACCAGCGGGTAGACTGTGGACACTTAGGGTGAGTAGGGGCTGGTGCAGGCTGGGCTGCGTGGCTTTCCTTGCCTGGAGCCACGTGCCTTTGGGCCGCAGCCACGTTCTCCGCATCGTTTGGTTTTTTCTCTTTGCAAGAAGTCTCCTTGCTGGTGGGAAGTGCGGCTGTGCGTGCCTGCCTGCAGTGGCCGAGCCTGATGTCCCCCTGCTGCTGCTGGCGGGCTCCCCCAGAGGGTGGGTGCAATGCTGAGAAGTGGGGCGGGGTCCTGGGGGGGTTACACGAGAGCTGTTTAGTGGGGATTGTGAGAGGGGCCTTTGAAAAGTTTCTGTTTGAGCTAAGAGCTCAGAGATGTGAATGGGGCTCAGGGCCTGGATGGTTTGGGGTTTGAATCCCGACTGCAGCGTCACAAGATGTCCTGTCTCACTTTTGCGAGCCTCAGTTTCATCCTCTGTGAAATGGGCGGAGGATGAACAGTAACCTTCCTAGTGGGTGGTGGGAAGGAGTTCTGTGTCCACGTGGAGAAGGCCCCGCGTGCCCTCGGCAGTGCCTGTGTGCAGAGTGCGGGTGAGGGCTCTGCTCGCCAGGCCCCTAGCCCCTGCCGGCGCCGCTGGGGCCCGCCCTGCCGTGCTGCTGGGGCGAGTGGCCGCCGGGTCCTGGGGCACGCAGCCCCCTTCTGCAGCAGGCCCGGCTCTCGGGGTGACTCAGGCGGGAGGGAGGGCCCAGGGGCTCTGTGCTCTGCAGGTGCCTGATGCCAGCCCCTGCCGACCGCGCCCTCCATCCGTGACCCTCCCGCCCAGCTGCCCCTGCCAGCGCCGACTGCCGCTCCAGCGCTGTCCGCGCTCCTGCCCCCAGGTGCTGCGGGAGTAGCCTGGCCACCCCTTGGGTCTCCTCTCCCCCCAGGTGGCGGTGCTGGGCGCGGAAGGTGAAGTTGCTGCGGCAGCGTGTCCGCGGGTCCGCGCCTTCCACGCTGAGAGGCGTCCTGGGTCGCCTGGGGGCGCGTGCTGGGGCTGTGGGGCCGCCTGCATCAGCACTTTCTGCTGGCTCTGTCCTCACACCAGCCCGCTCTGGACCCAGGCTTAGCTCCCCCGTCGGTGTGGTCCAGCTTGTGGTCGTGACTGGCCCCGTCGGTCCGTCCCCCAAGTTCCTGGGGGCGTCTCGGAGGGAGGGCAGAGGAAGTGGTCACCACTGTCCCAGCCGCCTGCCGGTGAGAGTGGAAGTGTTAGTTGCTCAGTTGTGTCCAGCTCTTTGCAACCCCTCGGTCTGTCCATCGAATTCCGCAGGCAAGAGTTCGGAAGTGGGTAACCACTCCCTTCTCCCAGGGATCTTCCTGAAGGAAATAGCAACCCACTCCAGTATTCATGCCTGGAAGATCTCACGGACAGAGGAGCATGGCAGGCTCCCATCCATGGGGTTGCAAAGAGTCAGACATGACTGAAGCAACTTAGCACTGCCATTCCCTTCTCCCAGGGATCTTCCTGACTCAGGGATCGAACCCGGGTCTCCTGCATTGCAGCAGATTCTTTACCGTCTGAGCCACCAGGGAAGCCTTCAAGAGTACTGGAATGGGTTGCCGCCCCCTCCTGCAGGGCACCTTCCCCCCTCAAGGGACCCCACCTGAGTCTCACCTCTCCTGCAGGCGTGTTACCGCTGAGCTACCTGGGAAGCCGTTTAGTGAGGCACTTCCAAAACAAACAGGCCTCTGGGCAATGGCAGTTTCCATTCCGAGGCTGGGGCGGGGGGGGGGGGGGGGTGCCTCCCTCTTCCTGCCAGCCTGTGGGCTGACAGGTGCGACCCCAGCGCAGGGCCTCTTCCTGTAGGGGTGCCTCTGCTGGACCCTGTCTCCCAGCTGGGGCTGCAGGGGAGGGTCCTCCCCGCTTCTCCAGCTGACTGTGACCTCTTCTGTTCCCACTTCTGGGCTGACTCGGTGGTGTCACCCGGAGGTCCTCCACGTGGCCGTGGGATGGACCCCCTCTGGGAGGATGGTGTCTGAAGGCGTGGGGCACACACCCCTCCCGGCCCCCCGCTGCCTTGGTTGGTGGTTGTGCACGCTGGGCTCCGCAGCCACGCCTCGGAGTGGAAGGAAAATATGGAAACCGGAGAGGGGCTTCCGAGTGGCTGGCCTGCTCCCTCTGGACAGGGCTTGCTGGGTCTCCAGAGCCCTGATCCACGCCTGCTCAGAGACCTTCGTGCTTTTCAGTGGTTTAGGTGAGCTCCCCTCGTCAGGCCCTAACAGCTGCCAGGGGCTGGGTGTGGAGGGTGGGGAGCTGGATGGGGGGCCAGGGCCTGGGTGTGGAGCGTGGGGAGCTGGGTAGGGGGGCAGGGGCGGGGCCTGGAGGGTGGGGAGCTGGGCGGGGGGGCAGGGGCGGGGCCTGGAGGGTGGGGAGCTGGGCGGGGGGCCAGGGGCTCTGGCCTTTATTGTTGTTCGCTCGCTAAGTCATGTCTGACTTTCTGTGACCCCGTGACTCCAGTACACCAGGCTTTCATCTCCTTGACTGTTTCCCGAGTTTGCTTAAATTCATGTCCTTTGAGTCAGTCACCCATCTCATCCTCTGTGTCCCGCCTCTCTTCCTGCCCTCAGTCTTTCCAGCATCAGAATCTTTTCCATTGAGTTGGCTCTTCACATCAGGTGGCCAGAGGACCGAAGCTTCGGCATCAATCCTTCCAGTAAATGTTGAGGGTTGACTTCCTTTAGGATTGACTGCCTTGATCTTGCTGTCCAGGGGGCTCTCAAGAGTCTTCTCCAATACCGCAGTTCAAAGCATCAGCCCTTCAGCGCTCAGCCTCCCCTATGGTCCAGCTCTCACATCCGTACGTGACCGCTGGAAAAGCCGTAGCTCTGACCGTATAGACCTCTGTCAGCAACGTGACGGCTCTGCCCTTTAACACACTGTCTAGGCTTGTCTGCACAGCATGACCCTCATAAAACCCTTCATTCCCCCTCCCACCCGTGGAAACGGGAAGGAGGCAGTTTCCTTGTTGTGCTGGGTGGAGGGTGTGGTTCCACACAGCCCAGAGGCCCCTGGTACAGGGCCGGCCCAGGAGGCCTGGAGAGGTTGGCATCCTTCTTGGTCCTCGTGTGCCAGGTGCTGGTTAGGACCAGAGCGCTCTCTTGGGGGCATTGTCAGCCCTCTGGAAGTGGAGCCTCTGAGTCTCTCAGAGAGGGACTTGAGCTGCTGAGTTTCAGGTTCTTTCCTGTGGGGCCAGCGCTGACTTGAACCCGTTTTTGGCTCCGCAGGGCCTGGGCCCTGGGTCAGGTGAGGGATCCTTGCGTTGGCGTTGCCGCAGCCCCAGGAGCAGGCTGCCTGCCAGCGGGGCTCAGCCTGGAGCCATCTCACCGTCCAGCTGGGCAGGGCCTGGGGCTGTGCCCTGCTGGGGTGCCGCTGGCTCCCAGTGGGCAGGAGTGCCGCTCGGCGCGGGTGGGGAAGGTGCTGGTTGGCCTGCGTCGGCCAGGAGGTGGCAGCAAGACCGTCCCTGGCTGGGCTGGGCTGGGCACGGGGTCTTGTAGTCACTCGCGGGCCTGCTCTTTGCAGAGCCGTCTGGCTGTTTATGACTGAGGTGAATCCTTGCTATTATGTTGGCCAAAAAGTTCCTTCAGTTTTTAAATACGAGAAAGAAAACACAGGTTTTAATTTTCATCCAGAACTTTATTGAACCGTTTTCAAGGTAGTGGAGCAAGACGACTTCCCGATTTCATCTTTCTAAACCTTCTGTATCTTTTTGAGCAAAGAACTGTCGCGTGTGCCTTTTCACAGTCTGCCAGGGGATTGAGTGTTTTCCATTTGCAGAATTTTTAACAACCAAATAAAGGGAAATCTGAAGGTGCAGTGTCTGATGGATGCGGAGATGAACCGAAACTTCCCAGCCCTGGTCACCACGGAGACGCACAGCCCTGGCCAGCCCGGTGTTGTAAGGGGATCTGATCCCAAGTGTCAGGATGAATGGGACTTATTCTTAAAGAGACAGGGAGAAGCAGAGACAGGAACTGGGAGGTGCTGGCCCCCAGCTCAGGGCGCTCTCTCCCCGGCGCGCCCAACTCTGCGTCTCCCCTGGGCGCAGGCTCTCCTGCCGAGAGGGGCTGTGGCCGTGCGGGAGCCCGAGCAGCGCACCCGAGGCGCAGCTGCCTGTGCGTGTGTCCAGGCCGAGGGAGCCGGGGGCTGGGTGTGCGTCTGTGGGCTGCAGCCCTGGCAGGGCCTGGGGATGGACCAGAGCTCATGTCCCTGCCCTCCCCTTCCTGGCTGTGTGCCCGTGTGTACACACACACACAGACACACACACACAGACACACACACACACACACTCTCTCTCTCTCTCTCTCTCTCTGTGTTGGGACTATGCATGCCATTTAGTTGATTCTGTTGGGAAAGGAATTCCGTTCTCGCTGCCCTCACAGAGTGGGGCTCCCAGTCCAGGCGCATGTGGGCCCTGGGGCCGTGGGGAAGACGGCAGGGGCGGGGCGCACGGAGAGCCTGGGCCAGTGCGGTCCTCCAGGTGAGCTCGTGCCGTGCCCGGCCCCTCCTGGGTGTTGGGAGTGACGGCAGGAGGCAGGGCTGAGCTGTCCCGAGGGAGAGACTGTGGACACCCCGCTGCCCACGTCTGGTCCTCTGTCCTGTGGTCTCTTAGCTTTTGAAGGTGGTGAGTGAACAGAGAAGGACTCCACAGAAGAGAGCGCAGGCTGTGGCTGCCCCGGGCTGCCCCGCCTCTCCCTCATCTCGGTTGCTGCCCCGGGCGCAGGATGACTCTCTGGGAGGACCTTGTCCTCTTGGAGGACCTTCTTGCTGGGAGTGTGGGGTGGTTGGCGTCGTGACCATCCTCCCTTGTCCAGCTGGCAGCGTGTTGTCCGGGGGCGCTCAGGGCTGGGGCTGCCCATGTTCCTGAGCATCCCTGGCATGGGGTGTGTGCGGAGAGGGGGGGCCGCGGCTTTTTCCCAGCACAGGGCTCTGCCCCTCCCCTGAGAGGAGGTGGGCCTCTGGTGGCCGGGGCAGCGTGGGACCTCCCTTCTGGATGCTCTTCTCTCCCACAGCCCAGGAGCCTCACTCCCACAGCCCAGCAGCAGGCGGGCACCAGGGCGGCGGGCACCAGGGCAGCTGGCCTCGGGGCTTTGGGCCCATGGCCTCTGGTCCCAGGAGAGGCGCCAGGAGCAGGGCTCACTCCCACCCCCCGCCCATGCCGTCCACAGGTCAGGTGAGCTCGGGGTCACTCACGGCTGCTCCCTGAGCCCTGGCACCCGATGGGGAGGCTCCAGCCCCAGCCCTGCAGACTGGTTCTGGCTGGGAGGAGTTCTCTGCGAGGCGCCTGCTGTGTGGAGGTGTTCTCATGGCCGCGGTCATGTCCACTAGCTTCACAGATGTGGACATGCTCACGCCCACTGAGCGCTTAAAGTGCTGGGGCGCGTGGCGGAGGCCCTGTGGGTCCCGCCCGTCGTCACAGGCTGTCCCCGCCCCCCCCGCCCGGCCTGCTCCCGCCCCCTGGAAGCAGAACGCTGGGCTGGGTCCGCGTGGCCCTGTGCAGGGGCCCGGGTCTGGGGGTGCTGTCTGCAGAGTGCCCGTGGCGGCGGCCCAGGCGCTTCTCCGGGCGCGGGCCTGCAGCAGGGGTGGGAAGTGCTTTGTGATGGAAACCCTTGTTTTTGAGCACATTCTCTTGTTCCTGCGGGAAGGCCTCCTACCTTCTTGGCTGAAGAAGTGCTGGGCTCAGCTGAGTTCTGAGAGCTCTGGCGTTTATAATTCGTACAAAAATAAGCGTGTCCTCTTGTTGTGACCTTGCTGGCTCTTGTGCACTTCCTTCCAGGCCAGCCGAGGGTAGCCGGGCTTAACGTGCGGTGGTCAGCCCCGCCAGGCAGGAAGGACCCGTGAACCCTGGCTCGTACGCGGCCGGGGTGTTGGGTGCTCTGTGCCCTTTCTCCTCGTGCGTTGCCTCCTCACTGGACGTGTGGGTGTAGGTGGGAGCGTTGGTGGTTTGCGGGCCCTGAGTCTGAGCTGTCGCCAGGAGGACAGCGGGCCCTGGTTCACAGTAGACGGCCACTCTCTTGTGAGGTGGCGCCATGTAAGGCGCAGCCCGCCACCTGCCGTGGAGCTCGTGGAGCTCACATCTGCTCACGCGCCGTCCTGGGCCCTGCCCAGCCATCGAGCTGGGGCCCTCCGGGCCCGCATGGCCGTCCACACGGTTGAGGGCAGGGGCGTGCACAGGCCAGCCCAGGGCCCCCGCCCCCCGCTCGGCTCCTGCTTGGGGACTGAGGCAGGTCCAGCTGCCCTCCCAGGGGTGCAGGCGTGCTTGTGGGGCCGGCGTGGACCCTTTCAGGACGGAGCAGCAGGGGCCTGATGGGGTCTGCCGTCAGCCTGCCCCTGTCTGCACAGCCAGGACCTGCGGGCACAGGGCTGACCCGGGGCCAGCACGGCCGGCCCTGCACGTGGTGCTCAGAGGCCCTTCCTCTGCCGCCAGCCGGGTGGCCGCGGCTGCTCTCTCAGGTCTCCAGGCCTTAGGCTGGCCCTGCCGCCTCCCCCTGGGGGCCGTGGCTCCTCGCGGGTAGGGGGCCACGTCCTCACGTCTCTTCCTGTCATGCCTGCAGTGGTGGCTGCGTTGTAGGAGCAGGCGCTGCTGCGAGGGTGCGGCGAGCGCGTCTCCACAGGGCCCTTGGCCCGCGCCTGCCCAGCGGGGGTGGCAGAGCAGGGCTGGGTGCGCGGCTGTGTTTGCCCAGCGTCCATGGGCCTTACGGCGTCAGTGCCATCGGGACCCTGGGCCTGCGGCGTCCCCAGCCTTCTGCTGATGGGCTGCAGTCAGCGTCACAGGCTCCTCCGGCAGCACCGCAGACGGGAGAGCAGTGGTGATCACGGGCCGGCCCCCGCCCCCCCCCCCACCTCCCCCGCCGTCCACCGGGAGCGGCTCGCAGGTAGCATTGTCACGGCCCCCGCCCACCGGGAGCGGCTCGCAGGTAGACTGCAGTTTTCTCAGTGTTTTTCTCAGAAGTCTGGGTCACGTGGTCTCTAATGAAAACAATAAAATGTCCCTCGAGTGAGGTTTGGAGGGTCTGGGCTAGAGGCTGCACCCTGGCCCTTGCGAGCCTATGCTGGAGCAGGCAGGGGCCTGACTGGTTGCGCGGCCCACGGCCCTGCCCGCGGGACCTGACCCAGGAGTCGCCTGTGGGCGGTGTGATGACACCGGGTCACGGCTTCCTGGGCGCCCTCCGGGTGGGCCCACGGTGCCATGGGCTGACCCAGCTCCAGGGCCTCGGGCCCTCCTAGACCCAGGCACCCATGGGTGGGATTGGGGAGCGCATGTCTTTATCTTTGGTTCGCACCTTCTGCAAACCAGCAGAGTACTGACCGGGTCGTGCCCCTGCCCAGAAGGCCTTCTGGACGCCCTTGTCTGAGGGCTGGGGTCCTCATCTCCCTCCGTCCCCACCCGCACCCGTGGGTGCCCCTGCCCTGAGCCTCTGACGCCGAAAGCCCTGCCTGTGCTCCTCGGCTTGGAGAACCTCCCGCCTGCCCGCCCAACTCCTGTGCGGCTTTCTGGTCACAGCGTTTAGAATAGTTGACCTCCAGCTTCAGGGCCCAGACGCAAATGAGGGCAAGGATCGAGCTTCCCAGCCGTCTTCGTAAAGGCGCTCGCCCTGTCCGTTAGGGAAATGAAGGGGCCTTGCCTGGCAGTCCGGTGGCTGGGCTCTGGGTTCCACTGAAGGAGCGTGGGCCAGGCCCTGGCTGAGGAACCAAGAGCCTGCATGCTACGTGGCATGGCCAGAACAAAAAAATTAAGAAAATGATCCCATTTCCAGTGACGTTGAAAAGAATAAAATATTTATGAATAAACTAAGGAGGTGAAAAATTTGTATATTGAAAACTATAAGACATCAGTTAATTAAATTGAAGGCATAAAAGATATTCTGTGTTCATGGATTGGAAAAACTACCAACGGTTAAAATGCCCACACTATCCAAAGCAACCTAGAGGTTCAGCGTAATCACTGTCAAAATTCCAATGGCACTTTTTACAAAAACATAAAAAATGATTGTGGAATTTGTGAGGAAAAACAGAAGACCCCAAACCAATTGTGAAAAAGAACAGAGTTGGAGGCATCACACGCAGTGATCTGAAACCATGTTAAAAAGCTGCACGAACCAAAACAGCGTGGTGCTGGCACCAAAACAGGTGAAGGTCAGTTGAACAGAGTTCGCAGCCCCGGGGCTGGGGGCGGGGGGACAGCCGTGTGTGGGGCTGGTTAATTTACAACAAAGGAGCCAAGACTATACAACAGGCAGGGGGTGGTCTCCCTAGTAAATGCACGTGCGGAAGAATGAGGCTGGGCCGTTGTCTTTCGCTGCACGCAAAAATGAGCTTAAAGTGGATTAAGTCTTTGAACCTAACACGTGAAACCTTAAAACTTGCAGAAGAAAACAGAGGCAGTGTGTTGACGTTGGTCTTGGTGATGATTTTTTTTTTGCATTTGACCCCAGAAGGAAAGGCAGCAGCAGGAAAGATCGGTGGGGCAGCGTTAGCGAGTGCCTGAGGCAGCCTGGCGCGGGTGAGAAGGGCAGCCGGCCGCCCGCCTGACCCGGGCTCCAGACCCAGACACACCGGGAGCTGAGGCGCACAGGAGACCTAAACAGACACTTCCCGAAGCAAGTACACAGAGGCCGACAGGCGCACGAGAAGGTGCTCCGCATCACTCATCAGGGAAACGCGCGTCAAAACCACACCGAGATAGCACCTCACTCCTGCCAGAATGGTACCAGAAAGAAGACGAGAGGTCTCGAGGCTTGGCGCGGATGTAGCGAAAAGGAGGGCTCTGCAGGGTTGGGAATGTCAGCTGGCACGGCCGCCGTGGAGAACAGCGCGGAGGGGCCTCAGGGAACAGAATGGAACTGGCGGCTGGTGCAGCAGCCTGCTGTTGGGAGTGTATCTGAAGGAAGTCGCTTTCTTGAAGAGAGTTCTCTACGTCCGTGTAGACGTCTCTACGTCCACTGCAGCGCTAGTCGCCGTTGCCAAGATTCGGAAGTGTCTTCAGTGTCGATTGGTGGGCGAACGGATGGGGAAAACGTGGCCCACGCGTGTGCGCAGAGACCCCTAAGGAGGGGAAAGGCCAGCCGCCTGGGGAGGCGTGGTGCACGCGGCCCTCGCAGAAGGCACGTCCAGACCCCATCAGAGGACAGAGGGAGGGGCGGGGGGGTGCGCCCCAGGCCCCTGGGGAGAGCCTGGCCGCGCTGCTGGTGGCTGTAGTCGAGGGGCTGTCCACGACGCAAGACCGCCCATCTCTGCTGGCCTCACGTAAGTGGACAGGCACATGCACGGAGATACCCCGAGGGGGAGGGCAGACCCCCTTTACCCTTAGCGTGCGCGTGTGCAGGCACCACCTTCCCGAGAAGCGGGCCGAAGCCCTACTCAGGTTGAGGCGCAGGGCAGTGTGGACGAAACAGGGACGAGAGGCTGCCGGGAGCAGCCTGGCTGCCGCTCCAGGGCCAGAGGCAGAGGCTGGAGACAGGCGACGGGGACGTGAAGGGCGCTCGGCCGTGTCCGACTCTTTGCGACCCCATGGACTGTCCCTGGAACTCTCCAGGCCAGAATACTGGAGTGGGTAGCCTTTCCCTTCTCCAGGGGATCTTCCCAACCCAGGGTTGGAACCCAGGTCTCCTGCCTTGCGGGCAGGTCCTTTACCAGCTGAGCCACCAGGGAAGCCCAGGAATACCAGAGTGGGTAGCCTGGCCCTTCTCCAGCGAGATGGGTCGCCGTGTAGACATCGGCTGCGTGAGCGACTCAGCCTGTTTCTTACTGAAGGGTTTTGAAAGCAGCCTCTGTTGATGAAAATCAGTCAGATCCTTCCTTCTGGTCTCTGCTGATTCTGGAGTGTTTAGGTTGAAGCTGTTCGCGAGTGAAGGCCGCCCCCGCGCTCCTGTCTGCAGGCCCTGCCTCTGCTCTGGGTCGCTGGCTGGTGGCATTGGAGCCCCTGGATCTGATTGTGAGGTCAGGGGGCCAGTGCCCACTGGGGTTTCTGGGTAGGCTTTGCTCCAGCGTGCTTCCTGTCCCAGCAGGCCTCACGTGACCCCCTGGAGACCCTCCCAGTAGAGACCTGACGTGTGCTGGGGGGGGCCGGCTGTCCCCGCGGCACCCCCCTCACAGGTTCGCAGAGCCTGCTGGACCCCGGGTAGTTCCTCCTTCCATCCCGTTCAGCGCCTCGCTCTTCCCTGCTGCTCCACCGGGTGGCCAGCCATGCCCAGAAGGGCCCCCGCCCGCGTCGCCGTCCCCGCGCTCCTGCAGCATCGGGCCCCTCCAGCCGTCCCTCTGGAGGCAGGCAGGGAGGGCTCACGTCTGTGCGCCGGCCTCTGGGGCCGGCCTGGGGCGGTGCCCGCTGCAGCCTGCACTGCGCCCCCCTCTGCCGCCCCTGGCACCACGCCAGTATCCCCGCACAGCAGGCTGCCCTCGGTCAGGGCCTCTGCTGAGACAGGTCTGCCTGGCCCTCTGCCTTGGAGGGGAGCCGAAGCTGCCCCTTTGGTGGGTCCCTGTGGTGTGAGCGGGACTGCGCCCTGCAGAGCTTCCTGTGAGCCGCTGGGGTCTGAGGTGTGACAGCAGCCCCTCTGTGACGGGAACAGAGCCAGTGCTGGGCTCCAGGGCAGCTCAGATGGGGCAGCTTGCGGCCTCCCCCGCTCAGCCACCCTGGGTGACCAGGGACCTGGGGAGACGGAAGCACCCCTTCGGCCTCCTGGGAGCCGGCAGACAGCCGAGCGAGGCGCCGCCTCTCGTTCCAGGTGTCCCCGGGCCCCGGGGGAGTGTCCTCCTGGGCCGTGGTGGCCCGGGGCCTGTCCTCCGCACTCAGAGGAGCCAGCGAGAGGCGGTGCCGGCCTCCTGCAGCAGCCACACGCAGGACGAGCGCGCTCTGCAGAGCCCGACGTGGCCTCTCTGAGAGCCGGCCGGAGGCACTCCCTTCTGGAACTCAGGGTCTCGCTGCCCAAGTCGGCCTCGGGCGCACACTTCTGCTCACTGTGTGTCTTGTTCTTCTTCACGGACTGAGGGGGAGAGAGCAGGTGTGAGCCTTCACCTTTCTGGGGTGTGGACACGGGGACGAAGGCCGCAGGCCAGCCTGGAGCACAGGCGCTCTGGCCGTGACGCCTCTGAGGAGACGCTTTGTCCTGTCAGCCCTCTAGTGGCCCCACATCAATATACACGAGGCTGGATAAACGCTTGATTCCTTGCCTCTGCTTACCAGCTCTCAGAATTAAGTGCTGATTCTGTAACGCCTTCTCCAAGTAACCAAGAAGGCGTAAAGTGTGCACCCCACTGAGAATTGATGGGCTGAAGCCGTCTCCGTCTTGCAGGCTGCTGCAGCTCCGATCCTCCCTGATGGTCAGTCTGCCCCGTCCGTGGCCTCTGGGCGCTTATTCAAGCTGGTTCCCAGCCTTGTGACAGTGACTCTCGGGGCCTCGGAGAGTGACCCCGCTCTCTGCTGTGACAGTGAAGCCCCGGCTGCGGCCTGCCTTTCCTCCGGGGAGCCCTGGTTTCTTGTGGTGGGAATGGCTCGTGGAGACCATGTTCCCGGTGCCGGGGGCGCCCACTGCTTTGGGATGGTCATCATCTCTGGGACTTCCTGGGGAACAGACAACGCGTGGAAAGACTGAAGGTGGCCTGGAGCCGCGCTGGCCCTCCCCATCCCATTGCAGGGCCCAGGACTTCCGTGGGAGACCTGGCCCGTTCTGTGGCTGTGCCTCACCGTGCTGAGGGGCCAGGGGCCTCTCCTGCCAGCGCGGTGCGCTGCTAACAGCGGGGCTGGAGCAGCGGGCTTCCCGGCGGCCCTCAGTCCTGTCTGGGCTTTCCGTTGTCTCTGAGGTGGGCTTCTCTCCAGGAGGGTGTGCTGCTAACCGATTATGTGCCGAGAGGCAATGGTTCTCTGCTGTCGGTCTGAGTCTTTGTAATTCTGATTCATGATTATGGTGGTTCTGTCCTGGCTTTTTAATTTTCCCTGATTTTTAAAACAGTTTTGGAATTAATAGGTAATAGTGTTTATTTTCAGGGGTAGATCTTTCTGACATGCTGTCCTGGTATAGAGGCTGTTCTGATTCTTACTTACTCATTCTCTGTGTGTCCTTATTGAAAGAGAGCTCCACTTTAAAAAACACGTCATTTACTCCCCTCTGAGCTCGTCTCTGACTGCGCCGGGTCCTCGTCGCTGTGTCCGGGCCTGCTCTAGTGGCGAGCGTGGCCGCTCTGGTGGCCGTGGGCAGGCCTCTCGTCGCGGTGGCGTCTCCTGTGGCGGAGCACAGGCTGTCGGGGTGCGGGCCTCCTGGGCTCCGTGGCCCCCAGGCTCCAGAGCGCAGGCTCAGTAGCTGACAGACGGGCGCAGTCGCCCCTCAGCGTCTGCGGTCTCCCTGAGTCAGGAGTCGGGCCTGTGTGCCCGCGTTGGGGGTGGGGTCTCAGCCTCTGTGCCGTCCCCTGTTGTTCTCTAGTAACTTTGGATCAGACTCCACCCGCCACCCTTTCTTTCGATCTCTTTAAACAGAGCGAGTCTTGTGTGCGAGCCTGTGTGCGCTGGGTGGAGTGCTGGCCTCTTCAGCTTTGCGCTCTAGAGGTCCCACTTCTGCTGTCCGAAGTGTCAGAGTTGGGCTGGGCTGCCTCCCCATCCAGGCTCCCCCAAGAAAGGAGCTGTGTGGGTTGGCCCGGGCTGGCCTGTCCACACCGGTAGACCTCGCCGCGCGGGGCCCGCCTGAGCCCAGACGCCCCTGTGCTGGGCGCCTCCTTGCTTCCCGGGCACGTGTCTTCGGTGGCGGGCTCCCTGGCGTTCGCAAAGGCCCTTGCCCTCCTGGCTCTCTCCACGCAGCGTGCTGCCCCATCATGTGCGTTACGCGCCGAGATGTTTCCTGTGGTTGTCTCCGCACGTGTTGAGAGCCCTCTGTGAGAACGTCAGCAGGGACACCGAGCAGCTTCTCTGCCCGTGGAGGGAGTCGCGTGGGGGCTGCTGCCCCCAGAGCCACACAGGTGCCCCCTGCGGTCCCCTCGCCCCTCAGCTCCTCTTTCTCTGCGTGGCAGCAGTCTGGTTTCCCACCTGCCTGCTCTGCCCGGGGCAGCTGTGGTCACAAAGCTCCCTGACCCGCTGCGGGCCCTGGGTCCGGAGCAGCAGGAGTTTGATCGTCTGTGTGGGCTGTCCCTGTGTGGGTGAGAGGCTGGGGTCGGGCCTCTGAAGGGCTCCAGGGAGACCCAGAGTGGGGAGCCTGACCCAGAGCGGGGAGCCGCTGCCCCAGCTCCACGTCTAGGTGCCAGGGTGCAGAGCGGCCAGTGCCAGGCTCGAAGCTGAGCCGAGGCTGGAGGGAAAGACGGGAGGGAACCAGGTGCAGCAGAAAGGCCCCGGGCGGGCCCGCTCTCCAACTCAGTGTTTTTCTCATCGACCTGTCTTGACTCTTAAACCACCAAACCCACTGATCTGGAGAATTGCAGGCCTGGAAAGCGCAGGCCCAGTGCCATGCTGGAGCCTGGGACGGACACAGGAAGGGAGCCACGGGGCCGGGGTGGCGAGCTGGGCAGCGGTGCGGGGTGTCGGTGTGACAGCTCTGTAAGACGTGTTTGGGAAGGGCATTTATTCGTTAAGTGGACACTTTGAATAACTGTCTGAGGTAGAACTTGAAAAGCAGCTCTGAAAATAGCAGCCTTCATTTGAAGTTCGCAGCCAGCCTGTAGAAACACGGATCCGTTGGACACGCTTGAGGGCCGCGCGCTTGGGGGGCGCTTCCCGTTGGCTGTCTCCAGGCACAGCCCGGCTTCTCTAGCGACGGCCTCCTCAGCACCGCCGCCGGCCCCGGTGCCCGCTGCGCTTCTGCACTGGGCTCTCATGTGCCCCCTGCGTGTACAGAAAGGACCCCCAGCGGACGCCCTTGGCCAGCAGGGCCCAGGCCCTGTGCGGACCGCCGCAGACGGAGGGCCAGAGGCCGCAGCCGCCTGTTCTGGAGGCCTCTGTCCAGCTGTAGTCATGACCGCTGGTAAATGCATCCTGTCACGTGGCCTAGGGCGTGCTGCGTGTGCGCGCGTGTGGTCTGTGTGCCCGCTGCGTGCAGTGTCGGGCGGGGCTGAGCCGCAGCCCGACCCGGCCTTGGGGCCACTGCTGTTGGGATGGGCCTGGGCTGAGCACAGCCCCACCTGGGGGTCCCTGGGCGCTGGGCCCCCAAGGCGCTGGGACCTGGCTGGTCCTCCACAGTCTCTGGCAGCCACTGTCCACAGTGAAGGGGGCGGCATGGGGCCCCCTGCAGCTCTGGGGCAGTCCCTCCCCCTGGCCTCTCCTCGTGGGGGCCCCACACCCCTTCCTCTCTCCGAGCCCCACCCCGAAGCCCCTCAGAGCTCACCGCCGAGCTCGGGACCCTTGCCTTTCATATCCTCCACTCCCGGAACCCACAGCGGTGAAGCATGTCAGTGCGCGAGGGGAGGCTTTTCCCAAATAGAAGTCCCGTCCCGCGTCCCTCCTCGGGCCGAGCCTTCCCCTGAGCCTCAGTGGCGCCGGCCAAGAGCTGCGGGGTCTCGGGGGGCTGCTGTGTGGGGCTGTCCGGCCCGCGGGTCCTGGTGGCCCCCACGCCGATGGCACGGGCTGTGGGGCCCGGCCCAGGACGCGGAGGCATGGAGGCCGTGGAGGAGACGGGTGAGCTCAGGAGGGTGGGTCTGTTCTGGCTCTGCACCCCCGACAGCCGTGCCACCCCGTCTGGGGCGGTCGCTCCCTGGTGCTGTCACGAACACCGTTGTCCTTGCTGCTTGTCTTCGGGACCCGCGGCTGGGACACGGGCTCCCGCGCCTTCTCTCCCCGGCCGGCTGGCTGGCGGCCGGGCCCTGCCCTGGCTGCCGCCCCCCACCGTCTTCTCCGGCCCTGTCTGCTGAGGGGAGCATCTCTCCCGGCGCGGTGTTTCTTGTCAGTGGGGCTGAGCCTGCTTCGACGCCGTCATTACCTTTTTTCATGAGCCTTTGGCAGGGTCTTGGGGTGCTCTTGGGGTTCACGTGCTTGCTGTGGGGAAAGGGTTTTGCTTGCCCCTTCCTTCAGCCGCACTCACCATGCTGAGGGATCTCCTCCAGGAGGCAGAAGCCGCGCATCCCAGTGGAGCAAGACCTTGGAAGCAGCTGGTGCTCGGCGCCTTGTTTGCACAGTGGGAAGATGTCCTTTCCTTCCCACAGCCACGCTTGCTGGATCACTGTCCTTGCCTTCGGCACCTGCGTTCTGCTCCTGTGGAAAATGCTCCCCCACGTCGTGTATCCTGGGGGCCCAGGCGGTGCAGAAGCTCTGCCAGCCGGGAGTTGGCTGGACTGCCCCGCAGCTATCCCATGGGGAGGGGGCGCACTGGGAAGTGCTGGCCGCTCTCCGCCTCAGCCCACCCAGCCCGCTCTGCACGCCTCTGGGCTGGTCTAGGGGCACCCCGGAGGCGGTCTGACCCGCCTCGCGTTCTCCGGGCGGGGGCGGGGATGGGGAGACTCGGGGAGCTCCGCCTGTGGCCCCTGCGTCCACCAGAGGGCGCGCCGGACACGCAGGATGCCCGAGCCCGGAGCCCCGGGGCCGGGCTTCAGACCGCGGCGCGGGCCGGCGGAGCGGGGAGCGGGGCCCCGCGTCCACGCGGGCTGCGCGGCGCTGCCGCTCTACTGGGTGGGCGTGGCACGGGGGGGTTTGGTGGGAAGGTGGGAGCCTCGGGTTCTGGGTCCCACCTGCATGGGGCGGGGCAGGGCCTGGAGATGGGGTCTCCCGGCAGCATCAGTGTCTCAGTGTGGGTGTCTGAACGGGGAAGTAGCTGTTCGGCCTTCGACAGCCCTACTGCTGGCCTCCTTCATTGTACCGCGCCCGCGCCTACGCCCCCTCCCCACCCCCGCCGTCCCCACTGGGATCCTGTTTGGGGGAGTCTTGGCAGCTCGTGAGTACCTCCTGCCTGGAAGCACCCCTCAGGTGAGGGCCCTCAGGGGCACGTGTCCATCCTGTGCCCCGTGCTCTAGGGAGCCCTGGCCACCACGGGGGGCTGGCTTCAGTGCCGGCCCGTGTTTGAGCAGCTAAGGGCCACCAAGGCCAGGGGCTGCGTTTCGCCAGTCACTGACCTTCAGTGAAGTTTTTGTCAATACTTCCCAGAATCCTCATGAAAGCAGCAACCCCCGGCAGAGCGCACTGTCCGCTGTACCCATTCTGCCACGGTGGCCTGAGACCTGGGGCAGGTCATCCAGCGTCAGGGACTCCGCCTGTGGCCTCAGCAGAGGGGGCGGGGACCTCCCTGAGCCGCAGAGGCCTCCTCCACGTGGTTTCGGAATCCCGAGGGGGGCGGTGGCTGGTGGCGGTGTGGTCCTGTGAAGGCAGGGTGGCTGAGGGGCCGCGAGCAGGAGGCTCCCCAGGGCCTCTTTCTGGGTGGATGTGGACGTGCCTGCTGCCCACATGGCCTGCCCTTCCTGTGCAGGCAGGAACCTGAGTTCCCAGCCCCGGCCTGCCTCCGGCCAGAGAGTCCAGAGGGTGGCGGACCTGTACTCTGTGCTGGCCTCTGGGCACGTCTCCGTGAAGACACAGGCGTCCATTTGGAAGCCTTGGGCAGGGCCTTGGGTTTAGCCCACGGCCTTGGACAGGATGCAGGTAGCCCACTGACCCTTAGGGCTGGGTCCCAGGGTTCTCTGACTGGTATTTGAGGATGAGGGATGGAAGGAGGGGAGTCGGGCAAGGCTGAGCTGTGCGGGGACACTGTTAAGATGAGTTTTCTCTGAAGCCCACTGGGCCCATAGGCAGGGTTGGCCCACGTCCGTGAATCTGCCTGAACTGGGTGGGAAGCCTTGCCCACAGGTGGGTGGAGGAGGGGTGTGGGCAGCTTGTGAGCACCCCCTGTCTGGAAGCACCCCTCAGGTGAGTGGCAGCTTTGGGGGGCTGTCAGAAAGGGGAGAGCCCAGGGGCCCCATTGGAGGGGAGCAGGGGCCGCCCGCCAGTGTCCTGTCGTGTTGGCCCCTTTGCTTGAAGAGAGCGGACTTTGCGTTTGTGTGTTGAATCTGCTCCCTCTCCAGCCCCGCTGGAATGAGAGCTGAGGGCTCTGGAAAGGCAGAGACCGATGGGAACAAAGCAGGGAGACAGCAGAGTCAGAAGTTGGAAGGCTGGCGATCAGGTGGAATGCAGGCGAGAGGAAGCGGAAGTCTGAGGAGCCTGGCGGGGCCCTCGGGACCTCCGAGGGGCTGGTTGGCGGTCTGGAGGTGCGCAGGAGCAGCTGGACAGCCTGCTCCCTCCTGCTTGCCTTGAACCCGAGTGTCACTGTCCTGAGAGCGCGCATCCTGGGACCGCGCCAGGGCCTCCGCCGTGCAGAGCCAACGGACACAGCTCCCAGCCCAGCCTGTGTCCAGGGCCCCGGCGCCTGCCGTCCACTCCCCGGGCGGAAGGATGGCGTCTGACCCGCCCGGGAGAAGAGCCCTCCAGACACCGGACAGTGGAGGGGTGGGTGTGCACCCTGCGTGCGGCCTGAGCCAGCCCTGCCCCCCCTCGCCCCCCTCAGCCCCCCACACGAAACTGTCGGTGAGCTCCTTGGGGCCCATCGTTAAATTTGAGTGGATGGCCAGGAAGCACCCCGTGTCTCATGGACTATGGGAACAGGAAGGCAGAGACCAACACCAGTAGAAAAAGAGGGAGCGGACGGAATACACAGATGGGCTGGTACTGCTGTTAGTCTCCTGAGAGGCCTGCAGGACCCAGAGGAGCCCCCGGCAAGTGAGAACCGACCAGTAGAGAAGAGGAACGCCCAGAGAATTAACAGGAGCGCTTGGAGGCTGGAGCTGTGATGACAGGGGGCAGTCGTGGTAAAGAAGAGGCGGCGAGTTGGGGGTATTTCCCAGCTGGGCCACAACGTCAGGTATGGCACCAGGTCGGCGGTGGTGAAGATGTCGGCGCGTCGGTGCAGGGGCCTCTGAGCCATGGCGGGGTTCCAGAAGAGGGGCTTTGAAGCAACTTAGAAAATTTCTAGAATCACAGGAAGCGAGTTGAGACTGAGTAGGCTCACCCCATGCCCCACAGAGTGAAAGCTTCCCCGCTCCCACCAGGAAACACGCGTGGGACCTTCAGAGCATGGGATAAGGGAAGGATTTCAGAGACCTTCAGAGGGGAACAGAGCAAAACTAACCAGGAATCTGAACAAAATCCAATCCGGAAACTAAAAAACAAGGAATTCCAAAGTGGAAGTCATTTCTCATCAGCCGAACTATGAATCCAAGGCGAGATCAGAATGGAGTGCTTTCCACCTGCGAACCCTGGAAAGCTAGCGCTTCTCCACCCTCTTTCGGGAAGCTCGCTGCTGAGGAGGCCCAGCGCCAAAGGGACAGGAAGGGGGTCCTGGGAGGCGGCGCAGCCTAGCAGGCGGCTGGGGGCGAAAGGGGCCGAGGCTGCCCTCCTGGGCTCCCTGTCAGGAACCCACCTGGGAAGCATCGCGGCGGCGGCAGGTTCTGTCCGAGGAGTCCGACCCTTGTTGGGGGCCTGTCCTTACTCAGAACTCCCTCAACTCGCCCTCCCACCAAAGCTGTCGTAAAAGCTGAAAATACGGAAGGCTGAAAAGGCATTCAGCACCTCTGGCCTCACCTGCTTCAGACATGCCCAGAACTCGCACAGCAGCCCCCACGGGGGCTCACACAGAGCCCTGCCCCCCCCCCCGCCCCCCCGGGGACAGGCCTGCCCAGAACTCGCACAGCAGCCTGCACGGGGGCCGGACTGTCTCACACAGAGCCCTGCCCCCCCCCGCCCCCCCGGGGACAGGCCTGCCCTGGGCCCGACGGCCACGCGGGACAGCAGCCTGGCAGGCAGGCAGGTGCCGCCAGGTCCCCCCGCGTGCCCTGTGTCCACGACTGGAAGCTGCTCCACCAGCCTGGCGCCTCAGGCGCCCCTGGGTCACGGGGACATCTCCCTGGACGTGACGGGGCTCTCCCAGACACTCGACGGGGTGTCCCTGGAGGCGGTGGGGGCCAGCCTGGGGCGCTCACCGTGGGAGGGGTGTCACCCTCCGTCCCCGCCGAGCTCCCAGCCTGTCTTCTCTCGGGATTCCTTCCTCTTGGGAAGCTTCCCTACAGCCCTGCATGAGCAGTGCGCCTCGTCCGCCTCTCTGACATATTCCTCCGGGATGTCTGTTTCTTGATTGGATTCTAGCATTTCAGATTCAGAGGAGTCCCAGTATCTGTGCTTGAGCGCCTGTTGGGGTCGGGCCCCGTGCAGGGAGGCGGCTCCCCCAGCCTCCTTCCCGTGCACCGCTGCTAAGTCGCTTCAGTCGTGGCCGACTGTGCGACCCCATAGACAGCAGCCTACCAGGCTCCCCCGTCCCTGGGATTCTCCAGGCAAGAAACTGGAGTGGGTTGCCATTTCCTTCTCCAGTGCCTGGGCTAAATGTTGCCTCCGATGTGTTTATACCAGCGGGGAGGGTGGGGTGACTTGGCAGGACCCACCTCAGCCTTTTCTCAGGCAGCCCGGGCTCTGTGCCTGCTGGGCTTGGGAAGGCTCATGGGGGGAGGCGACAGTCCCTGTGTCCGGGCCAGCGCTTTGGGGGGTCAGGAGTGGCGGCTGCGTGACCTGGGTGCCCCGTAGTCAGTGGCGACCCAGGGGCCACTCGCTGGGTTTCACCAGCCTCTCACCGGGGGGCAGTTGGCTTGGCTGGAGCCTCACACGAAGCTGACGGCCTGCTCCCGTCCCCTAGCCCATGGGGTGCCGCCTGCCTCCTGCTCCCGTCAGGTGCTCTTCCTGCTTGGCTGCCACTTGCTCAAGTGCCCGGGCATTTCCGAGCTCCGCCTGGCAGCCAGGCCCAGGGGGCCACTCCGCCCCAGCCGCATGTCTTCTCTGCCCTCCTTGGCGGGCGGTCCGGGGGTGGTGTGCCGACACGGGATGGATGCGGAGGGAACCCAGCACTCAGCCTCGGGCGGGCGAGGCTAGCGGGGCTCCTGTTTGCCCGGGCTGCATGAGGTGGGGGACTGCCCTTCTCCCCGTTAGTGTGAGGAGCTGGGCAGCTTCCAGGAGCCCTGGTGGCCTGGGGCTTCCTCTTTCTCTAGAGAAGGGGCGCAGGGCTGGGAGGGAGGCGGGGTGTGGCCCTTCCCAGTGACTCACCTGCCGCCTGAGCAGCCGCAGGGCTGCGCGTGAGGCCCGCCTCTCCCTGCCCAGGGCAGCCGAGCTCTTGCCAGGAGTAGAAATTCACGTCCCTTAGTCCCGGGCCTGCCCTCCTGGAGGTGCGAGTGCCCTGGAGCCAGCGGCGGTGGGGTCACATGTGGGCCTTGTCTCGGCTGTGCCTCCGCCTCCTGCACTATGAGATGGGGCGTCGGGTCAGGTGAGTGGGCCTGGAGAGGGGAGCGCTGGAATGGGGCAGGGGGTGGCCCAGGCCTGGGGCTGGCACGAGGGTGTCACCCTGGGCAGTGGAGGCCCGGGAACTCGTGCCCGGGGCTCCCGGCCATCGAGGTTCCAGCTGGCTTTGGGCGGAGCAGGTCCAGAGCAGGCCAGGCAGTGAGGAGACGCCACGGGAGGTTCTGCTTCTGCCCCTGCCCCCTGGGGGCCTCTGGTCTCAGGAGGCTGTTTCTGTGCTGGCCGCGAGGCAGTCACTGCAGACGACCCCCACCCACCCGCCTTCCACCTCCGCCTCTCCTGGTGTGCGCATCTCCTTGGCTCCAAGCTGGTTTCTTTGAGTGGATCTCTAGCTTTCCCCTCTGAGAGCCAGCGTGGTGACCGCCGCCGCCCCCACCACTACCACCACTGGTAGCATCGGCTGCGACATTTGGTGGGCGTCCCAGCCCTTCTGATGGAAACCGCAGGAGCCCCTGTTCCACTCACAGGGCCTTGAACAGGGACTCGATCCACCCGCCCAGCCTCAAGCTCACCAAGCTGCTGGCGCCTCTGGATGTGGCCCCAGTGGTGTGACTGCTGGGTGGGGTGCCCGGGGGCCTGTGGGGAGGGAGGGCAGGCGCTCTCGGGGCTCTGAGGACAAACAGGGCGGGCCTGGGAGGAGAGAGCCTCTGTGTGGCCACTCCAGGCCCCCAAACCTTGCCTACTCCCTTTTGTCTTTGAAAACCTAGATGAAGCTCTTTGTTATTGTGAAATAGATCAGTCAGAGAAAAGGGATTGGAGAAAGTGGCGACAGAGCTTGAAGCCACATCCAGCCTAGAAAGGAGCCGCTCCGGCGCAGTCGTCCCCCCTCTCTTTCCTGCGATACGTGAATAGCTCTGTTGCAACAGAACGCACGAAGGGAAAGCACAGCAGCTCCAAGCGCACAGGTGTGTGGGTTTCGGGTTAGAGCCCCGTGCCCCTCCCGAGTCGTGGAACCGGAAAGGAGCTGGCGCCCGGCCCTGTGGTCCCCCTCGGCCTTTGGCGCCTCTTGCCCTTGGGCGCCCTGTGCCTGGAGTCCTCGGCGGGCGCCCTGTGGGCCGTGGCGTCTTTGGGGCCTGCGGGACTCCCCGCAGGGGCGCCACTGAGAGTGCCTGCTTCGCTGTGGGCCTGTGCGTGTTTGCCTCTGGTCAGCTTGCAGAGGTGTAATTTACATTCCACTGAGCCTGAAGCGTAAGCTTTGTTGAATTTTGACAGATAGGCGTAGTCTCTGACCTCCCACCAGGCTGATCTAGGACCTTGGACGGCCCTCGCCACACCCTCGGGGCTTAGCACCCACTGAGCTGCCGCAGGCCTCAGATTCCAACCTGAGCCCATCTAGAGTGTCCGGTGTGTGGGTTCTGCCCTTGGAGCCTGCTGCGGGGAGGCTCGCCCGCCGCTGTGGAGAGCTGTCCTCTGTCCTCTCATGAGGCGCAGCCTCACACAGAGGGGGCCCGGCTGGCTCCGTCCTTCCTGCGTGTTCAGACCAGGATCGCGCCGCCGTGAGCACCCACGCTGTCTCCGTGTGCCCGGCGCCTTTGTCCTCCCGCCGAGGGGAGCAGGTGGCTGGGTGCCCAGGGAGGCACGTGTGGCCTGTGGAGGCTCGGGTCTGTGTCTGCACGTGCTCTCTGGCCCTGTCAGCCTCCGTGGTCTGGTTCTGACTGTCCTGGTGGGTGTGGGTGCAGCTTCTCTGGGGGAATGTCTGTCACCGTGTCCTGCCTGCTCTCCGTTGCATTTTGAGAGAGCGCTCCGTCTGTCGGGAGGGAAGTCCTGGGTCAGCACACGATGCCTATCTTTTCATTCTCTCACGGGGTCTCTTGAGGTGGAAAAGCCCTTGCTGTGGCTCGTGTCCAGCTCCCCATCGCTGCCCAGGGGCCGGGCCCTGGCGGCTGCTCTGTTATGTGCAAGGACTGAGCGTGGGTTCCTGCTGCTTCTGGTCGGGGTGCCCAGTTTGGTGCATGCCCCTTTCTGCACGCCTGGGGTCAGCCTCCTGAAGGGGTCAAGGGCAGGCAGGCAGGGTGTCCGGGTGGACATGGGCACCTGACTCTCTCTGCATCCTTTACTGGAGCTCACTGACTCGATGGACATGAGTTTGAGCAAGCTCCGGGAGGTGATGGACAGGGAAGCCTGCTGTGCTGCAGCCCGTGGGGTCACAAAGAGTCGGACGCGACTGAGCTAAGCTTACCGGAGCTCAGGAAGGTGGCGGGCGAGGAGAGACGCATCCTGATACCAGCCACAGGCCTGTGGAGGAGGGCCTGTGGTCCCGGAGGGCGGCAGCTCCGGCACTGTGCCAGTCCACGGCGCCCTCGGGGGCCAGCAGGGTGGCGGGGCGCACTGGGGAAGCCTGGGCCGGGCGTGGGGAGGGAGGGCATGGCTGCCCAGCAGCCGCATCACACCCCCACGCGCACACAGCGCCTCCCCGTGCAGACACACGTGCTCCACCTGTGCAGCCGTGGCGGAGCCCGGAGGCTGGGCCGTGCAGATGGCTGTCTCGAAAGGAAACGTGCGGTGGCTTCCGGCCTGGGGAACTTCTCCGCCCACTCAGCGGGAGGCATGTTTAGGCATCTTTAAGTAGACGCACGTGGCGTTCGCCCTGCACAGCCTGGTTAGGGGTTTGTTTCCCAGTGTGCGATGGTCTGAGAGGAGCTCGGCAGTTGGGAGGACTGTCCGGACCCCGAGTGCAGGGCCCTCACTGCACAGGATTCTGGCGCAGGGGCGCCTCCGGTCCAGCTCTGCCATCCCCCTGCCTCCTGGCCCCGGAGGAGGCCTGAGCTCTCCAGACTCACCTTCTAGCACAGCAGGCTGCTCTCTGTTCTCCTGAAAGTCCGCCCGCGGGGCTGGGGACCTTGAAGTCATGGTGGCGTCTTGCCTGCAGTCTCACCAAGGAAGCGGGCAGGGCGATCCGGCGGGGGCCCTGAGGCCCTCCTTCATCAGCCTGGGTCCGTCCGCCCCCCGGGCACTCGGGCCAAGTGTGCACAGTCTCTGTGCTCACGGGTGCCCTTCTGGCAGTGGGGCCTGGGCCCAGCCCCGAGTTATTGATGGTGAAGGACTCGGGGGCCCGTGGGAGCAAGGCCCAGGGCGTTGTTTGTGTCCTGAAAGGCCCTCTCCTTGGGGGCAGCCGCCCTCGGGGCTGGGCTCTGGGTATGGGGGTGCAGACGCCCGAGCGTCCTGAACGCGTGGCGCCTGACTAGGGCGGCTCGTGCTCCAGGGCACGAGTGCCCAGGCAGAGGCCCACCCACAGCACCATCGGGCAGGGGGCGGGGTTTCTTCCCCAGGCATTCTGGGCTTCACTCGGCTGGCTGGTGCCTCGGAGGCCTGTTCGCCTGTTACCGGCGGCCGCGAGGGTTGTTTCCAGTTTGTGACCTGGCGGATTGCTTGCTGGGGTCTGAGAATGCTGGCCGCCTTCCCCCGGGGCCCACCCGCCCTTGCTCGCTCGCTGGCTGCAGCCTGAGTGCGGGTGCCGCTCGTGCCCAGCCTGGTGGCCGCGTGGCCCCTCACACTGGCCCCTCTGCTCTGCCTGCAGGCACCTTCAGCCCTTGTCCCTGTGTCCCGTGCGGCTTCGCCGTTGAGACGTAGGAGCTGGGTCTTCCCAGGAGGCGGACGTGGCCCTCCCCTCGAGCTCCTGCTGCGCACCTTCCGTCGTCACCACTGTGTCTCGGCATTCGGCCTCCATCCAGGGAGCTTTTTGTCTCAGATATTTCAGTTTCTGCAAGTTCAACTGGGATCTTCAAAAAACACGTGTTTTAAAATCTCCTTGGAACGTGTCCAGTGTTTCTCTCATCTGTGGAGCAGGCGGGACGCAGCCGCGGTGACCCTGACGCTACTGTCTCCTCGCTGAGCCCTGAGCCCTCTCGGGCCTTTTCGATCAGTTGGTTCGATTCCTAGCGTGGCTGTGCCAAAGCCTTTGACCGTGTGGATCTCAGTAAACTGTGAAAATTCCGAAAGAGATGGGAATACCAGACCACCTGACCTGCTTCTTGAGAAACCTGTATGCAGGTCAGGAAGCAACAGTTAGAACTGGACATGGAACAACAGACTGGTTCCAAATAGGAAAAGGAGTACATCAAGGCTGTATATTGTCACCCTGCTTATTTAACTTCTATGCAGAGTACATCACGAGAAACGCTGGGCTGGAAGAAGCACAAGCTGGAGTCAAGATTGCTCAGTAACCTCAGATGTGCAGATGACACCACCCTTATGGCAGAAAGGGAAGAGGAGCTAAGATAAAAGAGAGGAGAGCGAAAAAGTTGGCTTAAAGCTCAACATTGAGAAAACAAAGATCATGGCATCTGGTCTCATCACTTCATGGGAAATAGGTGGGGAAACAGTGGAAACACTGGCTGACTTTTTTGGGGGGCTCCAAAATCACCGCAGATGGCGATTCCAGCCATGAAATTAAAAGACACTTACTTCTTGGAAGGAAAGTTATGACCAACCTAGACAGCATATTGAAAAGCAGAGACATTACTTTGCCAACAGAGGTCCATCTTAGTCAAGGCTGTGGTTTTCCCAGTGGTCCTGTATGGATGTGAGAGTTGGACTGTGAAGAAAGCTGAGCGCAGAAGAATTGATGCTTTTGAACTGTGGTGTTGGAGAAGACTCTTGAGAGTCCCTTGGACTGCAAGGAGATCCAACCCGTCCATCCTAAAGGAGATCAGTCCTGGGTATTCTTTGGAAGGAATGATGCTAAAGCTGAAACTCCAATACTTTGGCCACCTCATGCAAAGAGTTGACTCATTTGGAAAAGACTTTGATGCTGGGAGGGATTCGGGGTCAGGAGGAGGAGGAACGACAGAGGATGAGATGGCTAGATGGCATCACCAACTCGATGGACATGAGTTTGGGTGAACTCCGGGAGTTGGTGATGGACAGGGAGGCCTGGCGTGCTGCGATTCATGGGGTCCAGAGTCGGACACGACTGAGTGACTGAACTGAACTGAACTGTACTGTGGCTCAGACAGTAAAGCATCTGCCTACAATGCGGGAGACCCAGGTTGAGTCCCTGGGTCAGGGAAGATCTCCTGAAGAAGGAAATGGCAACCCACTCTGGCATTCTTGCCTGGAAAATCCCATGGATGGAGGAGCTGGTGGGCTACAGTCCACAGGGTCGCAAAGAGTCGGACGCGACTGAGCGACATCCCTCTCACTGGTGCGCTGCTCTCCTTTCCTGAGGTTGGTGAGTTCCGACTGGACACGAACCTCGGGAGCTGTGCCTCGGGCGGTGTTCGCTTTTGCTGTTCACTCGCCGAGTCGTGTCTAACTCTGTGACCCTGTGACTCCGTGGACTGTAGCACGCCAGACTCCTCCGTCCTCCACCGTCTCCCGGAGTTTGCGGAAGCTCGTGTCCACCGAGTCAGTGATGCCACCCAGCTGTCTGCCCTCGGCCGCCCGCTTCCCCTGGTGCCCCCGACCCTTCCCGGCGTCAGGGTCTTTGGCCCATCTGCTGCTGGATGCCTCTCTGTCTGTGAGCTGCCTGGACTCAGGGTGGAAACGACTGGCTCTCAGCCTTGTGTTCTGTGTTGCTGGGGTTGTGGCACGATCTCGTGTCTGGCCGGCTTTTCTCGCCACTGACCTCGGGAGTTCTCCACCTGTCCTCTAGCTGGGGGGAAGGAACTCGCTTTAGGCCCATGCAAGCCTTGGGGTGGGCCGCACCCATCCTCCTGGGTGGGGTGTCCTCCCGTAGCTGCTCCTGGAGCGAGTGTCCAGGCGGGCTCAGCCAGGGACCTGAGGGCCCACGGCACAGCGCTCGGCATCCCATCCCCCCGGTGCGCTGCCCGTGACCTCTGCCCGTCTGGCCTCCCAGACTCGCTGCTGGGGCCCCTCAGAGGGGTCCCCTCCCCGCCGAGCAGGTCCTTGCAGGCAGGGGCCAGGCACCACCGCAGGTCCTCGCTGGTCACCTCCCCACCAAGGAGCCCGGAGGAGGAGACACCTCGAGGCGGAGACAAGACAGGACCCCAGCAGAAAGGCAGGGCTCGGCGCAGTGCCCCCAGTGAGCACCGCAGTGAAGCTTCCTCAGCCCGGGAGTCGGCCGAAGGCTTCGTGGCCCTCTGTCCATCCACGTGGCCCTGCCCTGGGAAGCCCCGTCCCCGCTGCTTCTCTGCCCCGCGTGTCCGCAGCCCCAGCTTCTGTTCTTGTGTCCGCCGTGGCCGAGACCCTGGGCCCTCCAGCGGGCCGTCGCAGCCCTCCCCAGGCCTTCTTTGCCGTCCAGGGCACCATCCCCTGCGTCCTCCAGCGTCTGAAACCAGTTGCTGCTTATGGTGTATCCAGTGTGAGGTTGTTGATGGTGGAGGGCAAGTCCAGCATCGGTTACTCCCAGTGGAGAAAGGTCTTCATTCCCTTTCCATTAAAAGCAAGGAGCCCTCCCCCCTCATGTCTCCCCTCGTCTAGACTTCATTTGGGAGCTCCCAGTTCTCGCTCTTATTGGCCTTTTTGGCTGCCACTTCAGTTCTTTCTTTAACTCGCTTTATTTCTGAGGTTTCCAAATGTAATTTTTGAGGCATGGGTTTCATCTGTCTCGTGTGTTTTTCTGGACTGTTGCGATGATCGCTCTTCCTCGTTCTTTTCCATTTTCATTGGACTCAGCCTTGAAGTCTTGCCCACTTGCTTTTACGTGAACCACATGCTCCTGCACCTTCAACCAGGGTTCTGGGCTCTGCTGCCCTCACAGCTGGGGCGCCGTGAGTGGGAGGGTTCCAGACAGGCGGGGAGGAGGTGGGCATGGTCCCCGGGGGCAGACCAGAGGTGGAGGCATCAGGGTGCGCGCATGCCCGGCTCCACGTGGATGCCGTGTCCGCTGGGTGGGGACGTAGCTGTCGAGGTGGGTGTGCACACCCGTGCCCTTGCTCTGCCAGCCCAGAGCGCCGGGGAAGGGGACTCTCCGGCAGCAGGGTGGCTGGGTCAGTCTCGGCCTTCTGTCTGCTCCGATAGGGGGGCCCAGGGCCCCTTGAGGAAGTGACAGTTCTCAACCCGTGGCGGGGAGTTGGAGGCACCCTCTGCTCAGTTGCACCAGCTGCCTGGCAGGCCGCATCCTCCCCACCCAGGGAGGCTCACGCTCCCCAGGTGAGTACAGTGCCTGGGTCCTGTCCTGGTCCTCACGTGTGGCCGGGCAGCCGGCCTGCTCCACACGTGTGGGGTGGTCCTCCTAGGGGCTTAGCCACAGCGCAGAGCTAGCTTGAGCCTGGGTGAGTGGTTGGCTCTGTGGGATGCGGCCGTGGGGCAGAGAGTCCAGCTGAGGCCGCGGTGTGGGGGCCTGGCCGCCCCAGGGCCACGCTCCTGCTGGATGGGGCTGCTGCTGAGTGCAGGCCAGCGCCACGCCGACATCGAGCTGGGCCTGTGACCAGTCAGAGGCTGGAGCTCAGCTGGGGTCGTCCTGTCAGATGGTTGCTTTTCTAGTCCTTGACGGTCCTGTATTGGGCCTGCGTGACGAAGACCTCGGTCACACCCGTCTTGTGCCCCCTCGGGAGGCCTCTGGCGTGTCCACGGGGTCTGCCGCCCTCTGCCTCGTGCCCACTTGGCAACTTGTCTTCCCAAGAGCACTTGGATGGAGACGCTGCCTGCCTGCCTCCACGCTCTGCAGGTGCACAGCCCGCCTCTCCCCGCAGCCCTGCCTGCCCAGAGCGTCCCTGGCCGTGTCAGAAGGGCCCCCCCAGCAGGTCCTCTCTGGGGCCACACCAACCCCGCAGCAGTGACCTCACCCCACACAGCGCCTGAGCGGCGCCACTTTGAAAGGCGACTGAGGCGTCCCCTCAAGTAACCGGGCTTGGCCGGCCCTGCCTGTAAAAGGAGCAGCTGCTGTCCCTGCCCAGCCGGGGCCCGGCCGCCCTCCCACCCGCTTGCCTCATTGGCCGGCGTGGCTGGCCCCCAGCCAGGGCTGCGAGCAAGGCAGGGAGCGTCGGGGCCGGGGCGCCTGCTTTCCCGGCTCGCTTCTGCGCTGCCCACCATGCTCGGAGACCGCAGTGGTCTCCCCACAGACCGAGCTCTGCTCAGCCCGCCCCCCAAGGCCGGTCTCAGCTGCAAGACAGTGCTTCAGGCAGTTGGCAAAGTGCTCAGGTGAGCGTGGCAGGGCCGCGGGCGTCGGAGAGTCCCTCGTCCCGCCCCAGGCTGTCTGGGTCTGGGGAGGCGTGGCCCTCCCCCTGGTCAGGTCTCCGTGTTGTGCAGACCCCACCTGGGCTGAGGAGCGGGTGGGCCTGGGGCGGGAGCAGCTGGGCGTGCTCAGAACTTTGGAGTGAGGTTCTCCCTAGACTTCAGCCCTTCCTGCTGTCTGTGGGAGGCAGGGAGCCCCCAAAGCGGGTGTCCAGCCCAGAGGGTCTGGGTGAGAACTGGGGGCTCCTGAGACTGGCGTCTGCCTGCAGTGAGCCGTGCCTGCAGCAGACCCGAGTCATGCCCTCCTGAGCCCCCGGGCCACACCCCCGCCACCCCCGGTCCCTGGGCAGGGTGACCGGAGCCTGTGACGAGCGACCTTGTCCAGAGCCTGCCCTGGTTGTGTCTGCTGTGGGGCCTCTTTCCTCACCTCCCTCAGCTGCTCCACAGAGCCTCCAGTGTCCCACGTGAGAGGCTGGAGCCTCTCCAGAGCCTCTTCTGCGTCAGGATGGAAGCGTCTCGGTCGGGCATTCAGGAAGGCGGAGGGGGGTGGGCGGTGCTGGGGAGCGGCCCTCCCAAGCGGGGCGTCCATCCCGTGCTGCGTGCCCTGGGGGCCCGGCTCAGCCCCGCGGTGAGGGGGCCCCGGACACGCTGCTGGCAGGGAGAGCTGCCCTCCTCCCCCGGGAGCCGCAGTTCAGACGAGCCCCAGCCGACCTCGGCCTCCGTGTGCGCGCCATGCGTTTGCTTGTGGTTCGGGGGCATCGCAGCTCTCGAGGAAAACTGCCGTTTGCTCTCCTAACTCTTTGAGGGTAACCAGGCTGCGCAGGCGTCTCGGGGAGGCCCGGCTCTGCTGCTGCGGTGCCTGGGGGAGCGGCCGCCGGCGGGCTCCGTGACCCGCGTCCCCGCGGTTCTGTGGCTGCCGCCCTCCTCCCCACGGGGCTGCCCCCAGCCGCCCCCGCCACGGAGGACTCCGCGGGGTCGTAAGCAGAAGCCCAGAGTGAGCTGCCGTGTAGAGGTGTGGGGTGTGGGCACGCTGGTGGGGCCCCCTCTGGGATGCTGGCTCTGATTAGGAGCGGTGACGCCCCCAACAGTGTCAGGAGCTGCTGTGTGCGCCCAGCGTGGCGGGGGGCCCCAGACCCGGAGTGGGTGCCAAGGAGGGCAAGGGCAGGGCCAGCCCTCTGAGCCGGCTGGGAGAGAGAGGCCAAGGCCTGCCCCAGGGGCCAGGAGGGCTTCGCACAGAGGTGGTGACTCGGCCAGGAGTCCGGAGAGCAGCTTACCTCCCGGGAGAGAAGTCCCAAGCGTGCGGGCCCAGCGCGTGGCGGCTCCTGGAGGCTGCGGTGCCGGGTGGGGCCACGCCACGAGCACCTGATGCGCGAGGACTGGCCTCGGGGGTCTCCGCCGCCCTCGGCCTGCCCGGTGACTTTCCTCTCAGCAGGTCTCTTGTTTGGTGGGGACGCACAGCTTGTGAAAGCCTGCTCTGTTTGGGGCGCTGACCGCCCAGCCTCTAACCTAGAAGAGAAGCGACTTCGTGTGTCTCCCCACAGCGTCTGGCCGCTGCAGCTTGTGGGGATTTGACGGGGGTTCCATGGGGGTCTTCCCAGTCGTCTGCCCCCACGTCCCTGCTCTAGGGAGGGGCTGGTCGCCAGGGCCCGTGAGGACCCGCGAGAACATGGCCAGGGGCTGTCTGGTCTCCAGGTGTCAAGAGTGCAGGTGCCCCAGGCCCGCTCGTCAGAACGTGGGGTCTTGGGAAGGTGAGCTCTCTCCCTGGGCGCCTCCTTCCTCGCACCGCCCCGGGCTTCCCTGTGGGCCCACCCAGCACCCGGGTTTTACTTGGACTCCACGTCCTCCCGTCTGTAGGAGGCTCGTAACCCAGCTCCCCTCCAGCCATGAGGCCAGGCCGCCCGCCTATGTCAGCTCCTGCGGCCCCCGGCCCAGGCCACCTGGAGCACCCCCCTGGAAAAGGCGCTGGCTGCTCTGGTATCCGTTGGTATCAGGGGAAGGCGGTGGGCCGGCCGGGCTCTGAGGGGAGAGGGGCGCCGTCCCCCATGTCTGCACCCCCAGTCCAGGGCCACCTTGCCGGCTCTGTGCCTGGAGGCCCCGGCCCCTCGCCCAGCACCGGCGCCTGGAGGGGTGGCTTGTGGGAACACCTGGACTGCCCACCACTCCCGGATGTCAGGACCTCGCCACAGGTGTCCTTGTGGTGGCGCCTGGGGCAGCCTTGCCTGGGGCCGAGCTGGCCACGGTGCCTTTGGAAGGAGTTGATGAACGGAGCTGGCAGCAGCGGCGCTTGGCACCTGGGGGGCGTCAGCTGGAGGGGCGTCCAGTGCCTGAGCCGGTGGGGAGACCCCGGCTCCAGGGTCACTGCGTGTTGCCGGAAGCCTGTGCCCGAGGGCTCTCACCGCCGACTCCAGGCCCACTTCCTCTGCCTCTTGGCCCAGCTGCCCATGTGAAGACCCCCAGGGGGAGGCTGCTGCACGGAGCGCAGGGCACGGGGGCGGGCCCATTGGGGGCTTCCGGCCTGGGCCCCCTCGCCCCAGCCCTCGCGGGTGATGGCGGCACCTTCCACCCGCCGCCACTGACTCGGGGTGTCTGGCCCCAGCCAGGCGCGCCACCTGGAGCAGAGGCAAGGGGGTCAGGTCAGCGGGGCCGGGAGCACAGCGCACAGTCGTCCATGGGCAGACGCTCGCGGATGGGCAGGGCAGAGGGCCACTCGGGGTGGGAGGTGCACGCTGCAGGCTGGCCCTGGGAGACCGGGGCTGTGGGCACAGCACCATCCAGGCAAGTGCAGGCTTCCCGCTGGGCGGCGGCAGCTCCGGGCTCAGACCCAGGCTCCAGAACGCGCTCCGCCCACCGGTGTCCGAAGCCCCTCTGGGGCTTGGTCCCTTCTGTGCCCCCGGGGGAGCTGCGTGGCCCCCAGAGGTCCGTGTCCACGCTTGCCCCCTGTGACCCGCACCCCCCAGAACTCCTGAGGTGCCCCCGCATGTGCCCGTGTGTGTGCCGTGTCTGCGCCTGGGCCCAGCGCAGGACCTCGTGGCCCCCACCCAGTGCTGGCCCTGCCGCGCCGCACCCAGAGGCCAAGCACACTGCCTTTTAAGGCAAAGATCTGCTGTGCGACGCTGAGGGGAAAACATTTCCCTGGCATTCAGAGAGCATTTTTCCTTCCTGTTTCTCTTAAATAAGCCACTAGCAACTTTTCAAAGCAGAAGAACAAAAGGGCAAGGTCAGGGGCTGCAGACCTTCCATCCTGTGTGACCCCCTGACCCCTGTGCCTCAGTGGGGCTGGAGGGGGGCCACACAGATTGTCTGGTTGGCGCCCCGTGCAGGGCCCACAGTGGGTCTCCCCCAGGCGCCCGGGTCCTCCGTCTTCCCACTACCCTGAGACCGGCCCCGCCCCCCAGCCAGGCTACGCCCCCCAGGCCTGTGGCTGCCCCTCGGGCCCCTGTGGCCTGCCTCACCGAGCATTTATGCCCTCGGATGCCCCCCCCCGCCCCATCCCAGATGGCCCTTCCTCAGGAGTCCGCAGCTGAGGGCAGCCTTTTCTGGTCGGTGGGCTCAGGACAGGCTGATGGACCGGCCGTGTATTTGCTCAGAGTCGGGATGTTGCGCTGGAGATCCCAGGCACTCGAGTGAAGGAAGACGAGTCCCTCTTCTTAGGAACCTCCCTCACCCTCCGCGAGAGCCTGACCGGCCTTGAAACGTGGTGGGTAGGAGCAGTGTGACCCCATGTCGGCCCGGGGGCCCTGCTCTGCACACGGCACACGCTGGCTCCCTCTGCCCCAGCCTGCGGAAGACACAGGGACTCGGGTCTAACCCGGCCCGGGCTGGCATCCCGGCAGCGGCTTTGGCCGCTCCGTCGGGCAGTCTCCTCCCCCTGGGGATGTGCCATCCCCTCTGTCTCGGGCCTCGGGGGCGGGGGGGAGGCCGGCTGTGAGGCCACTGCTGTCCCCACCGAGGTGGGGCTGGCGCTCCCTCAGTCCCGGGAGCGCTGGGTCTTGGTGCTCAATGCCCAGAGAACACCTCAAAACCGTGTGTCTTGTTACACGGCAGCAGACTCTTAAGGGATGAGAAAGGAAAACGTTAGAAGTGGCCGTTCCGTCAAATCTCTGTGACATGCGCTGGCGCCGACGTCTGTCTGTGCCTGGAACCACGCGGGGCCGCTTAGCTGGCGGCGGGGAGCGGGGGCCTGTGGGGACAGCAGGCCTCAGGGTGGCCCGGGGCGCCGGCGCACGACAGGGCCTCAGCAGGGCGGGCTGCTGGCCCCCCTGTGCGGGAGGACGTCAGGCAGGACCCTGCGGGGCCGTGGTGTCACGGGTTGGGGGGAGCCGGCTCGTATAGCCACTCTCCCGTCCTCGGGTGGGCTGCAAGCCCCCTGTTGCCTCTGGTTCCAGGCTTGGGCCCTGACAGGGCAGGGAGCGCAGAGGCACAGGGCGGCTTCCGCCCACACCTGGGCCGCAGGAGCTGCAGCCCCCGAGGTGCCCCCGGAGCTGGGCCTGCGGCCTCCGCGCCTGCCTCTGCCGTGACCCCTGCCTCTCTTCTCTTCGCAGAAAGTCCAAAGCCAAGCCCAACGGGAAGAAGCCCGCCGCCGCCGAGGAGAAGAAGGTGTACCTGGAGCCAGAGTATGCCAAGTCCAGGATCACGGACTTCGGGTTCAAGGAGCTGGTGGTGCTGCCCCGGGAGATCGACCTCAACGAGTGGCTGGCCAGCAACAGTGCGTGGGGGCGAGGCGGGGCGGGGCGGCGCGGCCTCTCGTTGCCCCAGGGACCCCCGGAGCTGGTGCCCAGCGTCTGCACACACAAGCTGACTGAAGCTGAGGCACGGGACGGCCAACCCCACAGGGCCTTGGGGTCCCTGCAGAGAGGGCAACTCGGTGCAGGACACCAGGGCCGGGGGAGGCTGCGGGACGCGAGCGTGGCGGCAGGGCCAGGGTGGGGAGGGCCGCGACCTGGGGGGCGGCTCGCCCGCACCTGCCAGCCAGGCTCGGCACTCGGCTCACAGAACACCCTCCGCAGGGCCGTGTGCCAGCTCTCCTCAGAGGAGAGTGCTGCCGGTGCTGCGGCCCTGTTAGTGGTGTCTCCCAGCAGCTGGGGACGGAAAGAGCCGGGGTGGGAGGTGTTCTGCCCAGGCCTTCGTGGAGGGCACTGGGTCGCAGTGGCTGGGGCAGTCTGCCCAGCTCAGCACCGTGGCCCGTGCCGCCCACCCCGAAGGCGATGCTGTGCTGAGGCTGCGGCCTCTGGCCTGGTCAGCGCCAGCCACCGTGCCCGGGGCCTGAGGAGAGGCTCTGGCCCCGCTCTCCCTTCGCAGCCACGACCTTCTTTCACCACGTGAACCTGCAGTACAGCACCATCTCGGAGTTCTGCACGGGGGAGGCATGCCAGACCATGGCCGTGTGCAACACGTGAGTGCTCGCCCGCCGGGCCTGCCCAGCGCCCCGTCCGCCCCTGCCGCCCCGCTCCCGTGGCGTCCTTGTCGGAGGCTCACCAGGGCTGCTCCCCTGTCCCCAGAGGCCCCAGCCTGGTGGGGAAACAGGAAGCAGAGCCCAGCAGAGGGGGGACCCGGGCGGCGTGGGTCCCCCTGGGCACGGGTGCCAGGAGCCAGCCGGGCCCTGACGGGGTGTGTCCTGGGGCAGAGGCATTTCCGCAGGACGTGCCCGCCGTGCACCCTGAGACTGCGGGGTGTGTGCAGCCAGAGACGCTTCCCGGCGCTGGTCCCGCCTGCTGAGGGCCGACCTGGAGCTCACACTCTGCATGGAGAAGGCGCTGCCGGCCCATGGGGCTGGGGTGCTTTGGTGCCCCCCGCATGGTGCCCTTCCTTGGGCCTGGCGGGGCTGCTGTCTTCTGGAAACGGGCACCCGGAGGACTCCAGGACACCCCGCCTCTGCGGTAGCTCTTGAAGCTGCGTGGGTAGGAGAGCCACCACGTGGACCTGGGCTCACCCCCAGCCCAGGGGGCAGAAGCCACGGAAGTGGCCATGGGCAGGGGGCCACGTGGGCCAAGGGGGAGGCACGGGAGCTCCTCTCTGACAGCCCGCCAGGGGCACGGCCTGCGAGCCGGGCTGACGCGAGCGTGTGCTGGCAGCCCGCCTGCTAGTGGGTGTGCTGTGCTGCCGCGGCAGCCCGGCTCGGACCTGGACAAGGGGCCCTGCTCTCGCTGAGACCCCTGAAAGCCCAGCCCCACAGAGGGCGTGAGTGCAGAAGACGGCTGCTCTCCACTCCTTACTCACCCGGCGAGAGCTGCTGATGGCATGCTTGGGTGTCACTGTGTCCCCAGAGAGCCGCAGCCCAGCCTGGCCCGCAGAGGGTGTGGCAGTGCTGGGCGCGTGCGCGAAGTGAGCCTGGGCTCCTCAGTGTGAGGCGGTAGCCTCTACTGCAGACGTGGCTGGGCAGCCGGAAGGGGGCAAGGGCAGTGCTGCATCGCCTGCCTACAGCAAGCTCGCAGGAGGCACCTGGCCAGGAGATGTCAGGGGGCCCGCGGGCTGGCAGATGCGGAAGCCAGGGCCCTTCTGAGGCACTGCCAGTCGCCCTTTACCAGAGTGCTTGAGAAGAGGCTCCTTGAAGGGGCACAGGATTCGGTGTCGGGCAGAGGTGTGTCTAGATGTTGGCTCTGCCACGTCAAACTTGGAGATCTGGAGATTCCAGACTTGTGCTGGTCAGTCTTGCTACCTGTACCCTGCTTTATAGGCTTTTGTAGGGTTATATCAGTGGTTACTGTCCCTTCATCCAGTAATGCGCGACTCTCTGTGACCCCATGGACTGCAGCACACCAGGCTCCCCTGTCCTCCACCATCTCCTGGAGCTTGCTCAGACTCAGGTCCATTGAGTCGGTGACGCCATCCAACCATCTCATCTTCTATCGTCCTCTTCTCCTCCGGCCTTCAATCTTTCCCAGCATCAGCATCTTTTCCAGTGAGTCAGTTCTTCGCATCAGGTGGCCAAAGTATTGGAGCTTCAGCTTCAGCATCAGTCCTTACAATGAATATTCAGGACTGATTTCCTTTAGGATGGAATGGTTGGATCTCCTTGCAGTCCAGGGTATTCTCAAGAGTCTTTCCTAACACCACAGTTCAAAAGCATCGATTCTTCGGCGCTCAGCTTGCTTTATGGTCCAACTCTCACGTCCATACGTGACTACTGGAAAAACCACAGCTTTGACTAGGTGGACCATTGTTGGCAAACTAATGTCTCTGCTTTTCAATATGCCGTCTAGATTGGTTATAGCTTTTCCTTCAAGGAGCAAGCATCTTTTCATTTCATGGCTGCAGTCACCATCTGCAGTGATTTTGGAGCCCAAGAAAATAGCTTTTGAATGTTGAGTTTTAAGCCAGCTTTTTCACTCTCCTTTTTCAGCTTCATCAAGAGGCTCTTTAGTTCCTCTTCACTTTCTGCCATAAGGGTGGTGTCATCTGCATATCTGAGGTTATTGATATTTCTTCCTGCAATCGTGATTCCAGCTTGTGCTTCATCCAGCCCAGCGTTTCTCATGATGTACTCTGCACATAAGTTAAATAAGCAGGGTGACAATATACAGCCTTGACGTATTCCTTTCCCAGCCAGTTTTGAACCACTCCATTTTTCCATGCCCAGTTCTAACTGTTGCTTCTTGGCCTGCATACAGATTTCTCAAGAGGCAGATCAGGTGGTCTGGTATTCCCATCTCAGAATTTTCCAAAGTTTGCTGTGATGCACACAGTCAAAGGCTTTGGAGTAGTCAATAAAGCAGAAATAGATGTTTCTCTGAAATTCTCTTGCTTTTTCAATGATTCAGTGGATGTTGGCTGTTTGATCTCTAGTTCCTCTGCCTTTTCTAAATCCAGTTTGAACATCTGGAAGTTCTTGGTTCATGTACTGTTGAATCCTGGCTTGGAGAATTTTGAGCATTACTTTGCTAGCCTGAGCTGAGTGCAATTCTGCGGTAGTTTGAGCATTCTTTGGCATTGCCTTTCTTTGGGATTGGAATGAAAACTGACCTTTTCCAGTCCTGTGGCCACTGCTGAGTTTCCAAATTTGCTGGCATATTGAGTGTAGCACTTTAATAGCGTCATTTTAAGGACTTGAGATAGTTCAGCTGGAATTCCACTATCTCCACTAGCTTTGTTTGTAGTGATGCTTCCTAAGGCCCACTTGACTTTGCATTCCAGGATGTCTGGCTCTAGGTAAGTGGTCACACCATCGTGGTCATCTGGGTCATGAAGATCTCTTTTATATGGTTCTTCTGTGTATTTTTACCACCTCTTAATATCTTCTGCTTCTGTTAGGTCCGTACCATTTCTGTCCTTTGTTGTGCTCATCTTTGCATGAAATGTTCCTTGGTATTTCTAATTTTCTTGAAGAGATCTCTAGTCTTTCCCATTCTATTGTTTTCTTCTACTTCTTTGCATTGATCGCTGAGAAAGGCTTTCTTATCTCTCCTTGCTATTCTTTAGAACTCTGGATATAGCTTTCCTTTTCTCCTTTACCTTTCACTTCTCTTCTTTTCTCAGCTATTTGTAAGGCCTCCTCAGATAACTGTTTTGCCTTTTTGCGTTTCTTTTTCTTGGGGATCATAGAAGAAGCAAGAGAGTTCCAGAGAAACATCTGCTTCTGCTCTATTGACTACACCAAAGACTTTGACTGTGTGGATCACAACAAACTGAAAAATTCTAAAAGAGATGGGAATACCAGACCACCTAACCTGCCACCTGAGAAACCTATATGCTGGTCAAGAAGCAACATTTAGAACTGAACATGGAACAATGGACTGTTTCATAATTGGGAAAAGAGTGTGTCAAGGCTGTATATTGTCAGCCTGCTTATTTAACTTATATGCCGCGTACGTCATGCAAAATGCCAGGCTGGATGAAGCACAAGCTGGAATCACGATTGCAGGGAGAAATATCAATAACCTCAGATATGCAGATGACACCACCCTTATGGCAGAAAGGGAAGAGGATCTGAAGAGCCTCTTGATGAAAGTGAAAGAGGAGAGTGAAAAAGCTGGCTTAAAATTCAGCAGTCAAAAAACTAAGATCATGGCATCCAGTCCCATCACTTCATGGCAAATAGATGGGGAAACAGTGGAAACACTGACAGACTATTTTCTTGGGCTCCAAAATCACTGCAGAGGGTGACTGCAGCCGTGAAATGAAAAGACGCTTGCTCCTTGAAAGAAAAGCTATGACCAACCTAGATAGCATATTAAAAAGCAGAGACATTACTTTGCCAGCAAAGGTCCATTTAGTCAAGGCTATGGTTTCCCCAGTAGTCAAGTATGGATGTGAGAGTTGAACCATAAAGCAAGCTGAGCACCAAAGAATTGATACTTTTGAACTGTGGTGTTAGAGAAGACTCTTGACAGTGTCTTGGACTGCAAGGAGATCCAACCATTCCATCCTAAAGGAAATCAGACCTGAATATTCATTGGAAGGACTGATGCTGAAGCTAAAGCTCCAATACTTTGGCTACCTGATGCAAAGAACTGACTCATTGGAAAAAACCCTGATGCTGGGAAAGACTGAAGGCAGGAGGAGGAGGGGATGACAGAGGATGAGACGGCTGGATGGCATCACCCGCTTGATGGACATGAGTTTGAGCAAGTGCTGGGAGTTGGTGATGGACAGGGAGGCCTGGTGTGCTGCAGTCCACAGGGTTGCAAAGAGTCAGACACGACTGAGGGACTGAACTGCACTTCTTGGGGATGGTCTGGGTCACTGCCTCCTGTCAAAAACCTCCATCCGTAGTTCTTCAGGCGCTCTATCGATCAGATCTGATCCCTTGAATCTATTTGTCACTTCACTGTATAATCATAAGGGATCCGACTTAGGTCATACCTGGATGGCCCAGTGGTGTTCCCTACTTTCCTCAGTTTAAGTCTGAATTTTTCCATAAGGAGTTCATGATCTGAGGCACAGTCAGTTCCCAGTCCTGTTTTGCCGACTGTATAGAGCTTCTCCATCTTTGGTTGCAAATCAGTCTGATTTTGGTGTTGACCATCTGGTGATGTCCATGTGTAGAGCCCTCTCTTGTGTTGTTGGAAGAGGGTGTTTGCTGTGACCAGTGCGTTCTCTTGGCAAAACTCTGTTAGCCTTTGCCCTGCTTCATTTTGTACTCCAAGGCCAAATTTGCCTGTTACTCCAGGTGTCTCTTGACTTCCTATTTTTGCATTCCAGTCCCCCTGTGATGAAAAGGACATCTTTTTTTGGTGTTAGTTCTAGAAGGTCTTGTAGGTCTTCAGAGAACTGTTCAGCTTCAGCTTCTTCACCATTGCTGGTTGGGGCATAGACTTAGGTTACTATGACATTGAATGGTTTGCCTTGGAAGCAAGCAGAGATCATTCTGTCGTTTTTGAGATTGCACTCAAGTACTTCAGTTTGGACCCTTTTGTTGACTATGGGGGCTACTCCTTTTTTTCTAAGGGATTCCTGCCCACAGTAGTAGATATAATAATAGTCATCTGAATTAAATTCTCCCTTTCTGGTCCATCTTAGTTCGCTGATTCGTAAAATATCGACGTTCACTCTTGCCATCTACTGTTTGACCACTTCCAATTTGCCTTGGTTCATGGACCTAACATTCCAGGTTCCTATGCAATATTGTTCTTTACAGCATCGGACTTTACCTCCATCATCAGGCACACCCACAGCTGGGTGTTGTTTTCATTTTTGTTCCGTCTCTCCGTTCTTTCTGGCGCTCTCTCTCCGCTTTTCTGCAGTGGCATACGGGCCCCTGCCAGCTGGGGGAGCTCGTCTTTCTGCACTGCATCTGTCTGTCTTTTCATGCTGTTCATGGGGCTCTCAGGGCAAGAACACTGAAGTGGTTTGCCAGTCCTTTCTCTGGTGGACCACGTTTTGTCGGAAATCTCCACCACCACCCATCTGTCTTGGGTGGCCCTACGTGGTGTGGCTCGTCGTTTCACTGAGTCACACAAGGCTAACACACTGTCTGGGTCTGTCATAGTTTCTCTTCAAGGAGCAAACGCCTTTCTAGGAATCGTTCAAGACCAAGGAATGGAAACTCACATGAGTTAGTTTAAAAGGAAACGGGGGGTTTGTCAGAGGTCCACAGAGCCGTGTGCCGTCTGTGGCACACAGGGCCATCAGGTCCACCCAGGGCCCAGAGTGGGGCTGCAGCCCAGGCCGGACACCCTTCTCCACCCTGCTGATGCCTGAAGGACTGGAACCAAAGGGGAGTTTGGAGTCCCGAGAGAAGAGAAGGAGGCTTGTGCCCGGAACGCATTTGAAGACCTAACAGCTGAAAACTTCCAAATTTGGCCAAGACACAAACCTGCAGATTCAGGAAGCCTAGTGAGTTTGAAATAGGATAAACCTGATGAATCCACCACAGGCACGTGATCAAACTGCTGACGAGAACACGCTGTCACAGCCAGCGGAGCCAGCAGCCGTGCCCCTGCAGGGACGTGGTGGGGTGGCTGCGGCCAGCCTTCCCCATCGGGGGCCAGGAGGAGGCCCCACAACACGGCCAAGGTGCTGAATGGAAATAGCAGTCTCCCGGGAGCGCCACATAATGTCCTTCAAGCGTGAAGGTAAGATGGGGACCGCTGTCAGCGAGGGGAGACTCAGAGAGCTCACTTGCCGTGCAGTGAAGGGAGCAGCACTAGGCGGGCCGCGGGCCAGAGGACATGGGCAGACGTGATGACCGCCTCTTCTCTTCAGCTCTTTGAAACGTGTCTGGTAGGTGAGCAAAAGCCATAGCTGTCTGACGGGCCTCCAGTGTGTGTCTGCAGCGCTGAGACAGTGGTGGCCTGGGGGCCGGCGGAGAGCCCTGTGTGCGGTCAGCGTTCTGACTCCAGATGTAGAAGAGGTCCTGGGCGCCAGGTACAGGGTGGAAAGGTCAGGATGTGCTTTGTAATCCTTTGAGTAACCTCTAAAAAAGTTGCATAAGGGACATAAATCATACTAGATAAGTTAAAAGGAGATAGTGCGGAAGAAGGCGGGAAATACAAGAAGTGAAAGCAAAGGGAAGACGCAGTGGACGACTGTGAACTTAGATCCAGACAGGCCCGCCATCGCGGTTGCTGCCGTGGTGTGGTCGTGCTGGTGGCAAGACAGAGGCTGTAAGGTGAGCCGGTGCACAGGGAACATGAGAGGAGCTGCTGTGAACGCAGTGGCACTGGGGGGTCGAAAATGAAAAGTGGAGGAAGAGATGCCAGCAAGACGTGAGTCAGAAGAAAACTAGAGTGGCCGCGCTCATTCCAGACAAAGCAGACTTCAAGTCAAGAAGTACTGACCTCGAGCGCATCTGTGCCAAATAGAGCTTTTACACAAAGCAGACGGACAGAACCGAAGGGACAGATACTATGGTTGCAGGTTTCAACATTCCTCTCTTGGTAATATATGGACTAGTGGATAGAAAGCCAGCAAGAATCTGGAACTAAATAGCACCATCAGCCAACTGGACTGAATAGACATTTACTCCACCCTCAGTAGCAAAATCCACATTCCTTTCAGGTGCACTGGGGTTACTCACCACAGGAGGTCACATCCTGGCTCACAAAACAGACCTTAGCAAACTGATCAGAGGTGCAGGGTAAGTTATCCGACCAAAATTAGTTATGTTTGAAATCGGTAACAGAAAAACCTCCAGCCGTTTAGAAATCAGAGTACTTGTTTTCTCTTGCCATGCTGTGTGGCATGGGGACTCTTGGTTCCCTGATCGAGGCAGGTCGGATGTGTCCCCTACGTGGGGCACACAGTCTTCACCACTGGAATGCCAGGGACATCCCAAGAAATGAACACACTTTCAAATAATCCATGGGTCAGAGAGGGAGTCTCCAGGGAGATAAGAAACTTATAAACTGAAACGAGAATGCAGCGGATTTAAACTGCATTTGAGATGCAGCTAAAGCAAGGTTTAGAGGAATGTTCAGAGGATTAAATGCTTGTTTCAGAAGAAGAAAGACCGTAATTCAACCCAAGCTTCCGTATTAAGAAGCTGGGAAAAAAGCGTGTGTGTGCGTACATGTGTGTGTGGTCTTGTCCAGCTCTTTGCAGCTATAGCCTGCCAGGCTCTGTCCGTGGGATTTTCCCAGCAGGAATGCTGGAGTGGGTTGCCATGCCCTCCTCCAGGGATCTTCCTGATCCAGAGATCGAACCTGCATCTCCTGTGTCTTCCTGCACTGCAGATTCTTTACCACTGAGCCACTGGGGAATCCCAGAAAAAAAAGCAAAAAACACAACCCTAAACTGAGCAGAAGAAAAGAAATGATAAAATAGGGACAGAGCTCACTGACGTGGATTTCCGAAAACAAATGAAACCAGAAGCCGGTTCCTTGAAAAGAGAAGTAAAATTGAGAAACCTCTAGTAAAACTAACAAAGGTAAAAAGAGAAAAGATACAGATCATCAATATAAGGAATAAAAGAGGAAATAACTGTAAACCCAGCAGGAATTGAGAGGGTAATAAGGAAGCATCAGAAGAATCTCTGCTTACGTAAATTTAACAATTTAGATTAAATGAACTAGTTCCTTGGAAAGCACAAAATACCACAATTGACCCAAGATAGGTAATGCAGTAAGGCAAGAAAAAGGGATAAAAGCCATTTAAATTGGAGAAGAAAATAAAACTGTATTTGCATACAGCATGATTGTCTGCAGACAAGCCCAAGAGCTCTAGGAAAACGCTGACTCAATAAATCTAGCCAGCTCAGCACACACACACAATCAACCATAGTCTGTACACTAGCAGTGTGCAACTGGAGCACAGAGTTGATAAAGGTACATCATTTACAGTAGCTCCAAAAACACTGAAACACTTAGATGTAGACTTGAGGAGACACGTGCACGCAGGAAGCTACCAAACGCTGATGAATGAACCAGCGCAGATGGAGAGACGGGAGACAGCGCACCAGAAGTGTAGAAGCGCAACTTCAGTCAGACTCCCAGCAGAGCTCTCATCCATAAATAAGCTGATTATAGAATGTACAGGGAGCAGCAGAATCCCTAGAATAGCTACAGTGATTTTGAAAAAAACAGTCAAATCAGTAGAGTCCCACAGTGCTGTGCTAAGAGTTACTATAAAACTGTGGTAATCAACACTGTGGTGTTGGTGAAGAGACACAGAGGTCCGTGCAACAGAGCAGAATCCAGAAACGCACCCACACAGACGTGGCCCCTTGATGTTTGACAGGAATGAGAAGAATTCAGTGGAGAAAGGATAGTCTTTTCAACTAATGCTGTTAGAAAAACCAGTCATCCAAATGTCTCCTTCTGCCAGAGTTGACTTGAAGTAAATGCTAACTCTAAATATAAACCATAACACTTTCAGAAGAAAACACAGGAGCAGCCTTCGTGAGGTAGCACTAGGCTAAGAGTTCTTGGTCATGACGCGAGATACAGTCCATCCATGAAGAAGAGTCAGTAAAGTGGACTTCACCAAAATGCAGAACTTTTGTTCTGAGAAAGACACTGTTGAGAGAAAGAGACAAACCACAGACGAATCCCATATCCAAGGGAGGACTAGTGCCTGGAATGGATGAAGAACCCTCACAGCTCACAGTGAGAAACCTGGTTATGACCGGGCAGAGGACGCAGACCGGCCACGGGGAGGACCCCGTGCACCCACGGGCAGAGGAACACCAGGAGCAGGCAGAGAGCACGGATTCAGACGCTGCTGGGGAGCGTCTGTCACCTCCTTGCCACGTGCCCGCGCGGGTGGAGGGGGTGCCGGTGGAGCGGCCACTCCGAGGACAGCTCGGTGGCATTCCTGCTGTGGACCTGGCTGTCCTGCTCCCGAGCATCCACGTGAGAGAAATGGGAACTGGGGCTCATAGAGACGCCTGCCCAGGAGGGTTTTAGCAGCCTGACCCATAATTGCCCAAACTGCAGGCCACCCAGATGTGTGATGGACTAGTGCATCCCCACAGGAGTCCGTCTCAGTGACGAGAAAGGCAGGGCGGACGGCAGAGCCGGGCCCCGGACGCCACCTGGGGTGCCTGACGACGCATCGCTAGTGTGCGGGGGGCTGACAGCAGGCCAGGGGCCGGGCTGGGGGCTGTGCCCCATCGTTGTTCCTCTGTTGGGGTTAAAACCCGTCAGGCTGCATGCCACAGCCAGTCAGCTTTACTGTGAGGCGGTGCAGAAATAAAACGAGGCCGGAGAAGAATGCTGAACGCGGAGGGTCCCGGCTGCGTGGGCAGGGCCGCAGCAGGCCCCGAGGAGTGGGTCTCTCCGGGTCTGGACCTCCTGGTTTCGAGCTGCAGTGGTTTTTCCGACTCTGGCACTGGTGGCCAGGGGCGTCAGCACCAAGCAGGGCTGGGGAGTCGCTGGGGTGGTGCTGCCCCCTCCCTGCACCAGCCCCAGGACCCCAGGGGCCGCTGTGAGGGGAGGGGCGTCACCTGTCCTCTCTCAGCGCATCCTCAGGCAGGGCAGGGGCCTGGGCAGGGGACAGACGGTCAGCAGGGCCACCCTGTGTTGGGGAGGGCTCTGGATCCTTGCTGGGTGTCTGCTTCCTGGGGCCCTGCAGGAAGCTCAGCCAGCTTCTCAGGGCTTTGTCTGACCCACTCCGGGGCCTTGGGGGGCGTGCGGGTGCTGGGCTCTGCGGGGCCCACAGTGCTGGGGCAGCCTGGGCGCAGGCGTGGCAGGGAGGCCTCGCCAAGGTGGAAGTGGCTGGCAGGTGTCATCTGCCTTCTGCAGTGGGGAGGCTGGGGCCTGGTACCCAGTGGCAGTCAGGGCTGTGTTCCCTTGTCCAGAGAGGGGCGGCCGTTTTCCTGGTGGCCTGCCCATTTGTTGTGGGCTGTGTTCCCGTCTTGCAGCCTGACCCCAGCCCGACCAGGGGCACAGATGAACTCACAGGCGAAGGGGGTGAGAAGAGCCCGGGCTCCTGCTAGAGGAGTAGGGGTGGGCAGCAGGGCTGTTCTGAGGTCCCCTGGGCTGTGTCTTGTCTTTCGGCCATGTACTGGAGAGCCTGCTGTCCTGCCAGCAGGTCTGACAGGTGTTGGGAGTGCAGGGGTGCCCTGTGGCTGTCACCCAGGGGTGCTTAGTGAGCTCAGGAAGTCAGGGCAGGGTGCTCAGGGCCAGCCTGGGGTCCTGGCCTGCGATAAAGTGGGATGGTGTTGGGGAGAGCTGTCAGTTCTGAAGCCCAGTAAAGACAGCGAGAGGGGGCGGGGTGCTGGCGGAGGTCTGCTGGGGCAGGGTTGGTACCCCGGCCGTAGAAGGGGTGCCCTGGTCATCGCCCACTGACCCAGGCAGCGTGCAGTTCCCCTCTCCCCGCCAGCGGCTCGGTGCTGCGCTCGGCCAGCCCGCCTGCAGGCACAGGGCCCTCTGCTGGGAAGACTGGAGCCCACCTTGGGGCGGGAGGGGAGAGTGGGACGTGGTGGCTGCAGGGGCCCACGCCTGGAGGATGGCAGAACAGCAGCGTTTCGTGAACTGGGAGATGCGCCTGGTCTCAGGGCTGGGCCGGGTGTCCGCAACTCCTGACGCCCTGACCCACCCCCACCTGCCAGGGAAGTCTGTGAGGTAGCCAGGGACAGAGGCCCCCTCACCCCAGGCGGCCCAGGGCGCAGGTTTGGCCCATACTGGGGTCAGCAGGAAGCCGCCTGTGGGACGAGTGAACGTGTTGCGCACTCGGTCATGGCTGACACTCTGCTGCCGGTGGACTGTAGCCCGCCAGGCTCCTCTGTCCATGGGATTCTCCAGGCGGGGTGCCAGTCTCTTCTCCAGGGCATCTTCCTGACCCTGGGATCTAACCCAGATCTCCCGCACTGCAGGCAGATGCTTTACCATCTGAGCCACCAGGGAAGCCCCGGATCCTGACAAGTCAAGGCAGGGCCTCCGGGGAAAGATGGGAAAGCTGTCTGTCGCCGTTAACGCAGGGGGAGGTGCCGGGTAGCGCAAAGGGTGAGCGCGGCCAGCTGTCCCGGCCGCCCGTCACCGCGCGCCTGTCCCCACAGACAGTACTACTGGTACGACGAGCGGGGCAAGAAGGTGAAGTGCACGGCCCCCCAGTACGTGGACTTCGTCATGAGCTCCGTGCAGAAGCTGGTGACCGACGAGGACGTGTTCCCCACGAAATACGGTGCGTGTCCCCGCCCCGCCCCGCCCACGACCCCGCCCCCTCCAGGCTCTGCGCCCTGAGCCGCCGGGGCAGCGCGTGGCCCGCGGGCGGCACCATCGCCCCGGCCCCTCCTCGCGGGCCCCGGGTCCCAGTCGGTGGCGCCGCAGGCGGGCGCGCAGGGAGGCCTGCGGCGGGGGGAGGGGGCTGACCCCGCCCCGGGGCCGGGCCGCGGTGGTGACCCGGCCGCCCCGGGTCGCAGGCCGCGAGTTCCCCAGCTCCTTCGAGGCGCTGGTGCGGAAGATCTGCAGGTACCTGTTCCACGTGCTGGCGCACATCTACTCGGCGCACTTCAAGGAGACGCTGGCGCTCGAGCTCCACGGACACTTGAACACGCTCTACGTGCACTTCATCCTCTTCGCCCGCGAGTTCAACCTGCTCGACCCCAAAGAGACGGCGGTCATGGACGACCTGACGGAGGCGCTGTGCGGCGGGGGCGGCGGGGACGGGCCGGGCGGGGCGGCGGGCGCACAGAACCACGTCAAGGAGAGGTGAGCCCGGCGGCGCCCGCGCCGAGGGAGCGGCGGCGCGCCGCGCGCGTCCGTGTCTGTGCGCGCACGGACTCTGGGCGCCCGGACTCTCTGCCGTCGGCCCCGAGAACCTTGGACTCCGCTCGTCCGTGGCAGACACCCCCGGGGCCGCCCGTCCGCGTCTCCCTCCGGGGTCTGCCCCTCCGGGTCTTCCGCGCCCGCCCCGCCCCCGGCTCGGCCTTGACCTCCGGGGAGACTCGCAGCGGGGCGGGGCCTTTCCCCGCGGCGGGGCCCGCAGGCTTCGCTTCTGCCGCCCTTTGTCTTGGCTCGGGCTGGAGTGGCTTTTAGAGACCCCGGCCCGCCTTTCTCCTCCCCCCGCGCGATCTGGACTCTGGCTCAGGGCCGGCTGGAGGGGCGGGGAGGCCGGGTGTCCGGAGCCCCGCGAGCTGCAGCGTCTCCCTCCACTGCCCTCACTGCCCAGGAGGGGAGCGGGGCTGGCCAGGCTCCGGGCTGCGGTGCCCCGGGGCGCGGCCTGTGCGGACCGCGGCGGGGGCAGGAGAGCCTGGCCTCCCTGGGCGGGTGTAATAAAGAGCCTTCTCTCAGGTCAGCCCCTGTGTGTGTCCTCAGCGTCTTGGTGCTCCGTGCTTTGGCGGCCCGGCCGTGCGCCCTGCTCCTCACATGGCCCGGGGCAGCGCCCTCCCTTGCAGGCCAGCCCATGGAGCCCTCACTGAACACAGCTGTGCTGGCCGAGAGCAGGTGCTGCGTCCCTGCCGGGGCTCACCCCGGACTCCCCTGCTGCACGTGTCCACGGGTTGCCAGGAGCTGTGGGCAGAGCTGTGTTCTGTGGGTCAAGTCCCCAGGGGTTCTGGGCCCTCGGTCTCCCTGTGACGTGCCCTTTCCACACTGGCAGCAGGGACCCTGCAGTGGGGCCACAGTCGGCCAGAGGTGGGCGTTCTGGCCAGCCGGCACGGAGGCTCTGCTGCAGGGCCCCCCTCTGGACTGGGCAGCATCACTTGGCTGGGTGTAGGATAGCTGGGGGGTGGTGTGAACAGCCTTGGAGCTGGTCCAGCCCTCTGTGGGCAGAACACGGGGCTCCCGCAGGGCCCTGTGCCTTCTCCGGGTATTGATTGTTGTCACGCGCCCCACCCCGATCCCCTGCCAACCCTGAGTGGCAGTAATGGGACCCTGGGCCCTGGTCTGACTCCCAGCTACTGGGGCTCCTATACTCTCCCCGCCAGCCCGTGCCCTCCTTGGTCCTGAATTTCCTGCCCTCCTGACGCTCAGCTGACCTCAAACTTAGTCGTGGCCAGCAGACCAGGAGTCTAGCCACCCTAGCATGCCACCAGCCCCCAGGCCTAGCGGGGCCACCTGCTCCCTCCGCCTCCCGGAAGGACAGGCTCCTGGCTGACCACGCTGCACCCACACACACACTGCCAAGAGCCCTGCGCCTCTGGGAGGCCACGGCCCCTCCCAGGCCACCCATCCCGCTCACCGCCCCTCTGCCTTCCGGCTCGCTGTGACCCCTTGGTCTGCAGGCCACATGAGCTGTCCCCCTCCTCTTCTAGGTATGGATCTCTGAAGTAGGGGACGCAGGGGAACTGGACCATGTCTGACCTGGTGCCCAGGGAGGACCCTCTGGGGGAAGCCGGAGGGGGCGGAAGGGAGCTGGCCTGCTGGGTCCCCAAATGTCCGTGCAGCAGACTCGTGAGCAAGCAGCTTGGATGTTTAGCTGAGGAGACTCCAGCCAAAGTGTCAAAGGTGCAGCCTGCTTTCTCTGCTGCTTATAGTAAAATACACGTTGAGAGACTGAGAGCGAGCTAGTAGCAAAAGGGATCAAAACACTTGATGGTCTGAGCTCTCAGCCAAGCCCGACTGCAGAAAGACACTGGACTGAGGAGATTGCCTGTCGGGAAATGCAGCCTAGAGAAAAAGCCAAGGGTTACTGGGCATCCTTTTGCTGGAAATGTAGAACATGAACCAGGGCAGAGATTCTGTCAGAGAGTCTTGGAACAGACCTCAGTCGGCCCAGTGGAAGCCAGAAACGGGAAGGATCTCGGGAGGATCTGAAGGAGCCTCTTGTCTTAGGGACTGAACCCCCATGCCATACCACGATAGCGCCATGGTTCCTGAGAACTTCATTCCGTCAGAAACATAGCCAGCTTGGACCGAAGGGGCAGAGGGTCGAGTGGGAGGCTGTTGGACTCACAGCTCTCTGGGCAAGATGCAGACTGATGGAACCTCAGCTGAGGACACTGGCTCCTTTTCTCTAAAATGAAGGGCTGAAGGGGGCAGAGGGTCCTGGGGGTGGAGCCCGCAACCACGGAGGGCAACTGCCGGGCCTTGCCGCGCACTGCCTCACGGGCTGTGCCGCGCTGGACTTTGAAATCCACCTCCTTCATTTTCTCCCTTTTTGGATGGAAACTCCCGTACCTGGCCTCTTGTACCTTCTCTACTGTTCTAGTTTGGAAGTAGATGGCTTCTAGTTTCAAACGCCCACGTGGAAAGGGACAGTTCATATTCCGTGTCTGCTATCAGCTGCTTCAGGTGGTTCAGGTGGGGTTTGGGGTTTGACTTGACCCTGTAGTGGGTTGAGACTTCAGGAAAGGGGTGTGTTTTACACATGAGGTGGATGTGGAACTTGCTAGGGAGCAGTCTGCAGTGGGCAGAGTCACACACCCTCCCCCAGAAAAGAGCCCACCCCCACGTGCCTGGAACCCGTCGGCCTGCTACCTTCCCCAGCAGAGGGGGACAGCTGCAGAGAGAGTGAAGCTTGCTCACCAGCTGGACTTGAGGGGGGAGACTGGGCTGAGTGTGCTCACGGGGCTCCTTCAGACCGAGGAGGGAGAACCAGGGCGACGCAGCGTAAGAAGGGCTGGCCTGTGCTCCTGGCGCCAGGAATGCAGGGGCCTCCAGAAGCTGACCGAGGGGACGTCCCTGGTGGCTCAGTGGTTAAGAATCGGCTTTCACTGCGGGTAGTTCAGTCCTTGGTCAGCCCCCTGCGCTGTAGGATGACGGCGCCCACAGGCCTCGACTAAAGAGCCTGCGCGCCCCGATGACAGAGACCAGGGCACCCAAGGGTAAACCAACAAAGGCTAAAAAAAAAAAAACAGCTGCGGAAGGAAGTGGGCCCTCCCCACGGTCATCAGAAGTGAGGCCATTTCAGTGAGGCCCCGTTCCTGAACTTCAGAACTTAAGAAGGCACGTTTCTATGGTTTCATTTCAGTTCAGTTCAGTCGATCAGTCATGTCCGACTCTTTGCGACCCCATGAATCGCAGCACGCCAGGCCTCCCTGTCCATCACCAACTCCCAGAGTTCACTCAGGCTCATGTCCATCCAGTCAGTGATGCCATCCAGCCATCTCATCCTCTGTCGTCCCCTTCTCCTCCTGCCCCCGAATCCCTCCCAGCATCAGGGTCTTTTCCAATGAGTCAGCCCTTCGCATGAGGTGGCCAAAGTACTGGAGTTTCAGCTTTAGCATCATTCCTTCCAAAGAACACCCAGGGCTGATCTTCAGAATGGACTGGTTGGATCTCCTTGCAGTCCAAGGAACTCTCAAGAGTCTTCTCCAATACCACAGTTTCAAAAGCATCAATTGTTCGATGCTCAGCCTTCTTCACAGTCCAACTCTCACATCCATACATGACCACAGGAAAAACCATAGCCCTGACTGGACGGATCTTTGTTGGCAAAGTAATGTCCCTGCTTTTGAATATGCTATCTAGGTTGGTCATAACTTTCCTTCCAAGGAGCAAGCGTCTTTTAATTTCATGGCTGCAATCACCATCTGCAGTGATTTTGGAGCCCCAAAAAATAAAGTCTGGCACTGTTTCCACTGTTTCTCCATCTATTTTCCAAGAAGTGATGGGACCGGATGCCATGATCTTCCTTTTCTGAATGTTGAGCTTTAAGCCAACTTTTTCACTCTCCTCTTTCACTTTCATCAAGAGGATTTTTAGTTCCTCTTCACTTTCTGCCATGAGGGTGGTGTCATCTGCATATCTGAGGTTATTGAAATTTCTCCCGGCAATCTTGATTCCAGCCTGTGCTTCTTCCAGCCCAGCGTTTCTCATGATGTACTCTGCATAGAAGTTAAATAAGCAGGGTGACAGTATACAGCCTTGACGTACTCCTTTTCCTATTTGGAACAAGTTTGTTCTTCCTTATCCAGTTCTAACTGTTGCTTCCTGACCTGCATGCAGGTTTCTCAAGAGGCAGGTCAGGTGGTCTGGTATTCCCATCTCTTTCAGAATTTTCCACAGTTTATTGTGATCCACACAGTCAAAGGCTTTGGCATAGTCAATAAAGCAGAAATAGATGTTTTTCTAGAACTCTCTTGCTTTTTCGATGATCCATCGGATGTTGGCAATTTGATCTCTGGTTCCTCTGCCTTTTCTAAAACCAGCTTGAACATCAGGAAGTTCACAGTTCATGTATTGCTGAAGGCTGGCTTGGAGAATTTTGAGCATTACTTTACTAGCACGTGAGATGAGTGCAGTTGTGCGGTAGTTTGAGCATTCTTTGGCATTGCCTTTCTTTGGGATTGGAATGAAAACTGACTTTTTCCAGTCCTGTGGCCACTGCTGAGTTTTCCAAATTTGTTGGCATATTGAGTGCAGCACTTTCACAGCATCATCTTTCAGGATTTGAAATAGCTCAACTGGAATTCCGTCACCTCCACTAGCTTTGTTCGTAGTGATGCTTTCTAAGGCCCACTTCACTTCACATTCCAGGATGTCTGGCTCTAGATGAGTGATCACACCATCGTGATTATCTGGGTTGTGAAGATCTTTTTGTACAGTTCTTCTGTGTATTCTTGCCACCTCTTCTTAATATCTTCTGCTTCTGTTAGGTCCATACCATTTCTGTCCTTTATCGAGCCCATCTTTGCATGAAATGTCCCTTGGTATCTCTAATTTTCTTGAAGAGATCTTAAGTCTTTCCCATTCTGTTGTTTTCCTCCATTTCTTTGCTTTGATCGCTGAGAAAGGCTTTCTTATCTCTTCTTGCTATTCTTTGGAACTCTACATTCAGATGCTTATATCTTTCCTTTTTTCCTTTGCTTTTCAGTCTCTTCTTTTCACAGCTATTTGTAAGGCCTCCCCAGACAGCCATTTTGCTTCTTTGCATTTCTTTTCCATGGGGATGGTCTTGATCCCTGTCTCCTTTACAATGTCACGAACCTCAGTCCATAGTTCATCAGGCACTCTATCTATCAGATCTAGGCCCTTAAATCTATTTCTCACTTCCAATATATAATCATAAGGGATTTGATTCAGGTCATACCTGAATGGTGTAGCGGTTTTCCCTACTTTCTTCAATTTAAGTCTGAATTTGGCAATAAGGAGTTCATGATCTGAGCCACAGTCAGCTCCCGGTCTTGTTTTTGCTGACTGTATAGAGCTTCTCCATCTTTGGCTGCAAAGAATATAATCAATCTGATTTTGGTGTTGACCATCTGGTGATGTCCATGTGTAGAGTCTTCTCTTGTGTTGTTGGAAGAGGGTGTTTGCTATGACCAGTGCGTTCTCTTGGCAAAACTCTATTAGCCTTTTCCCTGCTTCATACCATACTCCAAGGCCAAATTTGCCTGTTACTCCAGGTGTTTCTTGACTTCCTACTTTTGCATTCCAGTCCCCTATAGTGAAAAGGACATCTTTTTTGGGTGTTAGTTCTAAAAGATCTTGTAGGTCTGCATAAAACCGTTCAACTTCAGCTCCTTCAGTGTTACTGGTTGGGGCATAGGCTTGGATTACCGTGATATTGAATGGTTTGCCTTGGAAACGAACAGAGATCATTCTGTCATTTTTGAGATTGCATCCAAGTACTGCATTTCAGACTCAGTGGAATGTGGTCCACTGGAGAAGGGAATGGCAAACCACTTCAGTATTCTTGCCTTGAAAACCCTATGAACAGTATGAAGAGGCAAAATGATAGGATACCGAAAGAGGAACTCCCCAGGTCAGTAGGTGCCCAATATGCTGCTGGAGATCAGTGGAGAAATAACTCCAGAAAGAATGAAGGGCTGGAGCCAAAGCAAAAACAATACCCAGCTGTGGATGTGACTGGTGATAGAAGCAAGGTCCGATGCTGTAAAGAGCAATATTGCATAGGAACCTGGAAAGTCAGGTCCATGAATCAAGGCCAATTGGAAGTGGTCAAACAGGAGATGGCAAGAGTGAATGTCGACATTCTATAAATCAGTGAATTAAAATGGACTGGAATGGGTGAATTTAACTCGGATGACCATTATATCTACTACTGCGGGCAGGAATCCCTCAGAAGAAATGGCGTAGCCATCATGGTCAACAAGAGCCCGAAATGCAGTACTTGTATGGTTTAAGCCCCTAGGTTTTTGGTAACACGTTATACCAGCACCGTGTGTAAGACGGGCTATGGAACTCTTACAGGGTCATCAAGAGCCGGAGAGGGTCCACGAAGGCACTGCACCCAGGGCCCGGACCCCGCGGACAGGCCTGCCCGCAGCATAGCCTCTGCAGTCCCACCTGCGCCCTGGGGCCGGCACTTGGTTCCCCACCTTGCTGGGGGACCGTCTCCGCGCCCCCCTCCCCCACGCAGACACCCCAGCTTTGATGTTCACTCCACTTCTCTCTCCTCCCCGCCCTGGCCACCATCTCTGCGCCCTGCCCCCTCCACCCTTGCCAAGGGACACCGGGAGACTGGGCTGCTGGGGGTGGGATGGGGGCGGGCCCGGGAGGGGGGAGGTGTGGGCTGGACCTGGTGGCCGCGGTGAGCCAGGAGTGGGCGCGGATCCGCGGGGGGCGGGGGGCGGGCCAGGCCCCTCCCGCGGCCAGCTCTCTGCTCCGCAGCGCCCCCGGAGGCCGGCCGGTGGGAGCGGGGGGGCCTGCCAGCGCCGGGACGCGCCTCTCCCAGCGCGGGCGCCACTGTCGGGGTGGGCTCCGGGCAGGGCGCAGGGAGGGCTGGGCGGCGGCTGCAGCCACGGCTGGGTGCCCCGCCCACCGGCTCTGCCCCCAGCAGCGCGCAGCGCCCCCGCCCAGGGTTTCCCTGGGGGGCAGCACCCACACCGGTTGGTGGGTCACCAGGCCTGCGCCGCCATCCTCTGATCCTTTTTGTTTTCTGCAAGGGCGCATTAAAGTCTACTTGACAGACATAGTGCTCAGTTTAAAGTGCTCCGAAGGCATCTGTCTGGCACACACGGGTGTAGTTATAGGAGTGAATAGTAGCAGCAGCGGCTTTAGGCTTAGCTTGCTTTGGTTTCTTTTATTTACAACCGAGAGCGAGCTTGGTGTGGAAGCGGGACTGCGGGAAAGGGCGCTCCCCCTGAGGGAGTGCGCCGGTGGGCTCCCACGGGAGGCTGAGGGTCGCTCGTGTTGACTGCGGTGCCCTCTTCGGGGGATGCCAGTCGCGCCCACTGAGGCCGACTCGTCAGAGCGCAGACTCTGAGAGGGCCAAGGGCAGAGCCGAGGCGGCCTGCGGCGCCAGCGGCTTTCAGTGAAGACGCGCAGAACCGTCGGGTCAACAGGACCTCTCTGGCGGCCGGGGAAGGGCCAGACGGCCACGCGCCTTGCCAGGATGCAGCAAGCCAACCCCCTCCCTCCACCCGGTTCTTAAGCTGAAGTGAACGGGACGCCACGCAGTGCAGGGGCCACAGCAGAACCTGGGCCCAGAGCGGCCTCTGGGCGCCGACCTCCTCCGCGGCCGGGCGGTTTCCAGCGTCGCCCCCCCGGCCGCAGGCTCTCGTGAGTCCGGGGCCCGCGCCGCTGCAGCGGAGCCCCCAAGCCCCCAAGCTCGGAGCTACGCCCCGGAAGCCCGGCGCCTCCAGCACGAGGGCCGAGAGGGGAGCGCGTGAACCCTAGGCCGGATCTGCCCGCCCCAGGGCCAGACGGCAGCACCTCGGAACAGCGGTCGGGCTGCTGCGGGCCCGGGATGGCGCCGCCCCCACCACGGGCGAGCGGGCCGCCCAGCCCCCAGGCCGGTCGCACTGTGTTGGTGCGGACGGCCGGGTGCAGAGTCTCCTCCACACGCGGGGAGGCGGCTCCGCGGGCCTCTGGCTCCCCCCTGGGACCCCGGTCAGGGGCTGCTCTGCGTCCCTCCTCACGGACGCAAGGTGACTCCCGGGTGCTGCCCTCAGGACATGGGGCTGGGTGGCCCACGGCCCTAGGGTCTAGCCTGTCCTTGGCGTTGCAGCGACGGGGCGGGGGCGGGGGGGGGGGTCCACCCCTGGCGGGGACCACGCTGCCCTGCCAGCCCGCTGTTCCAGAGTTGCCCACCCGCCTCGGCCCGTCACTCCAGGGCTGGGCCACAGGCCCCTCTGCCTCTTCCCGGAGGAGGGCTGGAAAGGAAGGTCATCGTCCTGGAAGGGCCCGGGTGCGGCCTCGGGGAGGCAGCAGAGCCGCAGTGGCCGGGCGGGGGCGCGCTCGCCCGATGCCCGTGCTCGCCCCATGCCCGTGCCCGGCAGCGTGCCACCCGGCCCCGCCCCCGCGGCCGGGCAGACGTCGCGCCGTCAGGCCTGCTGCCTGGGTCCCAGGCCGCCCCACGTCCCGCCCGCCCGCACGGAGACTGGCGTGGGTGACTTTACGGAAGGAATTTATTGTTCGGAACTAAGTTGCTCACAGTTATTTGATGGGGGTACACGGGGTGGGGCGCGTCCGTTTCCGTGACGTCTGTGTGTCCGAGTACAAAAGAGGAGGGCTAACGAGAGGTATTGCTTTCCGGTCCTCGTCTCTGGAGACGCCCCTCCCACGGGGACCGCGTGGCTTTTGCTGTTATAGGTGTTTCGGTTTTTGTTATGTACTGAGATCCCAGCCTGGGGCGGGGTCAATGGAACAGAAGCATTAAAATGTATCCACGACGGGCGAGCAGGCAGGCGGACGTGAGGTGGACTTGCGGCGGTCAGGGCATGCAACCCCGCCTGCTGCCGCGGCCCTCCGGAGGCAGGGACTCGCTGCCTTTCTCTTTGTCCTTGGTTGTTTTTTTTTTTTTTTAACTTTTTGTCATTTTAGTAAAAAAAAAAAAAAGCCTGCAATGCCTCTTCTGTCTAGCGTGTTATGTGTAGGGGGCCAAGTCAGGCCTTCCCCAGGCCCCACACCCGGACACAAAACCAAGATGGGCCCCGGCCCGGGCCCCCCAGGATGGAGTCACGTCTCCTCAGACCGAACCTGGGACAGAGCGAACCACGCCATTCTCTAAATATATTTATATGTGTGTGTATAGAAAGAACCGAACTCCAAGTCTAGCCCTGCCCCGCGGCCCGCCCCCCCAACACCCTTCTCCAAAAACAACCAAGAAAAAAAGTTTATAAAAATATCTTGCAGGAATTCTTTAAAGTTTACAGTAGCTTGCCGGCGCTGCACCGGCCGGCTGCCCCCAGCACCCCGACGGCTCTGTCCATGGGGCACCTTGGCCCAGACCCCACCCTGCCCAAGACACACACACACACACACACACAGACAGACGGACGGACAGACGGCAGGACGGCGCTGCTGCTGCCCCTTCCCTGAACAGAGAAGAAACTCAATAAGTTAAAACAGCAAATAAATAATACTGATCTCGGCCAGCCTCGGGGCGACGGGCACGCTGGGCCCTGGGTCTCTTTCCACCTGCGGCCCCCAGGGAGCTGGGGGGTGGGACGCGGCGGCTCAGGTGGGCGGCGCTGAGGTGCGTGGACGTGGACGAGGAGCGGCGGGGCGGGGGAGGGGCGCGCCGGGGAGAGGCCGAGGCGGCTGGGCCAGACGACTGCTTCGCCCCCTCGGGCCCGCCCCGGAGGCCGGCTGGACCCGCCGAGGGCGCTAGTCAGCGCGCGTCCAGTTGGGGGGCCTGGGTCCTCCTCCCCATGGCCATGCGGAGCTGAAACTGGGCAGAGCTGCCGCGCGGGCAGGCGGGCGGGCGGGCGGCAGGAGGAGAGAGGGTGGGTCTGCGGCAGCTGCCTTCGGTCAGCCGGAGTCCGGCGGAGAGCACGGAGGGCGGCCTCGTGGAGGTGACATGTTAACTTTTCGGGATAATTCCTGGTATCAGAGTGGAGACAGTGGCGTTGTCAGAGACAGGCAGAGAGAGACAGAGAGAGAGAGAGAGAGAGAGAGAGAGCGGGCCTGGTTGGCCTGGCCTGGGCTGCAAACCCCGGGGCCCCCTTTCCTTTCCTCCCCGGCTTGACGACAGTCTAGACGGACTGTGGCCCTGGGTCCGCCCCGGGCGGGCGGGCGGGCGGCAGGCCGCACAAGGGGCGGGGGCTATGTGTCTGTCTAAGGCTGCTCCCGGCGGGCGGCGGGCAGCCCCGTCCTGGCCGTGTCCTTGCCCGCTGGGTACTCGGCGTCCCCTCCAGGGCCGGGGCCAGCGGCCGCGGAGTCCCCGAGTGGGCTGTGGGCACTCCGCTTGGCGGGCATGCTGGGGGCCTGGGCCGCCTGCCCGTTCTTCTCGTCTGAAAAAAGTTGTTTAATTACGTCAAAGAAGTTACTCAATGGGCTGCCTGGGTGCACAGAACAGAGACAAAAGAAAAAAAGAAAAGAGAGAAAAGGAGGGAGGGAGGGAGGGAAGAGAGAGAACAACAGACGAATGAACCAGGGGCCCACGAGGGCGGGCGCGCGGGAGCGCGGGGCCGCGGCAGCAAGCGGGGCTGGCAGCCGGGGGGCTCGAGGCCTCTGGGCGGCAGGCTGGGGCCCAGGCCGGCGGGGACCCTCCTCCTCCGCCAGGCCTCCCATCACCCTGAGTCCTCAGCGGTGGGAAGGCCAGGGCCAGGCAGGACCCAGGGAATGGAGGCCCAAGTCAGTCACACTCCTCCTGGGAGGCCTGGAGCCCCACCCCCGGCCAGCCCGGGTGGCACAGCGTGGACACAGAGGTCAGCAGCGGACAGACAGACGGATGGATCGGTGGACAGGCATGGAGCTTGGGTGTGGTGAGGGCTGGGGCAGGCAGCCAAAGTGGGGGTCCCAGAGAGACCGTCCCGAGGGAAAAGGAAGGGGCAGCCGTGGGGGCCCAGCCTGTGCTCCTGGCCCCAGGGCACCTCAGCCCCTCCTCCTAAGCCAGGCCTCCACCCGGGCAAGAACAGGCAGGACCCCCATCTCTGCTCTGATGATGCAACAGCAGGTGCCCTGCTCTGCCCCCGCCGACGGCAGAGGGCCTGACCCGAGCCTGCAGCCCAGGGCCCGGGGGCCCCCTGACCTCGGGCCAGAGCCCGCAGCTGGGAGCCTTGCTGGCCTCGGGGCCGAGGCGCCCCTTCCTGCTCTGAGCCTTGGAGTCCCTCCCTGGCCTGCCTTGATCTTGGGCCGGGCTTGCAGCCGCTCTGGGGACTGAATGAGGGAGGTGGCTGGTGGCAGAGACTGGGGGCTGGGCACAGCCGGGCGCCTTGGGGGCAAGCGCGGCCCCGTGTGCGTGTCCGGGCTCCTCAGGCACACAGGGACCCCAGGACAGCCGGGGGTGGGGGCAGCACCCACCAGAGCAGGCTGCAGGGGGTGCAGGGGTGAGCAATGGGGTGACAGGCTGGGGGGCCCCGGTGCGCGTGAGGGGTTCTTACCACATTTGGAAAGCCTCCCCGTCATCATTTCCATACAGTTAGTGGTGTCTGGAGCACAGAACGGAGAGAGGAGGGGAGACGTGTGAACACAGCTTCCAGCTCAGACCTCGAGCTGGGGGGACAGGCTCAGGCCGGGCCGGGGAGGGGGCGGGGCCCTGGGAAGGGCGGGGCCTAGGAAGTGGGCGTGGTTGTGGCCGAGGGTGGGCGGGGCTGGGGCCAAGGGGTGGAGCCAACGCAGGCAGGCTAAGAGGGCCGGTGCTCAGAAAGGCGCCAGAACACGGAGTGCGGGGCTCAGCGGGGAGGCGCCCGCTGGGGCGGGCAGGGCTCGGCAGAGGGCAGCGGAGAGCGGGACCCCTCTCCTGGGCACTGGGGGTCATGCCTGGCCCTCCCTCCCCTCTGACTCTGGGTCCAGGGCACGCGCTTCGAAGCTAAGAGGTCCAGACCTCTGGCTGGGATCTGTGTGGGCCACCTTTGGGTCCTCAGCCTACCACTCACTCTTTGACCAGGTGGCTGCAAGGCTCCCCTTTTCCAGACTCAGGGAGGCACCCTCTTCCCAACCCTCTCCACCCGCTGGGCCGGGCCGGGTGGGCTGGGGGTGGGGAAGGCAGCCAGGCCCTCTAAGAGCCCCTCCTTGGGCTGCATGGGGCCCTGCTGGAGTGGCTACCAGGTCTCAGCCTCGTGCCCCAGAGGGACCCCAGCTTCTGCCCCCTCCCCACATCCAGCGGCTCTGAGCTCTCAGGACAAGCAGGACAAGAGGGAGGGACCTGGTAAGGGCCGACCCCTGGAGGAGGGGCTGGGGTCCCAGCCTGGGCTCCCCAGGTCCAGGGCTCCCTGAAGGAAGGGAGGGCAGACGGGCTTGGCCCAGAGCTGGCACCCAGCAGTCTCCAGGGAGGCGGTTCAGCCCCAAGCTGGCGCAGGGGTGGGGCCCTGCAAAAGGGTCGGTCCACCAGGTTTGCTCCTGGGCCGGGGCCTAGCACAGAGCACACTGGCAAACGGGAGGGGACCCCCTAGGGCTGGACTCTGCCTGGCCAGGAACAAAGAAGGCCTGTGTCCCTGTCCTCCAGGCAGTTCGCCAGGCCCCCTGCTGGCTTCCCTGGACAAGCTGTCCTGACTCAGCTTCAGCCTCCCCCTGGGAGCGCTGCCTCCTCTGAGATGGGGGCATTAAAGGCACAGCCCCCAGGCCAGCCAGCTCCCAGGGCTGGGGGAGTGGGCCCCCTCTGTGGGTCAGAGCCCTCCAGCCCCAGCCCCCCCCCCATCAGAGGGGCACACATGACAAGGGGGAGAAGGTGGAACACAGACGATGGAATGAGCATGGCGGGGCGGGATGGACGAGGGCCACTCGGCCTCTAGGACCCCACACAGAAGCACAGACGGTCGGCCACAGGGGCCCTGAAAGGGGGGCTCTGGGCTGGACGCTGCGCTCCCCAGGCCCCACGTGGGCCTCGCGGTCAGCTGGCATCTGCCGCCGCTCACCCGCGCCGCTCACCCTCCCTGACACGCCGCTCACCGTTCATGCACGAGCCCCAGGGCTCACCCACACCTGCGCGGCCACAGCCCCCTCCCCGCCAGGGCCCAGCCGTGCTGACCCTCCGGCTCCTGGGCCTCCAGCGCTGCAGGCCTGGGCAATGCCAGCCCCTGTGTGCACCCCTCTAGGCCCACTGGGAGACCCCTGCTTCGCCTGGACCTCAGGCCCCCCTGTCCTGCCCGTCTAGGGGAGGGTGGGTGGCGGACAGCCCCTCACATCAGCCAGAGTGGATACAAGAGTGGGTACCACCCCCCACCCTGGAGAATGCTGTGTGGGGGACCCCAAGGGCTCAGGGCCTCGGCAGGACCTCAGTCACTCCGGAGGAGCCTGCTCTCTCTGGCCAGGGGCCGGGCTGCCCCGTGTCCAGCTGCTCAGCTGGGTGCTGGGCCCGCATGGCCTGTCCAGGGCCGGGAGGCAGCCGCTGGATGTGTGGGTAGGCACAGGGCGCCCTCCTCGGGCCAGCCTGGCTCTCACAGAGGACCTGCCCACAGCCCCCTCCCTGCCCCGGCGGTGGGGCCGGACACCTTACCTGCCAGCGTCAGAGGCTACTCTCGTAGCTGGTAGCCACCTTCTGGCCCTTAAGCCCAGCACCCCAGCTTAGTCCTGGAGCTGGCGGGGGGGGTTCTACAGTGGACAAGAGGCGCCTTTCAGTGTGGCGTGCGGCCCTACCTCCCTGGTGTGCAGAGACGCCGCTGTGCGGGAGCGCCCTGCTCCCGGGGGCGCGTGGCTGCGGGCCAGGCGGCTCACAGAGGGGCCACACACACCCCGTCCCCAGCCCTCGGGCCGCCGGGCCAGGCCCCTCCCTCACCTGACAAGTGCTGGGCAGAGGGCTGCTCGTGTGTGCTCAGCAGCTGGGCCTGAATGGTCTCCACAACCCTCTTGAAGCGGCGGCTCGGGCCTGGGGGAGACAGGGCGGGTGAGGGGCAGAGCCGACGGGGCCGGCGCTCCAGCCCCGCCCCCAGGGGCGGCCCCAGGCCTCCCCAGCGGCTCACCCGACAGGAGCGTGAACGTGACCGAGTAGATGCCGTTCTCCTTCTGCGCGGCCCCGCCCTCCGTGTACGTGATGTCCACCTGGAACTTGACCGGCTTCTGGAACACGGCCGGGCCCCCGGTCGCCTTGTACTCCGCCCGGAAGCTCGTCTGGGAGATGACGCTGTGGCTGAGGCTGGGGATCTGTGGGCGCAGGCAGTGTGAGTGCGGCCTCCCCTTGTGGAGCTGCCCACCCCCTGGCCCCCAGACCCCAGTGGCAGGGGGTCTCCACCTCAGGCAGGTGGACCCCGACACGGGGCAGAAAGCAGGGTCTGGCGGAGGGAGGGTAGAGGCGGAGCCAGAGCCTGGGCCGCATGTAGGGGACGCGCCCCCCGGGGTCAAAGCCTGACTCTGCTGGACTCAGGCCTGCGGCTCTGGTCGGGCCGAGAAGCCTCTGCACGGAGGGGCGCGGGGCTGCGGGAGGCAGGCAGCGGGCACACAGGACAGGGCGCCAGGCTCCCAGGGACAGTCTCGAGGCCCCAGGTGAATCCCCCAGGCCTGCAGAGCCCCCCACCCCACAGTGAGGCCTCAGGCCCCTCCTCAGAGCGGCTGTGCATCACCCCACCTTAGTGAGGGGTCCCTGGAGGCACCCCCACACCCCGCCTGGGCTCGGCCCAGGGGACACCCATCTCCTGCCCCCCTGACCCTGCCCAGGCCGGGGTCCCAGGGTCAGGGACCTCGTGGCGAGAGGCTCACCGACAGGAAGGCGTGGACGATGTCAGCTTTGATGGAGCTCAGCGGCTTATCCTTGATGACCACGAAGATCTGCTCCTCCTTCTCTAGGCTGATGAAGTTTCCGAACCAGGACTTCTTGGCGAGCCTGGGTGTGGACGGACAGCTGATCAGCTCAGGGCACCCCAGCTGAGCCGAGTGTGGGCCTGTCTGCTCCCCCGGGCTGCGGACAGCTCGCTGTCCTAACTGGGCCCCTTCCCAGGCCCAGCACCCTGACCCTCAGCCACAGCCCTGACCCCATCATCCTGACCCTCACCCCACAGCCCTAACCCCCACCATCCTGACCCTGATCTCTGACCCCATTATCCTGACCCTCACCCCACAGCTCCTGCCTTGACCCCATCACAGTGACCATGACCCCACAGCTCTGACCCCCCAATCCTGACCCTGACCTGTGACCCCATCCTGACCCTCACCCCACAGCCCGTGCCTTGACCCCATCATGGTGACCGTGACCCCACAGCTCTGACCCCCCCATCCTGACCCCCATCCCAGCCGTGACTGTGACCCCATCTTGACTCCACTATCCTGACCAACTTCCCGCCCTAATCGCCCCTCCATCCTAACCCCTGACCAGCCCCGCCCCGGGCCCCGAAGCCCTCACAGTGGTCCTGCAGCTACCCCCTCCCACCTGGGTGTGGGCAGCACCTGCTGAGACCCCGTCAGGAAGGGAGGAGGGGAGGTGGGGAGAGTGGGGAGCGCCCTGCCCTTGAGCACACCCCGACCCCAGCCTTGCGTTATCCCTCTGTTGGGTTGCAGAGTGGCCTCCCTGCAGTTCCCCGGGAGAGGTGCCCATCGGGACTGTGTGGGTGGGGAGGGCGGGGGAACCTTTGCAGGTCTGCCCGGGGAGGGGGGCAGGGATGGAAGCTGGGGCCCGGATGCCACCTGCCCTCCCTCTGAGCCCGGGGGACTGGTGCCCGCCTGCCCGCCCAGATTACCCCTGGAAAACGGATCTCACTCAGACCCCTGGGGGCCCAGCTGCTGCATGGAGCAGGGCAGGGGCCACCCCAGGGACCCAGGGCCGCAGCACCCTCTTGCACGAGAGCCCGCACCTCACAGGCACCCGGCCTGCCCTGCCAATCGTCCTCTGTCCCTCTGCCTCATCTGAGGCCCCCATCTGGGCTGGGCCGCCCCTCAGTGCACACATCCTGCCTCCTGTATTCAGCCCACGCAGGCCCTTCCCACGGTGGACGAGGCTGGGACTCGCTTCTGAGCAGGAGGGCAGCGGGCCTCTCCCCCAAGATCAGGCTCTGAAAGGCTGGCCTCCCGCTGGCTAGAGACCTCCACCTCGTGTGGACAAACTGACACGGTTAGACGCAGCGGGGACAGACGGACGGAATGGGGAGGCTTATGTGGCCAGGAGCCTGAATCCTGCTGGTGACCAGCTGAACCTTGAGGTGGACGGAGCCCTGGATGGGCCTTGAGATGACCGTCACTGACCAACACTGTAGAGTGGGGCCTGACCCAGAGGCTGGGTGATGGACAAGCATTGGCGGGAGCGCCTGCCCGATGCCAGGAGCTCAGCTGTGGACAGGGCCAGGGCTCCGCAAGCAGGGGGCCCGCCCAGGCCAGTATTGCTCAGGCAGCACTGGCAGAGTGAGTGGTGGGGCCTGATGCCCTGCAGGCGCCAGGCTGGGTCTTCAACTTGCAAGGCACTCTCCCGTGTGGCTCCCCTTTCTCTTGCCCGTTTCTGGAGCTGGCTCTGGGGCCTGTGGCAACGCTGCGGCTCTCGACACTGTGGGCGGCAGGCAGCCTGCCCACAGAGGCCGTGTCCGCTTGTGGGGCTGGAGCCGGCCTCTGGGCATGGACTCCGAGGCACAGACGTGGGACCTGCCCTTCCCGGGCCCCGGCGATCACTGGCTACCTTCTCCTCCTTCCGCACACCCTGCTGGCTCCGCAGCCGTCGTCGCATCCAGAGCCCCGCGGGCCTGAAGTTCAGAAAAGGGCCAGGAGGCGGCTCTGGAGCCCGCGGTGGGGGCCAGCGCCCCACCTCCCTCGAGAAGACACTGAGTCACAGGAGCACTCAGCTGTGTGCTTGGCGTCGGGTCTGACAGCAGCCTGAGGGACTGGGAAGGCCTGTGCGGTTCAGTCTGGGCCTGTCGGTGAAGGCCTGTTGTCTGATAGCAGCTCTTACACGTGCTGACGCAGACTCTGAGCCTCACCCGCTGGGGGAAGGTGCTCAGAGCAAAGGCTGGGACTCCTGGAGGAAACAGAGCTTGCGGCCCAAGACGAGGCGCCGGCCTGACGTCTGCCCGAGGAGCTGAGAGTCTGGGCCATCATGCAGGCCGGGTGTGAACGCCACACGCACACGACGGACTGAGGCTGCGACCACGTGGAGGGGATGTCTCCGGGCCCACGACCACAGCCTCACGAGGAGCGGGTGCCGGGGACGCCCCTGCCCTAGGGCAACCCGTCGGCTCCCTCATCGGCCATACCCACTGAGTGGGGGGCGGGTGCCAGCCAGGGCCCTTGTGTGGGGACCAGGCCTCCAGGACTCGAGAGTGGGCGCGAGGCTGCGGGCCGCCTGAGCGGTGCTGTCCGCTGCTCTGGGTAGGCTTTTTTTTTTTAAAGCTTTTCTAGAAAACCTAACAGTTAAGTTACAAACGTGGTTGCCAGAGCTTCTGATGATGGCAGGAAATCCTGACTGAAGGGACACCAACGGGGGGTCCCAGAGACCCCGAGGCCCTGCACCTAGGGCTGGCGGCCCTCCAGCTCCACCCTGGCGCTATGTCCACAGGCCCACGCGGGGTCTCGACGCTGTGGTAACGGAGCTTCTCCTGCAGTGAGGTCACAGCGAGCCTGCCCACGGCCACCCCCCAGGTCTCATTCACACGCTGAAGGGAGAAGAGGCTGGGACCTCTCGGGGGTCTGGGCCCCAGACACGGGGACTTGCGTCCAGACATCCAGCGCAGCACTGCCTGCCTGTTGCCTGAAGGCCGCGCTTCCGCCTCTCGTGGGACGGTGGGCGGAGGCCCCTCCTACAGGCATCTCACAGCTGGCCAGGGGCTTGGGGCCAGCCAGCTTCCCTGCGTAGAGCCCATGGCTCACAGCAGGAGCCGACGGTCACTCTGAGGCGCAGCTGTGCTGTCCCTGCCACCCTGAGCTGCGGCTTCGGAGCAGACCTGGGCAAGGCTGCGTCGCTGCCCCGGCCTCGCACCGACCCTGGCACTCAAGGTGAAGTCGCAGGCGGCCTCAGCACCCTAGTGACCCTGGCCTGACACCCAGGGTCCATCCCGGATGCCCACACACTCCACGTCCAGGCAGCGGGAAGGAGCCAGCAGCACATACTCGAGCTTGAGCAGGGCCACTTACTCTGGGGACGACTCCGGGGTCAGGTTGGACATCTCCTCGGGCGTCGGAACTGCATGCGGAAGGACAGGGAGAGAGCACGATGACCGCCCCGCCCCACGCCCAGCAGGGCCGCGGGCACAGCGAGCTGTCCGGCCTCCTGGTGCTGAAACCAGTCTGCCTTCTCTGGCCTCCAAAGGGCCCTGCTGGGGAGGTGGCCACGCCCCCCACGCCCTGCCCGTTGACACGCTGCGGCTGGTGTACCCGGCTGGCCAGGGCCCCCGCCCCCAGCTCTCCCAAGCTCCCCCCGCCCCCCTCCCGAGCCCCGCCCCCGCCCGAGCCCCGCCCACCTGCTCTCCCAAGCTCCGCCCCACTGCCCCCTCTCCCGAGCTGGCGGCCCCCCAGCCCCTCTGCTGTGTCTGGCCACTCTCACCTTGCAGTTTCCGGCGGTGGAAGCGGGGCGACCCCAGGAAACTGTTCTTGATGGAGTTGAGCCGCGTCCTCCAGGGCACCCCTCCCACGCTGGGGCTGGATGGCGGCGTGGGGTTGGGCGTGCCAGCCGGGCTCTCCTTGGGTGTGTGCACAGGCGTCCCCTTGGGGGTAGGGAGGGGACTGCCCCTCGGAGAGGGGTGAGGGGTCACCTGTATGATGGGGACAGATTTGGTGTTCGGTTCAGTCCCAGGGGGTGGGAGCTGGGCAGGCGACGGCAAGGCGGGTGGGCCCGGGGGCAGGGCCGGCTGGGGGCTGAGGCCCCCTGGGACAAGGGGCTGGGCCTGGGTGCCTGCCGGGAGTGGGTTGGACTTGGTGCCCTGCAGTGGCTTGTCGGTCAGCTTGGCCTTGCTCGGCAAGGTCTGGGTCTTGGGGTTGGGCCGCGGGGCGGCCTGTGGAGGGAGGAGGTGTCCGGGCCGGGAGGCGCTCCGACAAGCTTCAGGCTCCGTGGAGGTGGCCGGGGGGCAGGCCACAAAGGGGAGCTCGGGGGGCGGGGGAGGCAGGATGAACTTTCTAATAGGCTACAGTGCAGGCGGGAGTCGCAGGGGAGAACAGGGGGGCCCCAGAGCCCAGCGCATGCCCCGCCCCCCGCATGCCCCGCCCCCGCAAGCACACACAACCCCAGGAGGACCCCAAGGCAGGAGTGGGGACAGGCGGGTGGGGGGAGCGTTCGCCACAAAAGGAAACGACACACGAGGGAACAAAACAGAAAACGTGCCGTTAGCGACAGCAGCCGGAGCCCCCGAGCAGCAGGTGGGGTGGGGTCCGCCCAGCCACCCCCTGCCCTGGGGGGGCGCCCTGGGGGGCGGGGTCACTCACCCGGGGGCTGCTGAGCGGGCTGGTGGACAGGCCCGAGGAGGCGCCGCTGATGGACCTGGACCTGGGAACACGGGCGCGCAGGGTGGCTCAGACCGGGGGCTCCCGGCGCCTCCCCCCTCGGGTGGGCCTGCAGAGAGCCCCGCAGTGGCCCCGGCCCAGCGCAGGCCTGGCAGTGCCCAGCGCAGGCCTGGCAGTGCCCAGGGCAGGCCTGCCGCCCCCCCCACTTTGCACCAGGCCCAGGAGGGCCCGGGCCCCTGGGGGCCACTGGAGCCCCATGGTGCAGCTGGCGGCCTGGGGGCTCCTCTTCCCCCCACGCAGAAGCTGCCTCATGTCCAAGGCCCAAAGCCCCAGGCCCAGAGGGCAGAGAAGGGCCCTCAGCAATGCTCTCGAGCCTGGTGAGCAGAGGGACAGGGGAGGCAAGGCTCCCGGGGGCCCCTCTCCACACCCACTGACCCGAGCCCAGCTGAGCTTCCAGGCTGAGCTGTCGAAGACCCAGAGTCCTGCACTCCACCGAGCGCCTCACCCCTGGCGCCTGGGCACCAGCCTAGCGCCTCCATGCCCACGGTCCACCTGTATGGCTCAGAGCCACCCCCCCCCCCCGCCGCCTGCACGGCGCCTGTGACGGCCATCAGCAGGGATGTGGACTCTGTCCACCCTGCCTCCGTGTGGCCTGCAGACTTGGCCTGGGCATGGCTGCAGAGAGGTCACTGGCCAGCTTGCCCGGTGGAAACCACTGAGGCCGCTGCCCCCTTGGGGCAGGAACCGGACGCCTCTGGGGCGGGGCTGGGCCTGCAGGGCCTTGCTCCACCACCCACGTGGCCTCGAGGGAAAGGAGACACCGCTCACCCCTGGGCGCCGGCACCGGCCATCCTTAGAGGAAGGAAACCGGAGGGGTCGAGGCAGCCACAGGAGAGAAGAGGACAGAACAGCGTGAAGGGCAGCCACACCGCCCGCCCGGCCACACTGCCCACGCCGCGGCCAGCTCCTGGGCCTCGGGGAGGAGCCGGGCCCCCGCTGGCCAGGCCCCCAGCACCCGTGGGCTGGAGCCCCCCGGCGACGACCCTCTGACCCCCACCCCACCTGACGCAGCCACGGAGCCGGTGCCTCGCCCTCAGCAGCCCCAGCCCAGTCCACTTGTATCTGCCGGGCAGGGCCCTCAGCCCTCAGCCATGAGAACGGGACACGGGCTGGCGGGCCCAGCGGGGGCCTGCCCCGCACCGCGGCAGGCAGGGGCAGCAGCTGCGAGCTTGCCGCTCGGCACGAAGGAAGCAGAGAAGCAGCAGCAGACTGTTGGGGCCGCTTCCACGCCCTGCTGTCTAACCCTGGAAGCTGAGTTGCGGGAAGGACACGCCAGCGCAGAGCAGCCGGGGTGGGAGGGGGCACGGAGGGGGAGCCAGGGGCCCCGGGCCAAGCGAGGCCCCGCCACGGGCGCTGCCGGGCAGCGGGCCCTGCAGGCGGGGTGCAGGACCTCCTGGGACCCGCACAGCCCCTGCCCCTTCCTGGGGAGCCTGCGGCGCCCAGGGCGAGCACCTCCACTCTGGTCCGTGTGGACAGCCGGGCGGCCCCCGGACACAGGCCAGTGTGGAGCGGGGAAGGGGAGCTGAACAGGCCCAGAGGCCCACTGACCACAGCCGAGGGCAGCCCAGGGCCCGGGGCGGGCAGAGCCCGGGTCTCCTGGCACTCCTGGGGGGCCGCGTTCCTCCTCCTGGGCGTCAGCCTCAGCTGACCAGCCCTCCCCCCGGCTCACGGGAAGTCTCCCTCGCCAGATGGGGGAGGCCACCCGAGGCCCAGCCCTGCCCCCAGGCCCGCCGCTGTCTGTGGGGCTGGGGCGGGGGATGGGGGGCAGGGTGTATACCTGTCTTCTTTGCTGAATTGGGGGTGGGCTTCAGCGATATCCAGGCTTTTACTGAACATTGCTTTACTACAGCGGGAACAAAGTGAGAAAACAGAATTACTGCCGCGGCCCCGCCAGGTGGCCCAGGAGGCCGGCCCTCCACACCTCCGAGTTGGGCACAGCCCGCCGGCCGAGGCCAGGCGCACAGGAGGGCCGGTCGGGCAGGGGTGGCACAGCCGGCGGCCTGATGGGCAGAGCGGCCCCGGGGGACACCTGGCGCCACCCCAGGGGGGTGGCCTGTCGCCTCGACAAGGGGCCAAGCCAGGGAGGAGCAGCCTCTGAGATGGAGCAGTAAGTGCGGAGGGCGAGGAGGGTCGGCTTTCCAGTGAGTGACCCCTGGGATGGGTGACCCCTGACCCCGCCCCAGCCCCCCGCCGCCCCTGAGGCACTCGGGCCTGAAAGGCAGAGCGGAAGCCAGGACGGCCAAAGGTGGGGTGTGCAGGGCGGGGGGAGGCTGGCGAGCCCCCAGCCTGCCCGCAGCTGTGGAGCGGGAAGCCAGTGCAAGGCTCGGAAAGGACGACGCCTCCAGGAGAGGCGCCCCGACAAGCAGGACCTTCCTCTTGCTCCTCCCCGCCCCCCACCCCAGGGCAGGACGCGAGGGCGGTGGACCGCGGTGGCTGGCAGACCTGGAGAGGGCCCCAGAGGCTGGGACCCCAGAGGGTGGGGGCTGGGACTGCCGGGGGTGGGGGCCGTGGCCGGTGGGTCGGTGACCCATTTAATCCTGACGGTGGCCCACAGCCTGCAGTTCCTCAGAGGCCCGGCTGGCCCCAGAGCCGAGCACCCAGCTGACTGGTGTGGCCGGGGCTCCAGCGGTGACACCTCCCGCGGAGCCTCCGCCCCAGGGTCTCCCTGAGGGCTGAAGGCCCTGCCTGGGCAGGGAGGCTTGGTCTCGCCCAGCATCCCGGGAACAGCAGAGGCTCTGCAGGGCCCCAATGCCCCCTGCTTCTCAGGGGGGCCCAGACCCCCCACACCAAGATTCCACATCCCTGACCCCTGCCTGGCCACAGCTGATCCAAACACGGGCTCAGCATCAATCAGGGTTAAGCCTCCTGGGCTGCGGCTCTGAACACAGCTGACCTCCGCCCAGCCCTGCGCAGTCTAATCCACTCCAGCCCAGCTCTGTCCAGGATAGCCGCACCGAACCCAGCCTGACCCAAGCCAATCAAGCAAAGCCCTGCCCCTGTCAGCCCAACCCAGCCCAGTCTGCTCCAGCCCAGAGTTCAGCCCAGATCACCTTATTCCAGCTTAGTCCAGCCCAGTCCAGCTCAGCTCAGCCAGCCAGCCCAGCCCACCGCAGCCCATGCAGGCCCCTACCCCGACACCTCCCCAGGCGCACCTCAGCCCAGTGCCACGCAGCAGCCTTAGCCCAGCCCCAGGGCCGGGGTGCAGAGAGGAGCCAGGCCCCGTCCAGCGCCGCCCGGCCGCGGCGGCAGGAGGCACGCACCTCTGGCCGTGCTGGGCCATCTCCAGGGCCCGCCGTGCGGGCACAGGGGAGCCGCCGTCCGTCACGCTCAGCACCTCCATGGACTTCCGCTCGGGCCGCCGCTTGCCGTGCCGGTTGAGCATCGGGGAGTCCACGCGCTTCCGGGGCGGGTCTGCGTGCAGAGCGGGGTCAGGGCCGGCAGCCCGCAGGGGCGGCGCGGGCGGCCCCGGGACCCCGTACCTATCTCGTTCCTGGGCGGCAAGTCCTCGTCCTCGTGGCTCGGGTACCTCTCTTTCCGGTCCAGGAGGAGGAAATAGATCATCTTCTCCTGGTTCTCCCTGCAGAGGGTGAGAGGCGCCGGAAGGCTGGATGGGGGTCCCCGCAGGGCGGCGCCCCCGCCCCCAGGCAGGCCCCCGCACGCACTCCTCGGACAGCAGGTCCTGCAGCAGCTTGTTGCGGTCCCGGAAGCAGCCGAGCGAGTGCATGCTGTCCAGCACGTCGGGGTCGATGTCCTCCAGGCTGGGCAGGGAGCGGATCTGCACCTTGCGAGGGACAGGCTGCTCCGGCTCCGGCTCGTTCTTGCCTCCTCTGCGGGGACAGGGCCCGGTCACTCCCTCTGGCAGCACCCGAGGCTCCTCGCCCGCTCCCCGGCCCTGGGCCTGAGTCCTGCTGCTCTCCCTGCGCCCGGCCCCTGCACATCTCCTGCGTCCTGCCTGTGCCCAGCGTGGGCCGGCCAGGGTCCCCGAGAACTGGCCAGGGGCCCGAGGCTGGAGGCAGGCCTGCGTTGGGCCGGGCCCTCCCCCCGTCGTCCCTAGCGGGCCCCCCGGGCCACAGAGGCAGGCAAAGCGGGCGATGAGGGCAGGAAGAGCTACTTACATATACCATATGTGTTTCTGAATGTGCTCTAGCTACAAGGAAAGAGAAACAGGGAGTTAGTACGAGGAAGGAGCGGAGCCGCGTTAGGGAGCCGAAGGTGCAGGAGCGGAGGGGCGGGGCTGGAGGCTGAGCGAGGAGCCAGACAGACGGCTGGGAGGGAGCGGGCGGGGGCTGGAGGGGGAGGAGCCAGGTGTGGAGCCGGGGGTGGCAGAGAGCGCGGGCACGGAGCGGGCTCACGGAGGGGGGCCATCCCAGACGCCTGGCTAGCGCCCTGAGCCTACCTACCCACGGGGGAGAGGACAGGCCTCCCCGGAGACGGCGGGGAGCTAGCGGGAGCGGGGCTGCAAGCAGCGGCAGAGCACTGCGAGGCGGGCAGCGGGAGCCCCCCGGGGCTCAGGGCGGGGCGGCGGGAGGGGAGCAGCGCGCAGCGGGGCGCGGGCCGAGCGGGGGGACTGAGGGCAGGGAGAGCAGGAGGCGCTCCGCCCCGACGGGGGCGCGCTGGGCCTCTTTCAGAGCGGGGGGCCCCCCAGACCCTGGCTCCCCCCCAGACCCTGGCTCCCCCCCCACGCCCGCCGGGCCCCCCTCAGGCCCTGACTCTCCCCCACCCCCGCGCCGCCCCGGAGCGGATCCGGAAGACGCGCGCTCGCGGCCCCGCCCGGGGCGCACGCACCGTGAGACGCCGCGCCGCGTCCACCTCGATCATGCCGCGCAGCAGGCTCTGGCAGTCGGGCGGGATGAAGTGCGGCATGTGGAAGACCCCGCGTTTCACCTTCTCCAGCAGCTGCCGCAGGTTGTCGTCGTCGAAGGGCAGCGCCCCCTGCCGGCGGGGCGGGGTCAGGGCTGGCGGAGCCGCGGGGCGGGGTGTGGCGGCAGAGGGGCGGGGGCGGGTCGTGCAGGGGGAGCGGAGGGGCGGGGATTGGGGGATGGAGGGGCCGGGGCCGGGGCGAGGGCGGGTGCGTGGGGTGGACCGACGGGGCGCCGGGAGGGCCACGGGGAGCCTCACCACCAGCAACGCGAACAGAATCACGCCGCAGCTCCACACGTCTGCCTTGCGGCCGTCGTATTTCTCCCCCTGCGGACAGTCCTGGGGTTGGTGGGGGCGCAGGGCCGGAATTCTTGCGGGGACAGAGGGTCCGGGAAGCGATGGCCCCGGGGGCGGCGCCTCGGACAAGCAGCCAGGCCCCGACTTGGGGGTCTGCGATCACCGGGGCAGGGAGGCCCCTTGGCTGGACAAGGGCTGGTGTGGGGTGGCTACTTACCCGGATCACCTCCGGACAGGCATAGTGGGGCGACCTGAAGGCAAAAGCCGAAGTCAGGGCCCAAGACGCACCGTGCCCCGGCCATCCCACCCCCTGGACTTCCGGGCTGCCTCCAGAACGGCAGCAGGTGGAGACCGAGGGCAGGGGGAGCCCAGCTCCATGCCTCTAGACTCTGCCTGGCATGGACGCCCTACGGGGGGTTCCAGGGCTTTGGTGCCAATTCTCCCACAACCTCATAGCCTCTGCATGCTCCCGGGAGCCAGGGACCCAAGGAGCCGGCGGGCAGAGGCAGGACCACGGGGTACGCGTATCCCCACCCCGGCAGCCCCACGGGGGCGCCGGCCCCTGCCTCCAGCCCAGGCCGCGGGGCCATCTGCCGGGGCAGCCATAGAGCCAGGCTGCGGCCACCGTCCTGGCCGGTGTAGAACCGGAGGCCGGCTGGGGGCTCAGCTCACCCGCAGCTGGTCTCCAGCAGGCTGTCGCCAACCTGCAGCGACGCCATGCCGAAGTCTGCGATCCGGATGTTATTCTTCTCGTCCAGTAGAAGGTTTTCTGGTTTCAGATCCCTGTGGCTAGAAGGAAGGCAGGATTGAGGCTGACCGCGGCGGCCCCGCTAAAACCCCGCCTCACAGCAGGAGGCCAATGGCAGCGCAGCCCGCTGATGTCACCAGCGGCCAATCGGAAGTCTCCCTCGGCGCGATGGCTGCAGGGTGGCAGGATGGGCGGACAGGACTGCCAGCAATGGGGCACGCTCTGCTTTACTCCTTGGAGTCTCTCCCCTTTCCTGCTTCCCCCACCACACCTCACACCTGCTCTGGGCCCTTCCCCCACCACACCTGCTCTGGGTCAGCACCATCCTGGGGCCCCCAGACCAAGGATACCCTGGCCACCGGGCCTCTGAAAGCACCAAGGAGATTTGGGTGGGCACCTGGCAGAAAGCTTTCTGATGCCCCCAGGGGGTCAGTAGGGATATGCTGCCTGATCCAGTGCGGAGGGAGTGGGGGGGGGGCGGTGGGAGCGGGGATGCAAGAGCTAGGAGAGGCACACGTGCAGGGATGGGGGCTGTTTGGTGGGGGGTGGGGTGCCTGGGTGCCTGCACAGAGATCCAACCAGCCCATCCTAAAGGAAATCAGTCCTGAAAACTCATTGGAAAGATCAATGATGAAGCTGAAGCTCCAATACTTTGGCTACCTGATGCAGAGTTGACTCATTGGAAAAGACCCTGTTGCTGGGAAAGATTGAAGGCAGGAGGAGAAGGGGGCGACAGAGGATGAGATGGTTGGATGGCATCACCGACTCAATGGATATGAGTGTGAGTAAGCTCTGGGAGTTGGTGATGGACAGGGAGGCCTGGCATGCTGTAGTCCATGGGGTCACAAAGAGTCGGACACGACTGAGCGACTGAATTGCACTGGGGCGCCTGGAGGGGCCGGGTGCCTGGAGGGGCCGGGCACCTGGAGGGCTGGGACACACCATATGGAGTGGCTGTGGCAGAAGTCCAGCGCAGAGATGATCTGGCGGAAGAACTTCCGGGCCTCCTTGGGGGTCAGCCTCCCCTTCTTGACCAGGTAGTCAAAGAGCTCTCCACCAGACACGTGTTCTAGCACCAGGTATCTGCAGGGGGCAGGCAGGCGTCGGGTGGGCGCCCCCAGCCAGGGTACCGCTGCCCCTCAGCAGGTGGGCGCCCGCCACTCCCCTCCTGGCAGGCCCAGACAACGGGCCCACACTGAGCCTCAAGACCAGGGGGCACTGAAGTAGCTGACCCTCTCGTGAGCCTGAGGTTTCGTCTTTCCAGGCCCTTCCTGGGCTCCTGGATGAGCGAGGACACGTCAGATGCTCAGGCTCTGAGGGAGCCGGGGGCCAGCAGGGTGGACCTCAAAAGGGATGGGCTGGGGCAGGGCACAGCTGGTCTGGGAAGATGTGAGGCAGGGTTGGGGGAGGGCAGGGGCAGGGGAGGGACCTGGGGGGGGAGGGGCCTGAGGGGGGTCCAGATGGCAGATAGTGACTGCCCCCAACTTGGCTCAACACAGCTGGATGGTGTAGGGGGGAACCCTATGGCCCTCTGAACCGAGAAGGGGGCTGTGTCCGAGCTGAGCCTCCCTGGGGTGGAGCCTGAGGGGCTGGTTTCTGGGGTGGAGTGGGCGGCGGTCCTCAGGGGAGCTGGGACTCCGGCTGAGCACAGACCGTAAGGAATCCCCGGTGGGAGCCGGGCAGGGGTGGTTCTGCTGGTCTGAGGGGGCTTGGGGATGGGAGGGGGTGACAGGGGCCGTGCGGTGGGATCAGGGCAGGCAGGGATGGGGGTGTGGGCCTGGAGCTGGTCTTACAAAAATGGAGGGGCCGGTGGGGGGGCAGGCTGTCTGTGGCGAGGAGGAGTTGGGGAGGAAGGGACGGGGACACGCTGGGATGTCAGTGGGGAGAGGGGCAGTTCCCGGGGCCCGCCCTGTTCCTGAGAGGGGGGTCCAGGCGGCGCCCCCAGCTGAGGGGCAGAGGCCCTGCCTGAGCTCCCACCTCCAGGCTCCTGGCCCACCCTGGCACCCGGGGAGGGCACTGGGCCCAGCAGCAGCCAGGCCGGCCTGTGTCCTCCCAGCATCCTGTCCCATCACCCAGCCTGTCTTGACTGTGTTCCCCACCCAGCCTGCGATCCCCAGCCCCTCCCTGCTTCTAGCCCACCTTGGGGGGCCTCCTAGGAGCCTCATTCTCTGCCCAGCAGCCCCATAAGTATCAGAACAGGAGGACAAGTGACTGTCTCCTGTGTGCAGACGTGGCAAGACCTGCCCAGCACCCACCCGCACCCCAGGCTCACGGGCCGTCATCGAGATACGAGCAGGTGGGTCCCCAGTCAGGCCAACGGGGTTGATGTGGACAGGAGGGGAGACCCATGGGTTGTGCCCCTCATCATGGTTCTGATGGCAGCTCCAGCTCACCAGTGTCGGGGGCCCAGGACCACCCCTCACCCCGCCCCGCCTCCCTCAGCCCCCGGGCCTCTAGTGCGGGGACCCTGTTCTTCCCGGGGCCCCATGGGGGCGGCTTGTCACACTGCCACTAAACACTCGGAGGGGGCTGCTGGTGGGGCGCCGGGCCCCCTGCTCCCCAAGGGCTGCTCAGAACAGAGCCACCTGGGCTGGCCGTCCTGCGTGCATCAGAGCGCAGTCAGGGCCGGGCTGGAGGCCCCGAGGAGCCCCTGGAACAGCGGGCCTGTGGGAGCGGTGCCAGACGGACCTCCTGCCCGCACCCCCTCGCGCCGCCGCCGCTGTCCCAAGGAGGACGTGGGCCCTGCCTCGAGCCACGCCCACGGCAGCAGCAGAGCCGACGCCCCCTTGGAGACCCCGTGAGCGGGCGGTTCCACCCTGGGTGCGCTCGCTCAGGCCACGCGCGGGAGGGGGCACGTGCGTGGGCTGCCACGCAGGGAGAGGTCGCCGGCCTCAGTGGTGACGGAAGGTCAGCCACACTCAGGCAGCCGGACAGCAGGCCGTGGCGACAGCGCAGCCAACCAGCCTGAGGTCCCCACGCCCGTGAGGAGCACGTGGGGGCTGCGCGAGGGTCACAGGGCAGGAAAAAGGGCCTGAGCAGCTCCTGCCCCGGAGCCCCGCCCCCACGAGGCCCCGCCCCCGGAGCACTGCCTCCAGGAGGCTCCGCCCCGAGCACTGCCCCCCGCCCCAGGCCACGCGCCCAGAGGCCCGCCCCCCGGAGGCCCCGCCCCCGGAGCACTGCCCCCAGGAGGCCCCGCGCCCAGAGGCCCGCCCCCCGGAGGCCCCGCCCCGCTCTCCGCACCCAGCAATACCTACAAATATTTTTTGTTTTCATAGACGTCGTGCAGTTTGAGGACGTGGGGGTGCTCGATCAGCTTCAGGATCGCGATCTCCCGCTCCACCTGCGGGGGGCCGCCGTCACTGGGGACTCCCCCGGGGGTTCTCCCTGCCCCAAGCTCTGCCCTGTTCCTGCCCCCGAGCTGTGCTCGGTCCCTGGCCACCGCCCCCCAGCCCCCGGTTGCGCCCCGTCCCTGCCAGTCCACCCCCGGGTCCCCTTCCGTGAGCTCCCAGCTCCCCACCCGGCTATCTTGGAGCATCTAACTTCGTGCCCCCGACGCACGCGGTCGCCAGCGGAAGGGCCCCCGCCCGCCCTCCTCACCTTCATCAGCACAGACTCGCTGAGCTTCTCCCGGTTGACGATCTTGACGGCCACCTTCTGGCACGTGACACGGTGGACCCCCAGCTTCACCAGGCCTGGAGGGACAGCGGGCCTCAGACCCCATCCGGCCGGGCCGCGGCTCGCACCCTGCCCTTGGGGCCCCTCACTCAGCCCCTGGGCCCCTGCCCTGCCTGGCGAGTCTTGAGCCAGACCCCAGGAGTGCTCTGCCCGCACTCCTCCGGCACCGGCCAGAGGCTGCCCCCAGCACAGTCCCTGCCCCACGCCAGGCGGCAGTCTCGGCCTCACTCCCTCGCCAGTGACACCTGGAGTCACTCCCCAGACCTCAGTGGAAGCCCAGCCCCTCAGTGGGGAGCCAGGGTGACACCCCATCCCACACGACCCCCCACACCCTGGGCCTCACCGACCCTGCACCGCTACCTATCACCCTCCTGGCCTGCGGACCTCTGGACAGAGGGGCCTGGGCACCGGCTCAGCCAGGGACACCGGTGAAGGTGCAGGGCCCCTCCCGGGCAGGACACTGTCAACACACCTCCACCGTCACCAGTGCGCTGCAGGGACCCTCAGTCCTGCTCGCTGCCTCCCAGCCACGTGGGCACAGCTGGCCACCTGCCCCCCCCGCCCCAACCCCGCAGAGATTTGCTGACAGAGCCCCTGGCAGCCTCTCCCCCTCCCCAGCCTGCTTCCTGGCCTCCTGTGCCCTCTGTGGCCTCAGACCCAGACACCCTGGGCTCTCCCCTCCCCAGCCTGGGCCCCGCCTGGACATTCCCCGATGGGCACGGAGGTGACCACCACAGCTGGAGCCACCTCCAGCACGTGGGAGCCCAGAGGCAGCCCCGGGGGAGACGCCGGGCTCCCCAGCACTGCAGCCTGTGCTTGGTCTGGGCGGACGCCCGTCTCATTCACACTGCTGCTGCTCTGTGACCTCGACGCAGCTCATGGCTCCGGCCAGCTGGGTGTGCACTTGCCCCTTTGGATGGCGCTGTGGGACAGCTCTCACAAAACTGCAAAGCCCTTTGCTTGAGAAACAAATCTTTTGCCACATGCAGCTTCCCCTAAGGGGCATGCATCTCTTTATCTGACCGTTGGGGTCATTTCATGAATGCTCACACCTTCCCAGCAGCTCGTGTCCTCCTCCTTGCCCACTGACCCCTCCCCGCCGCTCCCCCTGCAGCCTCACCCATGGGCAGCAAGCTTGCGGGTGTCTGAGAGATGATCCATGCTCCCCAGAGGCAGGTGGGCCGGACGAGGGCAGGGGACTTAGCCTGGTGGAAGCCCTGAGCCCTGAGCCTGACCTTCCTCAGCTCAGGGGAGGACGGAGGCCCCGAGGCGGGGGTGGGCGCTGAGGCTCTCAGCGCTTGGGGCTCTCACCAGCTGCCTTTGATCTGAGCCTGTGATTCAGGTTGGGAGACAGCAGAGTGAGCGGGCCCCAGGGACCAGGGGCAGCAGCGGTGTCTGCAATTCAGAGCTGAGGCCCAGGGCCTCCACGCCTCCAGGACAGCACCCAGGCCTGGCACAGACCCCTCGCCCAGACAAGGTGGACAGGCCACAAGGAGCCACCGCCACGGTGGCCCGGCTGCTCCCGAGGACATGAGCCCCTCTGAGGCCCAGGGCAGACGCCGGACAAACTGCAAACAGAACAGGCGAGGGTTCCTGGGGAGTCACCGGCAGCCCTACCGCCAAGCCTCACACCCTGCACGGGGGCTTGGCACACCAGTGCACACACATACCCCTACACGTGTGTCCTCAAGAGGCAGGACTCAGAGACACGTGGGGAAGGAAGGAACGTGAGCTTCGCCTCAATAGCGACCTGGGGGGTGACAGAGGCGTCCCCAGAAGCAGGGTGTGAGGTGCCCCCCCCCCCCCGATTATCACGGCAGGCGGTCTGCTGACGGCGCACCGGGGCTGTGAGACACCGACATACAGAGAGGCCAGGAGGACCAAGAGCCCAGCGGACAAGGTGCCCGGGACACGCCGCAGGCAGGCGGGGAGCTGCGCTGGGCCTGGGCACAGCGGGCTGCCCTCGGCCGTGTCCTAAAGCTCTGGCGGCTTCCTCACTGCCTTCACCTTCTCCCCCTTGTTGCCTCTGTCTGCAGAGTCCACTGTGCAGATTCCTACACACCCTGCAAAGCCCAGCTTAGAGGTGCCCCTGTCAGGTGGGGCTTCTGGGCCCCCTGGCTGTGCTGGTCTCCTGCAGCCCCAGGGCCCTCTGGGCGGGAGGTCTGGGTTTCAAGCAGCCCCAACCACTTCTCTGGAGGCAGAGAGCAGAGTGCACCCTCGGGAGGGCCTGTGAGGGAAGCCCAGGACCGCCCTAATTACCAGCCCTCCAACTGCTCAGGCTCATTTTCCAATTGTGACTTTATCTCTAATTATTGTCTTTACAGCCAATTCGGGCACAGGCAAGAGAAGAAAAGTACACACTGTCGCAGATCATTGCCGGAGAAACCGGCAGTCCCGCTCAGGCGGCGGGTGCCCGGAGCTGCAGGGAGGGCTCCTCAGAGCTGACCTGAGAACCTGGGCCCAGCCACGGGGCCTCCGCTGCACCCCAGCACTCGTGCCTGGACACGGGGGGCAGGCTTCCTGAGCGCGGCCTGGGGAGTCCAGGGACCCAGCGGCTGCTGGCTGAGTGCAGACCCCCGCACCCAGGCCCAGGTGCCGACCGCAAGACTCTCTCAGACAGCCCAGCCTGCCGAGCAGCTCTGCCCTCCCCTCAGCCACTGGGCCCGCGGGCCCAGAGGCAGTCACAGGCCCGGCTCCCACCCCCAGCTGCTGGAGGCAGGATGGCGGAGCCTTGGGGACCCTGGGGCCTCAGACCTGCAGGGAGGGGACTGGAGGGCCTGAGGGGTTGGAGGCCGGGTTGGGTGGTCCCGAGCAAACGCCTCACCCGGGCCCTCTGGTCATCCTTGACCCCCCTTTTCTTCTTGGTCATGGTCCTTCGGAAAAGACCCTGTTGGAGGGCTCAGCAATGCGGGGACCGCCAGCTCGGAGGACAGGACAGAGCACAGGGCCAGTGTCCCTCAGGGAGCCCTGGGGCGGGCCCAGACCCCACCACCCAGAGACTGCCCGGGGCTGGACGGAGGTCTGGACAGGCGGTGCTGCCGCACCTGAGAGGGAGGGGACCCCTGTGCCCTGGGGCCAGCCCTGCGGCCCTGCAGGGCAGCTGAAGCCGAGGGGGGAGGAGGCAGCAGGACTGCAGGGGACCCCCTCCCTACAGACATGGCGGGCGACACTCCCAGCCTCCAGCACTGTTTTCCCCCCTTCCCTGAGCAATGAGCCTCTGCAGGCCTGGCTGGGCAGGCACCAGGCTCCCCTCGCCAAGTTCTCCAGGCGGCCAACTGAGGCGGGCTGCCCTCGGCCTCCAGCCCCCGGGGCAGGCAACGCAGCTCAGCTCCCCAGGCAATCCGCCCCCTGGCCATCCACCTCTACTCCACCCGAGACCCTTCCTGTGGCTTCTGCCACACACCTCCCAAAAAAGGGTGAAGGCTCATGAAAGGGTGGGAGTCAGCTTGTCTCCCGGAGGTTCTGGGGGAGGGGGAGGGGGAGGGGGAGGGCCCCAGCCCGAATGGGCAATGCTGATCTAAGTCACTCTGTACGCAGGGAGCGCGCGGGGGTGGGGGTGGAGGTGGACTGGAACCCACGTCGCTGCGGGGCCGCTCTGGCCGCTGTCCGTTGTGTCCCGAAGCCCAGCTTGGTCTGACAACCCCAACTCTTTGAGGGATGGGACACACCCACTCCTGCGAAGCCCGTCAGTGTGCCCACACCGGCCTCCCGGTGCTGGGGGTTCGGGCCCACGTGACCAGGCTGAGCGGGAGCGGGCACAGCGCCGGGCACCGGAGGGCCCCTCCCCTCAGCCTTCTGCGGAGCCAGGAGGAGGGAAGGGCAGCCTGGACCCCCCAGAGCCTCTCTTGGTGCCTCAGGGGACACCAGCGTCCTGCCACTGATGCTCATGGGACCACCTAAAGGTCACTGACCCTGGGGCAGGTGGCCGGCCCTCCCCATGACCGTCACTGCACCGCTGGACCATGTGGCCAGCTCCCCGGGGCCACAGGCACAGCTGATGGCGACCCAGTTTCCACCGCCTCTGCACACCTCACTGTGGGGGTGTGGGGGATGCTGCTTTCCCGGGGTGGACGGGGCGGACAGCCTGCCGTCCCTCCCGCGGGACTCTCCCTGGACGAGGGTGGGGGATGCCGCTCCACACTGGCTCACGGGGAATTGGGTTAGCACAGCTGGCCACCTTGAGCCGGCTTCCCACGCCGGCACCGGGGAGCTTGGAGGGCAGTGGGAGCAGGCACGGCTTGTTAACATAACTGAGAAGGGCAGGACAGGGCTGAGTCTCCGCTTTGGGAGGGGACACCTCTGGCATACTGCTGACAGCTTGTAGGTTGCCAGTGACCGTCCCTGGAACCAGAGCGCCCCGGGCCCTGCACCCAGGGCCAGCCCAGTGGCGTCTCTGAGGAGGTCCTGCTGCAGTGGGGGTCTCAGCTGCTCCTGCAGCTTCCCAGCTCTTCCCTGGCCACACCCCCATGACCCCCTCCAAGTACCGGCCCAGAGACCCCAGCCCGCCCTCACCGGGGCTCACATGTGCCCTCTTGATGGAGAGGATGGGTGGTTTTGGAGACAGAACTCAGGAAGGGGTCCGGGTTCTCCATGAGCCCAAGGCCTGGAGAGGAGCCTGAGCCACCAAATGTCCCAGGGGGCAGTCAAAGGCGGGGCACAGGACCAAGGCAGACCTGAGGGGCTCCCCAAGAAAGTGTGCCCAAGGAGCAGCCCCTCCCCCAGCTCCCCAGGCCCCCCCAGGTAGGAGTGATGAGTCAGGAGGCACAGGCCCAGCTCGAGGAGCACTCGTCTGTACCTCAGTACGCTGCTGACCCCTCACCTCGGCAGAATGCAGCCCCCCAAGGACCACAGGGCAGTGTGGTCCTCCCCAGGGACCCCCTGGTGGCCCCCAAGGCAATGTGATCCTCCCCAGGGACCCCCTGGTGGCCCCCAAGGCAATGTGGTCCTCCCCAGGGACCCTGAGGGCAGTGTGGTCCTCCCCAAGGACCCCCAGCGGCCCCCAGGGCAGTGTGGTCCTCCCCAGGGACCCCCTGGTGGCCCCCAAGGCAATGTGGTCCTCCCCAGGGACCCTGAGGGCAGTGTGGTCCTCCCCAAGGACCCCCAGCGGCCCCCAGGGCAGTGTGGTCCTCCCCAGGGGCCCCCTGGTGGCCCCCAAGGCAATGTGGTCCTCCCCAGGGACCCCCAGGGCTGGTCTGTGTGGCCAGTGGGATATGGCAGAATGGACGGCCTCCTTTCTCCAAGGTCAGATGCTAACAAGAGCTCAGCTTCCTTTGGGATCCCGGGGGTCACTGCTCGAAGGAGCCTGCTGCCCTGTCTCAAGGCGATGCTCCGCCGAGACACACTGACCCATCTCTTCCGCTGACACAGCCCCTCCAGGGTCTGCCTGGGTGGGTGGGGGTCCCAAGGGTGGGCAAGAGGCCACCCTACCACTGTGAGGGTTAACCCCTTGTGCTCACCTGGCTCTTTTCCTACCCCCCCACCCGCGGGTGCCGGCTGTGGGCGAGGAGCCCTTCCAGGAAAGGCAGCAGCTCCTCGAGTGTTCCGGGCAGCGGCTGAGCAGCTCCTGCCCGGGGGCAGGGATCCGCCTGGGGCCCCAAACCCAGGTGTGCAGGGGTCGAACAGCGGCCCATGTCCCGATGCCTGGACCCCATGCATGAGCCTGTTTGGGAAACCGGCCTTTGCAGAGGCACTTAAGTCACAGATTTCAGGAAGAATTGCCCTGTGTGTAGGACAAGTGGGCCTCAAGTCCAACGACAAGGTTCTCATAAAAGCAGACGGAGGGTGGACCCAGACACAGGAAAAGGCCTCGCGAATGAGGGGGCAGAGGCCATGGCGGTGCCGCAGGCTGCTGAGAGCTGGGGGGAGGGGCCTGGGACGAGAGAGCCACCCACAGGCTTCCGACTCCCGGAGCTGGAAATGAGACTTGTTCTAGCGACCCGGCTTGTGGCAGTGTGTGTGCGGCCCAGAGGGCTGTGCACCGGCCTTCAGCTCACACGGCATTCTCCCTGTCTCCTCTCATCATAACCTCCTGGTGTGCTTCAGAAGGGTTTCCCTTGGTTCCAGAGGATGCTATGTAAGCACGGCCTTCCCTGGTGGCTCAGACAGTCAAGAACCCACCTGCAGTGCAGCAGACCTGGGTTCCATCCCTGGGTCGGGAAGTTCCCCGGAGAAGGGAATGGCTACCCACTCCAGTACCCTTGCCTGGAGGACTCCATGGACAGAGGAACCTGGCAGGCTACAGTTCCTGGGGTCACAGAGGTGGACATGCCAGAGAGGCTGACAGTTTCACTCTTCCTCGTAAGCACGTGTCTTCACGTCACTCACTGTTAGGTGGGCCCCTCCCCACACCCACCCAAACGCAGCAGAGGCCTTCTGCGTTCGAAACAGGTAGTTCCCAAGAGTCCTCAGCACTCGAGGGGGGCTGAGATGTAAGGACAGGATTGGGGAGTGGGGTGAGAGCCGACACCAGCAAGCGCAGCTCCCTTCCTCACCCTGCCTGCACCAGGCACAGAGCTGGGGAAGGCGCCCCATGGGCTGCAGACCTGGCCACCCTGTGCATGGCTGAGACCCCGGGGGCAGTGCCCCGGGCAGCGGTCGGGCCTGGATGCGGCCACCGGCTCCAGCCACACCACCACCTACTCAGAACTAAGGCTCCTCCCTGTGTTCCACTTGAACCCTGACCCTTGCAACAGCCCCTCCCTTCCTCAGAAGGGGAAACGAGACCAGGCCAGGCCTGCGCAGCTCCAAGGCCCACTAAGTGCCACTGCCCAAGGGGTCAGGAGAAGCTGCCCCACGGCCGGCCGGCCCTGAAGGCAGGCCTCCCGATCGCCCCCTCAGAACAGGCTTGGGGAGTAGCAGGTGTGCTGGGCAAAGAGACGGAGGCAGGACAGAGATGCTGGAGTGAGTACCTGCCCCTTCCCCGGGGCTGCAGAAGGGCAGGCAGCGAGCTGGGCACCTGAGTCCCTTTCAGCACCACGGACAGGAGCCGGCGCCGGGCAGTGGGAAGGGCCCGCCTGCCCAGGGAGCTGGCAGAAGCCAGAGCCAGGGTACCCTAGGAGCCAGATGTCGGCTCCAAGGCGCCCCCCTCTTATCTGGGCCAAGCAGGCAGCCTCCCACACCACACTCCCGGCTGTGACCTCTAAGCTCAGACACCCCTGACACGGCCCCAACCTCAGGAGATGCCCCCCACCAGCGGGGTCCTGGTGCCTGGATGCCGGGCCCCATCCACACCCCCACAGGGCCTCCCACAGCCCGAAGGGCCTTCAGAGTCCACGAGCACACCATGTAGGAGCCCCCAGCCTCGGGGTGGGGGCAGGGGAAGGATGGGCCGGTGGGGGATGGGACTCCAGGGCCCAGCGGGGTCCTAGGGGAGGGACTCTCCCTCACTGGGGGGTCCTCTTCGCTCCCTCCAAGCCTGAGGGAGCCTGTGCTGGGACAGGGCTCACGGTGCTCTGGGCTGGTGCAGGGGGAGCTGGGGGGTCGCAGGGAAGCCAAGCCTCACCCCCACTTGCCGATGTTCCGCCCACCTGCCCCCACCTGCCGGCAGCCCTGCAGCCTGCTGCCCAGCACCCTCCCCAAGTGACTTCCCTCCGCACCCACCCACCCCCTCGGGGCCCATGCTCGGCTGGGGAAGCTTGGGGCTGCGGGCCTCGCCTTCAGTAGGCAGAGCCCTGATGAATAAACGGAGAAAGACCACACAGCTCTGTCCCCCGGAGGCCGGCAGCGCGCCGAGTTCCCTCCGCGCCCCTGGCCGCGGCCCCAGTGAGTCCCTCGGCCTGGGCTAGAGGCCGAGCCCAGGAGGACGTCTGGGGGCGCCCCGAGCAGCCGCCGCCTCCTCTGCGCTCCCTGGCAGAGTCCAGGACCGCCTCCCTGGCGGCTTCAAAGTCTGCCCCTCCAGGCGCAGCGCGGGGAGAGCGGAGAGCTGGACCCGGGGCCCCCCCCACCGCGCCAGGCGCCCCGGGCCCCAGCCCTGGGGGCGCCCGCCCGGAGGCCCGCTCCAAACAGGCCGCCGCGCGCGCAGAGCCGGGGACGCAGGCCCGCGCGGGCGGGGCGGCCGCTCTGAAGTCGCCGCCACATCCAAGCGCGCGCCGCGCCGGGCGCCGCCCGCGGCCCCTGTCTCGCCCCCAGGCCGAGCTCCGCTGCGAGCTCTCGCTGCATCCTCCTCCCGGGGCCGAGCTCCCCAGCCTCCCCTCCTCCACGGGCGGCTGGGGACGCCCGCACCGCGCGCCCAGGCTTCGCGCGACACCCACCCTGGGGGCACCCACGCTTCCGAGCTCCCCGCGACCCCCTCACACCCCGCGCCGCGCTCCTCCGGGGCCGGGAAGGAGGCCGCGACGGGAGGACTCGAGCCGGGGGCGCGCCGCACCGCGCGGCTCGCTCTCAATATAGACTCCGCGGCTTCCTGCGCCCACCAGCGCCAGGCAGGCGGCAGGGGGAGGGGGCGGCGCACGTCTCTCGGGAGACGACTGTTCACGCTCCGAAAGGAACCTCTCAAATTAAATTAATTAAGCCCTGAAATATTTCACACAGCACTGCAGCCGCCTCTGCAGGGCTCCCTGCCCGCCGCCTCCGCCAAACACCCAAACACCCAGACACCAGAGGGGGCTGCCGCAGGCTCAGTGGGGCAGCCCTCCACCCGAGGGAGGAAGGAGACGCGGGTCTGCCCCCTACCGCCCTCAGGAGGCCTGCCCGCCTCCGTGGCCATCCTGCGCCCCTTGCGTGGCCCCTTCGGGACCTGAAGGCGCCCCCCCCCCCCTTCCCCCGGGGCTGGGCCAGCGGTGAGCACAGAGCTGCGGTCAGGGCCCCCATCTTCTCCTGGCGGGGGGCTTGCCTGCCCTCCCCCAACCCTCCCTAAGCTCCTGTTCAGCTCCAGGCCCAGTAGGAAGGTGCTGAGAGACACCACCAACTTGGAGCCCTGGGATGAAGGCTCGGTTGCCAGGGCCCAGCAGAGGGTTGAGGGAAGGGGGCCGCAGTGACCCTGGGGACACAGACCCTCCTCCCCAAGAGACACTCAGCCCAGGCTCCCCAGGTCAAAGCTGAGAAGGGGCGGGAGAGGCTGGGCACCTGCCGGGCGTGAAGGGGGTGCCAAGCACCCAGGCCTCTGGCTCAGCAGCTGGGAGACCCTGCCCCCACCACAGGCTGGCGTGGGCTCTGGAGGCAGCCAGGAATAGGAGCACCCTCTGTAGCCAGGAGGTGCCTGGAGGCGTTTCCCAGGCCGGCCCCACTGAGGCGCACAGAGAAGCAGCTCCACTAATGAGGGTGATGAATCAGGAGAGGAAGTGGGGGGGGGCGGTCCAGAGAACTCTGCTGGTCCAGGTGACAGAGGAGCAGAGCCCGGTGGGGCTCTGGGGCGGGCAGGATGCTGGGGGGAACTGGGAGGAGGTCGGCTGGGGGTCAGCACCAGGAGGGGCTGCCAGGGTCCTGCCAGCCAGACAGGTCTGGGTCCCTTGTGTTTGCCTCCTGCTGACCCCAGCCCACGGATTATAAGAGAGGGAGCCTGGTGGTAGAAAGGAGAGATCTCAGAACCTGGAAGGAGGAAGGCAGGTGGCGGGGGCTGGGCAGGGGCCGGTCTGCCAGCCTCCAGGTGGGGTGCCTGAGAGAGGCTGCACGTGCCAGCGCCAGCTGGGATGGGGCTGCGGGAGCAGACAGGCACTCACCGAGGGGGCAGCCGTGGGGGCAGCACAGGTCAGCATCCCCCCCGCCCCGGCTGAGAGTGCAGCACGGCCAGGGACACAGCCCAGGACCCCAGGGCCCAGGGGGCACCTGCTCGTCCTCGTCCTGGCAGGCCGAAAGGCCTGGCCCTGCCCTCAGCATGCCCCCACCAGACACCACCCACTGAACTCCAGGCAGGAGACGCCCCGGGAGAAGGCCAGGCGACCAAACGTTCCCGATTCTCCCACAGGTGGTAAACGGCCAGGCACACGTCAGAGGACGTCTGAGAAAGAAACAGCACTGGCTTGGTAGAAACAGATGGCTTTAAATTATTTTCCTGTTTATTGCACCGATTTACCAGGATTTAGTAAGTTGCTACACCTAGAAAACAAGAAGTCCCCGAAAAGGATGAAAAAACGAGGAGGAGCTCTTAAGAGCTAGAGAAAGAGAGTGCTGAAATAGAGACTAAGAACATGAGAAAGCGCCCAGCAAGGCAGAGCAGAGGAGAACGTGAAGTGGGAAGAGACGACCAGCCCACGATCAACCCCAGAGGATGAGACCCAAAGGGGCTAGCTGAGTGGAAAGAGCTAACGCCCGGAGCAGACGGTCCTGCCAGAGCAAAAGGCCCTTGGTCTGCCCGTGCACTGCGTACAAGTGGACCCACATCCGGGCTCGGCCTCTCAAAGGTGAGGCCACGGAAGCTTGCTTCACTCATTCACTCGAAAGTATGCACTGGGCTTCTCCAGGGACAGGCATTCAAACCAGTGACAAAAGAGGCGTCCACACCGTGGGGCTTAACACCCCGGAGACACCAGCTAGAGCTGGACAGAAAGTCACTGAAGTGGCCACTCACTCCTGACCCAGAGAAAGCCCTACCACCCTCCATGCCCGACGGGGGGAAAGGTGAGCCTTCCTGGGGGACCCCCACGATCTTCTGAATAAATGACGCCTGGTGCACAATAAAGACGACAGCCTAGGCAAAGGAGCAGGAAAGTGACCGAGACCTCCAGAGGAGAGACAGCCAACAGAGCAGGCTGCAGCTGACCCGAGAGGCAGGGTTTTCTGAAAAGGATTTTGCAATAATATTACAAAATATCTCTTTAATTAGAGGAAAAGATGCGCAAAAAGAATTCACCGAACGGACCAGAGAGCAGACTGGACACAGAGAAGGACTCGTGGGACAGAGAGGCCGGCGCGGAGCCTCAGACAGGAAGTCAGCGCGGAAGACAGGCCGGCGCGGAGGACAGGACTGTGAAGCCTCAGACAGGCCAGCGTGGAGCGCGAGCTGAAGTCAGTGCAGAAAAGAGGCTGGCGTGGAGCGCGCCAGCCGCAGAGCTGCGCGGAAGAGCGAGGCAGTCTAGCCCTCACGGGCCCCCTGCGAGGATCTCCCCAGCGGCCCCGGGCGAAGACTTCTTGAGCCACCTCTACAGAAATAACAGGTGGGGGGGCGGGTAGCCAAAACACCAAAAGAGGAAAAGAAGCGGAACCTGGTCGACACACCAAACAAGGCCGCAAAGGAGGGAGCCTGTGCAGGGAACAGAGAGACAGACAGGGACGCGGCTGCCAGCCTCAGCACCGGGCAGCCACAGCGGGGGGACCGCCCGGACACGCAGGCCAGAGGAGGCTCAGAGTGGGGAGGAGGCACGCCCAGGCTGGAAGCCAGGGGAGCGTGAAGGTGAGCTGGGCAGGCCCCGAGCACGCGGGGAGCAGAAGACCCAGCTCTCAGCCTGGCGGGATTAGAGGGTCCGGAGACGAGGAATGAGAGGCGGGAGCGAAAGAGCAAATGCGGGGCTTCACGAGTGGAGGAGTCTGTCCGCCCGTGCCCTACGCGGGGACGGGGCAGGGCTGCCAAGCAACCACGGACTCGGCGCCGTCAGGGTCAAGAAGCAGAGGGAAAAGCCTGGCTTCAAGGAGCTCTGACGCAAAGCAAGAGGCAGGAGAGCCAGACGGGCTGCTGGCCCCATCAGCACTTGGGGCCCAGCACTCACGCGGCCGCCCCCGGCCTGCTGCTCCTGGGAAGTCGCCTGCCAGGAGGGCGCGCCAGACCAGAAGGAAGCCACCATCCCACCCAGAGGGGTCCTGGGGACCCCCCACCCCAAGGAGGAGGCCCCTTAGAGACACACAGCAGGCCAGGGCAGGGCAGAGGGCTTCCCCGGGAGGAAGGAGCCTGACAGACTGGGCGGCCTCCCCAGAAACCCACGTGAAGAGCCGACGGTAAACACGGCAGAACAGAGACGGGGAGCCAGGAAACCAGGGGACCCACATCCCCGGCAGCCCAGCGGCTAAGCCAGCAGACGGGGCTACAGCAGACAGAACCTCCAGCCTGGCCTTGGGGAGGATGTGGCAGGGGCAGGCGGCACAGGGTGGGCTGAGGGGCCTGATCGCCTTGCTAAGTCGGGCCCCTCCCCAGACGCAGCAGGACACGGTGGACCAGAGGGGCCGTGGCCGCAGCACCCGCTGGGGCTCGGGCACACGGGGCTGGCACCCCGGGGCGGGCACCCCTGCTGTTGGTGGCAGCATGGGGTGACGCTGCTGTGCTCAGCCAGCCCGCCTCCCACTCCAGGGCCGGGGGCACAGCCAGGCTCGCTGCCCAGCCGCAGCCCCCCACCATACTGTGCCTGCCGACCCAGGCTCCTGGGGTGTCCAGGGCGGGCACCGGCCTCAAGAGGAGGGGAGAGGTGGGGCGGGCAGGACACCCACGGGGCGCTCATGTCTACAGCCTTCCTGGGAACTGGGCTGCGCTGGGGGCCAGAGTCCCTGGGCCCTCCCTGCAGGATCCCAGCTGGTCTCCAAATCCCCAGCCTCCTCACACAAAGCCCTCCCCCTCCTCTCTCCTGCCAAACCACCATCCGTTGCCATGACGACGCTGGGAGCAGACAAGCAGGGGCACTGAGCACCCCCCCCCCCACTCCCTTCAGCTGGGCCCTGGGCTCACAGCAAGCCGCTGGCGGCAGCCCCCACGGGCCTCAGGGACCCATGCCCCCAGCCCCAGTAGCACCTGCCTCCTGCCCAAAAGGTGAGGCAGAGCCTCCTCCTCTGCCCACTCCCCCCCACCCGCCACGGTGCCAGCCTGCTCGGCAGGGCCTGTCTTGTGCTGAATGTGGCTGGTAACCTGCCTGGTCCCCGACCCGCCTCCCCTGCTGTTCCCCTACCCGTGAAGCCTTGGGCTGCAGCCAGCCCCACCCAAGGAGCACCCCCAGGAGACCAGCCAGCCCCCGACCCTACCCTGGGGCAGCTCTGGAAGCCCCGGTGGCGCGCGGGCAGGGCCAGGCAGGAGGTGCCCCAGGTCAACTCAAGTGGAGCAGGGAGACCCCCGAGAAGCGGCCAGCACACGCGGAGGCCGTGGCTGGTGAGGACACGCGGCCGTCACGGCGACGAGAAGGCACACGGCCACGGGCGGCTCTCACACCTCTGCCAGACAAGACACGCGACGGCCGCTCTCACCACAGGGCCCCGGCTCTGAGGCTCCGTGGCCGGCCCGGAGTCGCCCAGGCTGAGCCCGTGCGGAGTTCCTTCCCTCCCCCGGCTTGCTGCCCCGTCTCAGCAGCTCTGGGGAGGAGTCAGCGACTCGTAGCCTTAAAGTGCTGGAGAGTTTCCACTTGGGCGCTGGGACTGGCCGACCGCCTCCCCACGGCGTCCAGGCCCCGTCACCCCCCGCCCAAGTGGCCTGCTCACGGTGCACGGCCCACCTGCCCCGGGATTTCCTGTGAACCGAGTCGCTGGGAGACACAGTCAGAAGTGACTCAGGCAGGAAGGAGGCCTGGTGAACCCGGCCCTCCTACGTGACGAGCTCTTTTAGAATCCGAATCCGCCAACGCCGGCTGCTTCCCGGAGCCGAGGAGACCGGCAATTCCCAGGAGAAACGCCAGTGTCTGACACACCTAGGCAGGAACCGTGGCTGGACGGGAGCCAGACAGAGCGGTGCGCAGACCTGGGGCCCAAGACACTCCAGGTGTGGCCCCAGCCCCTAGGCCCAGCCCAGGAGTGGGGAGCCGGAGCCAGGAGGGGCTGCAGGCAGAGCTGGGGGCCCTCCCCAGCTGCCCAGCTGCCCTGTGGGTCTGGGAGGCGGGGACGGGTGGGAGCAGAGACAGCCTGGGGCTGCAGCACGACGCCCCCACCCCTGTGGTCACCATGTTCCCCCCAGGTCCTTCCAAAGGCCACTGCCCCGGCACCCAGCCATCTGGGCGTGTCCAGGACCCCTGCACAGGGGGGACCCACTCGGGGCTGCAGAAGGATGCGCTCCCGGCAGGCAGAGCGGAGTCTGCATGCAGGGTCAGGGCCAGGGCGGCCGAGGTGCCCCCACCCCAGGCTGACGGGAGACGGGAGAAGGCCAGGAGGTTTAGGGCCCAGCCAGCAGGCCGCCCTCTCCCCAGAGACGCTGACCCCAGCTCGGCAGCGTGCAGTTGCCATGGTGACTACAGGGCGGCGCCCCCTCCGCGTCCCCGTCCCGCCCGCCACCTCCCCACGCCCCAGGAGCCCTGGAGCAGGGGCAGAGGGTGAACGCTCCTCCCCAGCCGAGGTCCCCTGGCCGACACCCAGAGCGAGGGCATCACAGCCCCGCATCCAGGCTGAGGCTTTCCCGCACACATCGGGCCCCCAGGACCCTCAGCCACGCCACCGAAAGCCCACCGGCCCGGCCAGCGTCTCTGCGGGGCATCCACCTGCTGCGTGCTCAGCAACCCCCGCTCGGAGGGACCCCCTCCCGCCCTGCTGGTCTCCTCGGGGGCCACGGCCGCGATGCCCCAGAGGGACTGCGGCCCTGTCTGGGGGGCACAAGCGCTGTGGAGCCGTCAGCCCTGGTGTGTGCGTGACCCAGCGACGGTCCACAGCCATCTGGGCCCCTCCCTGTCCAGACCCCACACCCACTCACGCGGGGAGATCCTCCGAGGCGGCCAAGGAGCAGGCTCCGCTCCCAACGGTGGCAGATGACCACGTGAGGCTTTTATTAACTGCTTTATCAACTCAACATTGTAAAATCAGCCCGATGAGACATTCTGATTGAATTCAGCAACTGTTCAGTAATTCAACCTGGTAAGGTTTTTTTTTCCCCCAAGCTGGTGCCCTAGTTTCAGAAGCCTTAGGACTGGGAGCGGATGCTGGGGTCGCCAGACAGGCATCTGTAAGAAGGCGGGTGACTGGCCTGAGGTGACCAGGGAGCGGGCGGCAGCCGCCCTGAGGACAAGCTGCAAGGAGCCCCACATCCGAGGAGACGGCCACCAGGGGCCAGGGTCGCACCTGCCGTGGGGACGCCAGGCGCAGTGCCCCAGCTGGCAGCTGTCCGGGCCCCAGGGATGCCGGGCGGACAGAGTGGGGCTGATGGGCAGGAGCGACACAGGGTCAGTGACCCGGGGCCTGGTGCGGGAGGGGAGGGGAGGGGTCCCCAGCAGAGGCAGGCTGCCTGCAGCCCCAGGTGGGGCTCCAGCAGCAAACTCGTCCCCCCAACCCCCCAGGCCCCAGGGAGCTGACAGGGTTGCCTCGGTGACGGCGACTCGGCTGGGGACGTCTGCCCCGGGAGGCCCATGAGAGCACCGCCTGCCACGGCGCACACAGACGGACGCACCCACAGCCTCCTGGCGGCAGGTGCAGCCCAGCGACGGGCCGGGCGTGCGGGGCCCTCCAGCTCGGAGCCGGCCCAGAGCTGCTCGGAACTGAGCCAGGGGCGGAAAGGAGCCCAGGGCCTCCCCCCAGCCCCGACCCTGTGGGGCTGGAGCTGCAGGTGACCCCCCAGCCCTGCCTGCGCCCAGCTCCCGACACAGGACGCAGGGAAGCTTCGTGCAGGGCAAGCTCCACCCGTCTGCCAGGCGGCCTGTGCTCACTTGTGGCCGCACCCCCGCAGCACGCCTAGGAAGGCCGCTGGGTCGGCCTGGGAAGCCACGAGCGCCTGTGGCCCAGCGGGTGGGGCTGGGGCATGGCTGCGGGGCAGACAAGCCCTCCAGTCAGTGGCCAGGAACTCCTGCCCCTCCGAGGGCATGGAGCCAGGGCCACAGGACCATTCTGCCGTATCAAATGTGGACTCTGCTTTTAAAAAACCCTCACCCACATTTTAAAACACTATCTGCTGACTTGCTTGTGTCCTATCCTCCCCAGGGCCGAGAAGCCTCTGTCCCCACCCCTCCTGTGGGTCGGAGGACTGGAGGCCCCATCCTAGACTCATCCCAGGAGACCAGCTGTCTGAGCCCTGCTTGGGGGGTCCTGGGTGGGACAGGGAGGCAGCTGCAGGCAGGCCCAGGGCCTGGTTTCTTCCTCTGCACCTGCCCTGTGGAGCCTCGAGACTGCATGTAGCGGGTGCGTGATCTGGGGAAGTCGGGGGCTGAGGTGGCTGCCGGCCGGTGCTGGGCATGAGATGAACAGCAAGCCGCTGGGCAACCTCCCTGCCCGGGTCCCTCAGACAGACAGACCCACACACTGCCTGCGGTACCAGCAGGAAGTGAGAAACGCCTGTGGCCCCAGCCCCGGCCCTGCCCAGCTGGGGTCAGGTGCCAGGAGTGCGCACCTGTCCCCGGAAGGGGGCCTGTGGGTGTCAGGTGCCAGCGCAGGGTAAGCATAGACGCTGCTCAGCGGTCAGCAGGCAGCTCCCCTGAAGGACAAAGGGAATGAGACAGGCAGGGAGCACCCGCCTACATGGGCCCCCAGCGCGTTCACGGGGCCCAGGCGGCCCCTGCCCGCAGCTGCCCAGGCCGTGGAGCCCAGCAGGATGCCCACCCCTCCACCTCCTGCCCGTGGCACAAATGGGCATGGGGTCTCAGGACGGGAGCCCAGCCCTGCGGGGACGCTGCAGTGGCCCCACCGGACATGTCGGCCCCGGGACCTGCTCAGTGTCTCCTGGACCTCTGGCCTGACCCATGACTCCCATCCCAGGCAGCAGAGCCAGTCCCGCGTGCCGCCCCCAGCACACCCCCAGGGACGGGCAGGCGAGGCGCTGGATTCACGCACAGCTCCCTGCAGGCTGCAGGCCTGGCTCCTGGGGGCCTGGACCCAACACCTCAGGAGGCGAAGGCACATGCCGTCCTGCCAGCACGGGGTCCCCGGGCTCTCGCCCTGCCGGCCCCCCGAGCCGGAGAAGAGGAGGGGCGCAGGCACCCCAACCTCTCCATCAACACCCACCCCGAGCCTGCCCAGGGCTGACAGCCCCCCACAAACCCACGCTGTTTCCGGGGCCACCCCGCACCACAGGCCGCTTGGCAGCCCAGAGCAGAGGCGCCCCGTGGGGATAGGAGCTGGTCCAAGGTGCCCCGGGCTCAGCAGGACTCACCCAGGTGGGGAACCTGAGGCCCAGCGAGGAACCACAGGGTCCCCAAGACAGCACCTGCGCCGTGCGCCGATGCCCACTCGCCCAGAGTCTGCCCAGGGCCCGACGGGTGCACATGGGGCCCTCTCCTCCCCAGGGCCCCACTGGGGGCCTCAGCAGAGGTGGAAGGGCAGCCAGGGCCCCAGGCCCAGCCGGAGCGGACGGGCACGGGAGCCACCCTCCCTGAAGCGTGGCAGCTCGTCTGGTCCTGCCCTGGTCAGGACAGCCCCGAGCAGAGCCCAGCCTGCTTCACCCAGATGCCCCGATGTGTCTAGCGGCCGGAGACCACCGCCTCCTGCAGCAGCACCAGGAGGGCTGCCAACCAGGCCTCGGTCACCGCAGGTCCCCTCGCTCACCACTTGGCACCGCAGGACTGCCACAGCCGGGCATGACTCAGGACCCTCAGCCCCTGGACAGACGGGAGGTGAGCCTGCGAGGTCGGGGCCCTGGTCACCTTTGGAGGCCCACAGCCCTGACTGGCCCCAGGCCCATACCCTGGCCCTCACCCCAAAGCGGCCGGCGGCCCAACTGCGCTGTCCCACCAGCCTGGATCCTGACGGGGCGTCAGCAGCATCACCCCAACAGGGAGGGGGCCCCACATCCCCTGCTGCAGACCTCAGGGGAGCACACAGGTGCAAGGGAGTGCCTTGCAAAGCTGGTGGCAGGAAGCAGAGCCCCTGGGTCGAGGCCCTACAGCCAGCCAACCCCAAAGGTGGGTTGCAGGACAGGGGTCTGAGTGCCCCTCTGGCAGAGGGACGGGCGGGCGTGGGCGGCATCAGGGCAGCAGCCAGCTCTCACGGACGCTGAGACACCACACGCCCAGCAGGGCCAGCAGCGAAGCCGACCGTGCATCTAGGAATGTGGCCCACAGACCCTGGGCCCCTGGGCATCAGGCAAGGGGTCCCTGCAGCCCCCAGAAGCGCCCAGCACCCACTGCCCAGGTGGCACAGCCCACACCCGCCCACAGGTGCCCTCAGCTGCCCCACGGCATCTGCTGGAGGAGGTCCTGTCTGTGCCACTTAATAACTCGTCACAGATCCCCTGGGATCAGGGTTTAGAGCCAGCAAACCTCCAATCCGAGAAGAGCTCTCGCCTGGAGGGATAAGCCAGCGTCTGACCCTTCCCGTCCACCCAGCCCAGCCCCCACCCCACACACGGGGTCACTCCCTCCGCCCCAAGGCTTTGGTCCATCCCAAACACCGCCTGTCCCCGGCCTCCCCACCGGCCTAGCACAGGACGATGTTTAGTAGGGGTTGAAGCTGGGGACCCTTGCTTCCCGAGTCCAGGCCCCAGGCCTGGGGAGGGGCCTGCAGGAACAGCCTCTGGCCAGAGGACCCTCCCTGTACGTGCAGGGAGCTCGGCAGATCTGCCTGAGGCTGAGCCGGTGGAGAGTAACACCTGCCCTTCACGCCCACCACACCCCTGTCCCCCCAGGTAGGGGCTCAGGGAGGCAGACCCCAGACTCAGAGGGTCAGCACAGAGCCGGGCCCACAGCTGTTTCCCCCACCAACCCCCGCCAAGGCCGCCCCACGTCCCAGCGTTCTGAAGGAACACCCACATTTCATGCTCCCTTGGGTCACAAGACCCTTGAGATAAGGGGGCCCAGGAGGGAGCCAGAGCCTCTCACAGCGTGCCTGCCCCTCCCTGGGGAACCCAGGTGGTGTGGGGCACCACAGCCTTCAGAGCCCGGGGACAGGCGGGTGAGGGCTCCCAGGGAGGCACCTTGAGTTGGCGTGAGACCAGAGAAGGTGCTGCAGCCCTGAAGGCGAACAGCACTTGCTCGCAGGGACCCTGCCCTCCCCTCGCCTGGCCGGTCAGCAGCAGCCGCAGGAGAGCTGGCCACCAGCTCCTTCTGCCCAGGGAGGGGACTGGGGGCCAGGGTCTCCCCCAGGAGCACACCAGGTGCTCCCACCTGCCCCTCCTCAGCACAGGACCAGTCCCACACCGGGAAGCCAGGTGCAGGAACTCACTGAAGACCCCTGGGCCTGTCCACAGGCCTGCTCACAGCTGCAGGGAACGTGGGAGGGCAAACTACTAATGGCAGCCTCCCTCCTGCGGCGCCAGGAAGCTGCGGACTTCAGCACTGCCGCGCTGGACAGCTCCGCCCGCAGGCCGCCGGGGCGAGGGCCTGGCGCCAGGTGCGCCAGTGACCGCCCAGCCTCATCCCTGCAAGCCCTGGAGGAGGCTGCGGCAGAGACGGGCACCGCCCAGGGCCTGCACTGCCCTTCCTGAAGACAGAGGGCCGAGTGCGGAGGGTGGAGGTCCCAAAGGCAGCTGGCCCTGGGGCTGTCCTTGACCATCCTGTGCCTGAAGAGCAGTTCTCCCAGGTCACTGGGGCCCCCAGCTCTGCACGGAAACAGGCGCCCCCGGCATGAGCCCCACTTTAGCAGGAACACGTGCCCTGGCCTTAAGCAGCCCCCAAAGCCAGGCGGGAAACCCCAGACCCAGACAGCGCAAGGGGTCCAGGCTCAGGGGCTCCCAAGTGAGGTCACAGGACGGACGTGGTAGCAGAGGCGACCCAGAAGAAGGCGCTGGAGGCAAGGGCTGGGGGTGGGCAAGGCCGAGGCTGCCCCGCGGACACACGGCCGGCCTCACACGACATCGCTCTGCCCCCCAGCGACAGGGCCACCGCAGCCTGCAGGCAGAGCCAGGACCCAGCCCGATGGAAGGACACAGGGTGCCCGCCCGCCCAAGCCGTCCCAGCTCTCCAGGACGGCCTCCCTCAGCCCCGCCGCCCCCCGCGTGAGGCCCCCGCTCCGTGCCTGTTCCTCACCAACACACCAAAGGCTGCAGCGGCTCGGGGCTGAGGGACCAGGGAGTGACCGGCCACCATCTTCCACTGCCTCAGGCTCACTTGCTGCAGGACAGAGCTGACCCTGGGAGCTCCTCACGGAGCAGCCCCCCCGGGCCAGCACCCGCGTGCACGGTCAGCAGGGCAGCCTGGGCGGGCCCACTGCCCCCGGGCAGGGCCAGGCCGGCATCTCGCGGTGCACCACCCGCCGGCACCAACGGCCATCCCAGCAGGGCTGGGGCGGGGGTGAGGGCGGCCAGACCTCCAGGGGCCGCGCCCGGGGGCCAGAGGGACTCGGCCTCCAGGAAGCAGTCCATACCCACCAAACCGGCGCCTGACGGGGTTGCTGCCAGCTTTGGAAATCGGTGTTGACTTCTCAGGATTCTAAGCGTACGGTACTTTATAAAGAGTATCTTTTAGACCCAGCCCTGAAACATTCACAGTTCGACAACAATGTCTGGGGAGTGGGCTGAGGCAAACTGTCCCTGCGACTGTGTTGCCGAGGCTGGGTGGGCTCTTAGGGCCCCGGGGGGCTCCTTTCTCTACTGCTGTCTCTGGAAATGTCCCTATGTGGCAGGTTTCCACAGCAGCCCAGGAATGCTGGCGTCCCTCGACCCCCGGCAGGCCCCTAGAACAGAGGTGTCTGCCGGCCAGGTGGCAGGAGGCTGGGCACGAGAGGTCAGCAGGGGTGGGGGCACAGGGGGACAGGCCACCCCCAGAGCACCGTGCACCATGGGAAGGCACAAGACAGCCCCCAAGCCCAGTCTGCGTGTCCCCCGGGGGCCCTCAGCCCGGCACAGCTAGCCACTCCGCCACAATCCCCACCCACTCTGCTCACTCGCTGCCCCCAAAACCAGCGCTGCACAGAAATACGGCTGCCGAAGGGAGAAGCAGGCACGATGCCCACCTGTCCTGTCCCAGTGCCGCCTCCCCTGGCCCCCAGCCCAGGCCGCGCATTCGGCCCGAGAGTGACTGTGGTTGCCAGCCCCCTGCCTGGTCCCAAGCAGGTACATCCCCTTGGGGCACACCACCACCGCCCACCGCGGGGCCGGGCCGGGAAACGGAGGCCTGGAGATGTGTGACTTTCCCACAGCACAGCCTGGGCTGGGGGCCCTGCCCCACGGGCTCTGCACGCAGGCTGACCGCAGAGATCCCGGACAAGAGACCCCAGATGCTCTGTGGGCCCAGGATGGGGCGCCCTGTCCAGCTCCTTCCTGGCTCCACAGGGCTGGCAGAGGGACTCCTTCTGAACAGTTGTGTAAGACTCGGCCCCTCAAACACACCAAGCCCCCACCCTGAAGGGCAGGGGCTGGGAGCTCCACACGCAGTCCTCTCCAGAGGCCTTGGGCATCCCCCGGTCCCTGCAGCTGCCCACCCAGCACCTGCCCCACTCCCTGCAGGGAGGGAGCAGGCCCACGAGGCTGCCCAGCTCCGTCGCAGGCCCTCCGGGACAGCGGGTCGGGGGAAGTCCGCTGGGGGCAGCAGAGCCTGTGCTCCCAAGTGCGTGGGGCTCCCACGGCCCTGCCCGCCCGTGCCCCGGCCTCCAGCTGGCGCCGAATCGATGCCCAAGGAAGCCGGACCTCAGGGCCCAACGCGCCGCTGGACCCGGCTCAGGGGCAACTCAGAGCAGGAGGCAGCGGCCTCAGGGCTGCTACCCCGCCCAGCCCCGCCCCGGGGCTACTCTGGCCTCGTGGCCTGCAGTCCAGGCCAAAACTGCTCCTCAGGAGGGACCATCGGGAGGGACCATTGGGTTCCCATGGCCACCCCTCCCACCAGGCACCGCCTCAGACCCCACCTTCCAGCTCCTCTGCCGAGCCGGCGGCTGCCAACAGCTCTGGAATCACCCGGGGCACCGCGGCCAAGCCTCCCCCCAGAGAGGCCACATTCCTGGCCGAGCAGCCTCCCGTCGCCCCTGAGAACCGCCCACGGCCAGACGTGACCCCAGTGCCGGCCACATCATGCAGGCCAGGCGGGCCTCCCACCTCTGCCCTGGGGTGAGGAGGACCAGATGTGGGGCCTGGCTGAGCCCAGGGGGCAGCCGTGGCCTAGGTGCCCTGTCCTCCCCCAGAGCCCAGCCCAGAACCACGGGGCCTGGTCGGGGGCGGGGCCTGGGCCCCGAGTGGATGAGGACAGGCCAGCCCCTGGGGAGCGCCCCTGTCCATGCAGGCCAGCACCCCCGCTGGGGGTGTCCCAGGACGCCACATTGGCGCTGGACACACGCTGACTTCAGGGGCCCGATCCAGCCCAGGGCGCAGGGCGTAGAGAAGACACAGGCCAGCGGCCTCCCTGGGCCTGAGGGACGAAAGCCGAGCGGCCGGGAAGAAAACCCACGAGAGGAGGGCCATGTCCTTGCCGGCGGGGGTTCCCAGCTGCCCGGCTCCGAAACACTGGCCCCTCAGAGGCTGCAGAACAAGGCCGGGGCCGCCTCTCAGGGCCCGGCCCAGACAATCCCCGCTTTGTCCCCGCAGCCTCAGCCCCAGCCCAGCCTCCACCTTGTCCCGAGTCCGAGGCAGCTGGCCTGGCAGCTCCCCTCGGTGGCCGGCAGCCCTGCCTCGGGCGGCACCTCGGGCAGGCCATGGGCAGCTCTGACAACCCCAGCCAGGGCCTGGACCCCGGGCTCACAGAGGCCACCCTGGGCCCACCACCCAGCATGGGCTGGCCTGGCTGCCTCGGCCAGCCTGTAGGGGATGCAGGGCTGGCCAGGCCTGTCACTGGGGAGGGCTCTCCTGCTGGGCTCGTCCGGAGGCGCCAGCCCACTCCGTGTCCGAGGACTTCTTGCAGTCCAGGGCAACACCAGGAACCACCCACAGGTGCGGGGGGCCCTTACCCTCCCCCAAGACCCTCGATGGGCCCTGGCAGGTGCTGGCCCGCATGCGTCCGGTGCTGCAACCGGCCATCGGGGCCTCACAGAGGCCGTGGGGGGGGGGGGGCCTGGGGCTCAGAGCCCCCCGAGCGTTAGAGCCAGGGGCCGTGCTCGGCTGTGACTCCAGGCCATGGACACAGAACAGCCCTGCAGGGAACAAGGCACCCACAAGGTCCTGGGGGCCTGCTGCACGGCAGGGCAGGCCAGGCCCCCAGCGGTGCCCAGGGCCACAGGCAGGCCCATGACTCGTGCGGCCCCAGGCCCCAAGGGGCCCTGCTCTGAGCAGCCAGGCGGTACGGGTGGGCCGGGCAGGAATGGACGCTGTGAGCGGGTGGCCGGAGGGCAGTCGCCTCTGCGGGCACCGCCTGACTCTCTGGTGCCCACTGGCCTCGACCTCTGCAGGCACTGCCCGACCCTCTGGGTGCCACTGGCCTCAAAGGTGCTCTCCAAACCAGAGCACAAGGCAGCACCAGGTCCCCCAGACACTCCTGGTGCACGGCAGCCACACACCCTCCCTGGGCCCACGTAAGCTGTCCGTGCGCAGGCTCTGAACCCGGAGGGCCTGCCTGCTCCAGGCACACGGAAGGTGCAGGCAGCGAGCGGGGCGCGTTGGCAGGCAGAGAAGACGTGGCTGGGGCTGCTGCCCAGCCTCTCAAGACACCAGACTGCCCCGCATCCCTGACACCTGCAGGCCCAGAGACCTCCCCACAGACAAGCGCCTGGAGTGAAAACCAGGGAAAAAGCAGCCAGAGAAAGGTGGGGATGGACAGCCGGGACCTGGCGTCTCCTGGCTGAGCCCTCGCCACCCCACCCACAGCAGTCGAGGTTGGCTGGCACAGGCCAGGGCGGGGGAGCCAGCCCCGGGGGCCTCAGTGCACACGCGCCCCGAACACGTACAGCCCAGCCTGCCGGTCAACAGCGAGCCTCGGGGAGGCCCTGGCCACCATCCAGCAGTCCAGGGCTGAGTCTGAGACCCTCCACCCCCCTGCCCGGCGCACAGTCAGACAGGTGCCTGTCCTGCAGAGGTCCCGCCTGGACCCCCGAGTGAGGCTCTGCCTCAGGGCTATGGCCAGCGTTGGCCTGGCTGCTTCCAGAAGAGCCAGACCTGGCCCTGTCCACAAGCCACTCCTGGAGAGATGGGTCCAGAGATGATGCCTGGCACACATGGGCAGAGGCGGCCCCCCACACCACTCTGGGGGCCGCCACTGGTCCGCCTGCCCCCCCCCCCAAACCCCACACAGACAAGCCCCAGCCGGAGCGGCACCGGACAGCACCCAGCTCTGCCAGAGCAGGTCAGGCCTCTGCCCCCGACCCCGTCTCTGCAGAGCCTGGCACCACAGCCAGTGATGAGGCAAGGGGGCGAGGTGGGTGCCGAAGACCCAGAGGTGTTCAGAGCCACAGGGGACCATGGCGGGCCGGGGACGCTCTGGGACTGGGGTCCCAGGGCTCGGTCCACCCAGACCCTCCCATCCCTTCGGGAAAAGGCTCGCCCTCTGAGGGGAAACCCCCCATCACCCCGGGGACCCTGTGCAGAGGTGCCCTCTGGGCACAAGCACAGCCCCCCCGGGCCGGCTCCAAGCCTGGGGGAGGGTGTGTGCCTTGGGAGGACGGCTGAGCGGCATCTGTCCCAGCATCACTGATGGGGCGCCAAGCCTTTCCACACCGACCCCAGGGAGGCAGGGGCATAGGTGTGGGCTCCCCACTGGCCCCCAGCTCTGCCCACAGCTCCTCGAGGACAGGGTGCTAACGTCTAACCAGGGTGCCGTGAGCATTGTGGGCTTTCCCACGGCCGCTGGGAGCCACTGTCCCGGGCCACGTTAGGTTCTGAGCCTGCTCCCTGCTTATAGAGTGGGCTAGACAGACTGGGTCTGGCCTGAGGCACAGAGCGGGAGGCTCCGAACCCACGGCAAAGGGCGATGTGGCCGGCCGACCGATCCTGTGGGACAGGTGGTCCACGTGCGCCCAGTGGAGGCCCACCCTGCCCAGCCTGCGCTGTCCACCCACACGGGGACGCCCACTCCGGGCCTCAGCCCCCCACGGCACCCTAGGCTGGTTTCTGCACCAGCCCCTCCCTGACCACCCCCGGGGCCAACGGGTTGTGGCCACTGGCTGGCTGCACAGATGCCTCCCTCTGCTCAGCTTCCTGAAACAGACACAGCCCTGCACACCACCCTGCCCGCCCCCGCCCCCGGTCCTGAGCCATGGGTCACCCCAGGGTGCAAACCCTCCCTCCAGCTCACCTGTCTCTCCTGCTCACATCTGCCTCTTCCCAGCTCACCTGTTTCCCTCCAGCTCACACCTGTCTCTCTTCCCAGCTCACTTGAGTCGCCCTTGCTCACCTGCCCCATCCCATCCCAGGAGTCCTCGCCAGCCTGCCTGCCACCAGCACCCATGTTAATTCTCCCAGGAGTCCCTCAAGACCCTGGAGGGACTCTTCCCACCGGCACACCCACCACTTTGCGAGCCCACCCAGGGGCAGCAGGGCAGCCCCTCGATCCCCTCTTCTCTTTAGCTGGACGGACTCCTCACCAGACAGCCCCGTCTCAGCCCCCATCTCCTCCCTGCTGGACGAGGGGTTTCCAAGGGCGGACTCCACCTACTCCGGTGGACCCCAAGCCCACCTCCCTCCTGTCCTCCCCAGGGTCCTCGTAGCCGACGGGTGCCGAACCCCCCACCCCGGCTCTGCTGTGCCCTGGGGGATGCACTGCTGACTTCCTGATGGGGCTGGGGGAGTGACGATGGCACAGCCCGGCCTGGCCTCCTCGGTCCCTGCTGGACCCTCTGGGGGTGCCTCCCCGCCTCCCCCCAGCTGAAGAAGCCTCTCCTGGACAAGCGAATGGGCTCCACCCTGCAGAGCGACACCCGCCCCAGCGGGCCTGGAAGGCCCTGCCCCCCGACCGACCAGAAACCCTGGTGCAGCCAGGCTGAAGACCCTCGCCAGGCCGCCACAGAGGCGGCGCCAGGCCGTTAAGGGCAGCTGTGCGGAGATGACGTCCTGACCACCTCGCCAGCCTTGACGGGGAGACCCAACACCACAGGAGTGACGGACCCCCCGCCCTGAGCCCAACGCCAACCGGGCGAAACAGAACCACTCGTGGCTAGTCACAACAGAAGTGCGAGCGGGACCCTGCGGCCACCAGAGGGACGTCCAGCCAGACGGAGGGGGTGGCTCTGTCCACACCTGCCCTCCATGCCTGCAGCGTCCCCCACCCCACATCTGATTCCCCGAAGGCAGTGTCTCAGGGGAGAGGGGTGGGCCCGCCTCCCAGGAGGACGTGCTCCCCCAGGACCCGGGGCCAGAGGGCCGGACCAGCCACCGCACACGGCCCACCGCCACTGACGTCTACTGCCAGCTCCCCTATACAGAGCCTTGGCAGAGGGCAGGCCACGCGTGGGGAGGTCGGAGGCGTCCATAAGACGAGGGGGGCTGGGCTGGACCCCCCACACTCCGGGCCTGGGGGCACCGCACAGCTCGGGGGAGCCGCTCCCCCGCAGAGCACTGTTCCCCGAGGGCTCCTGGCAGGAAGCCTGGCCCCCAGATGAGGTCAGGCAGTTACCTCAGGAGTGAAGGGACAGGCCTGGGAAGCCACAGCTTTCTGGGCATTTGCTGCCAAAGAGCAGCCAGCAGGCCAAGTGAGCAGGCCTGGTGGACGCAGGCCACGAGGCGCCGTGTCCACCCAACTCTAGACGACCCTGCCACAGAAGGGACAAAGAGCCGGGCCAACAGGAAGCTGGCGCTCCAGCCGTCAGGGTCTCGGGGGCAGCTCTGAGCACTCAGGCCAGGAGGAGCAGGGGCAGACAGACCCCCAGAGGGGCCTCAGCCAGAGAGCGGGCCCCACTCCGAGACAGGGGCCCGAGGAGCTGCTTCTAAACTTCGCGGGGCCTGCTCTTCACACGCCACACACGTCCTTTTGTGCTCATCACTGTTAACTACAGTGGGAACCTCCTGTAATTAACTGCACGAGAGAACAACTCAGGAAGAGTACGGAGACCAGCCCTACCCACGGAGACACGCTGCCGTATAATCCACTGCTGTCACCCCTCACAGGCCGATGTTTCCTTATAACAACATTTTATTGGTGCAATAATTAGATTATTTCACTGCCTCCTGCATTCTGCTGCCCCACGCCCCTCCGCCATCGAGGATTTCACCAACGGCGGTTGTTTTTGCCAGGAAACATGCGTATTTTGAACTCAGTTGAACAAGGGCTGTCTGCCACCTCCTCCTTGAACCCGGCCCGCCGCCCCCACTTCCAAAGCCAGCTGCACCAGAGCCCAGGGCCCCAGGTGCCTTGGCATTTGGCACCAGCGAGGGCTATCCACCCAGAAGGAGGGGGAGAGCACCCACCTCCCCCGCCCAGGCACCCTCTGTCGGCCTCAGTTACATCACAGCCCCCACCCAACCCCCACCCAGCCCCGAGCTTGGCCCACTTTCCTGCCACCTCCAGGCTCCGCCTCTGGGCCACCCTGGGGGGCCTGGGGAGGGCCGGCAGCGACCCTGGCTGGAGCGGCTCCCTCCTGGACCCCGCGCCTGCCGCACCCTCCTCTGAGGTCCCAGGAACTTCCCAGGGAGACAGGGGCAGGGATCAGTGCCAATCGGACCTCTGGGCCGCGAGAGAGGCCCAACCAGCGGCAAGAAGAAAATGGCTGAGCGCAGCCTCTCACAAAGCAGATGGGGAACTGGCCGCCGGCTGGGTCTAACCCAGCTGCCAGAAAGACCGCCGGCCAGGAGCAGCCGGTGAGCCCCCTCCTCCCCCGGGCCGCGGGTCTGCCCCGCTGCCTGTGCGGGATCCCGGGCCGGGCTCTGCGCTCGGGCCCGTCGGCAGCCTCCCTCTCCCTCCCCCGGGGGAGCGCAGTGTCGCAGACGAGCCGAGGCGGGGAGGAGAGAGAGGCGCTGTCCAGCCCCGTGAGCGGCCCGGGCGCTCTCCCACTCCCACCGTGAGGGACGGCCGGGCCTGGCCGCAGCGGCCGGTCCCCGCAGGACGCGCGCGGCGACCTCCCCGCGCGCCGGCCGCCGGAGTTGGGGTCGCGGCCGGGGGCGCGCGGCCCGGGACGCAGCTGCGCGGGCAGCACGCCGATTAGCGCGGCCGCGGCAGACGGCAGATGGGCGCCCGCCGGCCCCCTCCTTCGGCGGCACAATGGGCCGGGCCGCTGGGGCTCACAATGCGGCCGGGCCCGCGCACCTGCAGCCGGGCCGAGGGGCGCTGGCCGGGCCCGGGCCCCGCCGCTCGCGCCGCGTGTCCTTGGGCCGCGCCCGGCCGACCGCTACCGCGCGGCCTGCGGGGCTCCGCGGCGGGCCTGGGCGCCCGGCCTCCTATTGTTCGCGGCTCCCGGCCGGATCCGCGGGCCCGGCCTGCGGCGCCCAGCTCGGGGCGGCCTCCTTCCCCGGCCCCCGCGCGGCGCTCCCGGGCCGCGGGCCTGCGCGCCCCCGGCCCTCGCGGGTCCCCTGGCTCCCCCGGCGCCCATCGGCGCCCCTGGCCCTCCGGCCCCGCCGCGGGCCGGCGTCCCGGCCCCGGCCGGCGCGCACGCACCTGTCTGCCCCTTGCCCAGCGTCTTCTCCAGCCGGTAGGGCCCCACATACTGCGCGTGCTGCGCCCCGCCGCCGTCCTTCCCCGTCGATGTCATCGCTCCCGGGCCCGGCGCCGGCGAGGTGGGCGCCCCGGGCGGGCGCGCGGGCGGGCGGCGGCAGGGAGGGGCCGCGTCCGCGCGAGTCCGTCCGTCCGTCGGCTGGGCCGGGTCGGCGGCGCCCGGCGGGCCGCGCTCGCTCCGAGACCCCGCGCCTCCCCCGCGCCGCCGCCCCCCGCGCCTGCGCCCGCTCAGCTACGGCCGGCGCGCGCTGCCTCCGCCTCTGCGAGAGGACCGGGCGGGCGGGGGCACAAGGCTTCCGCCGCCGCCGCCGTCGCCGCCGCCGAGGCCCGCGCCCCGCGCCCCGCGCCCCCCGCGCACGCCCGTCCGTCCGTCCGCGGCCGCGCAGCCGAGCCGAGCCGAGCCGAGCCGAGCCGAGCCCGCACGAGCGCAGCCCGACGCAGCGGCGGCCGCGAGTGGCTCCCGAGCCGGCCAATCAGCGGCGCCGACCAATCAGCGGCCTCCCCTGCCGGCCCCGCCTCCGCCCCGTCCGCCAGGCCGAGGCCGGCGCTCCCGGGAGCTGGTCTCCGGGAGGCGAGGCCGGGGCGGTGTCCGGGCGGGGCCGGGGCGAGGCCGCGGCGGGGGCGGGGCCTGCGCGTCTCCCGCCCCCTGACCTCCGCCCACCGCCCCCAAGCCCCCGGCCCCGCCCAGGGGGCGAGCTGCGGCTGCCCGGCGGCCCGCCTTTAAAGCGCATCCCAGGACCGGGCAGGCGGCAGGCTCTGGGGTGGACGGTCTGCGACCCCGGCTCCCGGCGCCGTCCCTGCTGGGCTCGACCACCAGGCTGGAAAGGCGTTACTAGCCCCTCCGCACCCCCCTCGCGGGGGCTGCGGCGCTGCGTGGCGCGTGGCCCAGCCGTGACCTTGCGCGCCCGGAGGCAGTGCCCGGGACACTGCGCTCCTCCACTCGGTTTTCCCGGGTACACGACGGTGACCAGCACAGCGGAGTCAAGAACTCATCCAAGGCTACACAGCAGGCCTTTGTGCTGGCCCACCCCGCAGAGGGAAGCCTGACCTGGGGGGCCCCCTGTTTCTTGCGGAAAACACACGTGCTTCCTGAGCCAGGGCCGCAGAGGCGGGGGGTGGAGGAGGGGAGGTGAGGGCCGGGAGCAGGGAGCGCCAACCGTGCAGGCGCGGCCCGCACCCTCTGAGCCGCTGGGTGCCCTGCTGTGGCTCTGATCTGCCGCCATGTCCCGGGTGGCCACCTTTCTCCAGCAGGTTTTCTGCGGGCTCCGAGGCCCCAGCCCCAGCCCGCACTCCAGTCAGGGTAATGCCCTGCTCCGGCCCAGCCTGAAGGGAGGGCTGTGTCAGCTCAGGGAACCCGCAGATCGTCCCAGCACCCGCGCTGGGAGGGCCGGCTTGCGTTTTTCTCCCCTCTCTCCGCTCAGGAAAGGGAGACAGCCCTCCCAACCCCAGCCCTCCGCCCGTGCAGGCCGCCCCCCCCCCCCCCCCCCCCGCCCCGCCGCCTTGCTTCCTGCTTGTTTCTTAAAACGCTGCAGACTGAGTGAGTCTTCAGGTGGCAGGTGCTGGGTTCTCCAAAGGTGTGCAGAGCCTCACCCCACAGAACAGACTGCTGCAGACAGCTCCAGGCTTGAGGGGTGGGCACAGGTTTAACTGGATATACGGAGAGTTTGGGACTCTGGACGGGAGACTCCAGGGGCTGAAGGCGCAACAGGAGTCGTCAGGTCCGGATGGGCAGGACTCGGGCCAGGGCCATCGGCACACAGAGGAGGGCAGCATGCCCAGGCATCCGAAGGGGGGCAGCTGCCAGGGAAGGGACATAGCCTGTGGCCTGCCTGTCTTGCTCTGCTGGAGCCGCGCCTGCTGCGGCCCCCTGGTTTCCCCAGCCTGCAGGACTTACCAGACACATCCTTGTGCCCTCAGTAGCACTGGCCAGCTAACAGTTCTTATCTGGATACTCTTGGGCTAAAGCACCTGGCTTTCAAGATTCCCACCCCCTGCCCACACTGCACCCTGTGCCCCTGGGGTCTTCCCTCTCTGGACACTTCCCAGGCTCCTGTGTCCGTGCAGCCCACACCCATCGTCCTTTCTCAGGGCTCCGTGGGGGACCCTCTGCTTGCCTCTCCTGTCTACTTCCAGCGTATTCCTGAATCACCCTTGCCCGCTCCGCCCTCACTCCAGGGCCACAGGGCAGCCTCCCTCCTGCACCTCTCCTGCTATCGGTTGCACAAACTCTCACACTTAACACAGCACAGAACCATCTTTGTGCACGGCCCCTCCTGGCCGGGCTTCCGTCCACCTGGCCCAGCACTGGCCTTGATGCAGAGAAAGTCCAGGTGGGAGGCCTGACTGGAGGATCTCAGCAAACCTTTAAAGGAGAAATAACACGGTCACTGCAGAGTGCTTTCAGGACAGAGAGGAGGAGGGAACACTTTCGTGAGACCATCTTAACCCTGGTACCAAGTCCAGAGAGGACACGACATGAAAAGGAAGTTTAAGTCCAGTACCCTTCATGAGCCCAGACAGAAGCACTTACCAGAGTATTAGAAGAAGACAAGGGCTTCCCTGGTGGCTCAGTGGTAAAGAATCCACCTACCAGTGCAGGAGACACAGGTTTGATCTCTGATCCTGGACAAGCCTCGGAGCAACAGCTTCGGAGCCTGTGCTCTCGAGACCGGGAGCTGTGACTACTGAACCCCTGTGACGCAGCTGCTAAAGCCCAGTGCTCCAGGGCCTGTGCTCCGCAGCACTGGGGCCGTCGCAGCGAGAAGCCCGCAGACCACGGCTGCAGAAACCCCACAGGCAGCAACGAAGACCCAGCCCAGCCAAAAATAAATAATTTTTTTTTTTTTTTACAAAAAGACAACACATATGACCAAGCAAGGCTAATTCCAAGAATGTAAGTTAATATCACATTTCAGAACTGACAGTTCACAATGCGAGTGGTCTGAAGCAGAAAACCACAAAAGCATTTCAATAAATGCAAAACAATTAAGGCATTTGGCAAAATGCAACACCCATTTATGGTTTAAGCACATACACACACGTCAGTAAACTGGGACGAACAGGAGCTCCTTCAGCGGACAAGGGCTTTCCTGATGGCCCAGCTGGTAAAGAATCCGCGGGCGGGAGACCCCAGTTAGATCCCTGGGTCCGGAAGATCCCCGGGAGAAGGGGTAGGCTACCACTCCAGTAGAGACGGAAATGGCAGCCCGCTCCAGTGTTCTTGCCTGGAGCATCCCAGGGACGGGGGAGCCTGGTGGGCTGCAGTCCATGGGGTCGCACAGAGTCAGACACGACTGAAGCGACTTAGCAGCAGCAGCAGCAGTCAGTATTCCTGGGCTTCCCTTGCGGCTCAGCAGGTAAAGAATCCGCCCACAGTGCGGGAGACCTGGGTTGGGAAGATCCCCTGGAGAAAGGAAAAGCTCCCCACTCCAGTATTCTGGCCTGGAGAATTCCATGGACTGTAAAGTCCATGGGGTCACAAAGAGTCGGACACGACGGAGTGACTTTCGCTTCAGCTGAGAAAGCGGATCTAGAAAAACCCAATGACGTTACACTCGATGGTGAAAGACGGAGTGGGAATGAGGGCGAAACACCCGCTGCCACCAGGGGGCGCTAGTGGTCAAGAGCCCTCCTGCCAATGCCGCGAACTGGAGAGATGGGGGTTCCGTCCCTGAGTCCGGAACACCGCTGGGACGAGGGCATGGCAGCCCGCTCCACTATCCTTGCCTGGAGAACCCCACGGACAGAGAAGCCTGGTGGGCTACAATCCATAGGGTTGCAAAGAGTCAGACACGACGGAAAAGACAGCACACATCCATCACCACTTTACTAGAGCACCTAGCCAAAGTAATAAGGCAAGGAAAATAATATTTTCATATAACTGGAAAGGGAAAATTGAAACAATCTTGATCCACAGATGACATTTTTGTCTGTAGATTAAACTACATGATACTCCTAGAACTAACAAGTGAGTTTGGCAAAGTCACAAGATAAAAAGCCAAAATATAAAAATCCTGTCTCTGTGTCCTAACAGTGGACAAATAGAAGTTGAAGTTGTAAGAACAATATAACTTTTAAACAGAATAAAACACCATGAATTATTTAGAGAAAGTGTAAGAACAATGCAACTTATAAATAGAATTTTAAAAACCATGAATTATTTAGAGGAAAATTTAACAGAATGTGTGTGAGACATGTACCCAAAAAACTATAAAATATCGCCGAGAGATCTAAGAAGACCTAAATGCATGCAGAGCCATGCCATGTTTGTGGTCAAGCCAATCCTGGACCCACTCACCCAACGTGCAGCAAAGCCAAAATCTTCTGACCCCAGGTTGTGATGAAGAAAAGTGCATTTCATTGCAAGGTCAACCAAGGAGAATGGGCAGCTCAGCTTGTGCTCAAAAGGCACAAACTCCCCTACAGCTTTCAGGGAAGGGATTTTATAGACAGTGTGTGTGTGGGGGGGGGGTCACAGGGTGTGCACAATTCTCTGATGGGTTGCTGGTGAAGTGTCAGGAATCTCAGTCATCAACCATCCAGTTCCAGCCAGTCTGGGGTCTCCATGCTGGTGGTCAGCTTGCAGTTAACTTCTTCCACCTGCGAATCAGCTCGAGGCCATGGCTCAGAGTATTTCCCACGGCCCTTGAGGGGGAGCCTGGCCTTTGACTCTCGTTATTTTTCATTCTTGACTCCTTGCCTTTGTGTATGCCTTTTCTCACTTCTCCGATTAAATTTGCTCTTCAGAACTCAGGGAAGGCCTCGGAGGCTGAAGCCCTCCTGTGTACAAGAGGTGTGGGGCCCGGGGGACTCTGTGCCTGAAGCCCCCGCAGGGTCCCGCTCAGTCTCGTGGTCGTGGGTTCCAAGACTGTGTTGTTAAGGTGCTGATGCTTCCCCATAGTGATCTCTAGGTCCAATGCGATTCCCAGCAAAACCACCCAGTTTTTAAAAAGACTTTGAAAAGATGATTCCAAACTATAAAGAGATACAAAGGACGAAGAAAATTCCAACAATAATAAAGAAGAAGGAAGTTGAGGGACTTACACTACCAGATTCCAAGTCTTATAAAGCTATAGCAGGTAAGACAGAACAGTGCTGGCTTAAAGATAGATAAAGCAGAGGGCGAGACTAGAGCTTAGAGCTTTGTCCCTGCATTTATGACAAGAGGGTCTCAACAAAGGTGCAGAGGCCATCCACAGAGAAAAGACACTCGTTCCAGCAGAAGGCGCGGAGATAAGTAGGCAGCAGCTGTTAATAAAGGAACCTGGGGCCTCCCTGGTTGTCCAGCGGTTAAGAATCTGCCCTGCACTGCACGGGACACCAGCTCAATCCCTGGTCCAGGAAGATCCCACGTCTTGGGGCAACTAAGCCCGGGTGCTATGACTACTGAGCCCAGGCTCTAGAGCCCACTAGCTGCCAGGGCTGCCAGAGATAAATAAATAAATGGAACTTTAAAAAAGAACCGCAAAGCTCACTCACCATCTTTGATACAAATATCAACTAGACGAATGCTTATTCATATTAACTAGCAATTGTACAGATAAAAATGTAAGACTTATAGACATAAAACTGCTAGAAGAAAAGAGAAAAACAATGCTCTGTCCTTGAGTTTATGTGAAGACTTTTCTAGATAAAATACGGAAAGCACAAACCATACAATTTTTAAAATAATAAACTGGACCTCATCAAAATTAAAAATATTTGTGCTCCATGAAAACACTGTAAAGAAAATGAAAAGCCACAAGTTGGGAGAAAGTGTTTGCAAAACACATTCCCAATAACAGATTCGCATTTTGAGTAGACAAAGAACACCTGCCACTCAGTAAGAAGGCAGCTTGATTTAAAAACTGAGCAAAACAGGACTTCCCTGGTGGCACAGCGGATAAGAAGCCAACCGGTCAATGGGGGGCCTGGAGAAGTTTCACGTGCCGCGGAGCAGTAAGCGCACGCGCCACAGCTGCTGGGCCCGCCTGCTGCAGCCTCTGAAGCCGATGCTGTGGGGCCCGTGAGCCGCAGTCGACCAGCCCCTGTGTTGCACCTACTGAAACCCGAGCACGCTACAGCCCGCGAGCCGCGACCGCTGTAGCCACCGGCGCCCGTGTGCCTGGAGCCTGCGGTCCGCAGCCAGAGAAACCGCGGCAATCAGAAGCCCACTCACCGCAACGCGGAGGAGCCCCGCTCGCCCCAACCAGGGAAAGGCCCCCGCGGCAGCGAAGGCCCAGCCTACACAGATAGAACACCAGTTTAAGACTGGGCCAGGCGCTTCAGCCAAGAAGGGAAAAGCATGGCAAATAAGCACGTGGGGGGAAATGGCCGCAGAGATTGGTCACGCCATCCAGGAAAGGCGCAAGCGCAGCTACAGGCCTGTCGGAACGACTGAAACTCCCCGTGCGGGCAGTGAGCACCTCTTGCTGGAACTCTTGTGTGTGTTGCTGACGGGGATGCAGACGCCTGGCCGCTTTGGAAAGCGGTTTGGTAATTTCTTATAAAGTTCAACATACACTTACCACGCAATCCAACAATCCCACTCATAGGTATTTTCCCAAGTAAGCGAAGCTCGGCCCACTTGAGCCAGCATGCCAGTGTTCACAGCAGCTTTGTTTTTTGTTTTAATTTGTTTTATTTTAGTCTGTGTGGAACCAGAAGCGTTGCTACTTGAACACATCATGGTTTAGATTATTACACATGACGGTTGTACTGAAAACAGGGGCGTCTCCAAGTTACAGGCTGTCTGAAACTGCTTTCTCTTTTTGAATTAATTTTCATTGGCATATATTGATTACAGCGCTGTGTTAGTTTCTGCCCTCAGCAGAGTGAACCAGCTGTGCGTATACGTATCGGGGGTTGCTGCTGTTGTTAAGTCGCTCAGTCACGTCTGGCTCTTTGTGGCCCCCTGCACGGCAGCCCCCCAGGCTCCTCTACTCACGGGTATCTCAGGCAAGAATACTGGAGCGGGCTGTCATCTTCTCCTGTGGTCCAGGGACGGAAACCAAGTCTCCTGCGTCGGCTGGCAGGTTCTTTACCACTGAGCCACTTGGGAAGCCCACGTATACGCGTACGTGTGTGTGTGTATATATCTGTCTCTCTATATATATTCCTTCTTTTTGGGGATTTCCTTCCCATTAGGTGCTCGCAGAGCACTGAGCAGTTTCCCTGAGCTGTTCATACAGTAGGTCACAGCAGCTTTATTCATAATGGCCCCAAATTGGAAGCAACCCAAATGCCCTCCAGTGAGCGGCAGGATGGGTAGGCCGGGGTCGATCCCCACGGTGGACACCTGCCCCACAGTAAACAGGACTGGGGCGAATGCCCGCCGTGACTCAGATGAACGGCAAGCACGTCGCACCAACAGTCTGGGCTCAAGGGGCGTGCAGCGATGTCACGTGTGACCCTGTAGAAGAGGCAAGACGGCCGCTGAGGGGAGCAGACGGGGCGGCCAGGTGCGGGGCGGGGACAGAGGTCGCTGGCAGAGGGGGACGCTGCAGGGGACGGGCGTGCTCTAGGGCCCTGTGGTGGTGATGCAGCTGTGGCTTTTGTCAAGCTCGTCGAGTTACACACGTAACCCAGGCAGTTTTGCTGCCTGTGAATTTTGCTTGGCTAAAGCTGACTGGCACAAATGGGATCTACCCAAGGAGCTGAGGGCCAGGTGGGGAGAGAAAGCCTGCGTCCTCTGCCCGTTTTCAGCACTCCCCGGCTGTGGGCAGTGAGCAGCAGAAGGCCTCACGGAGGAGGTGGGCTTGAGCTGCCTGAGGGTCCGAGCTCAGAGGAGAGGGCAGGGGTACCCGGCCGCCGCTGCGCCTTCCCACATCTACTGCACCGGGTCAGCGTGGATCCTGTGGGTCCACAGTGCCCACAGCCCATGCACAGGCCCTCAGGAGGACGATCTGGAACGAGCAGGCTTAGTCACTCAGCTCCGTGAGGGGCAGAGGGCAGTGGACCAGCCGCGGCAGGAGGGCAGCCTGTGGGGCTCAGGCCCAGCAGCTCCCCCGGGAGGGGGTCCGGGGGCCACACGGGACGTCTGGCTGGCCGTGACTGCAGCAGAGGGTCTCTCTCACCTGCCCACCGTCCTGCCCACTTGCATCCCCGGGGACAGAGGCTCCGGCTCCACGCGCCAGCTCTTGCTTTTTTTTTTTTCAGCTCTTGCTTTTTGAGGCCAAGTGCAGGTGGACTCATCACTCACTCCCTCCACGTGGCCTGATGAGGCTCGTGGCCGCAGGGATTAAAGACGGGGTGGCAGCCTCTGGACAGAGAATCATGCGCGTAGATGATTACGAGGCCTGGTGGCACAACTGAGCTGGGGAGACGCTCACAGCCCTGAGTCACCAAGTCACCGCCATGAAGGAATGTGATGCTGTGTGGGAGCGAAGCCCCCAGGGAGGGTGTGCAGCTCTGAAGACAGGCCAGAGGCCCACGGAGAGATGGGACCCTGGGCAGGCCTGCAAAGGCAGAGGAGGCGGACCAGGGGGCCCAGGATGGGAGGAGGGGCAGAGGGGGCACAGGGCAGGTGGGACCACGTGTCCCTAGGCTCCGTGGGGAAGGTGGTGCTCGTGGGGGTCTTGATTACCAAGGAGCATGTGCTCATGGGGAGCATTTCGACACAAGTGTCGTGCTTCTTTTGTCAAATGTATTCTTAAGCATTTTATTCTTGATGATGTCATTATAAGTGTCAGTGTTTTCATTTTCGGATTGCTCTTGCTAGTGTATAGAGATGCACGTGGTTCTTGCGCTGCCTCTTGTGAACCTGCCTCCCTCACTGGTCCTGGCGGCTTTCAGCAGATTCCTTACGCTCCTTATATTCAGGCTCAGGCTGTCTGCATACAGAGACAGCTTTACTCCTCTTCCGACCTGGATGCCTTTATTTCTTTTTCTTGCCTTATTATCCTGTCCCAAACCTCCTGGAGAGTGTTGAATACAAGTGGAGGTGAGCAGACATCCGTGTCTTGTTCCTGATGTCGGGAGGAAAGCTCGTCTTCCGTTGTTAATATGGTGTGAGCTGTGGGATTTTCCTAAGTACCCTTTGTCAAGTGGAGGAAGTTCACTTCAATTCCTAATCTGTTAAATGTTTTTATCACGCAAGGCTGTTACATTTGGTCAAACGCTTTTCCTAAGTCTGTTGAGGTGATGCGGCTTTCTAAAGTCCAGTTGACGTGGTGGATGACAGTAACTGATTTTCAAACACCAAACCAGCTTTGCATTCCGGTGATCAACACTGCTTGGCCATGGTATGTAGTGCTGATGGGCTCAGCCTGCTAACATTTCGCCGGGGACTTTTGTGTCTTTATTTGTAGGGTATGCTGGTCGGAAGCTCTCTTTTCTTGTGGTGTCTATATCTGGCTTTGCTATCAGGGTGGTTCTGGCCTCGTAGAATGAGTCGGGACGTGTTCTTCCCTCTTCTTGGAAGGGTTTGTGAATGATTAGGATTAATTCTTCATTAGCGTTTGGTCAGACTCACCAGAGAAGCCATCTGGGCAAGGGTTTGTCCTTTTGCGAATCTAAATTATTAATTTGACCTCTTTCCTTGTGATAAGTCTGTTTGGATTTTCCATCTCTTTCGGAGTTCGTTTTGGTTGGTTGTATCTTTCCAGGAACGCGCCTGCTGGAGCACACGTTTATTCAATTGAGTCCTTTGCTGTCTGGGTCTCGCCTTGGGCCTCTGAGCGGCTGGGACTGGAAAGTCAGGTCCTGGCCCCTTCGGCTCGTCCCTTCCACGGCTCCCCTCCCAGGCCTCCTCTCCCCCCAGCTGGCCTGCCTCACCCGGCTCCTCGCCAGGCACCTGGGTGCCAGGTACACTTGTCCTCGCAGCCTGGAAGGGCCTGCATGTTCTTCATCAAGTGTCAGAGGATTTGTCCGCCAGGCTGGCTTAAACAGCAAACGCTCACTGTCTCCAGCCCTGGAGCTGGAATCCCAGACCCAGGTGTGCGCGGGGCTGGGCCTCCTGAGGCCTCCCTCCCGGGCGTGCGGACGGCGGGCATCTCCTCCCGAGTCCTCACAGGGTCGTCCCTGTGAGTATGTCCGTGTCCCGACCTCCTCTTCCTGTAAGGACCCCAGTCCCGGGGGATTAGGGCCCACTCTAGTGACCTCACTTTACCTTGCTGTTTAGACGCTGAGTCATGTCCAACTCTAGTGATCCCATGGCCTGGAGCCCATTTTGCCTTGATCACCTCTTTAAAGGCCCAGCTCCAGACAGCTGCACTCTGAGGTTCCAGGGCTTAAACACGGGAATCTGGGGCACAGGATTCAGCCCATAACCTTCCATTCTCCCTGAGGCCCTCCCCTGCTCGCCCCTCCCCTGCTCGCCCCTCCCCTGCTCGCCCCTCCCCTGCTCGCCCCTCCCCTGCTCGCCCCTCCCCTGCTCGCCCCTCCCCTGCTCGCCCCTCCCCTGCTCGCCCCTCCCCTGCTCGCCCCTCCCCTGCTCGCCCCTCCCCTGCTCGCCCCTCCCCTGCTCGCCCCTCCCCTGCTCATCGTTTCCTTTTCCATGGCAGGTATCATCTTTTGAGGTCCATTCTGCATTACCTTTGGCCCATCTCCCGCTGTGGAACTCAGCCTTCGGAGGCAGGATCCTTGTCTTGTTTCTGGATGAATCTTGGGAGCCAGAGCCCTGCCTGGCACAAGGCTGGTGCTCAGCCAGCGAGCCGCTCCCTTCCCTGCAGGTCCCTTTGTAGCGTGAGCTCCAGGGGCCGCAGCAGGTGCAGGCTTCGTGACGGTGAGCGTTAGCTGGGGTCTCCCGGGGACGGAAGCCACAGATCTGTGCAGCCCCTGGCTCTCTGATCTTCCCGTCTCTCTCCCTGTAATGAGGGAGAGAGCGGGAGGCCCCCGAAGCAGGTGGTGCGGTTCCAGTCTGCAGGCAAGAGCAGACTGAAGTCCCAGGTCACGTAGTCGGGCAGGAGGGATTCTCTCTTACCTGGGGAGGCTCAGCCTTCTGGGCTATTCAGGCCTTCAGCTGATCGGATGAGGCCCACCCACCACTGGAAGAATCATCTGCTTTACAGAGTCCACCAATTCAGATGTTCCTCTTATCCAGACACACCACGACTCTTTAGACAGATATATATTTAAATTTGTTAATTGGGTGGTCATCGCTTTATAATGGTGTGCTGGTTTCTGCCATACATCGACAAGAATGAGCCACAGGCATGGAGCCCCTCCCTCTTGGGCTTCCCGCCCAGCCACCCCTCTAGGTTGCCAGTGGGCTTGAGCTCTGTGCGTCACACAGCACATGCCCACAGGCTACCCTGTTCCCACACGGTGATGCTCTGTGCATGCTCCAACGCTGCTCGCTCGGCTCGCCCCACCCTCCCCTTCCCTCACTGTGACCGCAAGTCTGTCCTTTATGTCTGCCCGGCGAATACCTTCTTTCCAGATTCCACAGATATGTAGTAAAATACGATATTGGCTTTTCTCTTTCTGAATAGTAGGCTCTAGGTTCATCCACCTCATTAGCACTGACTCAAACACCCAGACTCTTGTTTGACCAAATGTCTGGGCCCGCGGTGGTCCAAACGAGTTGCCGTGTAAAATCCACGCTCACACTGTGTCTTCACTTACAAACAAGGATGCTGGTCTGGCCCACCTGCAGTCGTGTGTTTGACCTGCCTCTCTGATCACTTTCCTGCAGTGAATTTCCCAGCAGAGGGCGGTCAGGGCGCGGGATGCTGCATTTTATACACCTTCTCTCCACCACCCCCCCGCGCCGCCCCCGCCCTCGCTCTCGAACAGGTGCGGTGACTTCCCGGGCTCTCCTGCTCACCCCCCTTTATGTGAATGCTCATGAACCACCTTTGTCCGTCCGCCCCCACGGAACGGCGTCATGTGTTGACACCGGGAGGCTCTGATACTCTGATAGCCGCCCCCTTCACTCGCAGGGCGGTTCCACGCGCTGGCGAGGCTAAAGGTGTCCTCTTCTGCCTCTGGAAACCACTTGCATTTTTCTTTTGTGACTGAGCTCTTCATGTGTTTGCCTGCTTTTCTTTCAAGGTGTTCGGCTTCGTCTCACTGATCTGCAAGAGGCCTTTCGGTGCTGAAGACATCAGCGTCCCTGGCACGCTGGCTGCAGATGTTTCTGCCAGGCCCGTTCTCTGACCCGCACTCATGGCCACAGTGTTTCGTGGGCTGAATGTGTAGCCGGTGTCTGTGCCGCCAGGTCTTGCAGTCTCCCCTCTACAGTCCAGCAAGGTCAAGAGACCCCTGATGGCGCCCCCCTGCTGCAGGGGCCTTAACATCTGAGCCGAATCCGCTGGTGCCCTGCAATAGCAGCCTTGGGGCAGGAGGCCTGTCTGCCCACGTGGGGCCAACTAGGGCCTCCCTCCTCATCATTTGGGACTGGGATCCAGAGGTGCCCAGCGGGCACTGCTGCCCATTCCTCCCGAGGACCAAGAAGCCTGGGAGCTGTGAGCATGGGGTGGCCCCTAGGGGCCCTGAGATGCAGGAACAGTCAGATTACCAAGAGGGGGCCGGGAGAGAGGGTGGCAGAGGTGAGCAGGCCGGGAAGGGGGGCGGAACACAAGCTGTTGGGGTGGAGAGAGCACCCTGGGCCTGGAAGGTTCCCCAGGCCTGGGAGGCCAGTTTGGGTCCCTGGGCATCTCTGGCTTGTTAGCTGGGGGGGTCATTTGCCCCCACAGAGCCTTGGTCAAGCCCCGCAGGGACGAGACGCCAGCACTCGGGTGTGTCTGGCAGCCTTACCATCTGCTGTCCTCCAGGAAATCAAGACTTTTGTGAGCAGGCAAGCCTCCCTAACTTATGCCCCCCAGCTTGTCCTAGGGGGACCCCAAGGGGAAGTTTTACTGTCTTCTGGCTGGGCTGGTCGCTGGTTCCTGAGGTCACCACTCTACCCCTTCACCCCACCCCTCCAGCTCAGGGTGGCGAGGGAGAGATGACAAGGGCAGGGGGCTTGGAGCAGGTGACCCCCAGGGCCAGTCTCAGACGCCTCCCTGCCTGGGCCATGCTGGTACACACCCAGCTTCCCAGTGTCTGGCCCTCGGAGTGGGTTGGCCCTGGCGAGGTCTCAGAGGCAATTCTTCCATGCAGCCCCGCCCCCCACACTTCTGTCTGCAGGGGGAGGGACCAAGCCCCTGCAGCCCAAGCTGCTCCAGGTTCCTGCCCCCCAGCCTCCCGCCCCCCAGCCTCCTGCTGAACACAAGCTCCTTCCCCTTCTTTGGACACCTGGAGAGGGAGTGGGGGGCCCCGGGAGGGCCCAGGGTTTGTGGGTACTTCAGGCCATCAAGGGCTGACCAGGAAAGATGGGGAGCCCTGTTCCTGAGGGACCCCAAGGCCAAGAGGCACAGGTTCCAGGGATCAGGATCTGGCCTGAGGACAGAAACTTTCCAGTAGTTCAGAGGTGAATGGACTGCCCTGGGTCCCAGGAGGCTCTGAGCCACGCCCTCAGCTTGGTGGTGGGGACACCGGCTGGTGGGACAGGGTGGAGCAGCCTCCAGAGTGTAGGGATGTCTTTTGCCGCAGAGTCAAGATCCCGGGTCCCTTGGCCTTGCTTCCTCTCTGGGGTAGCTGTGTATTCCCATCAGCATTTGAATAAGAAATGGGGAATTAAAAAAACAGGCTGTTGGAGCCGGTTGCGGAACCATGTGAAGGTACTTAATACCACTGAACTGCACACTTAAAAATGTCTAAGAGGGTTAAGTTTTCTATTTTCAACCACAATTAAAAATGTGCAAAGCAGGCTGGACAAAAGATGGGAGTCACAGTGTTCACGGTGGGGCTTTGTTCCTTTCCCCTCCCTTCCCTGGGACTTGGTGGGGGAACAGGGAGCCTGTGACCGCTGGGAGCCGGTGTGGCTGGACGGCTCAGGGAGCTCGGCCCCTTGGCCCTGGTCTGCGCGCTGGCCGTGGGAGGGAGCGGGGCGGAGGGCCTTGTTTCCAAGCCGGCTCTCCCAGCGCTGGCCGCCTATTTTTGGAGCATTAATCCCATTCCTCGAGAGACTGCCCAGCCATCGGCCCCTCCTCCCTCGCTGGCGGAGCTGCCACAGGAGCCTGTGCTCGCGGGTCGGTGCCACCACCAACGAAGGGGCAGCAGGCCAGGCTGGCAATGACGCTTGTTAGACAAACAGTGAACACGGGTGCTGGGTGGGGACGTGTGTGTGTGTGTGTGTGTGTACGTGTGTGTGTCTGTGAGAGTGTGTGTATGCGTGTTTGTGTGTGTGCATGTGTGTCTGTGAGTGTGTGCACCCCTGTGTCTGTGTGTGCACGCGTACCTGTGTGTCTCTGTGTGTGTGCATACGTGCATGTCTGTGTGTGCACGTGTGTGTGAGTGTGCGTGCACATGCGTGTGTCTGAGTGTATGTGCACACGCACCTGTGTGTGTCTGTGTGCTTGTGCACGTCTGTGAGAATGTGTGTGCAAGCGCGTGCATGTCTGTACGTGTGTGCACATGTGTGTGTGTGCACGCACGTGTCTGTGAGTGTGTGCGTGTGTGTGTCTGAGTGTGTGCACATGTGTGTCTGTGTGTGTGCACGTGCATGTCTGTGAGTGTGTGCATGTGTGTGCACTTGCGTGTGTCTATGACTGTGTGTGTGTGTGTGTGTGTAGGGGCAGGGCCTGCGCATTTCTCCTCCCTCATTCCCCTTGGAGCTGACCACCAAGAGCTGATGTAAAAGAAACGTGCCCAGGCGGAGTCCCCACCTGACTGGTATGGGCGAATCCAGACTTAATGGTGCTCATACTGGCTGAGCTGCAGCTTAACATTCGATGCGTTTTCAGTGAGACTGTCCTTGTATTTACTTGCTTAACGACTCGGGGCCCCGGGGACCCTGGAGAGGTCCTGGCCCTGGAATGCTGCAGGGGATGCGGAGGTGCCTCAGCCCACCTTCCCGTTCTGTCTGCTCCTGGCTTGCAGTGAGACCACTTATTTATGTTTTCAATTTGGGTTTTATTATTATTTGTTTTTTCAGATTTAGGAGAAGTGCATCAAACATCCTCACACCCCCAGAAGCCGGTCAGATAGATGTCTCCAAAGTGCAAGCAAACTGTCTCCCTCAGATGGGAGCAGAAGAAAAATATCTAATAATTATGTTGAATGTTAATAATTAAAGTTAATATAACTCAGTGGATTGAGTCCATATTTCTCGGAGTGTGCGCGTCTCATCGCTAGGCAAGCCTGCGCATCTATTCTTTGCACGCAAATAGCTGGCAGATTTGCATTTTCGCAGTGTTAGTGTTTCCCACGAACTTGGCCTTCACTACGGGATTTTGCTCCTGTTTCCTCAGGACCCCTTTGACACGATCAGCCACTCGGTCTGGGCCTGACCCGGTTCCTGAGCCCCCTGTGAAGGCCAGGCAGCCTGTGGTTGACCTTGGTCATCCGTGGGCTCCACTCTGCCGGGCACACATGGGAGGATCTCCGGGGCCATCACCAGCGCTTCGGGAAGCAGCCTACTGCAGTGAGGGACCGCGGGGGAGCACAGGCCTGGGTGAGGACTTGGAAGCCTCTTTGGTCGCTGGAAAGTGGAGCCTTTCAGGATTGGGTGCAGCTGCTGGAGACCTGTGTAGATTCCCTGAGACCACGTCCTCAGGCCTGCGCCTCTGCCCCGGCCGGGCCCCAGGAGCACAGTAGCTAGGACAGGAGCTGTCAGGGCTGCCCCTCCCGGGAGGGGCCTCGGCCCATTGCGGAGGGAGGCGGGGTCCGGCCCAGTGGCTGCAGGACCCGAGATGGGCAACGCCTAGCGGCCCTGCTGGAGCCCGGGGCCGAGTCCTTCGCTCCCTTACCACGGCCGTATACTCCTCGGCTCTGGTTGGCACTGGCCACGAGCGGTGGCCACCTTCAGGCAGCTGAGCATCCCTGAGCCCCTAGAGCATCCAGCCCCTCCAACCCGACCTCCAGGGCAGGCCCCAGGGAGCTGCCCGCTCCCGAGGTCATCAGCCCCTTCTCTGCTGCCCATCCCCATGGAGGCTCCAGGCAGCCACGTCCCCCGAAGCGTGCCCTGTGCTCAGAGCCCCGTGGGCCCTGTGGCCCCACCCAGCCCCGGCGTGGCGCCGTCCCCTGCCCCGCCCTGCTTCCCAGTCTGGGTCTGTCTCAGCCTCCTGACTGTGCCCCTTCGGCCACCTGCCCCGCCCCTCACGGGGCGTCACCGTGAGGGGGCCCCACCCCTCTGGGCCCCAGTCCCCCGGCCCCTCCAGTAGCAGTCCCCGGCCCACAGCACCCCTCCCTCCAGTGGAGGGTGCAGCCCGGCCCGATTCCGAGCCCCCCGATGGGTGGGCCCCTTATCGCACTGCGCCCGGGCCCTGCCAGGCGGCTCTGCCTCCTCCTCCCATCGCTGGCCCCTAACAGTGACCCTGGCCTCTCCGGCCCCGGCTCGGGCGCCTCTGTGAAGGGGCGAGTGGCCGGGTCAGAGGGCGGGCGAGCGAACGACCATCCTGGTGAGCAGCGTGTCTCAGGCCTGGCCCGAGAAGGCCTAGCCCTGGAGCAGGGGGCTGGCCTGAGCAAGGCTGGGGGCCCAGCCCGGACAGGGCTGCCACCCCTGTTGAGGCCTCGGCCATGTCCTGGGATGTTCCCACCTCAGGAACAGGAAGGGGTCTGGTTGTGCCACCGACCGCCTCCCTGCCGTGGCCTGGCATGTGTCCCCCAGGGTCCCGTCTTGAAGCTCAAACCTCAGCGCCTCCGGTGTGGCTGTATTTGCAGACACAACCTCTTAAAGCGGTGATGTGAGACGACTGAGGTGCACCGGGGTGGGTCCTGATCCCACAGGACCGGGGCCCTTATGCGAAGAAGCTGTCAGGACACGGACACGCAGAGGGACGGCCCCGTGAGGACACAGCGGGGAGGTGGCCGTCTGCACGCCTGGGGGGGGCCCTCAGGAGGACCACCCTGCCCACACCAGACGTGGGATTCCAGCCTCCAGTCAGGAAACAGTGAATGACTTCAGAGCCCGTGTTCGGATGTTGTTAGAGCAGCCCTGGAGGGCCCACAGTCATGCCCGCCACCGTTTCTCCCGCTGCTCCCTGACCTAAGCGGGCTTTTGAGGACGGCAGAGCCTGGCCTCCCAGGCGGGCGCTCAGCCACCGCCGAAGACAAGGCGCGCCTCCATGGGCACTTCCCCAGGGCGACGTGGCTGTGAGATTTGGTTTGGCCAACGAGATGCAGGCACCAGTGGCGGCTTGCTGTCCAGCCAGGCCCTGAGGGCCCTGTGAGCTCCTGCCGTCACCGAGAGCATGGTCTCAGGGGCCTCTCCAGAGGGGTCACTGCGCGTAGACCCCAAGCACAGCCGCGAGCCACAGCCCTGACCCCGGCCGCGCCCTCCTCAGCTCTGCGGCCTCTCTCAGGCTGCTTGCGAAAACTACCAGCTCGGCGTTGGTTCTCAGGAGGACTTTGCAGCAATGAGTGAACAGACAGGGAGTGGTCCCAGGGCGGCGTGAGTGGGGTGCACCCCCCTGTGTGTGAACCCAGCCTGCATCAGCACCCTCCCCCTCGCAGTCCTCGCCATCCAGGGCTGCTGGCCCAGCTGCTCCCAAGTGGGCAGACCTGCTGATGCCCCCTGGGGCCTCCGGTCCCGGTGTCAGCCCCAAGGCCACTTCTCCCTGGACAGAGCTCCCCGGCCAACAGCTACGAGAGCAAAGAGGGTCTGACCTGTGCACAACAGACATCAACGGGAGCAGAAAGGAAGTCGAGACGTTCCATTTTGATTAGAATTCCTCAAATGCAGGACAGATAGCCGTGTTTCCTAATGGCCAGTACCTACTCCTGAGGCTGAGGCGGCGTGTCCACAGATAATTGACCTGCTGGTGTGAGGGGGGCAGGTGAATGGAGGGCCCTGAAGGCCCAGGAGCTGCCGTGTGGTGGCCAGGCGCTCCCGGCTCCTCACCTTCCCGCTCTCAGAACCGCGGCCGGGGGCACCCGTGAGGGGCCCCTCTCCACCGCCCACGCCAGACGCAGCATCTGCGGCCGTGACAGTTCCTTCTTCGTGACGCATGGCCCCTCGACTGGCCGCCCTCTCTGCAGATCCCAGGGGCCCCTCCACTGCCCACCCGTTGCCCTCCTCCAGCCAAGATGGGCCGGTGGCTATGGGGTCAGACACCCTCCCCACCTCAGCCCTACACCTGGCACTCAGCACTGAGATGCGGTGTTTGCGGCCACCAGGTCACATCCTGGGAGCACCGTGCGTGCACAAGAGCACGTGGGCGCCCACCACCCAGCCTCGAGAATGGCTGCCCGTGGCCACTTCTCCGGAAGCTGGTGCAGCTGCCGAGGGTGCGCCCTGAAGCAAGCGAGCAACGGCAGGAGAGGGGACTTCAGGGAGGAGCCAGAGGGCTCCCCCTCACAGGCAGGATCGCAGGAGAAGGGTGTTGTTGGTGTGGACACTTGTCTCACGCCAAGGTGTGTCCCGCCCCGGCCACACCCGGCCACGCCCCAGCCACACCCGGCCATGCCCCGCCCCATGCCCCGCCCCATGCCCCGCCCCGCCCCATGCCCCGCCCCCATGCCCCGCCCCCGGCCCCGCCCTGCCCCGCCCCCGGCCCCGCCCTGCCCCGCCCCCGGCCCCGCATCACCTGTTGGTCGTATCCCTTGTCCTTAACGCCTCCTGGGACTCGGTTTCCATAAAACGGGTTAATTCTCGACAGGGCTACACTCTGAGCCAGCAGGGTATGCTGTGTGTGGTAGTCAGCACCAGGCAGCTGGAATTGTGATCACGGGTCAAAGACTCAGCCTGCGGACAAATTGAACATTCTCATTCACTGAAGGTCACCCAGAAAAAGAAAATGAAGCTGTTTCCCAAGCAGTGACGGAAAGTACTTTCCCTAAAGTCAGGGTTCCTGCCTGGCGAGAAGGGCCAGGGGCCAGGATGGACCGTTCGGGGCTTTTCACTTGTTTTTAAAAATCACTTACTCTTTCATTTTTGGCAGTGCTGGGTCTTCCTGCCGCACAATCTTTCCTCCAGTGGGGACGAGCGGGGACTACTCCCGGCCGCGGCGCGCGCGGGCCTCTCAGTGCAGTGGCCTCTCTCGCTGCACAGCGCAGGCTCTAGGAGACGGGCTGCAGCAGCTGTGGCTGCCGGGGCTTGGAGGCTCTGAGGTGTGCGGGGTCCTCGTAGATCAGGGACCGGAGCTGTGTCTCCTGCCCTGGCAGGTGCATTCTTTGCCACTGAGCCACCAGGAAAGCCTCCTCTGTTAGTTCCTGATTGGTCTGTTTATTCATTTATTTTGGCGGTGCTGGGTCTTCACTGCCAGGCACAGGCTTCTCTCGTTGTGGAGAGTGGGTCCGGCAGTTGCAGCACTCAGGCTGAGTTGCCCCATGTCAGTCCTCTGACCAGAGATCAAAACCCACCTCCCCTGCCTTGCAAGGCAGATCCCTAACCCCTGGGCCAGCGGGGAAGTCCTTAACTGGTCAGTTTTTGGTGTTACTCACTCATTTCCATTACGCTAGGTGAGAAGCCTGGGTATCACTGACTGGGTGGACGTGAGTTTGAGCAAGCTCCGGGAGCTGGTGATGGACAGAGGAGCCTGGCGAGCTGCAGTCCAGGGGGTCACGGAGTCGGGCACGACTGAGACTGAAGTGACTGAGATGAGGATTCGCTCTAACTCCTTACCCGTCCCTCACCTGTCCTTCCCTGTGTGCTCAATATAGAGAGTTCCTCTAAGTTTGAATCAACGGTCAATATTTACACCATTGTAGCTAAATATCCAGAGAAGGCGATGGCACCTCACTCCAGTGCTCTTGCCTGGAAAATCCCATGGACAGAGGAGCCTGGTGGGCTGCCATCTATGGGGTCGCACAGAGTCGGACACGACTGAAGCGACTTCACTTTCCCTCTTCATTTTCACGCACTGGAGAAGGAAATGGCAACCCACTCCAGTGCCCTTGCCTGGAGAATCCCAGGGACGGGGGAGCCTGGTGGGCTGCCATCTGTGGGGTCGCACAGAGTCGGACACGACTGAGGCGACTCAGCAGCAGCAGCTGAGTATTGCCCACCCCAGCAGACACACAGTGCCACTCCATTCCCTTCCCTGGGCAGCCTATTGTTTCCCCGGAGGTTGTTACTGGCACACAGTCCGCTTGCATCAGTAACCGTGTTTTCATCTCTAATTCTTCCCAGTCTCTCTGCCCTGCCTTAGAGCTGTCTACTGCTGCTCTACCAAACTGCCACAAACTTCGTGGGGAACGCCTTGAAGTGTTCACTTTCATGACGAGTGAAGCTTCTAGAAGCATCCCTGTGTGGCCACGTGGACTAGGTCCTGCCAGAGTGGACAGAGGCCTTCCCAAGACCACAGAGCTGGGCCAAGGGCTGAGCACAAGCAGGGAGGCGTGTCCAGGGGTGGGAGGCCACGCCCACTCGGGAGGAGGCGTGGCAGCAGCAGGTGGCACCTGGCAGATAGGTGACATTAAGGGCAAAGGCAGAGAGCCAGGACCTGCTTCACCCAAGATCCTCGGCCACCCCCTGCAGAGAGCGCAGGACCGCCTGCCTCTGCTCTCCACTCTGCCCCAGCACCCAGCAGGCCCTCAGACCAGGGACTGCCCCAAGACTGACTCCGTTCTGGACGGAATGCCTGCCTTCATGGGGCCAGGCGTGTCTGGAGAAGGCCAGATTTGGGGGGAACCTGGGAAGAGAGGGGGATGTGCATTCCTTGGGGGGAGGGGAGGGGTCCCCGGAGGTGGAGGAAAGAGGTTGCAGGGCTGGACGTCAGGGGTAGCCAGCACCGGAGGTGTGGCCGAGGGGACCCCTGTGGGCACTGATGGATGGAAGAAAATCTGATGGGTGGGGCCCCCAGGATGGCACGCGGGTAGGAGGGGGCTGGGTGTCAGGAGGGAAGAGTTGGCTGAGACCCTGCGAGATGGTGGGGAAAGGGGCCATCAGAAGGTTCTAGAAGCCACTGGGGCACCAGTCCATTTGGGTCAGAGCTGGGCTGTCTGTCCACAGGGCCTCCAGGCAGGCAATTCTCTGTCTAAATGGCCGTCCAGCCCAGCGCCAGGTCAGTTCCCACAGTCACTGCCAGCTCTGGCTGCCCCACAGGCCTGCAGGGCAGGCGCCTGCAGCCAGGGTCTCCAAGGAGGGAGGAGGGGAAAGACCACAAAGGCGGGAGCAGCCTGTCCCTGTCCATCAGGCCAGATGGGGCAGGTGGGCCTCGGGGCCCGGGCCTTTGTGCTCCGGGGCCCAGTGGCAGCCAGGGATCATCCATCAGACTGAAGGCCCCATTGAAATTAATGCGAAGGGGGCCAGGAGGCAGGGACTTTCCGGGGCTGGCCTCCTGGCTGAGAGCTGTCCACCGCAGGGTCACAAGGCCCCACGAGGACCATGCAGAGGTGTGGTCACTCCCCCAGGAGCACGGGCCTTGGGTGGCCTTCCCGGGGACCCACAGGGAGGCAGCAAACTCCTCCAACAGGGCCGCAGAGCTGCCCCTCCCCCGACACCTGCGGGACCACTAGCGGAGGGCTGTGTGGTGGACAGATGAGGGAGGCTGGGTTTTCCAAGGGGCTCTGGTGCAGCTGGCCTTTTGTCCGCATGAATTATAGATGCCCCCCCTCCCCAAGCGGCAGGACATGGCTCATCCTCCGGTGCCCCCCACTAGGGTGAGCCCAGCTCCCTCTCTGCCCCAGGGTCCACTCGGGAACTCCCCACCCCCTCACCCCCGCCTGGCCTTGTGTGCCCAGAACTCCCAGGACTCAAGTCTTGGTTTGGACTTGGAAGCTAGTTCCAAAGGCGTGTCCAACTAATCGCTCACCAGAGATACACAGTTCAGACCGTGTCCCCTGCTGCAGGACCCCCTCTAGCCGTGTACCCCTTCTGAGGGTCCCATCACCCCCAGATGCACCAAGAAATTACCCCGTCCATCTCCTGTGAGGCAGGGTGTCCACGCCCCACCCGCCAGCACCGATCCGCTGCCAGAAAGCTCAGTGCAGGGCCCCTGGGCTGCTGCTGGTGCCTCGACCACGGCTGGAGATGGAGGAGGACTTGCCAGCATGGGGCAACCAGAGCCCGCGTGAACCTGCCAGATGCCAGCTGGACGCGGCTGTGACGCTGAATTTCACCTGACGTGTTTATCACCATGACCTCAAAATAAATGTCTCTTATTTTAAAAGACAGCGTGGTGGCTGCTGGTCTCTGTTCCTCTCGCAGTACTGGGGTGGGTAGCCCTTCCCTTCTCCAGGGGATCTTCCCAACGCAGGGATCGAACCCAGGTCTCCCGAACTGCAGGCAGATTCTTTACCAGCTGAGCCACCAGGGAAGCCCCAGAATAAATGTCTCTTATTTTATCTTACTTTGTGTGTGTGTGTTTATACACTTTTATTTACTTTTTCGGAAAGGTAAGTTATGGAAATATTTATATTGAGAAGTCTCACTCCCATCCTTGTCTTCCTTATTCATCCTGTCACCCCCATGGCCTCCTACTAGTGACTATTTTTATTAGTTTCTCCTATACCCGTTCAGTGTTTCCTTATAAATATATCTATATATTTCTTTCCTTTTTTCTTTTCCCTTTTTATTTTTTCTTTATTGAAGGATAATTGCTTTACAGAATCTTGCTGTTTTCTGTCAAACCTCAACACGAATCAGCCATAGGTATACACATATCCCCTCCCTTTTGAACCTCCCTCCCATCTCACCCCTCTAGGTTGATGCAGACCTCTAGGTCAAACCCTGTTTGAGTTTCCGAGCCATACGGCAAATTCCCATTGCTCTCTGTTTCACACGTGGTAATGTAGGTGCCCCTCCTCCCCTCTCCCCACGGCCATAAGTCTGTTCTCTGTCTGTTTCTCCACCGCTGCCCTGTAAGTAAACTCTTCAGTACCATTTTTCTAGAGTCTGAATACATGTGTTAGAATACAATATTTCGCTTTCTCTCTCTGACTTCCTTCTGTATAATAGGTTCTAGGTTCATCCACCTCACTAGAACTGACTCGAAGGCGTTCGTTTTTATGGCCGAGCGATATTCCACTCTGTATATTCACGACAGCGTCTTCGTCCGTCCATCTGTTGATGGCCGTCTAGGTTGCTTCCATGTTCTGGCTGCTGTAAATGGTGCTGCAATGAACAGTGGGATGTGTGCGTATTTTTCAGTTTTGTTTCCTCCGGGTGTATGCCTAGGAGTGGGACTGCTGGGTCAGATGGTGGTTTTATTCCTAGTGTTTTAAGGGATCTCCATACCGTCTTCCATAGCGGCTGTATCAGTTTACATTTCCACCAACAGTGCAAGAGTTCCCTTTTCTCCACACCCTCTCCAGCGTTTATTGTTTGTAGACTTTTTGATGGTGGTCATTCTGACCGGTGTGAGGTGATACCTCATTGTGGTTTTGATTTGCATTTCCCTAATAATGAGTGACGTTGAGCATCTCTTCATGTGTGTGTTAGCCATCTGTATCTTTCTTTGGAGAAATGTCTGTTTAGGTCTTTTCCCCACTTTTTGATTGGGTTGTTTTCTGTTGCTGAGTTATATAAGCTGCTTGCATATTTTGGAAATTAATCAGTTGTTTCATTTGCTATTATTTTCTCCCATTCTGAGGACTGTCTTTTCACCTCACTTACAGTTTCCTTTGCTGTGCAAAAGCTTTTAAGTTTAATCAGATCTCACTTGTTTGCTTTTGGTTTTATTTCCATTACTCTAGGAGGTGAGTCGTAGAGGATTATGTCATCGAATGTTCCGCCTATGTTTTCCTCTAAGAGTTTTATAGCTTCTGGTCTTACATTTAGGTCTTTAACCCTTTTTTAGTTTATCTTTATGTATGGTGTTAGGAAGTGTTCTAATTTCATTCTTTTACATGGAGCTGTCCATTTCCCCCAGTACCATTTATTGAAAAGGCTGCCTTTGCTCCGTTGTATATTCTTGCCTCCTTTGTCAAAAATAAGGTACCTATAGGTGCACGGGTTTATGTCTGGGCTTTCTATCGTGCTCCATTGCTCTATATTTCTGTTTTTGTGCCGATACCATACTGTCTTGATGACCGTATCTTTGTACTATAATCTGAAGTCAGGAAGGTTGATTCCTGCAGCTCCGCTCTTCTTTCTTGGGACTGCTTTGGCTATTCAGGGTCTTTTGTGTTTCCATATGAATTGTGAATTTTTTTGTTCTAGTTCTGTGAAAAATGCCGTTGGTAATTTGATAGGGATGCATTGACTCTGTAGATTGCATTTGGTAGTATAGTCATTTTCACAATATTGATTCTTCCTGCCCAGGAACATGGAATATCTCTCCATCTGTTTATGTCATCTTTGATTTCTTTCTTTAGTGTTTTATAATTTTCTGTGTACAGTTCATCTCCTTAGATAAGTTTGTTCCTGGATATTTAATTCTTTTTGTTGTGATGGTGAATGGCAATGATTTCTTAATTTCTCTGTCTGATTTTTCATTGTTACTATACAGAAATGCAAGTCATTTCTGTGTATTGATTTTGCATCCTGAAATTTTGCTAATTTCACTGACCAGCTCTAGTAATTTTCTGATACTATCTTCAGGGTTTTCTATGTACACAGTATCGTGTCATCTGCAAACAGTGAGAGCTTTGCTTCTTCTTTTCCGATCTGGATTATTTTATTTCTTTTTCTTCTCTGATTGCTGAAGCTAGGACTTCCAGAACCATGTTGAAAAACAGTGGTGAAAGTGGGCACCCTTGTCTTTCTCCTGACCTTAGGGGGAATGCTTTCAGTTTTTCACCATTGAGAGTAATGTTTGCTGTAGGCTTATCATATACGGCCTTTACTATGTTGAGGTAGGCTCCTTCTATGCCCATTTTTTGAAGAGTTTTAATCATAAATAGATGCTGAATTTTGTCAAAGGCTTTATCTGCATCTATTGAGATGATCATATGGTTTTTATCTTTCAATTTGTTAATGTGGTGTATCACACCGATTGATTTGCATATATTGAAGAATCTTTGCATCCCTGGGGTAAACCCATCTTGATAGTGGTGTGTGAGCTTTTTGATGTGTTGCTGAATCCTGTTTGCTAAAATTTTGCTGAGAATTTTTGCATCTGTGTTCATCAGAGATACTGGCCTGTGGTTTTCGTTTTTTTGTGTTGTCTTTGGTTTTGGTATCAGAATGAGTTTGGAAGCATTCCTTCCTCTGAAATTTTCTGAAAGAGTTTTAGAAGGATAGGGCATTAGCTCTTCTCTAAATGTGTGATAGAATTCTCCTGTGAAGCCATCTGGTCCTGGGCTTTTGTTTTTGGGAAGATTTTTGATCACAGCTTAAATTTCAGTGCTTGTAACTGGGTTGTCCATAATTTCTATTTCTTTCTGGTTCAGCCTTGGAAGACTGAGCTTTCCCCAGAATCTGTCCACTTCTTCCAGGTAATCTGTTTTATTGTCATGGAGCTGTTCATAATAGTCTCCTATAATCGTCTGTTTCTGCACTGTCTGCTGTCTTCTTTGTCATTTCTGATTCTCTTGATTGGATTCTTCTCTCTTTTTTCTTGATTAAATTGATAATAATTATTGGCTAAAGGTTTGTCAATTTTATCTTCTCAAAGAACTAGTTTTTAGTTTATTAATCTTTACGATTCATTTCCTGCTACTAATTTGGGGTTTTTTTGGTTCTTATTTTTCCAGTTGTTTTAGGTGTAGAGTTAGGTTGTCTGTTCGATGTTTTTCTTGTTTCCTGAGGTGGGACTGTGTTGCTATAAACGTCCCTCTTAGAACTGCCTTTGCTGCGTCCCAGAGGTTTGAGCTGTCGTGTTTTCACTGTCATTTGTTTCTAGAATTTTTTTATTTCCCCAGTAACCTGTTGGCTATTTAGAAACACATTGTTTAATCTCCATGTGTTTATGTTCCTTACAGTTGTTTTCTTGCAGCTGATATCTAGTCTCATAGTGTGGTTGGAGAAGATGCTTGATAAGATTTCAATTTTCTTAAATTTACTAAGGTTTGATTTGTAACCCAAGTTGTGGTTTATCCCGGAGAATGTTCCATGTGCACATGAGAAGAAGGTGTATTCTTCTGCATTTGGATGGAAGGTCCTGAAGATACCAGTGAGATCCGTCTCATCCAGTGTATCATTTAAGACTTGTGTTTCCTTATTAATTTTCTGTTTTGATGATCTGTCCGTTGGTATGAGAGGGTGTTAAGGTCTCCTGCTCTTACTGCGTTGCTGTCAATTTCTCCTTTTATGTCTGCTAGTGTCTGTCTTATGTACTGAGGTGCTCCTGTGTTGGGTGCATAGATGTTTACAATTGTTATGTCTTCCTCCTGGATTGATCCCTTGATCATTATGTAGTATCCTTCCCTATCTCTTGTAATACACTTTATTTTGTTTTTGTCTGATATGAGTATTGCTACTCCGGCTTTCTTTTCCTTCTCATTTGTGTGGAATATATTTTTCCATCCTCTCACTTTCAGTCTATATGTGTCTTTAGGTCTAAAGTGGGTTTCTTGCAAACAGCATATATATGGGTCTTGTTTTTGTATCCATTTAACTGTCTGTGTCTTTTGGTTGGAGCATTTAATCCATTTACATTTAAAGTAATTATTGATATATATGTTCCTATTGGTGATGGACAGAGAGGCCTGGCGTGCTGCAATTCATGGGGTCGCAAAGAGCTGGACATAACTGAGTGACTGAATTGAACTGATTGTTCCTATTACCATGTTCTTAATTGTTTGGGGTTGATTTTGTAGATCTTGTTTCTTCTCTTCTATTCCTTGATTATATAAGTCCCTTTAACATTTGCTGTAAAGCTGGTTTGGTGGTACTGAATTCTCTTAACTTTTGCTTGTCTGAAAAGCTTTTTATTTCTCCACCAATTTTGAATGAGATCCTCGCTGGGTACAGTAATCTTGGTTGTTGATTTTTCCCTTTCAGTACTTTAAATATATCCTGCCATTCCCTTCTGGCCTGCACAGTTTCTGCTGAAAGATCAGCTATTAAGCACATGGGGCTTTCCTTGTATGTTATTTGTTGCTTCTCCCTTGCTGCCTTTAATATTCTTTCTTTGTGTTTAGTCTTTGTTAGCTTGGTTAGTATGTGTCTTGGCACGTTTCTCCTTGGGTTTATCCTGTATGGGACTGTTTGCGCCTCTTCGGCTTGGTTGACTATTTCCTTTTCCATGTTGCGGAAATTTTCAACTATGATCTCCTCAAAAGTTTTCTCATATCCTTTCTTTTCTTTTTCTGGGATCCCTATAATTGAAATGTTGGTGCGTTTGATATTGTCCCAGGGTCTCTGAGATGATCCTCGATTCTTTTCATTCTTTTTACTTTATTCTGCTCTTCAGAAGTTATTTCCACCATTTTATCTTCCAGCCACTGATCCATCCTTCTGCTTCAGATATTCTATTGATTCCTTCCAGCGTAGTTTTAATATCAGTAACTGTGTTGTTTGTTTCTGTATGCTTATTCTTTAATTCTCCTAGGTCTTGGTTAATTGATTCTCGCATTTTCTCCATTTTGTTGTCAAGGCTTTTGACCATCTTTACTGTCATCATTCTGAATCCGTTTTCAGGTAGTTTGCCTGTTTCCCCTTCATCTATCTGGACGTCTGTGTTTCTGATTTGTTCCCTCATTTGTGTGATACTTCTCTGTCTTTTCGTTAATTTCTTTTTTTTTTTTAACTTATTGTGTTTGAGGTCTGGTTGGGTGATGTGGGTCTTGTGTCCACATGGCTTCCTCTGTGCGAGCTCTGTCTGTCTGACGCCCCCTGGGGTCCACTCTCTGGCGGTCTAGGGTCTTGGAGTCCGCGGTCCCACTCCAAAGGCTCAGGGCTTCATCTCTGGTCAGGAACCAACATTCCACAAGTGGTTTGTTATGGCGTTGCTGCTGCTGCTGCTGCTAAGTCGCTTCAGTCATGTCCAACTCTGTGCGACCCCATAGATGGCAGCCCAGCAGGCTCCCCCGTCCCTGGGATTCCCCAGGCAAGAACACTGGAGTGGGTTGCCATTTCCTTCTCCAATGCATGAAAGTGAAAAGTGAAAGTGAAGTCGCTCAGTCGTGTCCGACTCTTAGCGACCCCATGGACTGCAGCCCACCGGGCTCCTCTGTCCATGGGATCTTCCAGGCAAGAGTACTGGAGTGGGCTGCCATTGCCTTCTCCTGTTACGGCATTATGTGAGATTAAAACAATTACCCAAAAGTGAGAAACCAGAGATGAACCCCAGACAAATGGCAGTTACAGAATCAGGCAAAATAATAATTAAAATAATGGAATATACACATATACATGCACACTCATAAGCAAAGTCAAAACAGGCCAACTAAAGTAAAAGGACACTAGGCTGACCCGGCAAACAAAGGAAGCCAAAAATTACATCTACCAGATAAGAACAGAACTAACTAAAGCACAAACTGGAAAACAAACCAAAGCAAAATGCCAAGTGGGGAATACGGCGACGAAAACAAAACTAACAACTATGCTGAGAGGAAAGGAAAGAAAGAAAAGAAAGACTAGATATGCAGAGCTAAATAGAAGTAGATTAAAAAGATTAACTGCAAGGGGGAAAGAGGGAAACAAAGGAACAGAGGTAGAAAAAATGTAATAGGTTTTAAAAAATTTAAATTATAAAAAAGAGAAAAGGAAAAAGGAAGAAGAAACAAAAAAAGAGAGAGAGGGGGGAAGAAGGAAAACTCCACAGAACTGAAAAAGCCCAACATAGAGGAAGAGGTTTATAACGACAATAAGAAGTGTGAATACACACATATACATATACACCCATAAGCAAAATCAAAACAGTCCAACAAGGATAAAGTACGAGAGATTGACCTGGCAAACAAAGGAAACCAAAAATGATATCTACCAGTTAAGAGGAAAACTAACCAAAGCACAAACTGGGAAACAAACCAAAGCAAGGTGCCAGTTGGGGAATAAGGTGACGAAAACAAAACTAACAAATTTGTTGAGAGGAAAGGAAAGAAAAAAGAAAGAATAGACACGCAAAGTTAAACAGAGATAGATAAAGAAGATTTGTATACAAGAAAGATTAACTGCAGGGAAAGAACATCAGGGAAGGCAAGCAAAGAATGAGTGTAGAGAAAATCATAGCAGGTTTAAAATTAAAGTTAAAAAAAGAGAAAAGAAAAAAAGAAAAGAAAGCTCTACAGAATTGCAAAAGCCCAACATACAGAGAGGCAGAGGTTTATAACAACAATAAAAAATGTGACTGAGGGAAAAGAACAGCTCAAAAGCTTAATTAGATTTCATAGTGCCAATAAAATTGACAACCACAATGGGGTGGGGAGGGGAGGTAAAAAAAGAAAAGAAAAGAAATCAAAAGAATCTACAAAACAAATGAAAACGTAAGAATAATAAATGTTTTCCTTGAGTCACTGCTGTCAGAGTCCTTTCCCTTGCTGGGTCACGGTCCACCTCACCTCCCTAGGATGCCCTCCAACACTGCGCTTGTCTCTGGATCTGCTGTGGGGGCGGCTCAGGTTCTCATCTGGTCCTATGCCTGCGTGTTCTTGCCTCCAATGTCCACAGCTATCAGAACTAGTGTGTTCTCTTTTGTGGGAGCTCTCAGCATCTCTTTATGTACTCCATGGACACAGAGTCAGCCTCGTTGATCTTGTGGGTTCAATCTGCAGCTTGTACAGCTGGTGGGAAGGTTTTGAGTCTTCTTCCAAAATCACTGCAGATGGTGACCGCAGCCATGAAATTAAAAGACACTTGCTCCTTGGAACAAAAGTTATGACCAACCTAGACAACAGATTAAAAAGCAGAGACATTACTTTGCCAACAAAGGTCCGTCTGGTCAAGGCTATGGTTTTTCCAGTGGTCACGCATGGATGTGAGGGTTGCACTGGAAAAAGCTGAGCGCTGAAGAACTGATGCCTTTGAACTGTGGTGTTGGAGCAGACTCTTGAGAGTCCCTTGGACTGCAAGGAGATCCAACCAGTCCATCCTAAAGGAAATCAGTCCTGAATATGCATTGGAAGGACTGATGCAAAAGCTGAAACTCCAATACTTTGGCCACCTGATGGGAAAAACTGACTCATTGGAAAAGACCCTGATGCTGGGGATGATTGAAGGCTGGAGCAGAAGGGGACAACAGAGGATGAGATGGTTGGATGGCATCACCGACTCAATGGACAGCAGTTTGAGTAAATTCTGGGAGTTGGTGATGGACAGGGAGGCCTGGTGTGCTGCAGTCCATGGGGTCGAAAAGAACTGGACACGACTGAGCAACTGACCTGAACTTCCACCTCTGCGTGTGGGTTGTCCACTGGGGTTTGCTCCTGCGGCTGCCCTGGAGGGCTTGGGTTTGCCCCTGTGAGGGCCGGGTATGGAGGTGGTGCAGCTGCTTGGGTCACAGGGGTTCTGGCAGCACCGGGTACTCGGGGCAGTTGGTGGCTGGAGCAGCAGGACAGGGTAGGGCAGCCAGTGTCGGCCACACGCTCCAGCGTTCTTGCCTGGAGAACCCCTCTGACAGAGAAGCCTGGCAGGCCACAGCCTACAGGGCCGCAAAGAGCTGGACACGATCAAAGCGACCCCGGGCACGTAGACACAAGACTTTTTTGCCTTGGCAGCTCTGCCCCAGTGAGAGTTGAGCATGAAGGTGGCGCAGCTGCTTGGCTTGCAGGGACCCTGGCGGTGCCCAGTGTGCAGGGACGTGGACTGCCTCTGCCGCAGGAGTTACGGCCCAATCAGGGTCTTTTCTCCGGCCTCTTATAGCTGGCGATCAGAAGGCCTCTTTGGCCAGTCTTTCTCCGTAGCTCCACCCATTCAGGCACTTACAGGGCTCCCTTGCTGGGGTCCTTCTCTGTTGTTCGGTGTTTGAGGCACATAGAGGGGCCCCTCTGGCTGGGGTCCTACTCTGTAGATTGGTGCACCGGTCACTTAAAGGCGCACCCTGGTGGGGTCCTACTCTGTAGTTCACACGTCAGGCATTTGATGGGCCAGCCTCTCTATTGTTCAGCTGCCGATGCTGGAGTGTGGGGAGAGAGAGCCTATGGTGATGGCTCCACCCCCTATGTGTGATGGCTCCACCCCCTATGCATGACAGCTCCACCCTCTATGCGTGATGGCTCCACCCCCTATGCATGACAGCTCCACCCTCTATGCGTGACGGCTCCACCCCCTATGTGTGATGGCTCCACCCCCTATGCATGACAGCTCCACCCTCTATGCGTGACGGCTCCACCCCCTATGCGTGACGGCTCCACCCCCTATGTGTGATGGCTCCACCCCCTATGCGTGACAGCTCCACCCTCTATGCGTGACGGCTCCACCCACTATGTGTAATGGCCCCACCCCCTATGCGTGATATCTCCACCCACTATGCGTGACTCAGCAGTATCGCCTTGCTTCCACCGCTGCCTGGGTTTCCTCCACCCGCGTTTGCTATCACAGTCTCCTCCCTCACATCCCGTCGATGGGTCTCTCGGCAGTCAACAGCAGCCCTCACGCTGGGATTGCTCCACAATCCCTAAGCTCCAGCTCCTGGCCGCCACGCCTGCCAGGGGACCTGCGTCCCTGTCCAGGGTGTGTGTGGCTGCAGCAAGGACTGTCTGATTCTCATTCCATTTAGGCCGCCACAGATCAGCTGTTTCACTCTCAGCCGTAAAGGTTTCTCCTCTGACTCAGACAATCGCCCCGGTGTGGGAACGGACCCCTGCAGGTCCAGCGCTTCTGACACTCCTGTCTCCCCCTAGTTCCTCCATCCTCCCGAGTCTTGCCTGGGTCTGTCTATTCTTTTCTGCTGGCCAGGCCCTCCTGCGCACTCTCAGCTGGCATTCTCATGCAGCTCTGTGTCTGAGGGTGTGTCCCTGATGCATCCGTGGAGAGAGACGTGCTCCATGCCCACCGACTCCTCCGCCCTCTTGTCCTCTCCGTCTTTCATTTTAAAAGAGAATGGGGAGGCTGCTGGTCTCTGTTCCTCTCCCAAGCCCCCAGTTCCTCTCTGGCCAGCTGTGTCCTGAAGATGCTGGTGGCCCCGGTCCAGCTGCGTTGACAAGACCACCGCCCGGGGCCTGACATTCCCTCGGATGGGCCACTGCAGATGGCCGTGTGGAGTTTGGGGCATCTCTGGAGGGCTGGCAACTGGGAGAAGCCACCGCCCGAGTTAAGAGTCCAGGCTCTGGGCCCCAGTGCTGGGTCACCAGGCCAGCCTGGCCTCTCCCTGCCTTCGAGCCTTTGGACAGCATCTAGGACAGGAGCCTGCTGTCCTCTCCTCCCAGATAAACGAGGCTCACAGCAAGTCAGCCTCACGAGAGAGAATGGAGCCAATTCGTGTGAAAGCTCTTCCAAGGACTCATTCTCAGTAGACGGAAGGGAAGTGTTAGCTCTTATTGCTGCAGGGACGAAGCATAACTGGGCCCGAGTTTGGGAGTATGTTCATGATGTCACCAGAGCCTCTGACAGCCTGTTCCAGACACCCCGGCCAGACCCAGCAAGCCTGGCGACTAGGAGGGAGGTGTGCTCACTCCTGGGCTGGGGTATGAGCTTGCTCAGGCCGCTGTAACAAGCGTCACAGATGGGGGCTTCCACAGCAGACGTCCACCGTCTCCAGTCCTAGAGGCTGGACCCCAGACCCAGGTGGGAGCATGCTGGTCCTCCTGGGGCCTCTCTCCTGGGCGCGCAGACGGCCGCCTCCTCCTCACACGGCCGTCCCTCTGTGTGTGTCTGTGTCCTGGCCTCCTTCTTACAAAGATCCCTGTCCTGTGTGTCTTGGGTCCGTGGCTTAATGAGCTCATTCACCTTAGGGACCTCTTTAGAGACCCCCGCCTCCAAACACAGTCACACTCTGACGTCCAGGGCTGAGGTCTGCAGCGCAGGAATTTGAGGGAACATGATTCAGCCAGTCGCAGATGGAGAACAGCGTTGGGGTCCAGGGTAGCTCTAACTGGCCAGAGCCTCCTGGAGGAAATAGCTGCACTGCCCGCAGAGGCCCCAGAGAGCAGTGGGCATTCCCAAGAGGGGGCTCTTTAACCCCCACCAGCTCTGTGTTGGGATCAAGAGGTGGTGGACATGTCCCCTGCCGCCCCTGCCCTGAGGGGTCTTCTTGTAGACTGAGGAGGGGGCCTTGCTGACTGGATAGCTAAGCGGAAGGGCAGGACAGGGACTCCCCACGCCTCCCTGGGAACCAAACTGCCCAAGCACCATCTCTGCTGCTCCAGCCTCTGAGCTTTGCAGGGCCAGCCTCTACCCTTGGGGAAAGACTGGGGACACTTGGGCCTGGAGGGTAAGCCTGTACCTTCTGAGGGTCACTATGAGAAAGACCCTGGAATCAAGATTGTTGGGAGAAGTATCAGTAACCTCAGGTATACAGATGACACCACCCTATGGCTGAAAGTGAAGAAGAACTAAAAAGCCTCTTGATGAAAGTGAAAGAGGAGAGCGAAAAACCTGGCTTAAAACTCAACATTCAGAAAACTAAGATCGTGATACCTGGTCCCATCGCTTCATGGCAAATAGATGTGGAAACAGTGGAAACTGTGACACACTTTATTTTTTGGGCTCCAAAATCACTGCAGATGGTGACTGCAGCCATGAAATGAAAAGACGCTTGCTCCTTGGAAGAAAAGCTATGGCAAACCTAGACAGCATACTAAGAAGCAGAGACATTACTTTGCCTACAAAGGCCCATCCAGTCAAAGCTATGGTTTTTCCAGTAGTCACTTATGGATGTGAGAGTTGGACTATAAAGAAAGCTGACCATTGAAGAACCAATGCTTTTGAACTGTGGTGTTGGAGAAGAGTCTTGAGAGTCCCTTGGACTGCAAGGAGATCCAACCAGTCCATCCTAAAGGAAATCAGTTCTGAATATTCACTGAGGGGACTGATGCTGAAGCTGAAACTCCAATACTTTGGCCACCTGATACGAAGAACTGACTCATTGGAAAAGACCCTGATGCTGGGAAAGATTGAGGGCGGGAGGAGAAGGAGATGACAGGGGATGAGATGGCTGGATGGCATCACCGACTCGATGAACATGAGTTTGAGTGAACTCCGGGAGTTGCTGATGGACAGGGAGGCCTGGCATGCTGCAATCCATGGGGTTGCAAAGAGTCAGACACGACTGAGCGACTGAACTGAACTGATGAAAAAGATTACTTCCCTCGTATTCTCCAACAGCAGCTTGATCAGTAACGAACAACACTGGCCCCCAAAGTGAGTTGCTCAGTCATGTCCGACCCTTTGTGACCCCAAAAACTGTAGCCTGCCAGGCTGTGACAGACTTTATTTTCTTGCTCCAAAATCACTAAAGATGGTGACTGCAGCCATGAAATGAAAAGACGCTTGCTCCTTGGAAGAAAAGCTATGACAAACCTAGACAGAGCATTAAAAATCAAAAACATCATTTTGCCGACAAAGGTCTGTCTGGTCAAAGCTGTGGTTTTTCCAGTAGTCATGTGTGGGTATGAAACTTGGACCATAAAGAAAGCTGAGCACTGAAGAATTGATGCTTTTGAACTGTGGTGTTAGAGAAGACCCTTGGACTGCAAGGAGATCCAACCAGTCAATCCTAAAGGCAATCGGTCTTGAATATTCATTGGAAGGACTGATGCTGAAGCCGAAGCTCCAATCGTTTGGCCACCTGATAGAAAGAACTGACTCCTTAGAAAAGACCCCGATGCTGGGAAAGATTGAAGGTGGGAGGGGAAGGGGATGACAGAGGGTGAGATGGTTGGATGGCATCACCGACTTGATGGACATGAGTTTGAGCAAGCTCCAGGAGTTGGTGATGGACAGGGAAGCCTGGGGTCCACGGGGTCACAGAGTCTGCGACAGACCAACTCATGAGGTCACAGACACGACCAAGGGACTGAACTATACTGAGTGAATCCCTGATGCCCCATCTCAGACCACCAGCGACCAGGTTTCTATCAATAGATCCATTTTGCCAGCTCTGTGTGTTCAGTTCCTCTGTCATATCCAACTCTTTGAGGCCCTTTTGGACTGTAGCCTGCCAGGCTCCTCTGTCCATTGGATTTTTCAGGCAAAAATCCAGGAGTGGGTTGCCATCTCCTTTCCCAGGAGACCTTCCCGACCCAGCTATCAAAGCCGAGTCCCCTGCATCGCAGGCAGGTTCTTTGCCACTGAGCTCCTCTAGGACTTGGTGACAGTGAGATCAGATGCCACATCCTCTCCGTGTCCGTTTTCACTCATTATCATGTCTGTGGGATCTGAGCCTCCTGCAGCGCCGCAGACAACATTTTCAAACGCCTCAAACACCGGAGCCTCTCGGAGACCCTAGCAGTTCTCCCTCCACTTTCTGAGAGCCCAAGGGTCGGGCAGGACTTCCAGCGTCTGCTTCAGAAGTGAGTGAAGAAATAAAAGGAGATGCCACTGTAAAGTGGGTGAGCTCGACCCTGAGCCAGCTCAAACGTGGAGTGACTAAACAGAGCGAAGAACACAGGCAGGTCAGCCGCCATGACTTAGAAATAAAAACACAGCCGACAGGAACCAGGGGCTCGAAGGGCACACAGTGACGGGCCGCTGCCTGGACGACCAAGTGAGGGGCGTGGCAGGTCCTCCCCGCAAAAATGCAGCCATCAGCTCAGTCCAGCCGCTCAGCCGTGCCCGACTCTTTGCGACCCCATGGACTGCGGCACGCAGGCCTCCCTGACCATCACCGACCCCATGGACTGCAGCACACAGGCCTCCCTGACCATCACCGACCCCACGGACTGCAGCACGCAGGCCTCCCTGACCATCACCGACCCCATGGACTGCAGCACGCAGGCCTCCCTGACCATCACCAGCTCCCAGAGCCCGCTCAGACTCATGTCCATCGAGTCAGTGGACATCCCATCCTCTGTCGTCCCCTTCTCCTCCTGCCTTCAATCTTTCCCAACATCAGGGGCTTTTCCAGTGAGTCAGCTCTTCGAATCAAGTGGCATATAAGTACTGGATTTTCAGCTTCAGCAACCGGCCTTCCAGTGAATATTCAGGACTGATTTCCTTTAGGATGGACTGGTTGGATCTCCTTGCAGTCCAAGGGACCCTCAAGAGTTTGTGGCACTTTAGCCAGAAGCTCCTCCCATCCCTCCCCACCTGCCAGGCCTGAGAGGGCAGGAGGACTGAGGCAGAGGAGACTGGCTTTCTCTGGAGCTGAGTGTGGAAAGTTCCATGTTCAGATCATCGCCCCAAACAATAAACTCCGTGGCCACTGACAGAGAAGGCCGGCACCCCAGCCACCCTGAGGCCTCCGTGGTGGTCGGGGCAAGCAGCAGACCCACCAGACAGACAGACAGACAGACATCTCGGGTGGACAGCAGGGGGTGAGAAAGCCAGAGAGGGCCTTGAGAGATGCCGCGTGTCCCCTCTGGCCTGGAAGATGGTGCCTGCGCTCAGTGGAGAGCAGGCGCTCCAGGGGCCACTCACCCCTCACGGCCGTGAGTCTCCCTTATGAAGGCTGCCTGGTCCTCCCAGCACCATCACTGAAGGTTCTGTCTTTACCTGTGACCTGTGACCCGCCTCTGTCATAGATGAACTCTCCACCCAGCTCACCCGGGTCCCTGGCCCAGGTCCACTCCAGAGCCAGCACCACACGGCCCTGAACGGTCACAGAGGCCTCGAGGTGTCACGTCTGCTGAGAAGTGAAAAAGTGGAGGTGAAATCGCTCAGTCGTGTCCGACTCTTTGTGACCCCGTGGACTATACAGTCCATGAAACTCTCCAGGCCAGAACACTGGAGGGGCCTTTCCCTTCTCCAGAGGGCCTTCCCAGCTGAGGGACTGAACTGGAGTGTCCCGCACTGCAGGCGGATCTTTCCCAGCTGAGCTGCCAGGGAAGCCCAAGAGCCCTGGAGTGAGCAGCCTGTCCCTTCTCCAGCTGACCTTCCTGACCCAGGAGAAAGCCGGGGTCTCCTGCACTGCAGGCAGGTTCTTTACCAAGGGAGCTCTCAGGGAAGCCCCTCGGCCGGGTCCTCAGTTTCTCCTTTCTCAGGGTGTTCCTGGTTCTTCCTACATAAGATCTGCGTCCCCTGGAGGAGGAAATGGCAGCCCACTCCAGTATTCTTGCCTGGAGAATCCCATGGACAGAGGAGCCTGGTGGGCTACAGTCCATGGGGTCACACTGAGTCAGACACGACTAAGCGACTGGGCACGCAAGATCTATATCACCAACCAGTGTAACTCCGTGAGTGTGTCTTGGTATCTCAGTTGGGGTTGCACTGAATTTAAAAATTAATTGGGAAGAAATGACATTTTATATGTTAGGTCCAAGGTGGTGGGATGTCATTCCACTTCTTCACACCGACTTGCGCCCCTTGCCAGAGTGTCTTTTTTAATTATTATTTTTATATTTAATTTCTATTGGAATATAATTTGCTTTACAACATTGTGTTCCGGCGTGTATTAAAGTTTTCCCCACGTGGGTTTCAGCCTGGTGTTTTCCAAAATAGTGGTCCGCTGTCTCTCCCTTCTAAGCAGCTGATGCCAATTCTGTAAGTTCTGACATTAAAAAAAAAACCTTACTGGAAGGTGTTAAGCAGGGTTTCAGACAAGAGAGAGAACCCAGATTCTTTCTCCAGATGGTCCTTACAGGGCTTCTTGGGTGACAGCTGTGGAGGGCTGGTCATTGTCCAGCCAGACCCACAGGAGGGAAGGTCAAGTTTTCCTGTGTGCAGGGGGGTGGGGTGGTGACCAAATGTCCACATCACAGCCGCCATCAGGGGGACAGTGATTATGAGACAATATCCACTCCCACTCACTTATCTAGGGAATAGCGAAGTGTCGCCAGCGGGGAGGTGGCGGGGGATGGGGGGAAAAGCAGCGTAGGGTTGGGGGTTAAGAGGACAAACTGTTAGGTATAGTTATATACCTACCTAGTTATATAGCTGTAGATGATACATACAAGGATATATCGTACAACACAGGGAAAATAGCTTATGTTGCCTAATAGTCATAAATGGAGTATAACCCTCAAAAACTGTGAATCACTGTTACGTGTATATGCGGTCAGTTGCATCTGACTCTTTGCAACCCCATGGACTGTAGTAGCCCACCAGGCTCCTCTGTCCACGGAGTTTTCCAGGCAAGAGTACTGGAATGGTTTCCATTTCCTGCTCCAGGGAATCTTCCTGACCCGGGGATCGAACCAGCGTCTCCTGTGTCTCTTGCATTGGCAGGCAGATTCTCGACCACTAGCACCAGCTGGGAGGCCCGTCACCGTATCATGCACCTGTAATTTACGTTCTATGGTACGTCGCATACACTTTGCTAATAACGAGAAAAGACAACATTCACTGCAACAGTTGCACCTGACTTCAGAGATATTAAGTGGTGAGAGAAAACATGCCTAGGAGTTTACGAAACACAGTGCATCCTGGCGAAGGCCCCGTGGATGCGTCAGCGTGGCTCACAAGTCAAAGAAGGAAACCCTGGGAGCACCTCAGCAGATGCTGAGGACGCTTTTGAAAAACCCAGCGTAGCTGCGCTGGATTCAAACAGTAACTAGCTGGACTTCCCTGGAGGCACAGCGGACAAGACTCCGCCTGCCAAGGCGGGCGCACGGATTCCCTCCCTGGTCCAGGAAGATGTCACGTGCCTCAGGGCACCTAAGTGTGCCGCAGCTGCTGGAGCCCGAGCTCTAGAGCCCGAAGACAACGACGGGAGAAGCCGCTGCAACGAGAGGCCCGCGCGCAGCAGCGCCCCGCTCGCAGCTAGAGGAAGCCCGCGTGCAGCCACGCAGACCCGAAGAAAAGCTGGAAAGACCACTGAAGGAGAAAGCGGCCGGCGCAGGAAGGGAGTCACGGAGGCCAGTCCCTCTGAGGCTGGGGCCTGCGCTCAGTGCTGGGGTCCCAACCACTGCTGCAAGAAAGAGGTATTAAAGGGGAAAATCACATTACCTTCTCACACGCAACATGCTTGGACACACAGAAAACCCCAAAGAGCTAACGCCACAGGCTAAACTGTGCCCGCAGGTTCTCATGCTGGAGTCCGAACTCCCAGACTTCAGAATGCGGCTGTGTTTGGAGCTGGGCCCTTTAGAAAGTGGCTGAGTGGGCGTGTGGTCACTAGGGTGGGTCTAGGCCAGGGTGACCAGTGTCCTTATAAGAAGAGGAGGTCAGGACACAGAAGATGACCCTGTGAGGATGCAGGAAGGAGACGGCTGTCTGCACACCCAGGAGAGAGGCCTCAGGAGGACCAGCCCTGCCCTCACCTGGGTCTGGGGTTCCAGCCTCCAGGACTGGAGATGACGTCTGTTATTTAAGCTGCCTGGTGTGAGGGATGCTGTTACGGTGGCCCTAGCAAACTAATTCAGTCTTGATTGACTGATTTCAAAATCTGCACACAGGGTGACAGTTTCTATCTGGGGTGGCGAGAAAGTTCCGGAAGCGGATGGTGGTGATGTCAGGACAGCAATGTAGTTGTGTTCAGTGACCCTGAGCTGTGCCCCTGAAAACAGTGACAATGGGAAGTTTTGTCGCACATATATTTTACCACAGTAAACAAAAATCAGCACATAGACACCAGTTATTTAGGTGCCTGCAGCAGACTATTCACAGTAGAATTTGGAAAGTGATATTTATAATAAGCATCAAGAAATACCAGATAACTATGAACCTAACAGAAGATGTGTAAGACCACTATGGTGAAAATCACGCCATTTCGAGGGAATTTAAAGATTTTCACTAAAAATGGAGACAAACGCCATATTCATGGACCTTGAGACTCAATACTGTCAGGGTGTCAATTCTCCCCAGAGTTGCTGTCAATGTTTCATACCAGATTTTAACGGAATGCTGCTAAGGTCTAAGAACCAGACAGGACAGTTGCTTAGGTTTCCAGGTTCATGAAGGGAAGGAGGCGCCCCGGATTCGCTGAGAAGTTCCACCTTTGAGCTCTCTTCACGTAGGGACACACCTGCGCTGATGGGCGGGAGCCCCTCGCAGGCTGAGAAGAGGCCTGCTTCCCAGGGGGCCCAGCTACGCACGACGCCTCGCTGGGCGGTGTTTTATGTAGGCGGGTTTGGAACACGACCTGCTTTCGCGTAGACATGCCCGAGAAGTTCCAGATGGCCAGGGGCTTGCCTCCGGGAAGGGGAGGGCCTGGTGCATCTGCCTTGCGCAGGACGCTGTGTGTGGCTCGGGTAGAGGCGGGCCTGCCAGCTCAGTCTCCTGTGACGCCGCCTGGGATTTTCCTTCACTGTCTTTTCCTTTGTGTGTGTCTGTATGCACTACCCGGTGTTCGTGTGTGTGCGTGACTGTGAGCGTGCGAACGCCTGCAGGCTGGCGCGGGTGGGCAGCTGCCGGCCGAGGGCTGGGAGCCCTGTCCGTCTTTCAGCCACGCCTCCACGAGGAGGTGCTGCCCGCAGCTCGCCCTGCTGTGGGTCTCCCTCACCGCCTCACGTCCTCCTGGTCTCTGGTTTCCTTACCGAGTCAGTGCCCCGAGGACTGGGGTCCCATCGGTCTGTGTGTCCCCAGATCATGGCGCATTACCCCCAAACACCTGGAGGTAAATGAACGAGCCCCTCCCATGCCCTCGTTGCTCAGTTTCACCCAGACCTTCAGGCTCCTGGTAGAAACTTGTGCGTGAAGCTCTCTGTTGACTTTGTGTGTCCCTTTGGTTTTTGTCTTTATTTTACTCATCTTTCTCTTTGTTGCTGTTCACTTGCTAAGTTGTGTCTGACTCTTTGCGATCCCATGGACTGCAGCACACCAGGCTTCCCTGTCCATCACCATTCCCTGGAGCTTGCTCAAACTCACGTCCATTGAGCCAGTGATGCCATCCAACCATCTCATCCTCTGTCGTCCCCTTCTCCTCCTGCCTTCAATCTTTCCCAGCATCAGGGTCTTTTCCAGTGAGTTGCCTCTTCCCATCAGGTGGCCAAAATACTGGAGCTTCAGCTTCAGCATCAGTCCTTCCAATGAATATTCAGGGTTGATTTCCTTTAGGATTGACTGGTTGGATCTCCTTGCTGTCCAAGGGACTCTCAAGAGTCTTCTCCAACACCACAGTTCAAAAGCATCAATTCTTCAGTGCTCAGCCTTGTTTCGGAGAAGGCAATGGCACCCCACTCCAGTACTTTTACCTGGAAAATCCCATGGACGAGGAGCCTGGTAGGCTGCAGTCCATGGGGTCTCTAAGAGTCGAACATGACTGAGCGACTTCACTTTCACTCTTCACTTTCATGCATTGGAGAAGGAAATGGCAACCCACTCCAGTGTTCTTGCCTGGAGAATCCCAGGGACGGGGGAGCCTGGTGGGCTGCTGTCTATGGGGTCGCACAGAGTCGGACACGACTGAAGCACCTCAGCAGCGGCAGCAGCAGCCTTCTTTATGGTCCGACCCTCACATCCATGCATGACTGCCGGCAAAGCCGTAGCTTTGACTCTCCGCACCTTTGCCTTCTGTCCTTATGTTACTTTTCATCTTTCTCTTTAATAAAATTCATTTCCCCCCCGAAGTCCAGCTGAGGTTTTCCTGGGCGCCTCTGCTTGGCGGTTTCCTGTTTTCTCTGCTTTCGTTGCCCTCCGTGAGCCCTCCCCTCCCACCGGGCGCATCTGCTATGCTCTGCGGCTGCAGCAGCCTCCCCTCCACGCCCGCCCCCTGCTGCTGTGCAGCTCAGACAGGTCACTTCCGGGTGGCTTTAAGCAGGAGGTTGTTTACAAAAGTCTTTTTAAAGGGTCCTGAGGAGCAGGGCCATCGTTGGGCACCAAGGGACTCATGGGCACTCCCCCCCTCGCCCAGGTCTCCGCTGCTTTCACTGGCCACACGCTCGGCCTGCCCTCCAACCGGGTGGCTCCGTCCCTGGGGACCTACTCACCCACTACTCCACCAGCGTCTGTGGGAGTGTCTGGTTTCTCACTGTGAGGGTCGATCTCACCTGAAAAGGTGAGTGCTCAGCTGCACGGCTCAGACCTGCTCCGCCTTCTGGAGGACTGTACCTTTAGTCAACATGAAACCTTCCTCTTTGTCTGGTCGAAGCCTTCCGGTCCTCATTCTGCGTGAGCCGACACTTGTCCGGGCGCAGTCCCACAGCACAGCCGCGCGCCGTCTGCACGCTGCTTTCACCTCCTCCGTCCCTTTGTGTCCGCAGGCTCTTCTCATTTAGCTGCTGACCGTGTCTCTTATAATCAGCACACAGATGGCCCACTAATCCCTCTCCAACCCCCTCAGATCTGGAAGACTCTTCGCAGGGACCTAAGCCCGTGGCACTTTTCCGTGGGGAGTGGCGGCTCTGCGCTCGTCTAGGCATCGCGCCTCCCATTTCTTGCTCACTGTGGTTTTTACCGGTGCTCCTCCCCCACAGCCTTTCGTCGTATTGATTGGATTTTCCTTATTCCGTTGTCTTGATTGTAGTTTGAAAGCTCTTCACCCTATTTCTCTTCTCCTGGTGGCTGCCTTTAAAGCCTTTTTTAAATTTTCATTTATATTAGAGTTGATTTACACTGCTGTCTTCAAGCGCGGCCTTGTATGCACACACCCATGCACGCGGCCGCTCGGTCGTGTCTGACCCTTTGGGACCCCACGGACTGACGCCATGAGATTTTCCAGGCAAGGACACTGGAGTGGGTTGCCATTTCCTCCTCCCGGACAGACGCCTGTGTCTGCTCTTTTTCAGACTCTTTCCCTGTATAGGTAACCGCAGGATATTGAGTGAAGGTCCCTGTGTTGCACAGCAGGTCCTTGCTGATTATCTACAGAATCTTAATACATATGTTACTATATATTTTTCTGCTGATGCCTGGAATCAGCCTCCTGTTGATCACAGAGGAGGTTGATCTCCCCTCTGGGGAGACATTTTATCAACATGACCTAGGAGGTCAGAGTGCGGTGACACCAGGCACAGACACTCCGCCTGTTGGTCGTGGTGTTTGGACTCCGCTGCGCTCCTGGGCTGGGCGTCCATCACCCTCCTCAGGCGCGGTCAGCCAGCATCCCTGCCCTTCTCGGAAACAAGAGGAGAAGCTGCTGAGTTTGCAACACCCCCATAAACCCAGAGGTGCACACGTGAGCACAGACACACCACCCACTCGTGGGCAGGGCCACACACACGCACGCCCGCACACACACACATGCACACGCTCCATCACGTTGCCCCCCAGTGGCAGGGCTCAGCCCCTTCTGCTGCTCTGCGCCCCGGACACCAGGAGCTGGGGGCGCCCGACGCCGCCCCGGGACTGCTTCAGGAGGCAGGACGCACGCGCTGGCAGGGGCAGAGGAGAAGCCACGGTTCTGTCCATTCGGGGGTGTTGCGTGAGTTTCCATAGATGCTCGGAAGAGAAAACAATTTCCTGTTGGTGGCTGAGCAGCTGGCAAGAGTCTAGCCTTCCAGATGGCTGGCCGCTGCCAGCCCAGACGCCTCGAGGGTTGCAGAGAGTCGTTGGCCAGTGGCCACTGAGGGGGCCCCAGTGCCGGGACAGTTCCAGCCATGAGAACAAGCGACAGCCTGGGGCCCACTGTGAGGACGGGGCCCAGGGGTTGAGAGGGGCACAGGGCAAAGGAAGATGGGGACCTGGGTGGCGGAGGGCTGGACCCCGCGGCCTCGGGTGAGCGAGCTCCAGGGAGGGGGGACATCAATACCACCCGACTGGGGGCTACAGGAGGACCAAGTCCAGCAAGGGGGAAAGCCAGGAGGGAGAACCCTGAGGGGAGAGAGACAGAGAGACGAGGAGAGACAGGGAGACGGAGATGGAGGGAGAGACAGAGACAGGGAGACACAGAGACAGAGATGGGGAGACACAGAGAGATGGGGAAAGACAGGGAGACAGAGATGGAGGGAGAGACATAGACGGGGAGACAGAGAGACAGGGAGACAGAGAGACAGAGAGACACAGAGATGGGGAGACAGAGACAGGGAGACAGAGGTAGAGAGACACAGAGAGATGGGGAGAGACAGGGAGACAGAGGTGGAGGGAGAGACAGAGACAGAGATGAGATGGGGAGACACAGAGAGATGGGGAGAGACAGAGAGACAGAGATGGAGGGAGAGACAGAGACGGGGAGAGGGAGAGACAGAGACAGGGAGACACAGAGACAGAGATGGGGAGACACAGAGAGATGGGGAGAGACAGACAGGGAGACAGAGGTGGAGGGAAACACAGAGACGGGGAGAGACAGAGATGAGGAGACAGACGGGGAGAGACAGACAGGGAGAGATAGACGGGGAGAGATAGAGAGACGGGGAGACGCAGAGACGGGGAGACACAGAGACACGGAGGGACTGAGACGGAGGGAGAGACAGCAGGAGGAAGGGGGCTGGCGTGGGGGGCACGGAGGCAGGCGTCCGGACCAGACGGGGAGAGCGGGGCCGGGGCGGGGGGCCGCCCTGTGCCGCCCCTCACGCCCCCTTCTCTCCCTGCTGACCCGCCCCTGCAGGCACTAACCCTAACCCTAACCCTAACCCTGCGAGGAGGTCGCCAGCGGGCAGCGCAGCCCGGGAGCAGAGGACGCGGGACTTCAGAACTGCTCCCCCAAACTCTAACCAGTGACGATGAAGTGGAATAAAAACCACGCCTGTGGGGAAGGGGAGCCAGCCGACAGGGACAGAAGGAAGCCTCCCCGGGAGGAAAGAAGAGCGGGGGACGACAGCCGGAGAGGTCAGGGCCCAGGGGCCCCGAAGTCGGGGCTCGGTCAGCACAGAGCCGCCGCGCCCGCAGCATCTGCACTACCACCGTCACCGCCGTCAGTGCCCCCGGGCTGGGGGCTGGGCCTGGCGTGCAGAGGTGCCTGCCAGGAGCTGGCTTGGTGAGCCTGAGACAGAGGGTCCTAGTGGACCACCTGACGTGGAGCCTGCACTGGCACAGGCCGTCCAGCAGGGCTCGCCCAGAGGAGCAGGGTGTCACTGAGCCGAACCCTGGCCTGCCTTGACGGCCTCCACGCGGCCAGCCTCTGCTGGAGGAACTCACCTTCTGGAAGAGTACTCAGTGTGAGGACGCCTCACAGCACATGTTTGGGTTTGATCTGCATTATAAACACTCTACTGCCTCTGGAAGAAAAGCTGTGATAAACCCAGACAGTGTAGTAAAAAGCAGAGACATGCCTTCCCTGACAAAGGTCCGTCTAGTCAAAGCTATGGTTTTCCCAATAGTCATGTACGGATGTGAGAGTTGGACTATAAAGAAAGCTGAGTGCTGAAGAACTGATGCTTTTAAACTGTGCTGTTGGAGAAGACTCTTGAGAGTCCATCCCTTGGACTGCAAGGAGGTCCAACCAGTCAATCCTAAAGGAAATCAGTCCTGAATATTCATTGGAAGGACTGATGCTGAAGCTGAAGCTCCAATACTTTGGCCACCTGATGCAAAGAACTGATTCATTGGAAAAGACCCTGATGCTGGAAAGGATTGAGGACGCTGAGAAGGGGACGACAGAGGATGAGCTGGCTGGCTGACATCACCAACTCAATGGACACGAGTTTGAGCAAACTCCAGGAGATGGTGAAGGACAGGGAAGCCTGGTGTGCTGCAGTCCATGGGGTCACAAAGAGTCAGACACGACTGAGCAACTGAACAACAAAATCGCCTCTGACGGGGTACCACCAGTAGAAACAGCTTAAGCCTGAGGTGGGCCTTGCCAATTTCCCAGCTAAGGCCTCCACGCGGGGTCCCAGTGCCAGCCGGCGGAGGTGTGGCCACCCCTGCCCCCCAGGCAGGTCTGTCCCTCCCGGCGGGCGGAGGAGGAGCATAGGCCGGCAGGTCGCTAGGAAGCGGTGGGTTCTGGCTTTACTGCAGGTTGACTGTAAGTTTATATACGGTCACATTTAAGGAGCGCCGTGGTGACAGCGCCTTCTGAGCTCCTGCCCATCAGCGGTTGCTTCTCCCCTGCGCACTCGATGCTGCGGAAGCCGTGCTGCACTCTGCACGTGGGCAGCATGGAGTCACGGAAGGGCGTGTTTCTGAGCTGGGTCCAGAGTGGGCCAAAGGGGAAGGAATGGGATGGGGCAGCGGGGAGTCGGGGGTGCTGGGATAGATAGGGAGAGGGGAAGGGAGGTGGGGCTGCAGCCGGGGTGGAGTGGAGTGTGGGTGGGGTAGGGTGGGGGTGGGATGAGCTAGGTTCAGGTAGGAAGAGGTGAGGTGAGGTGCCTGGAGCTGGGGTGGAGTGGGGTTGCGGGTGGGGCTGGAGGGGGAGTGCAGTGCGGGCTGGGGGTGCTGGGGTGAGCTGGGCAGGAGATTGGGGGTGGTAGGATGGTGCAGGGGCTTTGACACAGCACTGGCCCCCAGCAGTCTTGCAGGGCTAAAGCCGGGGGGCACAGGGAGCGGGCAGGAGGGAGGGAGGCCAGCACCCACAAGACTGCCCCCCTCATTGCACCTGTTCACCTACAGCCAGGCAGGGGAGGGCCCCCTGGAGAAAACTGGCCGGAAGGCTGGCTCCATCTTGGTGTATCAGGACACGTGTGAAAAGCAAAGACCCAGCTTTGCTACAGAGGAGTTTGTCCCCAGACATGGTGTTGTTTGAAACTTCCCCTCCAAACATCTCTGAATTAAACACTTGGAAAATTAACAGTGTCTTGCAAGAGCCTCTAGTTATAGGGATCCGGAGGTCACTCTCCAGGGTAGCTGTTTTATCTGTCAACATTCCCTACGCTGGGAATCTGGTCTTTGTGTTTCTCAGGGCACACCTGTAAGAGTCTCTTGGGGGCTTGAAGAGAGAGATTTGGTTCCAGTTCAGTGTCTCCAGGTGGAACCATCTCCTTGCACACTCGCTCATCTGGCCAGCTGTCCGTCACTTGCTGCGTGTGTGACCTCCGGGAAAGTGCTCCTGCTCCCTGAGCCCTTCTCCCCATTTGTGTTGTGTGAGCCCATCTGTGTGGCCCCTGGGCAGAGTGGGGCGGGGTGTGCAAAGTCCCCGCCATAGAGTCCGGCTGGCGGGCGCTGCCGTCGGTGCTGACTGCTTATCAGCGCCCCTTCAGCGACAGCTCCTGTGCACCCAAGCGTTGACTCAGAGATGAGCAGCTTCAGAGCAGGACTGGCTGTGAGCCCCCATCCCAGGGAGCAGTGCCAGCTGCCCAGGCGTGTGGAGACAGCCTTGCCTTAACACGAGAGGAGACGCACGGCAGGGTCTTGATGTAAACACAGGCGTTTTCCAGGTCACAGGTGGTGGGGAGGGACTTGTGAGCAGGAATCAGGGGTCAGGACAGATACCGCACAGGAAAATGGAAAAATGAGCTCGAAGTGGATCAAAGACCTTGACACAGGAGCTTAAACTAGAAAACCCTTGGAAGAAAACCTGGGAGTAAATCGTCAAAATACTGGATCAGGCAGTGGTGTCTTTGACACCAGAAGCGCAAGCGGAAGGAGACCCACATCAATTAGACTTCGTCACGATTGCAATGTCAGACTTCCCTGGGGGTCCAGGGGCTAAGACACCTCACTCCCCATGCAGGAGGCCTGAGTTCAATCCCTAGCCAGGGAACTAAAACCCACATGTCACAACTAAAGATCCTGCATGACGCAGCTAAGACCCATGGGTGCAGCCAAATTTAAAAAAAAAAAAATTAAAACACGAAAAGGACACCGTCAAGAAGTGAAGAGACAACCCACTGAGTTGGAGAAAATTGTTGCAAATCATTTCTCTTTATATGCTCGTACCTAGAGCATATAGAGGCGGAAGAGATAAAGAGCTTTTACAACGCAACAATGAAGACACATAGCCCAGTTTAGTGGGTGGCTCAGCGGCAGAGTCCGCTCGCTGATGGCGTGAACCGATAGACGGACGCATGTCCTGTGGCTGCAGCTGCGCCTGTGATTGGTTGTCTGATGCCGACAGGATATTCTCAATAGGACTTTAGACGTATATGTAAATGTCTGTTTTTCACAAATGCTCTTTATATTGTGTGTTATCAGACAAGATAGTTATTTAAGAAACACGGAAAATGCAGAAACGACTGCAATGCAGTCGTAATTATGGTGCACTTTTTCACTATTTAAGTTGCATATTTCTCTACATGCCTGAAACAATTTTCTTGTACTAGGAAATGGAAGCAGTGTTTTCATAAAAGTAAATGTACAGTGATTTGAAATACAATAAATGAAGGCAATGCATGGCTTTCCAATAAAAAGTATTTGGAGACTGAAACAAACAAACAAAGAAACAAAAGAATCCACTTGCCAATGCAGGAGGCTTTGATTCAGTCCCGGGGTCGGGAAGATCCCCTGTAGACGGAAACGGCAACCCATTCCAGAATTCTTACCTGGGAAGTCCTATGAACAGAGGAGCGTGGCAGGCTGCAGTCCATGTGGTCCCAAAAAAGAGTAGACACGACTTAGCGACTAAAACAGTAACAAAAATGGCAGAGGATCTGAAGAGACACTTCTCCAGAGAGGATATGCGACGGCCAGTAGATAAGCCCATGGAAAGATGCCCAACACCAGTCGTCATCAAGGAAATGCAAATCAAGCTACAGTGAGAGACCGCTTTGTACCACAAGGACAGCTGCACTTTTTAAGATGGAAAATAGCAAGTGTTGGTGAGGAGGTGGAGCGGTCAGAGCCCGCCTATGCTGCTTAGGGAGATGTGAGATGCATTCATCTTGGAAATCAGTGCGGCAGTTGTTCAAAATGTTAACCAGAGGTACCATTGTCAGACAAAAAAAAATTTCCAGGAGGCTGCAAATAAGCAAGTAGACTTCATTTGGGGTTCTAAGGATTTGGGAGGCACAGATTCTAGTAACCTCAAGAGATGTTCCAAGTAAGAGCCGAAGAATTGATGCTTTCAAACTGTGGTGCTAGAGAAGACTCTTGAGAGTCCCTTGGAGAGCAAGGCGACCAAGCCAGTCAATCCTAAAGGAAATCACTCTGACTATTTACTGGAAGGACTGATGCTGAAGTTCCACCTAATGTGGAGAGCCAACTCATTGGAAAATACCTTAATGCTGGGAAAGATTGAGGGCAGGAGGAGAAGGGGGCAACAGAGGATGGGATGGTTGGATGGCATCACCAGCTCAATAGACATACGTTTGAGCAAACTCTAGACGAGAGAAGCCTGGCGTGCTGCAGTTCATGGGGTCACAAAGAGTGGACATAACTTCGCAACTGAACGGCAACAACATGTAAGAGAAAATCAGGGGCTTATAGGGACAAAACCATGAGACTGTAAGAGTTGTCCGGTGAGAGCTGGATTGATGCTGATGTAAGCTAGAGAAGTTTCGTTCTTAAGGAATCACAGGTTATTTTAGGGTAGGGATCTGATAAGCATCCTGGAGTTTTGGCAGATATTCTGGATGGCATCAACAGGTCACAATGTCAGCTTCCCCCCAGGCCGCCATGCACATAAGACATACTTCGTCAGTGTATCCCCAGTTCTCAGGCTCCATTCTGGAGAGCTCTCTCAGCAGTTCTGACTCTAGCTTGATTGGCTTTCACGTTTCCCCCTTTTGACCCAAATTTTTCTTTAGAAAATGTGCTAAGTCACTTCAGCTGTGTCTAGCTCTTTGCAACCCTGTGGACTGTAGCCCGCCAGGCTCCTCTATCCATGGGATTCTCCAGGCAAGAATACTGGAGTGGATTGCCATTTCCGTCTCCAGGGGATCTTCCCGACCCAGGGACTGAGCCCACATTTCTTACATCTCTTTCATTGGCAGGTGGGTTCTCTGCCACTAGCGCCACCTGGGAAGACTTAGAAAGCATTGATGATCAGCTCTTTGGTTATTCGGCATTGGTACCAACTCATGTGGTTCCTGGAAGGCTCACTCCCAGAGAGTCGTATCCCACAGAGAGAGAGACGGTTGAGCGCCAGGTTCGCTTTCAGAGAGATTTTGGCCACATTTGAGCAAGAAGTCCTCTGAAAAGTGAGTCTTAGGCAGTGTTCAGTATAGGAGAAGTCTGTGGATCTCCATCGGGAGGGCTTTCACAGGACTGGCCAGTCATCCCGACGTCACACAATCACCACTCCTGTGAGGGCAGCAGTCGCAATCCAAGTCACAATCAGGCATCAAGTCCAGAGGGAGTCAGCTGAAGATGTCTCGGTGTCAGGGTCTGAGCGTCCTTCGCAGTGTGAAATGTCTCTGATTATGTCATCAAGGGTTTAGGTAAGCGTCCTGAGTAGCTCATACAACAACAGACCCAAAGATCGTCTATACATGAGTTGTTACGGTGGTTTCTCTGACGTTTATAGCAAGTTGTCCAATGTTAGCTTACATAACTTTGGGAAAAGGGCGTTTTTAGTTCCCAACGATTCCAAGTCAAAAAGATGCAAGGAAAACGGACCATTAGTTTCGAGAGTCACAGCCAGATATTAGCGGAAACTGGAGTTCAGGATCTAGTCTAGATTACAGGTAAATACCAAAATCTCAAAGATACTTTCAACGACACTAGAACCTGATATCCACAAAATATATTACTGGAGCGCAACTTTGCTAAAATCACCTTCATTTTCACCAAAGATAGCCAGATTAAGATTAATTTGGTCAGGTTTCAATTAACTCAATATAATTATTTACATAAGTGGAACAAGAATAGCAATTGATCACGTTTTTATTATCTTTTAAATGGTTTTGCTGGAACTTTTCATAAAGAATCTCAGAATGAAATTTTAAAGGTCTCTTGAGGCCAGGAAAACCAAGCAGGAACTTGGCATCAGATTTCGCCCGAAATACCTTCAGATCTGGTTAAATCCCTCTCTTCTTCAGGTCCCCCAAATATCTTGAGATTTCCGTACCTACCAGGAAGTGGCTTTCCTTGCATACACATTTAGGCTGCTTGGGACCCTGTAAGCGAGATCCCAGGTGGCTTATTGGCTCCACAGAGTTGATCCTAGTTCCTCAAGGAGACTTCCTGGGGGCTCAGATGGTAAAGAGTCTGCCTGCAACGCAACAGCCTCAGATTCAATCCCTGGGCCAAGAGGATCCCCTGGAGCAGGGAATGACTGCCCACGCCAGTCTTCTTGCCCGGAGAATCCCATGGACAGGGGAGCCTGACAGGCTCACTCTGTGGGATCACAAAGAGCCAGACACAAGTGAGCGACTGACACTGAAGCCCTCTGGCCTGAGGCCGGGCACGTCCCGCTCAAATAGGACGTTCCAGTCAAAGCCTTGGTAAAAGAACAGATGTTTTTAACGTGTGCTGTTATAAGGAGAACAGAGTTGTATTGAAACGATACTGAAAATAACATTCACTCAGAGTTTCCAGCTTCTGGAAGGAGCAGGTAGGGAGAAAAGATAGCTATTAAATCTTTGTCTCCAAAGGTTTACTTTATCTAACTGTCGCAAGTTATAGATAGCTTGAGAGGAAAGGTTTTCTCAAATCTGGAAAAGCAAAACAGAAAAGAACCTGCAATGTTTAGAGCAAAAAGTCATAAAAATGGTAATCCTCCAAATTAGTCCATTCAGTTCCATGGAATGAATTAAAAAAAAAAAAAACTAAAGCATATTTTTTTTCATTATAGGGCATAAAGATATTCAGTCTCACAAATAAAAAAAATAGAATAGAAATGAATTTGGAATTCTGGCTCATCTAATTTTTTTTTTTTTTACTATTTGATTTTTTTTTTAAATTTTTATATTTTTAAACTGAAGTATAGTTGATTTATAGTATTATACGAGTTTCAGGTAAACAATAAAGTGGTTCAAAATGTTTACAGATTATATTTCATTTAAACTCACTATAAAATAATGGCTATATTTCTCTGAGCTGTACAATTTAGCCTTGTAGGGCTTGCAGCCTATTTATTTTATACATAGCAGTTTACACCTCTTAAATCCCTACCTTTATCCTGCCTCTGCCCTTCCCTTCTCTCCTCTGATCATTTTTAAAAAACGTATAATTCTGTACAATAAAGCTGACTAACCACACTGTGGCAGTTTCAGGTGGACAGTTAAGGGCCTCGGCCATGCGTACACGCACACCCATTCTCCCCCGACCTCCCCTCCCATCCAGGCTGCCGCACAACACTGAGCAGAGTTCTGCCGTGTTATGCAGGAGGTCCTTGTTGGCCACACATCTTAAATACAGCCTGTGTGCGTGTCCATCCCGAACTTCCCAGCTGTCCGTCCGCCCCACCCTTCCCTCCCAGTCCTTCCCATCGGAAACCACGAGCTTGTTCTCCAAGTCTGCGCGTCCCTTTCTGTGTTGTAAATAGGCTGACTTGCAGCATCTCTTTCTAGATGCCACATATACTGGCTGTGGTGTGATGTTCCTCCCTCTCTGTCTGACTCGCTTCACTCAGTGTGACCACCTCCAGGTCCACCCCCGTCGCTGCCTAGGGCATGATTCCATTCTTCTTAATCGCTGAGTAATCAGTTCCGTAATCAGATGTGTGGATCTCAATAAACTGTGGAAAATTCTGAAAGAGATGGGAATACCAGACCACCTGACCTGCCTCTTGAGAAACCTGTATGCAGATGAGGAAGCAACAGTTGAACTGGACATGGAACAACAGACTGGTTCCAAATAGGAAAAGGAGTACGTCAAGGCTGTATACTGTCACCCTGCTTATTTAACTTACATGCAGAGTACATCGTGAGAAACGCTGGGCTGGAAGAAGCACAACCTGGAATCAAGATTGCCGGGAGAAATATCAATAACCTCAGATAAGCAGATGACACCACCCTTATGGCAGAAAGTGAAGAGGAACTCAAAAGCCTCTTGATGAAAATGAAAGAGGAGAGTGAAAAAGTTGGCTTAAAGCTCAACATTCAGAAAACGAAGATCATAGCATCTGGTCCCATCACTTCATGGGAAGTAGATGGGGAACCAGTAGAAAGAGTGTCAGACTTTATTTTTTTGGGCTCCCAAATCACTGCAGATGGTGACTGCAGCCATGAAATTAAAAGACACTTGCTCCTTGGAAGGAAAGTTATGACCAACCTAGACAGCATATTAAAAAGCAGAGATATTACTTTGCCAACAAAGGTCCGTCTAGTCAAGGCTATGGTTTTTCCTGTGGTCATGTATGGATGTGAGAGTTGGACTGTGAAGAAGGCTGAGCGCCGAAGAATTGATGCGTTTGAACTGTGGTGTTGCAGAAGACTCTTGAGAGTCCCTTGGACTGCAAGGAGAGCCAACCAGTCCATCCTAAAGGAGATCAGTCCTGGGTGTTCATTGGAAGGACTGATGCTGAAGCTGAAACTCCAATACTTTGGCCACCTGATGCGAAGAGTTGACTCATTGGAAAAGACTCTGATGCTGGGAGGGATTGGGGGTAGGAGGAGAAGGGGACGACAGAGGATGAGATGGATGGATGGTATCACCGACTCGATTGATGTGAGTCTGAGTGAACTCCGGGAGATGGTAATGGACAGGGTGGCCTGGCGTGCTGCAATTCATGGGGTTGCAAAGAGTCGGACATGACTGAGTGACTGAACTGAACTGAACTGAATCATTTCCGTGGAATTATTTTTTTTAAACTTTATTGAATTTGTTACATTACTTCTGTCTTATGCTTTGGTTTTCGTTTTCGCCGCGTGGCATGTGAGATCCTAGTTCCCTGACCAGAGGCTAAACCTGCACCCCTGCATTGGAAGGCAAAGTCCCAACCACCGGCCGACAGTGGAAGTCCCCAGGGGATTAACTACTGCTCTTGATCTTCCGTTAGCAGTTTTATGGAGCCATCAGTTTCTTCTGTAAATTCTCACCCGATTGAATGGTATGATGCAGAAGTTTATCAGAACCGTGTCCATGTCCTCTGGAGAAGCGTCAGAGCCCTTTCCATGAACTTCTCTGAAGAGGAAACGTATCTCTAAAGATTAGAGTAAAACCACGTGTACAAATGACAAAAAACTTAAAATCGCTGGTTAAAGATTAAGCATCGTGACCTAATCACAGTGCATTGACAAGGAAAGCAGTTTATTTCTGGGACATTACAACATTTTAAGATAATAACTGGAATTATGCCTGATGACAGTATACCAGGATATATCAGGTTCCCAGAAATTTGAGTTTCAGAAACCACATTTTATACCTATACAGACACAGCATAAAGAAGGCTTTAGCATTACTTCTTACTTGACAATGCTGCTCATGTAATTTAGTATATCAATTAAGCCTTCTTAGTTTAACATCTTTTTTTATTAGAAGAGAGAACAAATCTTTGAGATATTTTGGGAGCCCAAAGAAACATCTCGGAGTTACCCTGGTGGCTCAGAGAGTAAAGAATCTGTGTGGGAGACCCTGGGTTCGATCCCTGGGTTGGGTAGATCCCCTGGACAAGGGTATGGCAACCCACTCCAGTGTTCTTGCCTGGAGAATCCCATGGACAGATGAGCCAGGCGGACTATAGTCCTTGGGATCGCCAAGAGTCAGACATGACTGAGCGACTTTCATGAAACATCTCATAATTCAAAGTTAGTTCTAAATAAAAAAACATCATTTAGAATTTGAGTTTGCAAAAAAAAAAAAAAACAAACACAGAAGTTTTTTAAAAAAATTAACATTTGGTCAAATAGGGTCATAGGTCACTGTGAAGCAATACTTAGTTATTCATTTAACCAAAGTAACAAAGACTTCATAGCCAAATAGGCAAAAGGTTATATATGTTGTAAAAATCCTTAGTTACACAATATAAAATCTTTGTTTTTGAAAACATAGTACATTAGAAAGAAGGTTAAAAAAACTTTACATTATAAAGTTCATAAAGAAAGTTATAAAATTATGAAGAAAATCTCTGTTGACAATTTCTCATTAAAGATCAGTCCAATAATCTGCCGCATCTACTGAAGCCTGAAAGCCCGAGACACCGCTTGGCCACCAGGGTAGCCCCCACGAAGAGAAGCCCCCACACGGCAGCGAAGAGCTGCCCCAGCTCACGGCAGGCAGAGAGAAGCCCTGCAGGGGAGAGGGCCCAGTGCGGCCGGCAAGGAGTAGACAGTGCAGAGAGCTTCCATCAAAGAAAAGGGTCAGACCAGCAAGCTACGGAAACTTTTCCTTCCGGCAGAGAAAGTTTAATTTTGTTTTTCTTGATGTTAAAAATGACTGACTTAGAAGTACTGAATTCATTCTGAGCTCAGCCAGTTCTGGCCACACATAAAGCTCCTTTCTAAAGACTCCTTTTCCTGTGCCCACATTGTCTGTCCCTTGTTTTCTTTCCCGTTTAGAGATCACCAGCTTTAACACAAAACTCACTTTCTTTCCCCTTAACGAAACCTTGCATATGAAGACATTTTCCTTATTAATTTTAGCAGTTTTAATTATATATATAAATTAGAATTTTAACCCTTAAAAACTTTTGTTTCTGGTAAGGAGTAAGAAATTATGGACTGTCGGTTACATTTGCATTCTGCAGACTGACAAACTTATTAGTATTTTTTATAATTTCTAGAAACATGTACTTTCTCACAGATAATCACTCAGGGTAGTATCAGGTTTCTCTGCTAATAGTAGTCCTGAACACCTTCAGTTTCTCTGTGAAAGGAAGTCTACATACAGTAATTGTACTCCCGTAACTGGGCTTCCCTGGGGGCTCAGCTGGTAAAGAGTCTGCCTGCAACGCGGGAGATCTGGGTTCAGTCCTTGGGTTGGGAAGATCCCCTGGAGAAGGGAAAGGCTCCCCACTCCAGTATTCTGGCCTGGAGAATCCCACGGACAGTCCACGTGATTGCAGAGAGTCAGACGCGACTGAGCGACTTTCGCTTTCATTTCCATATGCAGTCATTAATGTTTCAGCATCTTATTTTATTTGGGAATGATCTGGATACTTAATAAATTTCCATCATTTAACAAAACTCCGAAGTTTCCAGTTACCAAAAAGTTTGGAGAAACTATTTTTAAGTATCATAAAACATAATTATTCTTAAAGAATTCACCTAACAACTTACATTTAATTCACTTATGAAAATACTATGTCAATTATTTTTTGACAAATTTTATAACAAAGATAACATGAATTTTTTGATGTTAGTAAACCTAGGTACAATAAAAGTAAGTATACTTACTGTTGATGACTCTGAAGAAATGTCTGTATTAATTAAGCCAACAAACTAGTTTTAATATCAGATATTAATTTAATGTTGAAAATCTCCCAGATCACATGAGCCTGAGATACGTATGGGTTCGTTTCTATTCTATTTCTGAACACTTATATAAGCATGTAGTTTTCTTTAAGCCCGTTATATAGAGCTCTCTTACAAGTTAACGTTGGCAATACCGTCCAGTGGCAGAAACATACCGTATCGATGAGTACATTGATAGACAAAACACACAGTCACCCAGGCAGACGAAGACAGAGATCTCACAGTTTTCATTTCTAAACTTGCTTCATGAATCATGTACACTACAAAACTCACTAGTTTATAAACAACAGTTGGAGTAAGTTAAGCCTGGCACTCAGAGAGCTAAAGTCTTTTTTTTTAAATATTCCTGCATTCCTGACCCTTGACTCCTCCTTTTTTAATTTTTCATTATCTTTTGGCTGTGCTGGGTCTTAGCCTCAGCATGCGGGATCTAGGTCTCTGACCGGGGATCCAGCCTGGAGCCCTGCAACGGAAGAGCAGAGTCTTAGCCACTGGCTCACCAGGGAAGTCCCAGCTAAACCTTTCATTATTTGTAGAGAAGAGTTTTAAGATCTGTAACTGCCCTTGACAAAATGCTGGTCACTAGGGGAACAGTTACATGGTTAGAGGGTTGCCACTCCCATCCCCCCAGACAGTCCAGGTCAATCACCGGTGGCCAGTGAGCTAATCGATCAGGTAACGAAGCCTCCAGAACACGGATAAGGACCGGTGCTGGCCGCTGCGCTCCTGGAGCCGCCAGGAGCTCTCCCCTTCTCCACACCCTGCCCCGAGCACCCTCCCACCCAAATTACATCCTTGTATGATAAACTGGTCACCTAGCAAGGAAGCCGTTTCTCTGAGTTCTGAGCGCCACTCTGGGAAACTAATCAAACCCAAAGAGGAAGCAAGTCTTAGGACCTGCAACCTACACCCAGTCTGTCAGAGGCACAGGCGACAACCTGGACCCACGACTGGCGTTTTAAGGTGCAGGCAGGGACCGTCCCGGGGGTCTGAGCCTGTTACCTGAGGGGCTGGCGCTGGCCAGGAAGCCAGTGCTGGAACCGGATCGAGTGTGTGGGACGCCCAGCTGGTGTCGGAGAACCGCTGGGGGGCGTGGGGAAAAAACCACACGTGCGAATGCCGGAGAGCAATGAAAACCCGCCCGCGTAAAGCTTGCAGCGGCAGCAGCAACGAGCGGAAACAGCCCGAATGAACGCCCAGCGAGGGACGGGTCCGGAGCAAGAAGCTGTATCCACACAGCGGACTGCTGTTTGGCCAAAAGGAGGACGAAGCAGAGATGAGAGCTGGTCTCAGAGGGGAACCTGCACGCCCGTGCTCACAGCAGCTTCGTTCACCACAGCCAAGAGTGGAGACAAGCCAGGCATCCGCCACTGGACCGACAGACAGCAGTCGGCGCTCTGTGTGTAATGCTGGGCTCTGCTCAGTCACGTCAGTCGTGTCTGGCTCTTTGCGACCCCATGGACTTCAGCCCGTCAGGCTCCTCTGTCCATGGGACTCTCTAGGCAGAATACTGGAGCGGGCTGCCATGCCCTCCTCCAGGGGCTCTTCCTGACCCAGTGTTCAAACCCTCATCTCCTGCATCTCCGGCATGGCAGGCGGATTCTTTACTGCTGAGTCACTGCGGAATGTGACTCATCCTATGCAATGTCCTTAATCCTTAATGTAATATTATTCATCCTTAAAGGGAAGGGGATTCTGACGCAGGCTGTCGTGTGGAGGAGCCTTGAGAACATGCTGCTCAGCGAGGAAAGACAGAAGACCACAAACCGAATGGCTCCATTTGTATGAAATCTCCAGAACAGACAAATCCACAAGAGGGGCTGGGGCCGGGGGTGGGGGGACAACTGCTGAGGCTGCAGGGCTTCTCTGGAGGGGAGGGGTGCGCTCCAAAACCGAGAGTGGCGGGAACTTCCCCGGTGGTCCAGTGATTGAGACTCCACACCTGCGATTCAGGAGGTGTGGGTTCCTTCCCTGATCTGGGAACCAAGGTCCCACATGCTGCACAGCCAAAAATGAATCCATAGCTCTCAAGCACCTCATGCTGGCTCTGAGGCTCTTTAAAAACGAAAGATGAAAAAAAAAATTAAATTGATCGTGGTGATGGATGCACCACTTTGAAGCCACTGAACAGGTGAATTACACCTCAGTAAAGCTCACTGAGATCCAGACATCCTGGAATGTGAAGTCAAGTGGGCCTTAGAAAGCATCACTACGAACAAAGCTAGTGGAGGTGATGGAATTCCAATTGAGCTATTTCAAATCCTGAAAGATGATGCTGTGAAAGTGCTGCACTCAATATGCCAGCAAATTTGGAAAACTCAGCAGTGGCCACAGGACTGGAAAAGGTCAGTTTTCATTCCAATCCCCAAGAAAGGCAATGCCAAAGAGAGCTCAAACTACCGCACAATTGCACTCATCTCACATGCCAGTAAAGTAATGCTCAAAATTCTCCAAGCCAGGCTTCAGCAATACATGAATCGTGAACTTCCAGATGTTCAAGCTGGTTTTAGAAAAGGCAGAGGAACCAGAGATCAAATTGCCAACATCCACTGGATCATGGAAAAAGCAAGAGAGTTCCAGAAAACATCTATTTCTGCCTTATTGACTATGCCAAAGCCTTTGACTGTGTGGATCACAATAAACTGGAAAATTCTGAAAGAAATGGGAATACTAGACCATCTGACCTGCCTCTTGAGAAATCTGTATGCAGGTCAGGAAGCAACAGCTGGAACTGGTCATGGAATAACGGACTGGTTCCAAATAGGAAAAGGAGTACGTCAAGGCTGTATATTGTCACCCTGCTTATTTAACTTACATGCAGAGTACATCATGAGAAACGCTGGACTGGAAGAAACACAAGCTGGAATCAAGATTGTTGGGAGAAATATCAATAACCTCAGATATGCAGATAACACCACCCTTATGGCAGAAAGTGAAGAAGAACTAAAGAGCCTCTTGATGAAAGTGAAAGAGGAGAGCAAAAGAGTTGGCTTAAAGCTCAACATTCAGAAAACTAAGATCATGGCATCTGGTCCCATCACTTCATGGGAAATAGATGGGAAACAGTGGAAACAGTGTCAGACTTTATTTTCTTGGGCTCCAGAATCACTGCAGATGGTGACTGCAGCCATGAAATGAAAAGACGCTTGCTCCTTGGAAGAAAAGCTATGGCAAACCTAGATAGCATATTCAAAAGCAGAGACATTACTTTGCCAACAAAGGTCCATCCAGTCAAAGCTATGGTTTTTCCAGTAGTCACTTATGGATGTGAGAGTTGGACTCTAAAGAAAGCTGACCGTTGAAGAACCAATGCTGTTGAACTGTGGTGTTGGAGAAGAGTCTTAAGAGTCCCTTGGACTGCAAGGAGATCCAACCAGTCCATTCTGAAGGAGATCAGCCCTGGGATTTCTTTGGAAGGAATGATGCTAAAGCTGAAGCTCCAGTACTTTGGCCACCTGATGCGAAGAGTTGACTCATTGGAAAAGACTCTGATGCTGGGAGGGATTGGGGGCAGGAGGAGAAGGGGATGACCGAGGATGAGATGGCTGGATGGCAACACGGACTCGATGGATGTGAGTCTGAGTGAACTCCGGGAGATGGTGACGGACAGGGAGGCCTGGCGTGCTGCAATTCATGGGGTCGCAAAGAGTCGGACACGACTGAGCAACTGAACTGAACTGAAAGCTGGGGGAGGGAAGGGAAGCAGGGGTCAGAGGGCCTGGTAGGCAGGGCCAGTGGAGGGTAAGGTGGGCAGAGGCAGGGCACGGCACGTGTTGGGGGGGCGGGCTGGGGTCCGGAAGAAGGATTGCTACCTGCCCGCCAGAATCTCTCCTTCCCTCTTCCTTTGATTCACTGACTAGGAAAGACCTTCCCCAGGAGCTCTGTTCTCTGGATAAAGACAGTGGTGATACCACCATACTAGTGCAAAAACATTTTATAAACTTTAAAATGCAACCTATTTTTATTTTCCTTAAGAATGAAATTTCCTTGTAATGATATGTTTCCAATATAACTCAATGATGTGTAATATTTGTGTATATTGAATTAAAATTCTTGTCATGCTCAAAAAAAAGAGTGTGTGGTGAGCCGATGGAGGAGTAGCTTCCAGCCTCAATAGGGTAAGTGTCTGGCTGCTGCTTTTTCCTCCCCAGCCTGGCAGGACTGACCCAGGGGTGACCAGCCAGCCCCACGCATACACCGCTCCACCCTGCGGGAGCCGCACCCTGGGTTGGCAAGGCCACAGGAAGACCCCCCAAGTCTGCAGAGACACACAGGCTCCCTGGGTTTGGCGGCTGTTACAGCAGAAAGTCTGGATTGCGCACATCTTAAAGGTTATGGTTGTAATTTCTTACCCTGGCCTGAATTTAGGTGATTAATGCCTGCGGCATGCCCTCACGGAGGTTATAAGCAGGTGTGTGCAAGTGGCTTCTTTTGTGAAACCTCAGCCTGCAGACACTTTGAGCTGGGTGGCTAGGCCCCCTGGGCGTCCATTCAGGACACGGCCCTCCAGGCGCAGCCAGGGGCCCGAGGGCTTCCTGAGGACGGCCGCCCTGCGTCCTGTGCCTGACATGGCTGGGGTCACTCCTTTTCCGTATAGAAGAAGCAGGTGCTGGCACACAGTAGGGACACAGAGACGAGCCTCTGACCACGAAGGAGGTGAGGGACCCTCTCTGTGTGTCTGGACACCGGGGAGGTCCCGACATCGGGATCAGGATGAGACCCTGAAGAGCGGGGTGGTCCTCCCCACAGACCCCGCCCCGAGCAGCCTCGGCTGGGCTGCCAGACAGAGTCTGCGTTGCATTCCACAGGGCCGGAGCGAGGGGGCGAAGCGGGCGATTAAATGGTGAATCACGCTGCTGTTGCTGCTGCTGCTGCTGCTGCTAAGTCGTTTCAGCCATGTCCGACTCTGTGCGACCCCATAGACGGCAGCCCACCAGGCTCCCCCGTCCCTGGGATTCTCCAGGCAAGACTACTGGAGTGGGCTGCCGTGCCCTCATCCAGGGGATCTTCCTGACCCAGGGGTGGAACCCTGCAGGGGCCGTCAGGGAAGCCCTGTTCAGTGTACACTTATTGATAAAGATGTGTGTTCTGCTGTTCTTGGATGGAGTTTTCTAGAGATTGTCGGTCAGACCCAGCTGTCTGCAGCACCCAGCCGTCTGCAGCACCCAGCCGTCTGCAGCACCCAGCCGTCCGGATGCCGTCTCATCACTCATCGCTTTACCAGGCTTCCCTGTGCGTTTGTCTCTGTCCCCACAGTCCTCCCTGGTTTTGCTTCAGGCGTTCTGAAGCTCTACAACTAGGTATACAAACGTCCAGGATTTCTACGTGCTCCTGAGAAGTGCGTCCCTTTACCAGCTGAAAACAACCCAGTGTGTCCCTGGCGATCTCGAGGCAGCGCCTTTCGTGCACTCTGCTTGGCGTTCTCTCGGTTCTGTGACTTCTTACTCTGACTTGTGGCGACAGGAACCGTGCCCGGCCCTGCGCGGTGAGCGGTGCGACTTCTGTAGCTCTTCCAGGCGGTGCTCTTGTCCTCCTTGGCAGTTCATCCCGTGCCTGCTCTGGTCTGAACTCAGCTGAAGGCTCCAGGGGAGCCTCTGAAGACGGCAGTCCCGTCTCTGCAGGGTCTCCGCTCTGCAAATGCCAGCCTGCTCACTTCCTCGGACCCTGGCCAAGTCCCCTCAACCCAGGGAGACCCTGCCCTGACCCTTGGTCACCCTCCTGGCGTGGCGGCCTGCGTTGTCTCTCCAGGCAGTGAACAGAGCCATCCTAGCACCCCCATCCCACACGGACCACTGACCTAGGTTGCCTGATGTCCTGTGTCTTGAAAATTGCTGCTTAATTATTTGGTGTGGATTTTAAACATTCATACGAGCTGTTCTGCAGACATCTGCCTTGTCGTTTCTCCCTGTTGTGCTGTACCCGGAGCATGCATGCATCAGATTCCCCCGACGACGGGCAATTAGGCTGCCAGCTCTGCTACACAAACAACTACACAGCGAACAGCCTCGAGTGCGTCCCTTGCGGGTTAGCTGGGGAGGCTCCAGAACAGGAGCTCTGGGCGTGACTAGCTTGTGAAGCCCCAGAGCGCCTCTGCCAGGAGGCCCCGGCTCAGTTTTCACCAGCCCTTGGTCTCCCTCCCCACCAAAGGCTACTCTTCTGATGGATAGAAGGTGGTGTCTCGTCACTGGTCTGTTTCTCTCACTTGCTGCGAGTCTAAGAGCCCTTCCCCTTACCTGCCAAGCCTTTGGGCTTCCCCTCTTTGAATTCACAACATCTGTCCGTTTATCATCTGGTTGTTCAGTCGCTCAGTCGGGTCCAGCTCTTTGCAACCCCACGGACTACAGAGTGCCAGGCTTCTCTGTCCTTCACTATGTCCCGGAGTTTGCTCAAACTCACGATCATTGAGTCAGGGATGCCATCCAACCATCTCGTCCTCTGTCACCCTTCTCCTCCTGCCCTCAATCTTTCTCAGAGTCAAGGTCTTTTCAAATGAATCAGCTCTTCACATCAGGTGGCCAAAGTATTGGAGTTTGGGCATCGTCATCAGCCCTTCTAATGACTATTCAGGGTTGATCTCCTTTAGGATGGACTGGTTGGACCTCCTTGCAGTCCAAGGGACTCTCAAGAGTCTTCTCCAGCACCACAGTTCAAAAGCATCAATTTTTTGGCACTCAGCTTGCTTTATGGTCCGACTCTCACGTCCATACATGACTACTGGGAAAACCATTGTTTTGAGTAGATGGACCTTTGCTAGTAAAGTAATGTCTCTGCTTTTTAATATGCTGTCTAGGTTGGTCATAATTTTTCTTCCAAGGAACAGGTGTCTTTTCATTTCATGGCTGCAGTCACCATCTGAAGCGATTTTGGAGCCCAAGATAATAAAGGCTCTCACTGCTTCCATTTTTCGCCCATCTACTTGCCATGAAGTGGTGGGGCCAGTTTCCATATTGTGGATATTAATTATTCGCTGGTGTTAGACAACGGTAAACATTTTCATCCTTCACTTGCCTGTTATCCTTTGTCAGGCAGATAACAAATGCATGGGCCCCGTGGGACCGTACTGTAGACGGAATAGATAAACAATGCTGAGCACTTAGATCAATACCTGGCGCCTCCGAAGCATGCAAAGGTGTCATTTATCTTCAGTCTTATCAAGAATCCACTCAGAGATGTACAGAACACCATGGGGGGCTCTAGGTACATCGGGATGCTCCGTGAATCCTGGGGCCCGTGGGGGCCACTATGAGGTGAAACCTGGACACAGAAGGCCAAGGAGGGCTTACCTGCCATGACAACGTGGATGGGCTGGGCACAGTGAGGATTCCACAGGCTGATGGCGTCATTCGGGTGACATTCAGGGTCTCGGCCCTGGATGTTAAGTGTTGGGTCTCTGAGCAAACGTAGGCAGGTAGGTGGAGCAGCTGGTGTTTAGAACTCCCTTCACAGTTAACACTTTCTACAGAAATACACTTGGCGGGACCCCGCCCTCCAGCTCTGCCCCCTCTTCAGTTCTCCTGCCAGAGACGTCCTCTCTGCCCAGCTCTACGGCCCACAACTCCACTCTGTAAAGCTCCGTGATGACAACTTACTATTGATAACACGCTGCTGTGGTTCTCATGCCCACTCTAGGGTTGAAACCCCCTTTTCTGGCCCACCTCTCACACTCTCTGCCCATCAGCTCCCTCTGCCTTTCTCAAGGATACGTGGTCAGTGCCCGGTGGCCAGGTGGTGCTGGTCTGATGAACACCTTCTCTCCGTGTTTGTCTTACCGAGTGTCTCTCCCTAAGCCTCAACTTCTGTTCGAACCTTCCCACATCTATCAGAGGCAAAGTGGCAGCCTTTTCTGATTTTATCCTTTACAAACATGGCATAGATACTGCATCAATTCCATTAGAAATTGCTTTTTTGTTCAGCATAAGGTAGGGATCGAATGACAAGTTTTTTCCCCAAGTACAGCCAACTGTTTTAGTACATGTACTACAAGATACTGCTCAGCAGGGCCTACACCCTCATAAATCAAGTTTTTGTGTTTTGTTCCATTGGTGAACTTGTCTATCCCCATATCTCTGTCCTAGGCTCAATTACTATAGTTTTAGAATACATTTGCCATCTTCTGGAACAGTCTCCTCCTGTCTCCGGCTTCTCCTCTTCCTTCTCCTGGAATGTCTTGGCTAACATCCAGCCTTTGTTCTATACAGATTCTAGAATCAGCTTGCTAAATAGTCTTAAAAAAAAAAAAAAAAAAACCCTGTAGGGGTTTTAATGACAATTTCTTTTGTAGGGCAATTTGGGGGACAATTGACATATTTCTGACATTAAGCCTTTCTATCCATGGATATGGTATATAGCTTCCCAACTTATTCAGGTCTTAATGTGTTTTAATAAAATTTTATTGTTTTTCCTTAACACTCATAAAAGTTGCAGTTTGGTCTCATCTATTCTGTTGCTGCTCTTTGCAATGATGTTTTACAAAACTGTGTCCCCTGGTTATTGAGGATATTTATTTTTAATTGAAGGATAATTGCAATACTGTGTTTTCCCTCCTTGAGCCTCCCTCCCATCTCCCACCCCTCTAGGTGGTCACAGATCCCCAGTTGGAGTTCCTCAATTTGAGTCATACATCAAATTCCCACTGGCTGTCTGTTCTGCGAATGTTAGTGTATATTTTTCCAAGCTGCTCTCGCCATTCCTCCCACTCTCTCCTTCCCACCCACTATTGAGGATATTCAGACACACATGTAGATTAGTTTCTGGCTGGCCTCCCCAGATCCTCTCCACCTTTCTCTACCTCTCTTTGTGTCTGTCTACAGAATGGATCTCCCGGTTAGTTTGATGGCAGACACTGTATAGATCAGAGATGGGAGGACAGAGGCCAGGGGTTCGTGTCCGCAGGCCCCTCCCACAGCCCTGTGGTTGGCAGTGACTTCCCCATCTGCTGAGGAAGCCTCTTGTCCTGCCCTCTGCTCCCTCCTTCTCTTCCAGGCCAGGAGTAGTGGCAGCTCCCTGAGACTAAAAGTCTCTCATGCTTTGCTTTTTCACTTCGCCCTTTCTTGGTAAACAGGACATTTGCTGAAATCTCTGCAGTGTTCTTCCCGAGAACACCCGCTGTTTCTTGCCGGGACCCTGACTGATACTATAATTGCCACCGGAAGTGACCCCAGGAAACAGGCTCTAAATGGGATTCTGGCCTTGAGGTGCACGTCTATCTGATGAGTGTGTGGATAAAGTCCTTGCCCAGGGAAATCGAGTACCAGGAGCCCGTGTCATCCAGGGACAAGGGACATCCCAGTTCCTAAAATGGTCACCAGCGGCGGCATGGGGCGCCGTGCCAGTGGGTAGCCAGCCGCTTGGGCAAATGCGGGACTGCAAAGGCTGCGCAGTGGGCTGGCTACTTCTGAAGGTTCTGGGAGGCACACAGCAGGGCAAGGACGGCTCAAGCCTCGGGTGTGAAAGTGCCCTCCAGGCAGGCCACCGGGAACGCCTGCACCTCGACGAACCAGACACCCTGGGGACGCACAGGGGGACCCCGTGTAGGATGGGGGCTCTTATAGGTGATTCCGGGTAAGGTTTAAGGACGCGGGGTCTCGCTGTGGGTTGGGTGCCATCTGGAAGCTCCTTAATACTTCCCATCCGGGAGAGGCGACTGGCGGGCGGCGGAGGCTGTGGCGCGAGGGGGACGCGGCGCTCCAGCTCGGGCGCGAGAGGGTGGCCACTGGCGGGGGAATCCGCGCGGCGGCCTGGAGCGGCCAGCGGCTGTCTCGCGCCACCGCCGCCTGGGAGCCGCCGGTGTCGGGAGCAGAACGCCAGGCCCGGGGGAGCCGCCTCGGATGGAAAAGCGCAGGGCTGCGTGGAGACCCCAGCGGCCGCCCGGCCAGCAGCGTCGGGCACACCGAGCCGAGGGGCCGGCGGGCGGCAGGGGAATCGCGCGGCCTCACCGCCGGAACACTCGGAAGGCCGCGGCCGCACCGGGTCACGCCGGCCGCTCGCGGGGCGCGGCCGGGCCACGAGCCCGCGCGGCAGCCGCGGCGGCTCGCGTCACCGCCCGCCCCGGCCGGCCGCGCCCGGCTGCCCGCCGCGCCCCAGCGCGCAAGCGCACAGCGCCGGCCCGGGAGCCATTTCACGCGGCCGCGGCGCGGCGGGCGCGACTGCGCAGGCGCCCGGCGGGAGCGCGCGCGCCTGCGCGAGAAGCCGGAAGCGGCGGCGCGCTCTGCGCCTGCGTCCGGGCCGGGGGGGGCGGGGCCGCCGTCAGCTGACTGAGGCGGCTGCGGCCTCGCGGGACCGCCGTCGGCTCGCGTCTCTGGCGGCTGTCGGGGGGCTACGCGCGGGCCCGGCCGGACCATGGCGACCACCGTCAGCACGCAGCGCGGGCCGGTAGGCTCCGGCGGGGGCGGGCTCCGCGGCCTTCGGGCACAGGCCGACGCCGGGCTCCGTGCGAGCGGAAGGGAGTCCCCGGCAGGGAGAGGCCGCGCACCGTGCGGGCCCCCGGGAGGACGAGGCCTCACGCTCACCGGGCGCCCGAGGCGGGGGGTGGTCGGCGCCGGTTGGTTCCCGGGGAGGAGGCGGGTCGGCGCCGGTTGGTTCCCCGGGGCCGGGGAGGGTCGGCGCCCGTTGCGTCCCCGGGATGGGCGATGGTCGGCGCCCGTTGGTTCCCCGGGGCCGGGGAGGGTCGGCGCCCGTTGCGTCCCCGGGATGGGCGATGGTCGGCGCCCGTTGGTTCCCCGGGGCCGGGGAGGGTCGGCGCCCGTTGGTTCCCCGGGATGGGCGATGGTCGGCGCCCGTTGGTTCCCCGGGATGGGCGATGGTCGGCGCCCGTTGCGTCCCGGGGAGGAGGAGGGTCGGCGCCGGTTGGTTCCCCGGGATGGGGGAGGGTCGGCGCCCGTTGGTTCCCCGGGGCCGGGGAGGGTCGGCGCCCGTTGGTTCCCCGGGATGGGCGATGGTCGGCGCCGGTTGGTTCCCCGGGATGGGCGATGGTCGGCGCCCGTTGGTTCCCCGGGATGGGCGATGGTCGGCGCCCGTTGGTTCCCCGGGATGGGCGATGGTCGGCGCCCGTTGCGTCCCCGGGAGGAGGAGGGTCGGCGCCGGTTGGTTCCCCGGGATGGGGGAGGGTCGGCGCCCGTTGCGTCCCCGGGTGGAGGGGGCCCCGCCCCCACCGGCGGGCCCCGGGGTCGGGCGGGGTCGGCACCCGCTGGGTCCCCGGGAGGAGGCAACACCCTGTGCCTAGAGTGTCCGTCTGTAGAGGAGCCACCCGGCCAGGCTTGGATGAAGGAGGGTCCAGGCCCAGCTGTGTCCCTCGGTTCCTTTGGTAACACATGAGGGGTCCTGAGCTGGGAGTCCTCTTCTGCCCCTGGCCCTGGAGTCCTGTCTCCTGCGCGGCTGCTGTGTCCTTGTCCAAGAGCAAGGCTTCGGCTCCTGGGGAGTCACCTCTAGCCCCCGTTCAGACTGGGTTGGGGTGCCTGACCATGAGCGGTGAGGGTTTGTTTGCTTTAATCACAGTCAGAGCCTTCAGCTGGGACAAGGTTCTGGTTGATGGTTTGATGTGGCTTCACCAGGGAAGTCCCCGCAGCCCTGGCTCTTCACTCTCCCGCCAGGATGGACAGATCTTGTCTGTGTCTCTGCCAGCGGGAGACGAATCTATCCACACGGCGTCTTTCTGAGTTTGAGGAAGGCAGGTCTTGTTGGAAGCCCTTTGGGCACAGGTGTTCTTTCTGACCGTTTGAATGGGACGTGACAGGGCTTCGTGACAGACATGCATGTGGAAAGGTCCCGGAGTTCGTAGGGTGGATTCTGGCCCCTGGCTTCCCGTCTCCGTCTTCACTGCACACAGTGGCTTGGAGCAGGCTGAGCGTCAGCACTTCCTCCGTTCTATAGGGGCAGCAGGGACGGGTGTTGGTTCTGTCCTGGGTCAGACCTGCTGGGAGCTCTGTGCCTTCGCCAGGCGGGATCCGCAGGCAGACATGCGCAGGCCTGGGACCCAGGCAAGGGGAGCGCGTGGTGAAGGCGGGCCTCCTCTAGTCCAGAGGGATGTTGGCCCTGCGCTGAGGTAGGGCTGTGACAGGGCCCAGGCGGCAGGGGGTGTCTGGATGTGAGGCCTGTGCTGTTGAGCTCCCAGTGACCCGGACGACTGGCACGTTCTCTTGTCGGGGACTTGGGCCCCACGCGTGGACTGGCAGGGGTGTGGGGGTGCTCCTCAGGGGCCGAGCTCATGCCCTGAGGTTCGGTCAGGGCCAGAGCAGCTGGGGGCTCCGGCCCTCGGGCGCACTGGCCTCGGTGCGGGCGCTCTCGGCGTCTTGGGTAGCACGGCTCACTGATGCCGCCGTCAGGCTCACAGAGGAGCCAGGCCTGGGCCTGAAGGTCTGGCCTGGAATCGTGGTGAGCAGTAGCCTCCCTGGGCCAGGGCGTGGGGTGAGCAGGGCTGTGGAGGAAGCACGGCTGACCGAGACTTAAGGGAAGGGGAGCGTGGAAAGCAGAGCTGGAGAGGGTGGGGAGAGCCACTGCTTCGAGGCTGGGAGCTCCTGCTGGGGTGCCTGTGCTGGGGGGCGGGGGGTCACTCGAGTGGGCTTTCTGTGTTTTCTAGAGCTTTTGCCTGGTACCTACCCTCTCGTTCTACGTCTCCCCACCAGCCTATCCCCCGTGGGTGAACGACACTTGTAGAGGCTTCCTCTCCAGTTATCGGCGTTGGGGAGCCCTTCCTTTTGCGGTTACTAGAGTCTGGTGGAGACCGCTTCCCTTGCCAGGATGCATGGACTTGGCGGGGGCTGTCCTGTGCGTGCCTGGTGCAGTGGAGGCCCGCGGATGCGCTGGGTCCCGGCTGGGTGGCACGCCCAAGGGCCAGCCTCTGCGGGGGGTCCCAGCCTGGCTCACACAGGACAGGCAGCACTCAGCCTCAGCCCAGGGTCACTGACCAGGGGACCTGGGCTGACTCTGAAGTCTGATTGTCTCCTCCGGCGCCTGGTGAAGGACGGATGGGCAGGGTCCCCAGGCACATGAAGGCAGAAGTGGGCCTGCCCACTTGGGGAGATTCCCTCTGTCCCTGAACAGGGAGCCTGAGGAGCTGGGAATTGACTTAAATTCCAGAAGCTGTGGTATTTGTGTCTTCAGAATAGCTTTCCCCGAGTGGCCGCTGAGGGTTGCCCGCCCTGCGCTGTCCGCCCACTTTCCGTGGCGCTGGCATTTCCCTCCTTGCTACCTTCTCCGCCCCGTGCTTCTTTCTGGTCCACAGAGGATGCAAAGCGTGAATGGGCGCCCACGGGAGCAACTGGGGGGCTCGGAGGGGGTTTGTGGCACGTGTCGCTGCAGCCGCCCGTGCTGCTGGCCAGCTCGGCGGGCAGCGGTCAGGCTTGGTCAGAGGCTGAGCCTTGCTGTGTGTCCACAGACTCTAGGCTGACGGGAGCAGTGAGGGCCACTTGCCCAGCTTTGGGAGATGCGGGCTGGTCAGCGCAGCCCCTTTCTGTTGTTTCCCTCGTGAGGCCTGAGGGCGAGCTGTCGGGTGACGCCGCGTGGCCTGTGACAGCCAGGTCCTCGTCAGCCTCGCACGAACTGATGGCTGTTGCTGAGCCTGTGACCCACCAGGGGTGGCAGGGAGTTGTGTTTGAGTTTTATTGCTTGGTTTTGGGGGGCCTGTTGGTATAGGTGAGTGAGGTCTGGTTGTCCTTAAGTACAGTCTATATGGAAGGCAAGATGCAGGCTCAGGCCTTGCTCTGTCTTTGCAGTTTTCAAAGGAAGGAGCGGTTCTTCTCTTTGGGCTGGCGCGTGGCTTTCTCTCTGTCTCGGTTGGAGTCTGGCCCGAGCTCCCATCTTGCTCAAATGGCCCGCTCTCGCCAGGTGAATCCATCCCTCTGGCCCAAATCCTGGGCGAGGGGTGGCTTCTCCGCCCAGCTGGCCCGTGTCCCGATTCCCCAGGCCCCATGAGCTCTGCTCTGGATTCTCTGCGGCTGAGTTAGGAGCGCTTCCGGGCTGAGAAGGCCCCGTCTTCCTGTGAGTCAGACCTTGTTGCGTGTGGTGACCCTGCTGGCCGTGTACAGGCCTTTCTTGTTTGGCTTGCCGCGATGAGGGATGCCAGCTTGCTTTCAGGGAGTGTCTGCCTGGTAGACGCCTGTTCTCGGACTCCCGCGCGTGTCGGGCGGGCCTGCCGTCAGCAGCGCGCGCGGCCGCCGGGTCTTCGCCCTTTGCCGGGGATGCGCGCGTGTGCGTGCGCGGTCACACGCGCGCCGTGAGTTCCCCGCACTTCCTTCTGCGCTTCCGCCCGCTCGCTTGTCTTCTCTCTCTCCTTGCCTTCTGCTGGAGTCATTAACCCAGGTTCATTCGTTCCATTTTCCTTCTCTGCTGGTTTGAAACACGTCCTTCCCTCTCGTTGCAGTCCTCCCGGGGACGTCACCGTGCGGCCCTGGGGGCTCTCAGGTCCGTCTCTGTAACGGCCCTCCTGGGCAGCAGGCGGCCTCGGCGACCTCTGCTTTCCTCCCAGGAGGGGTGTTATTTGATGAGCTGGTGTTTGTTCAGATGGATTGTTCGTCCTGCTTTCTCTGATTCCTGAAAGGTCTGTGTGGTATCTGGGACTCTGAGCTCCCGGTCCCCTTCTCTCCGGATGTGAAGGGGCCCGTGTGGCCTCGGCCGCAGACCCCCTCTGCTCGGGTGCCCGCATGTGCGCATCCTTCCCCCTGCGCGCGGGGTGGCAGTGGGGCATGGGAGGGGCCGCTGCCTGTCACAGTGGGAAGGCCCCGGGGGCAGAGCCCGCCTGCATTCTGTGGGGCGTGGGAGTGAGCAGGTGGGGAGGGGGACTCGGGTGGTGACTTGTCTGAGGTTTGTTCTGGGGCCTCTGAAAATGGCTGCAGCTGTGGACACAGGTGCGACGTCCCTCCCTGCTGGGGGTCTCTCTTCATGGGGATTTCCTTCTTTCCCTGGGACCCTCGCTGATGTTCCCGTCGCCTCAGGCGGCAGCCCCAGCCCCTTTGCGGCTCCCACCAGAAACTCGCGCACACCCACAGGCTCTTGTGCGGCTCTGCCTTCTGAGCAGACCCAGAGCCGGTTCCTTCTCAGCCTGGGCACCTCCACACCTGCCTCCCCTGCCAAGCAGGTCCCCGCTGCCATCCCTGGGGCCAGGCCCCAGGCAGAGCCCGTTGTGCGAGCAGCCCCTTGCCCGTCCCCCTCTGCCCCCCCCCCCCCCCCCCCGCCGTCTCCGAGTCAGAGCCTGGTGCTCCTGGCACCTGTCTGTCCTCCATGTTCCTGCCCTCCCTGCTTGCCCGGCTTTGGCCACCTCCCCACCGTCCTTAGATCTGCCCCCCGGGCTCCTAGCCAGGCCTGTGCCCCGCTCCTCCCCAGACCCTGCATGCCGCCCCGTCCTGCCTTCAGATTGCTGCGGAGGCGGCGTCTTCTCCCAAGGCCGCCTGAGCCGGCCACGCCGTCCCCCCTCGGGCAGCAGTGGGGCCTTGTGCGGCTGCCTTTCTTCTGTTGGGACCCGAGCCCCGCGGGCCCTGCGACTGCCCCGCGGGCGCTGCGACTGCCCCGCGTCTGGCTGGGAAGATGCGCACGTGCGGCAGAGCTGAGACCTTGCAGTGCGGCGCCCGTCTGCCCCGGCCCTGCCGCCCCACGGCCTGCGGCCCGGCTGTTTGCAGTGTGGGCGGGGTGCTCCGTGTCAGCTGCGCCAGGTCCTGAGCGGCGTGAGCGGCGCTGGAGCTCCCTGCCGAGCCCCCGGTGCCGCTCGCTGTCCGTCAGCGGCGTGGCCTGGTGCTCGTGTGGCTGGCGGTGCCGTCTCTCGCGCTCGCCCTCTGGTGTCCTTGTGCTCACTTAATGCCTCCTCTCGGCTCCCTGTCTGGGGCTTGTGTGGACTGTCTGCAGGGCCGGGACAGCCAGACGCTTGGGCTTCAATGGCTTGTCCGAGTCTGGGCTGTTTAGGAAGTTGGGGCGACCTGCAGGATAGGATGGCACCCCACTCCAGTACTCTTGCCTGGAAAATCCCATGGACGGAGGAGCCTGGTGGGCTGCGGTCCACGGGGTTGCTGAGAGTCGGACACGACTGAGCGACTTCACTTTCACTCTTCACTTTCATGTGTTGGAGGAGGAAATGGCAGCCCACTCCAGTGTTCTTGCCTGGAGAATCCCAGGGACGGGGGAGCCTGGTGGGCTGCTGTCTGTGGGGTCGCACAGAGTCGGACACGGCTGAAGCGCCTTAGCAGCAGCAGCAGCAGCAGGGTAGGAAGGGGAGGAGAGCTGGCCTCCGGGAAGGACGGGGCTGTTCGCAGTGACACCTGCAGAGGGCAGGGCTGGGGGCTCCATGGAGCCCTTTGGGAGCCGCCCCCTCCTCAGCCGGGTTCGGAGGCGCTGGTGATACCCGCCTTCCCTTTGGTGGCTTCCAGGTTTTTGCTTCTCTTTCCTTGAGGCAGGAGGACGGTGGGGTGGGCAGGGAGGGTGAGCGGCTGCAGTGACCCGGGTGGTGATGGTGGGGGTCGCAGGCCTCAGCGGGCACGTCCTGTGACCTCTCGGGGGTGGGGTGTGTGTGGCTTGCTCCTCCCCACAGGCCACTGAGGCTGCTGTCCGGCTGGTGGGGCCGTTATCAGCCACCCCGGGGCAGGGAGCCCCCAGGGCCTGCCCTGGCCCGTTGCTGACTCAGGCCTCTGCCGCCCGTGGCGCCTACAGGCGGGCAGCTGCCTGGACTGGGAGTCTCTGGGTTCCGTGCTGCTGCGCCAGCTCTCGGCTGTGACGACCCCCCACCCCCCACCCAGGCCTGAGCCTGGCCCGCTGTCCAGTGGCTCCCGTGTGGGCTGTGCGGACCCAGAACCAGCATGAGGACGATGAAGGGGGTGCACAGCCCCGGGAGTTGGCTCACGGCAGGGCACACGGGCTGGAGGAGTGGAGCTGCCGTTCCTGACCATCACCTGGCCCCGCGCGGCCTGTTCCCCGCGGGGTCCTCAGGGCTGGGTGGGCGGCCGCTCCGAAGGACAGTGGGCGTGGTCACCGGGAGTCAGGGGTGAAGCGCCGGGCAGGCCACGGCGGGGCTATGGGCAGCAAGTGGCCCGAGGGCTCTCGGCGGGTGTGTTGTGGGCACAGGGGGTCTGGTCTTGGCGCCGTGGAACTGGGAACTGGTGTGTCCCGGGTGCCTCAGCCCTTACCGAGGGTGCGGCCGCAGGGTGTCACAAGCTGCCTGCCTCCCGGGGCCCGGGCTGGGGCCTGCTCTGCTGCGCCATCGCCCAGGAGATGCACCCCACAGCGCCTTGGGGAGCGAAGGAAGGTGCTGAGCTTTTCCTGGCAACGCAGGCTCCAGGGCGCCTGGGCCCCGCCCTGCGCTGGGCCTTGAGGCAGCGGAGCTGGGGGATGCGGAGTGGAGCCCGGTGTCCCCAGGGGGCAGGCCACCGGGGACAGTGGCGAGAGTGCCCGTCAGAAGGGCCTCTCTGCCTCCACAGTTCCCGTCTGTCCCGCCGTTGGCGTCAGACTCTCGGGGCCTCTCTTCGTTGTACGGGTGCTGGTTCTGGGGTGAGCGCCAGCACGCAGGAGTGAGGGCACCCTAGAGCCGGCAGGCGCGCTCCCAGGCAGGTGGGTGCCGTCTGGACGCCCACCCCATGCCGTCTGGTCAGCCTCGCGGGAGCCTTGGCGTCTGGCAGCGTCTGGTGGTCCCTGGCAGCCACTGTCCATAAACGCAATTGCCAGGGCTCACCACGACATGCAGGGCCTTCTCTCCCGTGTCCCCTGAAGCTGCCACGTTCTTCGGGTCCCTGCACAGGGGTCTGGGGCCCCTGCGCTCTGGGCACTGAGCGGGGCTGTGGCCCTGGTTCCCCCCTGCAGCCAGGCCTCTGTCGTGGGTCCTGGGCCCTGGCTGCACTGTGCCCCCCTGGCCCTGCACCCCCCCCCACCCGGCAGAGAGCAGAGGCGGGGGGGTCCAGGTTCCTGAGCACCCGGGGGGTGGGCCGCCTGCCCTGGGGGGCATCTCTCTGTGCTCACCGCCCTGGCGGAGCCCAGCTGGCCCGAACTTGGTCTCCTGTGGTCTCCTTGGAGTTGTCGCCGTCAGACCGCACATCCTCCGCGCGCGGGTGTGTGCCCAGGCGCCCTTCCGCCGCCTTCCCTCTCCAGGGCCGGGTCCCGTGGCCTTTGCTGGTCACTCTGCAGGCTTCTTGGTCTTCAGGGCGCTTCTGCAGGCGAGCTGTTCTCCCGAGGCGTCTGCACAGAGGCTGCTCCGAGTCTCTGGGCATCTGGGCCTCAGGCTTCACCCAGTGAACAGCTTGTGGTGGAGAGGCCGTGCTCACCATGGTCCTGGTCTGTGGCTGGGACCGCCAACACGCGACAAGCGCATCTGAGGCCTGAGAGCAGCTTGCAGCCCCGGCGAGGATGCGAGATGTGCTTTCAGGCAGGGACGTGCTCGGGCCTCCACGGAGCCCCATGTGCTGGGCGCCCTGCCCCCGGGAGCACAGGCCCTAGGGGGCCTGCAGGCTGGAGCCCCAGACCCGCGTGGTGCAGCAGGGGGCCGGGCCAGGGCGGGCGGCCCCGCGCTGATGCCGTGGTCCCGCAGGTGTACATCGGGGAGCTGCCCCAGGACTTCCTGCGCATCACGCCCACGCAGCAGCAGCAGCAGATCCAGTTGGACGCACAGGCCGCGCAGCAGCTGCAGTACGGAGGGGCGCTGGGCACCGTGGGCCGCCTCAGCGTCACCGTGGTGCAGGTGGGTGTGGCTCTCAGAGCCCGTGGGGCCGAGCGCGGGCGCCGAGGGTCGGGGGCAGCAGTGGGCGGCCGGAGGCTACTGTGGAGAGCGTGGGTTGAACTGGAGTCCCCACCCATGGGCTGGGGGCAAGGGCGGGGGATGAGGGGCAGCGAGCAGCGTGGGGCAAGTAAGTGGGAAGCGGACAGCTCATCCCGAGCTGGGTCCAGGGCTCCCTCGGGCTCTGTGTCAGGAAGATCGTGGGCAAGGCTGGAAGGCCCCGAATTTGGCCTCCTGGGGGCATCCAGCCCAGTTCGAGAGCCCTCAAGTTGGGGCGGGAGGAGGGTGTGTGACCCCGCGGCCTGTCGCCGGCACCAGGGGCGGTGGGCAGTGGCCAGAAAGGGGAGACTGCAGGAGCAGGTGGGGAGGAGAGCCACACTTCAGTGTCGGACGCGTTCAGTCGAGGGTGCTTGAGAGGATGTGCCTGAGGCTCAGAGATGACTTCAGGGGGAGGTCCTGCGGTGACAGGAGGTGTGTGTCTGGAGGTGGGCCAGCTGGTCCTACGTGGAGGGGCGGCTCTGGGGCATGATCGCGGGCAGGCGTGCCAGAGCTCAGGGGGTGTCAGCCCGAGAGGGGTGCAAGGAGGCTCCCAATGGGCGGGGCTTCCACAGAGCCTTTGTCGGGAAGAGATGGCGTCTCACAGGCAGCAGGCTCTAGGGGCTTTTAAAAAGAATCGGCCTGTTGAGTGTGACATACGTGTCAGGACGCACTGGTTTGAATTAACGTGCTTTTGTTTCTGTGACCTCTCGACACGTGTGTCCACCCCTGTGATAAGAGCGTTTCTCCAGCACCACGGAAAGTTCCCTTCCCTCTGGCTGTCACGGGCCTGCCCTCAGGCCCCAGGTGCTTCCTGGAGTCTGTCCGTTGCTCAGCAGGAACCAGGGCGCTAGCCCTGGTCACCGTGAGGCGTGGGCTCCAGGGGATCAGGCCCCTCGGAGCGGATTCCTGGCCCCCCGGGCACTGGGCAGGGTCAGTCACTGCTGAGAGAGTCCTGCCCGGTCAGGGGGCCGGCACGGTCACTGTCTGAGGATGCAGAGAAGGCCTTGGCCAGGCCTCGCTTCTCAGGGGGCCCCTGACCCCTGCTTCTCCGGGGCTCAGACTCTGTCCCAGGACGGCCTGCCCTCTCCACCCTCCTCCCCAGGAGTCGGGGGGACCCAGCCCCGCCCAGCAGTGGGTGTGTCCTGAGACGCTGGGCCCAGCCCAGACCACCTCCTGGTTCCTGGGCCCCGAAGCACAGTTGTCCTCGGAACGGGCTCTGGGACCCCACAGACAGCACAGTCTGAGGACGCTCAAGGCCGCTACCTGAAACAGTGCAGGTCTGCACGTGGCCTGCACAGATCCCATGTGCTCAGAGCCATCCCTGGGTTACTCATGACACCTAGCATGCCGAACACGCCGCGTGAGCTCGGTTGTTATACGGTACAAGGCTGTAAACCCAGTTGCTGGTGTGGCAGATTCAGGTTTTGCTTTTGGAAGTTTCTGGAATGTTCTTTCCTGGTCCAGCGCCTTTCTCTTTCACTTTGGACCTGTGGTTGTGGAGGGCCGACAGCACAGTGGTGGCCGTGTCCAGTGGGTCAGCACCCAGAGCGCCCTGGAAGCCGTGGGTGGCGGGGAGGCTCCCAGGCTCACGGCTGCGGCCCCGTCTCACGCGGCGGCTTTGTTTCAGGCCAAGCTGGCGAAGAACTACGGCATGACCCGCATGGACCCCTATTGCCGCCTGCGCCTGGGCTACGCCGTGTACGAGACGCCCACGGCCCACAACGGCGCCAAGAACCCGCGCTGGAACAAGGTCATCCAGTGCACCGTGCCCCCGGGCGTGGACACCTTCTACCTGGAGATCTTCGACGAGGTGGGCACCACGCGGGCCGCTGCGGCTCAGGCTCCCGGCTGCTCCAGAACGTCGGGCGTGTGTGCAGGGGGGGTGCTGTGGTGTGACAGGCGCTCTGTGCCCCCAGAGTCTCTGGAACCTACACTCAGACACGTCACCGCCATGTCCGGAGCGTGGGCGTCGCCCGACCAGTCAGGCCAGGCACTGCTGTCCGCACGTGGCTCAGGGCTGACACGGTCAGGCCCTGGCAGGGTGGGCACTGGCCTCTTTGTGGGGGAATGGCAGGAGCCTCCTGAGTGTCCCCGGGGTGTCGGGAGCCCCAGGCCCTTCTCAGCCTGGCCCTCCACGTGCCCCAGCCCTTCTGAGGCTGGCTCAGAGTGGGGTGGGCGGCAGGGCTGGGAGAGGCTGCGGTCCTCAGGGGTTGGGGTGGAGCGGGAGGGGAAGGCGTGGTTCAGGGGAGCGCGTGTCCGGGGGCCCGGCCCCGCGGGTTGGTGCAGGCGGCGCTGGTGGCTCATTGGAGCCCCTCCCTCCGTGTGGGCCCGCAGGAGGGGAGCGAGGCGGGGGCTCCATGCTGTGCACACCCTGCGGGGGGAGGGCCCTGGGGGCTCTGGGCTCACATGCCGTCTCCCGTCTCCCCCAGCGGGCCTTCTCCATGGATGACCGCATCGCCTGGACGCACGTGACGATCCCCGAGGCGCTGAAGCAGGGCAAGGTCGTGGACGAGTGGTACAGCCTGAGCGGGCGGCAGGGCGACGACAAGGAGGGGATGATCAACCTGGTGCTGTCGTACACGGTGAGGCCGCCGCGCCTGCCCGGTGCTCCCCGCGCGGGGGCGGGCCGGCGGACCCCCAGCCTCGGGGCCGCCGCGCTGGTACCTGCTCACCCCTTCCTGGCACTGGATCAGTCACTGCGGGTTCCCACATCAGCACGTTTCTGCTGGGTGCATCCTACCTGTTCAGCAGACGCTTCCATGTGGATGGGACGCTGCTGCTGTGTCTAACTAACTGCAGCCAGAGAGAGGCTGTCTGGGACGGCAGGGGTTCGAGCCTGAAGCGTGCGCTCCGGCTCGCAGCCTGGAGCAGCGTCCTCTCCCGATGGGCTCTCAGTCGTGTCCTGCGGCTCTGACGACAGGCGCCTTCCACCCGCGTCGTCCTCTGCCCGCAGAGGGGCCTGTGGGGAGGCGGTGTGAACGGGCGTCTGAGGTTGGGGACAGGGCGCGTCCTAGCCTCGACTGTGGGGCCCCAGGCCTGGTGCTGCCCCCCACCCCAGCTTTTGGTGAGGCGGCGGGGGGGGTGTTCTGCTGTGACCCTGGGGTCATCTTTGGTGTGTTTCAGTCGCTGCCGGCTGCCATGATGATGCCGCCTCAACCCGTGGTCCTGATGCCCACCGTGTACCAGCAGGGTGTGGGCTATGTGCCCATCACAGGTGCGTCTCCCCTCCTCGCGGCGCGTCTCCTGGGGTGGCCTCAGAGCAGGAGGGAGGTGCGTGGGGTGTCAAGCTAGAGGCTGGGCCTGGTCTGCAGGCGGTGCCTGGAGAGCCTGCCCAAACCGGGGGTCCGCTGTCCTGTGTTGGCTTCTCCTGCACGCTTAGGGGGTAGGATTGTTTTTTTTTCTGTCAGTGCAGAAAAGTTGAGTTAAGTGTATGGAGATGGGGAAGCATGGTTTCTGAGTCGCTGTAGCACAAGGTCATGTCCTTTCGGGTGGATGGACGGACTGCACGCCCGAGCCTGCCTGCGTCTGTCGCGTCCATTCCCCGTGCGCGGCTCTCGACCTCTCGCAGTGTTCACCTTTGTGAGCCGGCGGTTCACGCGCAGCGGAGTCGAGTAGGGTGTGGCTTTTCTCGTGGATTTCTGTGCCTTCACGTCAGCCTGTGGTCAGTTCCCACCCAGGCTCTGACTGGAAGTGACTCAGTCCCCCTGCCTGTGAACGTCTGTAGGACGGGGTGGGACGCAAGCGTGGGAGGCTCAGAGCCTGGGAGACGGGAGAGGATGCGAGGGTGCTGTGCGCACGGTGGTGGCCGTGTCCCTGAGAAACCTCTGAGCTCTTGAGCAGAGTGCGGGGAAGAGTGAGGGCTGGAGCGGGAGGGAGGGGCCGGGGGGCAGCGGGAGGGAGGGGCTGGGCCCTGCGGCTGCCTCGGGTGCGCGTCCGGCCCCGCAGGCAGCCGTGTCCATCGCAGGCTTGGTCCCACCCCTGCGGCCGGCACCCCTGTACCTCAGCGCTTGTCGGCTCTTCTGCTGGTTTTGGTTTGGAAGGTTTTGAGCTGCCTTTAAGGTCTTCTGAGCTCAGACAGGAAAGGAGACCATGTGAGCTGTTGGGCCTGGTTGGGGGACTGTGCTTTTGAGTTTCTAAAGACAGGTAGTTTTGCAGCCGCTTCCGCCCTTCAGAGCGCTGTCTGGCCAGGGCTGTCTCTGAAGCCGCGGGACCTCAGCAGCTCTGTCTTTCCTTTTGCTGGTCTGTTTTCCTCACAAGACAGTCGGAGCTTTGACTTGGGTTCTGGTGGCTCCAGGTCTGAGTCTTCCAGCAGCTGAGATGCCTTGAGCTTCTCAGCGTCCACATGGGAGTGAAGGGGTGCGGCTGGTGTGGCGAGCTGACACCGGAGCCCCACGTGCTGCCCGTGTGGAGCAGGGGGGGGTCTGCCGTCCTCAGGACGCTGGGCCCGGTGGGGTCTCCTTCCTCGACGGGGTCTGACTGGGACTGGGTGCCCAGCTGGGAAGGCCTGTCCTGGAGGGCCGGCAGAGGGGCCGGCGGGGGAGTCTCGGTGCTCGGGGTTGGGGGGGTGGCAGCTGGGGGTGGCCGTGGTGCGAGGGCTTGACCCCCGTGGTGTAAATGGCTGAGGTCTGCTCACCCCCATTTTTCCTGAGCGTCTGGCCTATCTGAGAGGCAGTGTCCGGGGCCGAGATCTCTGGGGTGATGTTGGGGTGAGGGGGAGACCTCTGGGTCATGTCGGGGGTGGGGGGAGACCTCTGGGGTCATGTCGGGGGTAGGGGGAGATCTCTGGGGCAGTGTTGGGGTGAGGGGGAGACCTCTGGGGTCATGTCGGGGGTGGGGGGAGACCTCTGGGGTCATGGGGTGAGGGGGAGATCTCTGGGGTCATGTTGGGGTGAGGGGAGACCTCTGGGGTCATGTTGGAGGTGGGGGGAGATCTCTGGGGTCGTGTTGTGGGGGAGACCTCAGGTGAGACCTGGGCTCCGCAGCAGAGGGGCTGCCCACTGAGCTTGCCTCTGCTTGCAGGGATGCCCGCCGTGTGCAGCCCCGGCGTGGTGCCTGTGGCGCTGCCCCCAGCCGTGAGCGCCCAGCCCCGCTGCCGTGAGGAGGACCTGAAGGCCATCCAGGACATGTTCCCCAACATGGACCGGGAGGTGATCCGCTCCGTGCTGGAGGCCCAGCGGGGCAGCAGGGACGCAGCCATCAACTCCCTGCTCCAGATGGGCGAGGAGTCCTAGACATGCCCGCCGTCTCGCCGCCTGCCCGCCCGCCCAGCTCTCCCGAGCACTGTCCCCAGCAGATCCCCGTGAACATGCCCCGCGTAGCCCCTTCCTTGGACGTCCGTGTTGCCGTCCTCGCCCTCGTTGGGATGCATGTGGTTTTGGTTCTTGGAGCCGTTCTCCACGTGGTCGGGGCGGGGGGGGGTGGCTCTCCTCTCGCTTCCTGAAGGGTGGAGGCGGCGCGTCCCGTGCACACGCCCACTTCCTGCTGGCCGTCCTCCCGGGAGCCTCTCCTGGGAGCAGCTCCCCCGCAGGGCCTCGGTGCTGGGCCCCTTCTGGGTTGACAGGTGGTCTCTCATGATGCCGCCTGCCTGGGTAGACACACTAACAGCTGCTGTGGGTCGTGTTAGGGCTTCAGGACAAGAAGCTCCGCTCCTCCCCGTGGCGGTCTCCCTGGGCGCCTCGCTGGGGTCGGGTGGACCTTGCCTCGGGGCCCAGCCTGGCGTCTGCAGCCACGTCCTGAGCCCGCGGCCCCGTAGTCTTTCCTGCTGCCTCGCCCTCCATGCCGTGTTGTCCCGAGGGGTCGCCGCCCCCAGACGCGCGCTGACTGTAGAGCTCGCTGAGGTGGGTGTCGGGAGCAGACCCAGCCCTCGTCCCCGTCTGTCAGAGGCCTCTGAACTCTCAGCTCACCGCCGACCTTGTGTAGGAAGCTGGGCCGCAGGCTGGGTCAGCGTGGTGACCGCCGGCACTGGGAGGTCTTCCCGAGAGGCAAGAGGCAACCTGCGGTGTGGGCGGCACCCTGCCGCCTCTGGCCGTGGACACTGAGGATGGGGCCAGCTGGGTGGAGCCCCATGGAAATGAGAACACGGTGCGGCCAGCCACGGTTGCCGCTCTGCCTGGAGGCCTTGCCCGGCCTCTGGACATGGAGACAGACCCCACCCCGAGGCGGTGAGGACTCAGACAGACCCCAGTCCTGTCCCTGACGTAGGCTTAGCGTGAAGCTGGCCAGCGGTCAAGCCAACCAGACCCCTCCCGTGGCGGCCCGGTGGCAGGGAGGCTTGCGAGGGGGGTTCAGACCACCGGTGCCTTTGCCGCAGGCGCTCGGTAGATGCGTGAGACCAGCGGCTAAACAGCCGCACGCTGGCTGCAGCACGGTGACCACACAGCGCAACTCTGATGGCTGACCCCAGCCCGGGCGGCCCCACGCTGCCTCCCCGCCGCCGCCTCCCCCTGCCTGGGCCTCCGAGGACAGGAGACTTGGCTTCAGGGTGGCTGAGACCTGCCAGCTCGGGGTCCTTTGTCGCGGACGCCTGCTGCTGCACTGGGTCAGAGGAGGGCGCATCAGTAGGGCCTCGAGATGTCCGGTGGCCCTGCTGTCCCTGCTGCTCTGCTCACGTCCGTGCTCGTGTCCAGGCCGCCCCTCGGGGGGCACTAAGCACGGCGCCTGTGGCTGCCGGGCCCAGGACTGGGGTGCCTCACAGGTGGTTGTTGCTTGGTGTCGGAGAGGAGAGGCGTGTACAGCAGGCTCCCCACCCCACTCCCGTTTCAGGAGCCCTGCTGGGTGTTTGCAGAAATGGTCCTTGGAGCTTTGCGTTTCAGATCATTCTGTTGGGGTCCAGGGTCCAGATTCCTCTTTGATTGTAAGATATGTTTGTACCTTTCAGCCTTCTAACTTAATAAATGATCTATGTAAAAACAAAGTCCAGTTCTTCAAAGAGAATTTACTGTTTTTATTCCACTTTAATCTGGCTTGTAATAAGCCAGTTGATGAAACGGTCACCAGCAGACTAGTGAGTGAAGGCACAGGGCAGAGGCTGGACTCTGCCCGGGAGCCTAGAGTGTGAGCATGGAGCTCAGTGTGTGCACGGAGCCTGGCGTGCAGGCACGAAGCCTGCAGGGAGCAAGCCTACAGAGGATGTTAGCACCCTCGGTTCCAAGGTGAGCTCCGGCCTGCGGAGCGCGAAGACAGTTCACACACAGGCGCTCCAGTCTCTGGAGAGTGTAGACACTTCACACGCGTGAGCTCCAGTCTGCGATAAAAACAATTCACACACGTGAGCTCCGGTCTGCGATGAGTGAAAATAATTCACACGCGTGAACTCTGGTCTCTGATAATTCACACACGTGAGCTCCAGTCTCTGGAGAGTGAAGACACTTCACACGCGGGAGCTCCGGTCTGTGATAAAAACAGTTCACACACGTGCGCTCCGGTCTGTGATTAAAAACAGTTCACGCGTGAGCTCTGGTCTGTGGCAAATGACAGTCCTCAGGTGCCTCGAAAACATGCTTAGTTCTGGAAGAGGTCCATGGGTGTAAGGAAGACGCTGTGCCTTGAGGATGACCAAACTGTAGGGAATGCTGCTGTTTCACTCGGGAATTAGGAGACTCAGGCCAGGGCAGAGCCCAGCCACAGTCGCCCAGGAAATCAGACTGAGACGGGGGAGTGCACAGACCCCAGTGGCGGCCGGAGAGGGGCCGCCAGCTCCGACTGCAGTCTGTCCGTAAAGCTTGTCAGCCCTGCTGGACCATTTCCAGTCCAGTCCCAGGGGGGTCCTGCCCCGACTAGACCTTAGTGGTTAAGTAGGAAAGGCCATGAAGAGACCCAGCCCCCACCTTCCCTGGGCGCTGAGGACCGCAGCCCCTGGGGGACAGCATGAGTCACTGGTTCCCAGCTGGGCCCCTGGGCTGGGCCCCAGCGCTGACAGCGGAGGCAGGCCCTGTGGTGTGCGGGGCCTAGAAGACCCTCCTCTCACCCACCGGCCTTGCTTGGCTGCAGCCAGCGCTGCCTTGCCCTCCGCGGGGCAGCCTCCCCTGTCTCACAGGGAGGTGCCCGTGCCATGCGGGTGGGTCAGGCCAGGCCTGCCACCTGCCCCCCGCACCCAGCTCGTCCTGCCCCGCCCGGTGCAGACCGCTTTCTCCAGTCAGGATGGAACAGCACAAAAGAAAGGCAGCGCCCCCTGCCCTTGGTGGAGAGGAGACGGCAGGGGCAGAGACGGGGCAGGCTGGCCGGTGACAAGTGCCTGCAGGAGGTGCGGACAGCGTGGGGAGGGTCTCCTGCATGGACACACTGTGACCCCCCCAAAGGCTCATCCAGTCTTTGCGCCTGTGAACAACTTCCTTCTAAACCCTTCATGTTGGTAATCATGGTGACAGTGTTTCTGAGCCCTCGTGCCACCCCGACTCCGCCCGATAACTCCCAAAGCCTGAGACGGACCCTGGGGGCCTCCTTGACGCCCGCTCCGCCCGCCCCTCCTGGGGGTTCCAGCAAGAGCCTGAGAGGCGGGGTTCAGGAACAGCCTGGCCACCCCCCGCCCCCGGACGGCGGGGGAGCTCAGGGACACAGCTGGTGGGAAGAGACACCAGGACCAGGAAGCGTATGTGATGCTCGGCCTTTATTTGCAAAACGGGCTGCGTGAGCACGGCATACCGTGGGGCCCACTCCCTCCCCAGCCTGCCCCTTGGCCCTCGTAGCCTCAGCCCAGGGTCCAGACACCGGCAGGCAGCCAGCCTGGCTGACGCAGCTCCCTGGAGGCAGCCGGCCTTGCCTGGCCCGGCCTCAGTCTGTGGTTCGCTGTAGGAGGTAGCCAGTGGGGGTCTGTGCCCCGGGGCCTTCGAGGGGCACAGAGGCTGCAGTGGGGCCCGACAGCAGCAGGGGGTGCGGTTTTCTCCACAGCGTCGCCGCCTCCTGACGCCGGCGGGGTCGAGCCTGGGTGTGCCCGTGTTTCAGATGACGGTCACCTGACCCTGACGGCTAGGGAGGTGGCCAAACAGGCGCGAGGGGCTCTGAGGGCAGGACCTCGGGTCCTCCTCAAGCCGACCCCCACTGCGCTTGTCGCCCTGCAGGGCCCGGGTTTCACCGGGGCAAGTGCGAAGAGGGCGGGGGCAGCAGTACCCATGGAAGGCGTGCGTGGGCGCCCGTGGTTTCTGTGGTGGGGGGGTGCCTGGGGGGCACAGAATGTCAGACAGCGGTGGACCCCAAGGTCGGGAAGGTGGACGCGCTCTCCTCGAGAGTCTGGGGCGAGGACGCGCAGGCCGGGACGCAGCCGCACTCGTCCACGTGGGTGTAGGTGTGCTGGAAGGCCGTCCCGTCGGGGCACTGCATCGTCACCGCCTCCTGGTGGGTCCTGGTCTCCTGGCAGCAGCTGCAGCTGCACTGCCTGGCCTGTGTCTCCATGGAGTACCTGCAGGCGCACGGCCCTCAGGACCTGCCCTCCCGCCCACACCGCCCGGCTCCTGGCCTCTCAGAGGTCCAGAGACAGTGGCTGGCTCCCTGAGCGCGCAGGGCTGCCCGCACTGGCCCGGACAGCGCTCTGGGTCACTGAGAACCCCAGCCAGGCCCCGCTCTTTCCCAAACCAGCTCCTCAAACTTGCCACCCGTGGCAGACCCCTCCTCTGGGAACCTGCCCTGGGCCGTCCACCCAACTCCAGACCCTTCCTCCTGCCTGTTCTGCCTGGGCTCACAGTGGGCCGTGGCCTGGGTTTCTGGGGATTGGACTCTGCCAACAGCTCTGCCCTGACACTCCGGCTTAGGAAAGGCGCAGATTCTGCCCGGCGCCAACACGGGCAGACCTCCCCGTGGTAGCCCTGGTGCTCTGACCCCCGTGGCCCCGCCCAGCTGTCCCAGGCCTGGCGCCGGGGGTTAGGGAGGCTCAGGGTTTCTGCAGCCCTGCTGGGCGGCCCTTCCCTCTTCCCTGTGGCAAGCTGGGCCCTCCGGCCTCAGCCCCAGCGCAGGGGGTCCCGCTAAAGACGGTCACGTGGGGCACCGGGCGGTGACCATGTGCGTGTCTGGGGCGGGGGTGGAGGGCACGGGCGGCTCACCGGGACACTTGCGGGCAAGAGCCCTCGCAGAAGGAGACCTTGACGGCAGTCTGCGTGACGCAGCCCCGGTGTCGCAGGACCGTCATGTTGGTGTGGACCTGGCAGGCATCTGCACAGAGGAAAGGCAGTGGGGGCAGGTCTCCGAGGACCCATGCAACCTCCCGCTCGGGGTGGAGGTTCTGGCAGGGGCGGGCAACTTTGGCAGGAGTCAGTGGGCGGAGCTGGCAGTGCTGAGAGGCAGGAAGGTGAGCCTTGACTTACCCGTTTGCACACAAGAGTAGCAGCAGCCGATTTTCTTGAGGATGCCCTGCAGGGGGAGGGGGCAGAGGCGGGGCTGGAGTGGGCGGGGCTCCTTGGTGGGCGGGTGGGGCCTCTGGTGATGGACTCTGGGAATGGGTGGGTGTGGGCTGTGCTGTGGGCGGGGCTGGAGTGGGCGGGGCTCCTTGGTGGGTGGGTGGGGCCTCTGGTGATGGACTCTGGGAATGGGTGAGTGTGGGCTGTGCTGTGGGCGGGGCTTCTGTGCCAGGAGGCCAGGCTGGCTAGCCTGAGCCCCAGACACACACCTTGCAGGGGGACACGTCGGGGCAGACCACAGGCGTTGGGGTCAGCATAGGGGGTCCGTCCCTGGCCTGGCAGTGGTACTCCGTGCAGTTGTCCACAAGGCTGTTGATCCAGGTCTCGTTGAACTGGAATGAAAGGGGGAGAACGGGTGGGGGCCGGGCTGGGGATTACCTGGAGGGCGGAGAGGAGCTAGTCAGGAGGGTCTCTGCAGGGCAGGGGCTGAGACTGAGTGCTCCCTTACCTGGACCAGCTGACCATCTGGCGCGAGGCAGGAGGTCTGCACACACTCCCCACAGCATTGCCCGGCCACCGTGGAGTACTCAAAGCCCTGGGCAGAGGGGTGGTCACGCCCCACGCCCAGCCCTCCTGCTCCCCCGCCCATCCTGGCGCACCCCCTTTCCTCTGTGAGGCGTGCCCCTGCCCAGCCCCAGGGTCCTCTCTTAGCCTAACGGCGCCTTCTCCACTTCGGCCCTCCAGAACCTGATCCTAGCAGCCTACAGGTCCGCCTGCAACCCAAGGCCCCGTACCCCACCCTCCTGCTTCACTCCCTCCTTTTGGGAAGAAAAAGCCTCCGTGAAGGCTGAGCTGGAGGCCCCCCCCGGGGGCCCAGGGCCCGGTGATGCGGCTCCCCAGGCACCTAGCCTGGCCTCACCGGGAGGCAGGTGGTGTTGCAGGCCTCCTCCTCACACTGCACGGTCGGGTCCTCACTGCCCATGGACAGACAGGCGCACGTGTGGCACGGAGCGACCCCTGGGACGGTCGCACCAACCTGCAGTGGACAGTGAGGGGAGGGGACCCTGAGGGGCAGCAGGACCAGGCCACCTCCCTGTCCCCGCGAGACCCACAGAGCGGTCTCCCTCCTCTTCACACGGGATCAGAGACGTGACCCTGGATGAGTGTGGACCGGGGCAGCGGGGACCCCAGGCAGGCGGGAGGGGCACTCCTGCCCTGAAGCTCTTGCTGGGAGAGCCTGAAGCTAAGCTCCCGGTGGCTCTCGACAGCAGCTGCCTCTGAAGGGCCCGGAGCCTCGACCCATCCGCTGTCATGGCGAGAGGGGCACAGGGGTCCTCGGAGGATGTGCCGAGTCTGGAGCCCACCCTCTGCCCTGCTCCGACTGCCTGGATGCGGAGCCCTTACCCCGTAGACCGTGCCATTGAAGCTGCACAGCAGAGGCTCTGGAAGGAAAGGGGTTGCTGAGCGCCTGCCGGGCGGCCCCCAGCCCCAGCCCCACTGCCCCCCAGCCTGGAGACTCACCGCAGATGAAGGTGGGGCAGCAGTCACCCTCCACCTGGGTGCGGACCACCTTCTCTCCCCGCCCACATGCAGGGGGGCTCTGGGGGCAGGTGCTCGCATTGCAGACTGCGGGAGAGTCAGGGGGCTGCCTGGGGTGCCCCTGCGCCCCTCCTCCCGCAACTGTGGTTCCCGGGGTAACACCGCCCCACGCTGGACCGGAGAGGCCCCTTCCAGAGGAGCTGATGGCTCCCTCCGGCCCTTCTGGGCCACACTCTCGTCTCCCCAGTCTTCCCCAAGACCCTGCCTGGTAACAGGGACTCCAGAGGCCGCCAGCTTCACTTTTAGGTGGAAAAGTGAAGGAGCGAGAGGCCCCCCACCTCAGCCTCAGCCCGGCCACAGGACCCCGAGGCACTCCCGCCCTGCCGGCCAGGTGGCTGGAGCCAGACACCGTGCCACCCACCCGCCCACTGGGGTGCAGGCCTCACCACACAGATTCTCCATGCAGCATGGGTTGTTCGCCAGAGGCCTGCTCACGGCCACGAAGCCGGCCCGGCTGCATTCCTGTGGCTGGTCTGGGGCCGGGCACTCCATGGGCACGCACTGCACTGACACGGTGCCCTTGTCACACACGCAGCTCTGGCAGTTGCTGATCCACCGTTCTCCAGGCTGCGACAGACCAGATCAAGGTCCCCAAGGGCCCCAGGTGGCACCCTGGCCTCTGGGGCCGCGTCCAGCAGCAGGTCGGGCCCCGGCCTCCCTGTCCCAGGAGCAACCATAAGGCTGACATGGCTCACAGCTGGGGGTGCCACACCCGCCCCCGCCCCCGCCCCGCCACCCAACCCCAGGCAGAGCCAGGGCCCTGGAAGGGGCATGCCCGCCCTCCTTCCGCTCAAGTGAGGAGTCAGGCCGCTGAGCGCGGAGCACTCACGACTTTGGGAAGCCCATCCGGTCCCACACAGGCTACAAGGCAAGAATCGGGAGACGGGGGTTAGTGGGAGCACTGGGGTCGGGGCCCAGCCGGCCTGGCCACCCCTCCCCCAGTGGAGGCCTCTTCTCCCTGCTTGGGGCAGGGAGAGCTCGAGGGGGCTCACTTAGGAGGGGGCTCAGGAAGGCTCCAGGCCATGCTGAGCTGCTGGCAGGACTGGGCAGGACTGGCCCCAGCCGGGGTCTGCCCGCCCCGGGGCCCCTCCCGCTCTCCAGGGCTGGGGGGGCCCGGCCGCGGGCTGCTTACAGCACTCGGGCACACAGATGTCCCTGTGGGAATTGAAGAGGATGTGGCCGTCGGGACAGAAGCAGCCCTCTGCCAGCCCCACGCTCTGCAGACTCTGGCGCCTGCAAGGCAACAAAGGCAGGCTGAGGGGAGGGCGGTGGGCATGGTGCAGGCCCAGGGTAAACCTCGGGTCCGGGGTCGGAGGTCGGCGGGGGAGGGCACCCCTGAGATCTGGGTCTCCTCCTGGCTCCCCACCAGGTCCTCTGGGCCGGCCCGGGAGGCCCGCTGTTCCCGCTGTGCTCTCCCTGCCAGCTGGGCTCACCTGGAGTCGCAGGACTCTGGCTGCACAGGGCCGCAAGACTTGTACACCTTGGTGGGCGGGCAGGCTAGGTCTGGGGGCACACAGACAGGTGTCAGGCAGGCCGAGGAGGCCAGGGCCCCCGGCGGCCACGCCCGACTCACCACACAGCCCGTGGGTGGCATTGCGCCAGTCGGCGCAGACGCCCCGGGAGCGGCAGAGCTCTGCGTAGGTCTCCAGGCTCTGGCAGAGCACCTTGCGGCCGTGGCCAGGCCAGCAGCTGTCACTGACACAGGCATTGAAGTACGGGCCAGGCGGGATGAGGCTGTGGCACCCGGCGAAGACCCTGCAGGCAGGGCCCGTCAGAGGCTGCAGCGGAGGCCCCTCGGGTGATGGCGCCCCACCACCACTACCCAGCCCAAGGCGGAGAACTCACGAGCTCAGCATCAGCTCGCAGAGGGGCTCTGGGGGGCATGACGGGTGGATGGCGGGCGTGCTGGTTCCCGGCAAGAGGGGGCTGGTGGTTGGGGGCAGGCCGGTGGGCTCTCCGCAGCCCTCCCCGCTGCTGTCGGAGACCAGCCAGGACCGGGCCATGTCCCTGCAGGTGCGGGCCATGGTGCCGTCCGGCCGGCGACATTCATCCCTGCGGTTGTTGGTGCAGGTGCCTGGGGAGGGCGGGGTTCGAGGGGGGACACACACTGGACCATCCTCGCCTTCCCCCTTCATCTCCCAACCGCCCCCCCCAGCAATCGCTCAGCTACCAAATAGGGCTTCCCGCCTGGGGCAGGTGCGGGGGCTGGGTGTGCGTCTGGGGTCCCCTGGGGGGACTGCGCCCGCAGTGGTGGTGCCGGCGCCGCCCCCGCAGGCGTCCTGCAGGCCCCACTCACCGCACTGGCCCTCAGTGTTGTGACTGAAGTGGCTGTACGAGAGCCGGGCCTGGAAGACCCTCCCATTGAAGGTGATGCTGACACCGATGGCGGGAATATCGACGCGCATCCCAGTGGCCCCGGTCAGGGTCACGGCCACGCCGTTCTTGCTGAAGCTCTGCCTCACCCGTGTTTGGTCCAACAGGATCTGAGGGCGTGACCGGGGGACCCGTGACGGGGGCTGCAGGCCTGCCTTTGGGGCTGTCCTCCCACGTGCTGGGCCCCCCTCCTTGGCATTCGTGCCCTGAAGAGCAGATGCCCACCTCGGGCTGGGGTCAGGCTCAGTGTGTTCGGGGCTCTTGGCTTCGGGCGCCCCCCATGCTCCGTCCCTGCCCTCTCTGGAGTCACCACACTCGGGCCCCCAGGTCCCGGTGTGCCCTCTGTCTTCCCCGAGGCCCCTGAGGCTCTCTGGCAGAGGGATGACGTGGTCTCTGTGCCCCAGGGCCCCCCTAAACCAGGTCGGGACGGGCCACCACCGCTCTGTTGCCCGCGCTCACCAGGCTTTCCTCCTGCCCATCGGCGCTGGTGGTGGTGGAGAGGACGACGTCCGTGGACTGGTAGTGGGTGCTCAGGGCACGGGGGCAGTGGGCGGCGGCCTCGCAGAAGCGGTTGTGCAGCAGGACGCGGAAGTTGCCGTGGCGTGGCTGGATCTCGCGCACGAGGACGTAGGTGCAGTTGTCCCGGAAGGTGTAGGAGGCGCCGTCGAAGGTCTCATAGTGGCTGCTCCCCCAGGCGCTGCAGACGCCTGCAGGCGCGGACGGGCCTTACCCAGTGCCCCCTGGAGCCACCACTTTGGGGGTCGCTCAGCCCCGGGGGCCTCCGTCCCTCCTTCGGGACACAAGTGGACCCGGTTGGATGGGGGGGCCCCCGGACATGTCCACCCAGAGCCTGTGGACGTGACCTCCTTTGGGGAAAAGAGGGTCTCTGCAGCTGTGATTCAGCGAAGGCTCAGGGGGGAGGTCATCCTGGATGACCAGGGTATCCCTCAATCCATGACAAGGGCCCTTCTAAGAGGCAGGGAAGAAGCTGCGTGGTGACTGGGTAGAGGTGGGGCCACAGGCCAGGTGCACCCAGGGCCCCAAGTCTAGAGGGCCAGGCAGGACCTCCCACCTTTAAAGCTTTGCCCTCTGACTTCTGGCCTCCTGCTGTTTTAAGATGCCTGGCTACGTGGGTGGGTGGGGGGGGTCATTTGTTTTAGCCGCCCCAGGAGCCCAAGGACTGTAAAGCCACCCACCTCCTCCCGCGGGCCGTTCGGCCATGGAAGCTGCTGAGGACCCTCAGGACGCGATCCTCTCAGCACCTCACCTTCACCCCTACTCTCCCCGCTCTCAGAAACCCCCGGGTTCCCTTCAAACCCTCAAGCCTGATGGGGATGGGCCCAGCGACCCCAGGCCTAGGGCATGGCGGGTGTGTGCAGGTCTCAAATGCCACCAACCCTCCCCCCACCCAGAACCAAGGGCGGGCGCTCACACTCGCACTCGTAGCGGTAGGCACAGTGGTGGCTCTGATTCTGCACCTTCACGGGCAGGTGCCCGTTCACGCACGTGATGCTGTTCATCGGCCGTGGCCCCAGCAGGGTGACACGGTTGTCACCTTCACAACGGGCCACCGTGCAGTCCTCCAGGAACCAGGACTCATTCACCTGTGAGAGAGCACAGCACTCACGGGGTGGGCTGGCAGGACCCCTTCTTACTGCCCCCACCTCAGCCGCAGGAACCACCCCCCTGCCTGGGGCAGGGCAGCCACTGCCTCCTGGCTGGGCTTGGAACCTGCGTGCCTTCCTCCCGCCAGAGCGACACGTGGAGTGGCCACTGAGGGCTGGGGCTGTGCCAGCAACCTTGACAGATGCCCGGGCCCCGTGCACACAGAAGGGCCTGGCAGGTCCTGGTGGAGTGGGAGGCACACCTTTCGAGGAGGGATTGTGCGATCACAGCCACTAACTGGGGTGGTTGGGGGCACAGAGGCTGAGGTCCCTGTGGGTGAGGAGGTGGTGCAGGCGCCCTGGAAGCGGTCAAGTTCACAGCGCTGGTTGCAGATGGCTAAGAAGGGACAGCCTGCCCCGTCTGTCTTGTTGTAGACAACGTCCCCTACAAAGGTCAGAGACAACAGGTCAGCCAGGGTGGGGCCAAGGGCATGAGGACACAACCAAGGCAATCGAATGCCAGGGAGGAGGTCTGCAGGAGGGCTGGTACTTCACATACCAGGTAGGAAGAACTTCCCAAAGGCGTGGCAAAGGCAGGGTGTGGTGGGGCTAGGCGAGGTTGCGGGAACAACGGAGGGCATCAGGCTGCCAGAGGTCTCTGAGGACCAGGACGGGGTGGTGAGTGGAGACACAGGAGTAGTCAGTAACGGGGAGGTTGAGATACTGGACAAGTCTGGCTTGGTGGTCAAGGGTGAGGATCCTGGGAAGGGAGAGGGACTAGAGATGGACATCCTCTCCGTGGTTCCCATGGAGGAGGGTCCTGTCACACTTGTGGGGGTGGAGGTCCTTTTGGTGGTCGCCACGGAGGAGGGTCCTGTCACACTCGTGGGGGTGGGGGTCCTCTTCGTGGTGCCCTTGGAGGACGGTCCAATCACACTCGTGGGGGTGGAGACCCCCTCTGTGGTCACTGTGGAGGACGGTCCTGTCTCACTGGTGAGGGTGGAGACCCCCTCTGTGATCACTGTGGAGGAGGGTCCTGTCACACTCGTGGGGGTGGGGGTCCTCTCCGTGGTCACTGTGGAGGAGGGCCCTGTCACACTGGTGAGGGTGGAGACCCCCTCAGTGATCACTGTGGAGGAGGGTCCTGTCACACTCGTGGGGGTGGGGGTCCTCTCCGTGGTCACGGTGGAGGAGGGTCCTGTCACACTGGTGAGGGTGGAGACCCCCTCTGTGATCACTGTGGAGGAGGGTCCTGTCACACTCGTGGGTGTGGAGACCCTCTCCGTGGTCACTGTGGAGGTGGGTCCTGTCACACTGGTGTGGATGGAGGTCTTCTCCGTGGTCACTGTGGAGGCGGGTCCTGTCTCACTGGTGAAGGTGGAGACCCTCTCGGTGGTCACTGTGGAGGTGGGTCCTGTCACACTCGTGGGGGTGGGAGTCCTCTTGGTAGTTGCCGTGGAGGAGGGTCCTGTCACACTCGTGGGGGTGGAGACCCCCTCTGTGGTCACTGTGGAGGAGGGTCCTGTCACACTGGTGATGGTGGAGACCCTCTCGGTGGTCGCTATGGAGGAAGGTCCTGTCACACTCGTGGGGGTGGGGGTCCTCTCCGTGGTCACTGTGGAAGAGGGTCCTGTCACACTGGTGATGGTGGAGACCCCCTCTGTGATCACTGTGGAGGAGGGTCCTGTCACACTCGTGGGGGTGGGGATCCTCTCCGTGGTCACTGTGGAGGAGGGTCCTGTCACACTCGTGGGTGTGGAGACCCTCTCCATGGTCACTGTGGAGGCGGGTCCTGTCACACTGGTGTGGATGGAGGTCTTCTCCGTGGTCACTGTGGAGGCGGGTCCTGTCACACTCGTGGGTGTGGAGACCCTCTCCGTGGTCACTGTGGAGGCGGGTCCTGTCACACTGGTGTGGATGGAGGTCTTCTCCGTGGTCACTGTGGAGGCGGGTCCTGTCTCACTGGTGAAGGTGGAGACCCTCTCGGTGGTCACTGTGGAGGCGGGTCCTGTCTCACTGGTGAAGGTGGAGACCCTCTCCATGGTCACTGTGGAGGCGGGTCCTGTCACACTCGTGGGGGTGGAGACCCTCTCGGTGGTCACTGTGGAGGAGGGTCCTGTCACACTGATGATGGTGGAGACTCTCTCAGTGGTCGCTATGGAGGAAGGTCCTGTCACACTCGTGGGGGTGGGGGTCCTCTCCGTGGTCACTGTGGAGGAGGGTCCTGTCACACTCGTGGGGGTGGGGGTCCTCTCCGTGGTCACTGTGGAGGAGGGTCCTGTCACACTCGTGGGTGTGGAGACCGTCTCGGTGGTCGCTATGGAGGAAGGTCCTGTCACACTCGTGGGTGTGGAGACCGTCTCGGTGGTCGCTATGGAGGTGGGTCCTGTCTCACTGGTGGGGGTGGAGACCCTCTCAGTGGTCACTGTGGAGGTGGGTCCTGTCACACTGGTGTGGATGGAGGTCTTCTCTGTGGTCACTGTGGAGGCGGGTCCTGTCTCACTGGTGAGGGTGGAGACCCTCTCGGTGGTCACTGTGGAGGCGGGTCCTGTCACAGTCGTGGGGGTGGGAGTCCTCTTCGTGGTCACTGTGGAGGCGGGTCCTGTCACAGTCGTGGGGGTGGGAGTCCTCTTCGTGGTCACTGTGGAGGCGGGTCCTGTCACACTTGTGGGGGTGGGGACCCCCTCTGTGGTCACTGTGGAGGAGGGTCCTGTCACACTTGTGGGGGTGGGGACCCCCTCTGTGGTCACTGTGGAGGAGGCTCCTGTCACACTCGTGGGGGTGCGGGTCCTCTTCGTGGTCACTGTGGAGGCGGGTCCTGTCTCACTGGTGGGGGTGGAGGTCTTCTCAGTGGTCACTGTGGAGGCGGGTCCTGTCACACTGGTGTGGGTGGAGGTCTTCTCCGTGGTCACTGTGGAGGAGGGTCCTGTCTCACTGGTGGGGGTGAAGACCCTCTCAGTGGTCGCTGTGGAGGAAGGTCCTGTCACAGTCGTGGGTGTGGAGACCCTCTCAGTGGTCACTGTGGAGGAAGGTCCTGTCACACTTGTGGGGGTGGAGGTCTTCTCCGTGGTCACTGGGGAGGCGGGTCCTGTCACACTCGTGGGGGTGGAGACCCTCTCCGTGGTCACTGTGGAGGCGAGTCCTGTCTCACTGGTGGGGGTGGAGACCCTCTCCGTGGTCACTGTTGAAGAGGGTCCTGTCTCACTGGTGAGGGTGGAGACCCTCTCCGTGGTCACTGTGGAGGCAGGTCCTGTCACACTTGTGGGGGTGGAGGTCTTCTCCGTGGTCACTGTGGAGGCGGGTCCTGTCTCACTGGTGAGGGTGGAGACCCTCTCGGTGGTCACTGTGGAGGCGGGTCCTGTCACACTGGTGTGGGTGGAGGTCTTCTCAGTGGTCACTGTGGAGGCGGGTCCTGTCACACTCGTGGGGGTGGAGACCCTCTCGGTGGTCACTGTGGAGGCGGGTCCTGTCACACTGGTGTGGGTGGAGGTCTTCTCCGTGGTCACTGTGGAGGAGGGTCCTGTCTCACTGGTGGGGGTGGAGACCCTCTCCGTGGTCACTGTGGAGGAAGGTCCTGTCACACTCGTGGGTGTGGAGACCCTCTCAGTGGTTACTGTGGAGGAAGGTCCTGTCACAGTCGTGGGTGTGGAGACCCTCTCAGTGGTCACTGTGGAGGCAGGTCCTGTCACACTTGTGGGGGTGGAGGTCTTCTCCGTGGTCACTGTGGAGGCGGGTCCTGTCTCACTGGTGGGAGTGGATACCCTCTCCGTGGTCACTGTGGAAGAGGGTCCTGTCTCACTGGTGAGGGTGGAGACCCTCTCGGTGGTCACTGTGGAGGCGGGTCCTGTCACACTCGTGGTGGTGGAGACCCTCTCGGTGGTCACTGTGGAGGCGGGTCCTGTCTCACTGGTGTGGGTGGAGGTCTTCTCAGTGGTCACTGTGGAGGCGGGTCCTGTCTCACTGGTGAGGGTGGAGACCCTTTCCGTGGTCACTGTGGAGACAGGTCCTGTCACACTCGTGGGTGTGGAGACCCTCTCAGTGGTCACTGTGGAGGAAGGTCCTGTCACAGTCGTGGGTGTGGAGACCCTCTCTGTGGTCACTGTGGAGGCGGGTCCTGTCTCACTGGTGGGGGTGGAGGTCTTCTCCGTGGTCACTGTGGAGGAGGGTCCTGTCTCACTGGTGGGTGTGGAGACCCTCTCCGTGGTCACTGTGGAGACAGGTCCTGTCACAGTCGTGGGTGTGGAGACCCTCTCCGTGGTCACTGTGGAGGCGGGTCCTGTCACACTCGTGGGTTTGGAGACCCTCTCGGTGGTCACTGTGGAGGCGGGTCCTGTCTCACTGGTGGGGGTGGAGACCCTCTCCGTGGTCACTGTGGAGGAGGGTCCTGTCTCACTGGTGGGTGTGGAGACCCTCTCCGTGGTCACTGTGGAGACAGGTCCTGTCACAGTCGTGGGTGTGGAGACCCTCTCCGTGGTCACTGTGGAGGCGGGTCCTGTCTCACTGGTGGGGGTGGGGGTGGAGGTGGTGATGGCTGTGCTGGGGCAGTAGCTCTTCTCACAGCAGAGCAAGCGGATCTGGTAGTTAAAGCACATCTGGCCGCTCTGGTCCTGGTTCCGGCACACCAGGCCCACCTCTCGCTGGCACAGTACCACCTGGCCCAGGTCTGTCAGCGGGGTGTCCGGCAGCGGCTCAGCCCGACACTCCAGCTTCAGAGGCTGCTCGCAGATAGCCCCACCGGCTGCCCGGATGTTAGCATACGTCTCAAAGTCCCCCCCGTCAGCCCCTGGGTGTGGGTAGCTCTGGTCCATCCAGTCTGTCCAGGCACACTGGTGCTCACAGGTGGTGGACGCAGTCCCTGCGGATGTGGGGACCAAGGTGGTCCCAGAGGTGTGGGCCTTTGGGGAGGACAAAGTGGCCACAGAGGTTGTGGTGGTGGTGGGGGTGCCCAGGGTAGTGCCCAGTGAGGAGGTGCTGGGCTCTGGCCCCGGAGGGGATAGGGAGGTTCTGGTGCCCGCCCCTGTGCTGGAGGTAGCCTGGCCTGTGCTGAGTGTGGTGACTGGGGGTCTGGTCGTGGTCTCAGAGGGCCTGGTGGGGAGCTCTGCGACTTGTGTGGTGCCCTTGGAGGTTGTGGGTGGCAGGAAGTGGGTGTGAGTGGTGGGCAGGCTGGTCACAGAGGTGGACTCAGGAATGTGGGAAGTCACCAGAGTGACTGTGGAGGGGGCACCAGTCCAAGTTGGCTTCGGGGTCGTGGGCAGGGCCTTGGAGGTGGACAACGGGGGCCAGGCTGTGGTGGAGGTCGGAGGCCATGGCCCCGTTCCTGGGGAGCTGCCAGGGGGCAGGGAAGTGGACCGCAGGTCAGGGGAGGCGGTGGTGGGGCAGTGTCGGGCATCGTCACAGCAGTACACACGGACGTTGTAGTTGAAGCACATGGTGAAAGGCCCCCTCTGGTCCGCGTTCTGGCACACCAACCCTGTCTCCAGGCTGCAGGTGAGCACCTGCCCGATCTGGTCGATGCTGACCTCGGGGTAGCTCTCTGCCCGGCATTCGATCTTCTCCGGATCCTGGCACATCTTGCCGCCTGCAGCCCGGATATTGGCATAGGTCTCGATGTCGCCACCTGTGACCCCCGAGGTGGGGAAGTCCACGTCGAACCACTCTGTCCACGTGCACTTGGGTTGACAGCTGGTCGTGGCCTGGCTGGTGGTGGGCCCAGTGGTGGCTGTAGCGGGCACTGGGGTGCTGGTCCTGGGGTGCTGGGTGGACGGGGTGCCCGTTGTGCTCAGTGGTGCTTCTGGCTGCGACCCAGCTGTGGAGATTTGAGTCGTTGCCAACGCCGAGGTGGGCCCCTGTGAGGTTTTTTGAGTTGGGAGGACCGACGTGGCTGTCCCCAGGGTGGTGGACCCTGTGGATCCTCGAGGAATTGTTGGGAGTGTGCTTGTGTGGCCTGGACTCGAGGATGTTGCTCGGGTCGTGAGTCCCGTGGAAAGGGCAGGCACTGGTGTGGCACTGCTGGCCGGGGACCCAGGAACCACTGTGCTCCGCGTCTGTGTTCTGGTCTGTGTGGGTGTTGGCACTGCAGTGGAGGAGGTGCTGGAGGCAGTAGAGGCAGTGGGGACTGTGCCAGCGGAGATGGTGGCAGTGGGCACTGTAGCAGTGACAACCGTGGCAGTCAGGGCTGTGGCATTGGAGGTGGCAGCTGTAGAGATGGTGGCAGTGGAGGGGGTGGCCATGGGCACTGTCGCTGTGGTGGCAGTCACAGTGGGCACTGTGAGAGAGGTGGCAGTGGTGGCAGGGGCTATGGAGGGGGTGGACGTGGGCACTGTGGCTGTGGTCGCCATGGGCACTGTCGCTGTGGCAGTGGTGGTTGCCGTGGGCACTGTAGCTGTGGTGGCAGTCACAGTGGGCACTGTAAGAGAGGTGGCAGTGGTGCCAGGGGCTATGGAGGGGGTGGACGTGGGCACTGTGGCAGTGGTGGTGGTTGCTGTGGGCACGGTAGCAGTGGTGCCTGTGGGCACTGTAGCTGTGGTGGTGGACGTGGGCACTGTGGCAGTGGTAGACATGGGCACTGTTGCAGTGGTGGACGTGGGCACTGTAGCTGTGGTGGTGGACGTGGGCACGGTGGCAGTGGTGGTGGTTGCCGTGGGCACTGTAGCTGTGGTGGACGTGGGCACTGTAGCTGTGGCGGTGGTTGCAGTGTGCACTGTGGCAGTGGTGGACGTGGGCACTGTGGCGGTGGTGGACGTGGGCACTGTAGCTGTGGTGGACGTGGGCACTGTAGCTGTGGCGGTGGTTGCTGTGTGCACTGTGGCAGTGGTGGTGGTTTCCGTGGGCACTGTGGCCGTGGTCACCGTGGGCACTGTGGCGGTGGTGGACGTGGGCACTGTAGCTGTGGTCGCCATGGGCACTGTAGCTGTGGTCACCGTGGGCACTGTGGCGGTGGTGGATGTGGGCACTGTGGCGGTGGTGGACGTGGGCACTGTGGCGGTGGTGGACGTGGGCACTGTGGCAGTGGCGGTGGTCACCATGCGCACTGTGGCGGTGGTGGACGTGGGCACTGTGGCGGTGGTGGACGTGGGCACTGTGGCGGTGGTGGACGTGGGCACTGTGGCGGTGGTGGACGTGGGCACTGTGGCAGTGGTGGACGTGGGCACTGTAGCTGTGGTCACCATGGGCACTGTAGCTGTGGTCACCGTGGGCACTGTGGCAGTGGTGGACGTGGGCACTGTGGCGGTGGTGGACGTGGGCACTGTGGCAGTGGCGGTGGTCACCGTGGGCACTGTGGCGGTGGTGGACGTGGGCACTGTGGCCGTGGTCGCTGTGGGCACTGTGGCGGTGGTGGACGTGGGCACTGTGGCGGTGGTGGACGTGGGCACTGTGGCGGTGGTGGACGTGGGCACAGTGGCGGTGGTTGCTGTGGGCACTGTGGCGGTGGTGGACGTGGGCACTGTGGCGGTGGCGGTGGTTGCCATGGGCACTGTAGCTGTGGAGCCAGTGGCCGTGGCCGTGGGGGACGTGGGGGCCGTGGTCAGCGTGCAGCGGCTGCTGCAGCACAGCACACTCACCCTGTAGTTGATGCACATCTTGAACAGGCCCAGTTGCTCCTCGTTTCTGCAGACCAGGCCGAAGCGGACGTCACAGTGCACTCGCTGGCCCACCTGCTCCACTCGCAGGCCCGGGTAGTTCTCAGCCTCACATTTTATCTCCTGGGGCTGCTCGCACACAGCCCCTCCTGCAGCCCTGATCTTCTCATAGGTCTCAAAGTCGCCCCCGCCCTCCTCGTACTTGGGGTAGTCCACGTCAAACCACTCTGTCCACGTGCACTCGGGTTGACAGCTGGTCGTGGCCTGGCTGGTGGTGGGCCCAGTGGTGGCCGTAGCGGGCACTGGGGTGCTGGTCCTGGGGTGCTGGGTGGACGGGGTGCCCGTTGTGCTCAGTGGTGCTTCTGGCTGTGACCCAGCTGTGGAGGTTTGAGTCGTTGCCAACACCGAGGTGGGCCCCTGTGAGGTTTTTTGAGTTGGGAGGACCGACGTGGCTGTCCCCAGGGTGGTGGACCCTGTGGATCCTCGAGGAATTGTTGGGAGTGTGCTTGTGTGGCCTGGACTCGAGGATGTTGCTCGGGTCGTGAGTCCCGTGGAAAGGGCAGGCACTGGTGTGGCACTGCTGGCCGGGGACCCAGGAACCACTGTGCTCCGCATCTGTGTTCTGGTCTGTGTGGGTGTTGGCACTGCAGTGGAGGAGGTGCTGGAGGCAGTAGAGGCAGTGGGGACTGTGCCGGCGGAGATGGTGGCAGTGGGCACTGTAGCAGTGACAACCGTGGCAGTCAGGGCTGTGGCATTGGAGGTGGCAGCTGTAGAGATGGTGGCAGTGGAGGGGGTGGCCGTGGGCACTGTCGCTGTGGTCGCCGTGGGCACTGTAGCTGTGGTGGTAGTCACAGTGGGCACTGTAAGAGACGTGGCAGTGGTGCCAGGGGCTATGGAGGGGGTGGACGTGGGCACTGTGGCTGTGGAGGTGGTTGCCGTGGGCACTGTGGCAGTGGTGGTGGATGTGGGCACTGTGGCAGTGGTGGTGGACGTGGGCACTGTGGCAGTGGTAGACATGGGCACTGTTGCAGTGGTGGACGTGGGCACTGTAGCTGTGGTGGTGGACGTGGGCATGGTGGCAGTGGTGGTGGTTTCCGTGGGCACTGTAGTTGTGGTCGCCATGGGCACTGTGGCAGTGGTGGATGTGGGCACTGTAGCTGTGGTGGTGGTTGCCGTGGGCACTGTAGCAGTGGTGGATGTGGGCACTGTGGCGGTGCTTGCCGTGGGCACTGTGGCAGTGGTGGTGGTTTCCGTGGGCACTGTAGCTGTGGTCGCCGTGGGCACTGTGGCAGCGGTGGAAGTGGGCACTGTGGCAGTGGTGGACATGGGCACTGTGGCGGTGCTTGCCGTGGGCACTGTGGCAGTGGTGGTGGTTTCCGTGGGCACTGTAGCTGTGGTCGCCGTGGGCACTGTGGCAGTGGTGGACGTGGGCACTGTGGCGGTGGTGGCCGTGGGCACTGTGGCGGTGGTGGACGTGGGCACTGTGGCGGTGGTGGATGTGGGCACTGTGGCGGTGGTGGACGTGGGCACTGTGGCGGTGGTGGACGTGGGCACTGTGGCGGTGGTGGACGTGGGCACTGTGGCGGTGGTGGACGTGGGCACTGTGGCCGTGGTTGCCGTGGGCACTGTGGTGGTGGTGGCCGTGGGCACTGTGGCCGTGGTCGCTGTGGGCACTGTGGCGGTGGTGGACGTGGGCACTGTGGCGGTGGTGGACGTGGGCACTGTGGCGGTGGTGGACGTGGGCACTGTGGCGGTTGTAGACGTGGGCACTGTGGCGGTGGTGGCCGTGGGCACTGTGGCAGTGGCCGTGGTCGCCGTGGGCACTGTGGCGGTGGTGGACGTGGGCACTGTGGCGGTGGTGGCCGTGGGCACTGTGGCAGTGGCGGTGGTTGCCGTGGGCACTGTGGCGGTGGTGGCCGTGGGCACTGTGGCGGTGGTGGACGTGGGCACTGTGGCGGTGGTGGACGTGGGCACTGTGGCGGTGGTTGCCGTGGGCACTGTGGCGGTGGCAGACGTGGGCACTGTGGCGGTGGTGGACGTGGGCACTGTGGCGGTGGTGGACGTGGGCACTGTGGCGGTGGCAGACGTGGGCACTGTGGCGGTGGTGGACGTGGGCACTGTGGCGGTGGCGGTGGTGGACGTGGGCACTGTGGCTGTGGAGCCAGTGGCCGTGGCCGTGGGGGACGTGGTGGCCGTGGTCAGCGTGCAGCGGCTGCTGCAGCACAGCACACTCACCCTGTAGTTGATGCACATCTTGAACAGGCCCAGTTGCTCCTCGTTCCTGCAGACCAGGCCGAAGCGGACGTCACAGTTCACTCGCTGGCCCACCTGCTCCACTCGCAGGCCCGGGTAGTTCTCAGCCTCACATTTTATCTCCTGGGGCTGCTCGCACACAGCCCCTCCTGCAGCCCTGATCTTCTCATAGGTCTCAAAGTCGCCCCCGCCCTCCTCGTACTTGGGGTAGTCCACGTCAAACCACTCTGTCCACGTGCACTCGGGTTGACAGCTGGTCATGGCCTGGCTGGTGGTGGGCCCAGTGGTGGCCGTAGCGGGCACTGGGGTGCTGGTCCTGGGGTGCTGGGTGGACGGGGTGCCCGTTGTGCTCAGTGGTGCTTCTGGCTGTGACCCAGCTGTGGAGGTTTGAGTCGTTGCCAACACCGAGGTGGGCCCCTGTGAGGTTTTTTGAGTTGGGAGGACCGACGTGGCTGTCCCCAGGGTGGTGGACCCTGTGGATCCTCGAGGAATTGTTGGGAGTGTGCTTGTGTGGCCTGGACTCGAGGATGTTGCTCGGGTCGTGAGTCCCGTGGAAAGGGCAGGCACTGGTGTGGCACTGCTGGCCGGGGACCCAGGAACCACTGTGCTCCGCGTCTGTGTTCTGGTCTGTGTGGGTGTTGGCACCGCAGTGGAGGAGGTGCTGGAGGCAGTAGAGGCAGTGGGGACTGTGCCGGCGGAGATGGTGGCAGTGGGCACTGTAGCAGTGACAACCGCGGCAGTCACGGCTGTGGCATTGGAGGTGGCAGCTGTAGAGATGGTGGCAGTGGAGGGGGTGGCCGTGGGCACTGTTGCTGTGGTGGCAGTCACAGTGGGCACTGTAAGAGAGGTGGCAGTGGTGCCAGGGGCTGTGGAGGGGGTGGCCATGGGCACTGTGGCTGTGGTCGCCGTGGGCACTGTGACTCTGGTGGACGTGGGCACTGTAGCTGTGGTGGTGGACGTGGGCACTGTGGCAGTGGTGGACGTGGGCACTGTGGCGGTGGTGGACGTGGGCACTGTAGCTGTGGCGCTGGTTGCCGTGGACACTGTAGCTGTGGTGGTGGACGTGGGCACTGTGGCGGTGGTGGACGTGGGCACAGTGGCGGTGGTTGCTGTGGGCACTGTAGCTGTGGTGGTGGACGTGGGCACTGTGGCAGTGGTGGACGTGGGCACTGTGGCTGTGGTGGACATGGGCACTGTGGCAGTGGTGGACGTGGGCACTGTGGCGGTGGTGGACGTGGGCACTGTGGCGGTGGTGGACGTGGGCACTGTGGCCGTGGTTGCCGTGGGCACTGTGGTGGTGGTGGCCGTGGGCACTGTGGCCGTGGTCGCTGTGGGCACTGTGGCGGTGGTGGACGTGGGCACAGTGGCGGTGGTGGACGTGGGCACTGTGGCGGTGGTGGACGTGGGCACTGTGGCGGTTGTAGACGTGGGCACTGTGGCGGTGGTGGCCGTGGGCACTGTGGCAGTGGCCGTGGTCGCCGTGGGCACTGTGGCGGTGGTGGACGTGGGCACTGTGGCGGTGGTGGACGTGGGCACAGTGGCAGTGGCGGTGGTTGCCGTGGGCACTGTGGCGGTGGTGGCCGTGGGCACTGTGGCGGTGGTGGACGTGGGCACTGTGGCGGTGGTGGACGTGGGCACTGTGGCGGTGGTGGACGTGGGCACTGTGGCAGTGGTGGACGTGGGCACTGTGGCGGTGGTGGACGTGGGCACTGTGGCGGTGGTTGCTGTGGGCACTGTGGCGGTGGTGGACGTGGGCACTGTGGCGGTGGTGGACGTGGGCACTGTGGCGGTGGTGGACGTGGGCACTGTGGCGGTGGTGGACGTGGGCACTGTGGCGGTGGTGGACGTGGGCACTGTGGCGGTGGTGGACGTGGGCACTGTGGCGGTGGTGGACGTGGGCACTGTGGCTGTGGAGCCAGTGGCCGTGGCCGTGGGGGACGTGGTGGCCGTGGTCAGCGTGCAGCGGCTGCTGCAGCACAGCACACTCACCCTGTAGTTGATGCACATCTTGAACAGGCCCGGTTGCTCCTCGTTCCTGCAGACCAGGCCGAAGCGGACGTCACAGTGCACTCGCTGGCCCACCTGCTCCAGTGCCAGGCCCGGGTAGTTCTCAGCCTCACATTTTATCTCCTGGGGCTGCTCGCACACAGCCCCTCCTGCAGCCCTGATCTTCTCATAGGTCTCAAAGTCGCCCCCGCCCTCCTCGTACTTGGGGTAGTCCACGTCAAACCACTCTGTCCATTGACAGTGAGGCTCACAGGTGGTGGTGGCCGGGAACACAGAGCTGCTGCCCTCTGAGGTCGTGGTTGTGGTCAGCTTGGTGGTTGCGGTCTGGGAGGTGAGCACTGCCGTGGTTGGGTGGGTGGGTGGTCTGGTGGGCGTGGTCTGGGAGGATGGAGGCTGGCTGGTGCCACAGGGCACATAGTCGCAGCAGAGGACCCTCAGCTTGTAGTTGTGACAGAGGGGGGGGCTCTGCTCGCTGTTGAGGCAAGTCAAGCCCTTGTCCTGGCTACACTCCACCTTCTGGGCCAGCTTCTCCAGGGGCATGCCTGGGAATAGCTGTGCCTGGCACTCAATGTCCACGGGGGCCAGGCAGACCTGGTAACCCCTCTGCCTCAGGTTCTCGAATGTTTCAAAGTCTCCCCCGCTCACGCCCGGCTCTGGACGGCCTCCGTCATACCAGTCGGACCACTGGCAGGCCTTCCGCACACACACAGTGGAGGGGGTGGGGACCAAGCCTGTGGGTAGAGGGCAGGGGTCCCCATCAGCCTCGTCTGCATCCTTGCCAGCCATGCCCAGAGGAGGGCTGACTCACGTCCCCTCGCCCCAGGGTTGGCCCCAGACCATCCTTTGCATCCAGGACGCATGCACCAGGTGCTTCCTGGGCCCTCCCTCAGCACCCAGACCACTGTCAGGGGCCAGGCCCAGTGGTATGCCCGCCAGGCTCACCTGTGGTGGAGGGCGGAGCTGCGGTGCTGGTGAAGGTGAAGGGCGTTATAGACGGGGTTCCGGGACACTCCATGGCCCTCCGGACGATGGTCCCGTTGTCTCTGCAGATGGCGATCAGGCAGGCGCCGAGCCCGTCTGTCGTGTTGTAGATGACATCCCCGTAGGCGTAGGTCCTGCCCTCATAGGTGCACGTACAGGCTAAAGACGGCCAAGAGCAGGGCTCAGTCTGAGCCCCCAGCTCCTAGGCCCCACACCAACCGGGCCCCCCTTACCCTCGGGACTGTGAGTGCACTGGAGGCCGCTGGAGGTGCAGGCACTGGGGGAGGGAGAGAGAAGAGCTCAGAGCCAGCAGGGCACGAGCCTCAGTGTGCCCACCTGGCCCCGCCCCGCACCCACACTGGCTCACCAGCTCTGACAGTTCTCCGTGGTGGGAACCCTCGTGCCAACATCATAGTAGTTCCCATCTCTGTCGTAGCAGCCGCTGCACTGTGCCACGCACTCCATCCGGTCCTCGTTGAAGAGCGGCTTGCTGGGCGGGCACTCCGGGTAGCAGCCTGGGTGGGCAGGGCAGGGAGAAGACTCACGGCTCGGGCTGGGCGGTGTGTGCTTTTGCTGAGCCGCCGTCTCTGCCTCCCTGTCCCAGGGGCAGACATGGGGCGGCAGGAGCCCCTGGCCCCCTCGCCTGTGTGCTCTCCTGGGGTGACGAGGTGTGGCCTCCCCACAGAAGCCTGTCCTCACCTTCCAGGCCTGGCAGGTCCATCAGGCAAAGCCCACTGGGGTTCCGGCAGGTCTTCAGACAGGGGACCCCGCAGGGCTGGTAATGCCACTCGCACTCCCCGTGTGGGTTGTAGTAGTCACAGAACAAAGCTGAGCGGAGGGGAGAGAGGCTGTGGGCACCTGCTGGGCTCACTCTCCCAGAAAGGAGGCATCTCAGGCTGCTGCACCCCCTGAGTGCCAGGCTTACTTCTCATCCCTGCCCTCAGACTGGCCCCGAGGGAGCCTTCCCTTCTGGGGGCAATGTGTGTGTCTGGTTTTCACACACAAGAGCACGTGCGCACACAGGCAGTACACGCATGTCCTTGTGTGTGCACACACGCCCGCCAGGCCCCCGAGCGGCTGCAGCTGCACCTCCGCCCACCCCCAGGGGCAGCCCAACTCACGGCAGACGTCCGGGGTCCGCCAGGACACGCACACGCCCGCTTCGTGGCAGGCCTGGGCGTAGGCGGCCACGGCCGTGCAAAAGCACTCGCAGTCGGCCCCCGAGTCACAGGCGCAGGCGTCGCTCACGCAGGCCTCGTAGTACCTGGTGGAGTCGACCTGGGGCGGGGCGGGGGCTGCTCAGCGGGATGAGCCCGCAGCCCCTGGACGGCCGGCTGCCCGTGAGCAAGCCCCGCTGCCATCTGGGCGCCGCCTCGGGGCTCCAGTCGCCTCTCTGGCCTCAGCCCGCCACCCCTCCCCTGCGTCTGCTCAGCGCCACACTTAGCTTCAGGCCAGCCCCCCCGTGACCCTGCTGTGACCTGTCCTGTCTCCGCAGGGCCAGGGGGTGCCCGCCCCGGTCCTCCCTCCCAGCTAGCAGAGGCCGGGGAGCCCAGGTCTTGCATTTGCCACCACGGGCACTGCCATCCGAGTCAGAGCCCGCTGTGCCACTTCCCAAAGGATCAAGTGGGCAGGGCACTGGGGGGTGGGGTGGAGGTGGGGGCTGCGATCCAGGAGGACCTCGGGGCCTCACACAGGCCGGCCACCCCAGGGCAGACCAGTCCCACCGGCTGCCTGCTCATCACCGTGCACAGCCCAGGTCCCGAGATCCGCGTCAGCGACTGCACCCTGCGGCCCCTAAGCAGCAGGATGGGCTGTGGGGAAGGGCCTGAGGCCATCATGAGTCTCTGCTCCCGGGGGGCTGGGCTGGGCGGGAGGCGCCCTGAGGTTTGTCCATGTTGGGGGCTGGCAGCTCAGGGAATGTGCCGGAGGACAGGAGGTGACCCTCAGGGCCCAGGAATTTCCAGGGGGTGAGGCTGAGTGTGGTCAGGGAACATGGGTGGGACTGGGGATGCTGGCACCTGCCAGAGGGGAGGGCCACACAGCATGTCCTGCACAATGGTTGGGGTCAAGGCCGTCCTCAGAGGGCCAGCTCAGGCCAGACGCAGGTCCCACCCCGACCCTGCCCACCTGAGAACGGCAGGCGCTGAAGGTGGCGCTGTTGATGATGCTGCACTGCTTCTGGGCCCAGGACCTGCGGTACGGGTTGGCGGTGCAGGGGTCCCGGGGGGCCAGAGCGTCCGGGCACGACGGGGAGAATTTCCAGCTGTTGCCAAACTCCAGCACGTCGCCCACCACAGACTGGCTCCGCGTGGTGAAGTCGTTGAGGGCATTGTCGTCAAAGTTCCCGCACAGCCCGCAGACCCTCCCCTGCAGGGACAGGGCACGTGGGGTAGCGCCGGGGGAGACACAGAGCCTGGCCCGGGGGCACGGCTGCAGGGCACCCCACTCCCTCAGGCGGCACCCAGCAAGCTCTCAGGAAGGCAGGGGCACTCGGGCTCCTGCAGTGGGCAGGTGCCTGCCTCGCCCACAGAGCCTTAGCCCAGTGGGCATGGAGCGGCTGGGTGCAGGGACCAGGGAGCCAGGAGCGCCTTCCCCCCAGGACTGACATGGCCCCTTGGGAACTGGGCGTGTGCCTGCGCCCTCCCCCACCCCAGCCCTCAGCAGTCCGTCAACGGCCAGACCCCACTGCTGGGCCTGCTCTAGGCATGAGAGCTCCGTGCCCCCGGGGGGCCCGCGGCCTGCAGCCCCCACCTTGTATTCATGGCGCAGCCGGATGATCACGCTGGTCTTCCGGTCCCAGGACACAACCACGCCGCTGTGGGTCTCCACAGTCAGGTAGACGCCCATGTACCGGACCCTATAGGGCAGGTCTCCACCCGGCCCCCTCTGCAGCACCCTGTGGGTGCCCTCGTGCAGGATCAGCTCGTAGCTCTGCAGAGGGGCATGGGGAGGTGCCACCTGTAGGGAGCTGAGGGACCAGCTCTGGGCCAGAGCCCCCTCCCCAGTGTGGCCCAGGCGGGCACCAGGGTGCTTGGGGGCATGAAGCATGGGGCTGGCGTTAGGAGTGAGCTAGCCTCCCGGCATTATCCTTGAGCTTGAGGCAAGAGGCTGGGGGGCAGCAGAGGCCGAGGGGGAGCTTGGGGGCCGTCGGTGGTGGGGGGAGCGCACAGCATGCAGCCCCCTCTCAGCCCCCTCGGACCCCTGCTTCCTCACACACCTTCCCACCTCAGAGCAGGTGGGAACCGCCCCCAGCCAGCAGCTGCATTCTGCGCTGTGAACCCCGACCTCCCTCTGCTAGAAGGGGTCACCCTAGGTGCGATGGCCTGAATGGAGGCCCCCTCCCAGAAGATGTGTCCAGTTCTAAGCCCCAGGACCCACAGGTGTGCCCTGGTTTGGGCAAAGGGTCTTAGATGGGATAAGTGAAGGGTCTGGAGATGAGACCATCCTGGATTTAGGGAGGGCCCAGACCCAGGGACAGGACGGGGGAAGGACGCAGAGAAGGGGCCGTGTGAGCTCAGGGCAGAGACTGGGGGGACGCGGCCACAAGCCAGGAGCCCCAGAAGCTGGATGAGGCAGGAAGGACCCTCCCCTGGAGGCTCTAGAGGGAGGCCCAGACCCAGGAGAGAACGCCTCTCCTGGGTGTCAGGACCCTGGGCTGTGGTCTGGAGGCCTGAGGCCCCCGCGGGGGCTCGGACAGGACTGCAGAGGGAGGGGGCGGTGGCCAGGCTCCCTCACCCCCAGGAAGATCTTGATGGCCTTGGAGCAGGTGACGCCCGTAGTCCCGCAGGGCACGTTCTCAGTGACGATGCGGAAGGTCCCGTTGGCGGTGTCACCGCCCACACAGTAGTCCTGCGGCGGGGAGGAGAGGGTCGTGGTCAGGGCCCCGGCACCGGCATTGTGGCCCTGGGCAGGGAGGGGCCGCGTACCTGGGCCAGTGTGTACTCGCAGCTCCCCTCGAAGCCGTAGCGCTCGCCGTCGAAGGTGAGGAAGTGGCCGTCCCCATAGGCCACACAGGTGCCCAGGCAGGGCCGGTCGCTGCACTCCCACCTGCGGCCCCTGCAGGTGCTGCAAGCAAGGGGAGGCGGTGCCGTGACAAGGCCGTGGATGCAGCCCCTCTTGCATAAAGTGGGAGGCGGTGCTGCCCCCCCAGGGCTCCAGGGGTTCACAAAGCAAGGAGCATGGGGCCCTGGGGTCCCGTACCCCACACCCTGGGTCGTGGTCTTGTCTCCTGGCCCAGCCTCAACCCTCAGTGCCCGGGGTGCAGGCACAGTCATGGGGGCGGCTTTAACCGGCCCTGCCACCTGCTGGGCAGAGGAGGCCAGGCCCTGGGCACGGTCCAGGGGCCGCCAGGGAGCTGTGCTGTTGGCCCACACCGCCCCTCTGTGGCCCCTCCACACACCAGGTGTTACAGTCGACCTTGATGACCTGCCCGGGCTTGTAGGCAGCCTCGTTGTGCACACAAGGGCAGTCCTCCTTGGCCACGCAGCCTCCGCTCCCATCGGACAGCAGCCCCACAGGGCAGACACAGCCCGACACGCAGTGAGTGCTGAACTGTGGACAGGCGGGTGTCGTCAGCAGTCCCTCTGGCCTGGCTCAGGGATGCCGCCCACCCGGGCCCCCCGGCAGCACAGCCACGCCCTTCAGGCCGACTCACACAGTCCACGTCCAGGGTGTGGCAGCTTCGAACGCACTCGGCCCCCGGTGCATCCGCGGAGGCGTTGCTGCAGTCAAGGAACACCATAGGGGCCACGCACCCTGCAGAGACAGCCACGCTGGGAGGGCCTCCCGGCCAGCTGCAGCCCTCCCCTCGGTCATGGGGGGAGCATGGGGCCCCAAGGGCAGAGGTCCAGGGGAGGCCGCACCTGTGCTCTGCTCCGTGGCCCCCAGACAGCTCAGCCTCCCACTCACACACGAGCTACGAGAGACGAGGGTGGGGGCAGTCTGGGCTACTGCTCCACTGCCCCCACCCAGACCCCCGCCGGGATCCGGGCCTTGTTGTGAGCCAGGGGCGGGCACCTTCTGCGGGGCTGCGATGAGGACCCCACCCCCCACCCAAGGCACTGGGTGAGTGAGCGGAGGTGCCAGCAAGGCCCCTGGACTTGGCGAGGGTAGGGGTGGGGTGCAGCAGGGAAGAGGGGAGGCCGGGGCAGTGGTGCACCCAGGCCGGCCCTCCGCGGGCTCCAGACCCGCAGGACACCTCCCCGGGCCAGAGGGATGGTCCCTGTCACAAGGGCTGAGGGGCGGGCAGGGTGAAGGCCGCTCCATAGGGAGCCCCTGTGTTTCCGCGTGAAGCAGGTGGGTGGAGTGGCAGCGGGGAGAGGCCCCTCACCACACCACGCCGCTGTCGTGAACGACCTCCCCGGGAGCCACCACCGTGCCGCCCAAGTAGCAGGGACAGGCCTCGGCGGGGACGCAGTCGCCCGCGTCGTCCAGGAAGGTGCCCTGGGGGCAGACGCAGCCGTCCACGGGCACGAAGGCCACGTCGCAGGAGACGTCGGGCTGGCTCAGGGAGCGGCAGGTGGGCTGGCAGCTATCCACCACGTGGGCGTAGCTCTGGGTCTTCGGGCAGCTGCTCGCGTACTTTGCTGGGGGTGGACGGGCGACACGCAGGTCAGTGGCCGGGTGGCCCGTCCCCGCTCACCTTGGGCACGTCCAGACTGGGGCTGGAGTGGCCCGAGGCTCGGCTTCCCCTCTGGGAGTGGGGAGAGGCCTGAGCTCTCACTGAGGACACGCGGCAGGGGGTGTCCCGGGGTGCCCAGTGCCCCCCACGCCCGTCTAGCTGGCTGGCGGACACTCACTGCACACGCCGTCCCGCCAGCCGCGGAGCAGCACGCCGCGGGCGGCGCAGGCCCAGACGTAGGAGGACAGGGCCGCACACATGCAGTCCTCGCTCTTCTCACAGTTGCAGGTGTCGAACAGGCAGTTCTGGGGGCACACCGGGGCGTCAGGGACCCCAGCCCACCAGAGACCCTCCTCTCCCTGTCCATCCTTCCTGGGACCCCCATCTGGGCCAGAGACACGGGGCATCCCGAAGCTGGGCATAAGGCCATGGGATTCGAGGGGAGTGGACGTGCTGCCCTGAGGGACGGGAGAGGCTGGGCTGCGCAGACAGGGCTGACGGACGGCTCTGCGTGGGGCCAGGACAGCGTCCGGCCTAGATTCTGGATCCGTCACAGGTTGGGTTGCCTATGAGGAGCGTGGGTTGCGGGAGGAGACTGAAGGCAGAAGCTGGAGGTAGGGCCGCAGTGGGGGAGGATGCTGGCAGGCCCACAGCACCCCCAAAGTGGGCCTGGGTCTTCCAGCCGTGGACACGCATGCCCGGGACAAGAGCCTTGTGCACGTGAGGGTTTTGGCTTCCTAAAAGGTGGCCTGTGAGCCAACTGTGGTGGGTGGAGTTGCGTCCCCAAGAAGAATGTGTCCCTGTTAGGCCCCTGGGCCTGAGAACGCGGCCTTGTTGGAAACGGGCCCCTTGCAGGTGTGCGGAAGCTCAGATGAGGTCATTAGGGTGGGTCTGAACCAGCACACCTGGTGTCCCCACAAGGAGAGCTTCGAGCGCAGACACACAGGTCTGGGTCCCCGTGGAGATGAGCAGAGGACGGTGCCGCCTTGTGGCCCCCAGAGGTTAGGGAGGCAGGAAGGCCCTGGGGTCCTGCCAGCTCCGTGATCCAGGACTGGGGTGCGGGGTAGAGGCCTCCAGCTGTCACCCCCCACCCCGCACCCAGTCTCTGGTCCTTTGTCACGGCCACCCCAGGCAACACACACACCAGCCGTGGCTGTGTCCCTCGAACGGGCCTGACCCGTGGCCGTGGAGGTGTGGACCGTCCTGCTCCCGGCACCCCGCCCCACCCTGGCTGCTGGCCGGGGGTCTCACCGAGTGGAAGGGCCCAGGGCTGACGACGGAGTGGCAGGGCGAGAAGGGCCCGGCAGGGCGGGTCAGCAGGGAGCACCAGTGCCGGGCGTAGTTCTCTGGGTGGGGGGCACGCGGCCGCCAGTCACGGGCGCAGCTCAGCGCTCACCACCTTCCTCCCACACCGCCTCCCCTGCACCTGCCCGCCCGCCCAGCCCCGCTCAGCGCCCCCAGGCCCCGTGGCCAGTGCCTCCCCAGGGACACTGATTACAGGCTCACTGGCTACGCCAAGTGGGCACTGCTTACAGGGCAGCAGGCGCCTTCTGGGGATGAGCCCCCAGCCTGCCGAGGACCCTGCATTCCCCCCCCCCCCGGTCACCCCCAGCCCCAACCTCACAGCTCCCAGGCCCAGACCCGGGTAATCCGAGGGCCCCGGGACTGCTGGACACACACCATTCTCCACGCTGAGGGAGCAGGGGTCCTCGAAGCTGTTCTTAACGTTGGGGCAGGCGGCCTGGGTCTTCCAGGTGTTGGCGAAGGCCGCGGCTGTGGCCTCCACCACACCGCCGACGGTCCGGAAGTCGTCAGCCTGGTTCTGGTTGAAGTTCCCACACAGGCCTGTGGGCAGGGGTCGGGGGGGCATCAGGGGGCTGCCCAGTCCGGCCCAGGCTCCGCACACCTGCAGGGACCACCGCAAGGTGACCCCACCCAACCAGAGTCCTGGGATTCCAGAACTATTTGCAGATGACCTCTGGTGGAGGGGTAAGGTCAGCCCCCACGCTAAGCCCGCCATGAGGGCAGCGTGCCCTGCGCTCCACCCTCACAGGTGCTGTCCGGGGCCAGGGTCCTTGCCTCACAAGCCGCGACCCCACCCCCACCCCCTCCCGCCCCGGCTGCCCGTCTGCTTCCGCCCCCGCCAGCCTCACCGCACATCCGGCCGCGGTAGGCGGGGTCCAGCCGGAGGAACACCTGCATGAGGGGCGCCAGCTGCACCTGCAGCTGCAGCCAGGGGCCCGTCTGCACCAGGATGAAGAAGGACGATGGCCTGAAGACCGTGACGTCCGCTGCGGGGGGTGGGCGCGGTCAGGGGCTGGCGGTGCGCAGCAGCCTGAGTCTCGGGTCTCAGGGCCGCCTGGCAGGAGCCCCGGCCACGCCTCCAGGGCCCAGAAGCCGGGCAGGAGCTCGCGTGTGCATGAGGTCATGACCGCTGACCCTCCTGCGGGGCCGGGCACTGAGAGGGTGCCACGCGGATCCCCACAGAGCCGCCGTGAGGCCCCCCCAACCATGCAGCCGAGAACCGCATAGACCTGGGAGGGGCCGGGCTGGCTCTGTGCCGCCACCTGGAGGCCTCGCCTGGCCTCACAGAGCTCCCCGGGGCCACGTACCCACAGACACGGGCAGCTGGGTGTAGATGGAGTTCACGAACACCCCGCCGTTGGCCTGGATCTGGACGGTCTGGCGAGAGGAGGCGGGGCTGCGGTCAGTGAGGGGAGGAGCCAGCCTGGCGCCCCAGCGGGGGACCGCCTGCCCCCGCCCCTCCCAGCCCCCAGCTGGGGCCTCACCGTGTCCCCTCCGTTCAAGCTCAGTGTCACTGTTTTGAGGCAGTTCTCGTTGTCCGTCAGGCCACACTTCCGCAGGTCGGCCAGCACGGTGAGCGCGCTGTCCGCACATACCTGACGGGGCAGGACACCCCACGCGCTGGGTGGTCAGCCCTCACCGGGCAGGGAGCCCCATGCCCAGGAGGCCCCTGCAGGGGTGGGGGAACTCGCATGCGGGCACCTCGGGACCCCTCGTCTCCGGGCCCCACGAGTGTGAGCTGCTTCTGGGAACGGAACCCCGGGAGCTTCACCACTCTGATGGCCTTCGGGGGACCCTCCCCGGGGCAGCGAGGGGCCAAGGGCCTCGGGAGGCCCAGCAGGCGGGGCTCACCTTGGTGAGGACGTAACTGCAGTCCCCGTGTACGTCGTAGAGTTTCTCGTCGTAGGTGGAGATGTGGGACCCGCCCTGGACGGAGCAGGTGCCTGGGCACGGGAGGTCCTGGCACTGCCAAAGTCCCCCGGAGCAGGTGCTGCGGGGAGGGGGGGCAGAGGGGATGTGGGGAGGGATGGTGAGCCCCATCCCGGTGGGGCGGGGCTAGGGGCGGGGCGGGGCTAGGGGCGGGGCGGGGCCAGGGCAGGGCCGGGGACCAGGGCACCGGGGCGGGGGGGCGGACCAGGGGCGGGGCCGGGGCGGGGGCGGGGCGGCCAGGGCAGGGCCAGAACGGGACCAGGGCACCGGGGGGGGGCGGGGCCAGGGCGGGGCGGGGCCGGGCCAGGGCAGGGCCAGAACGGGACCAGGGCACCGGGGCGGGCTGGGACCGGGGCGGTACCAGGGCGGGGCGGGGCCGGGGCGGGGCCGGGGCGGGGCCGGGGCGGGGCGGGGCCGGAGCGGGGGGTGGGGGTGGCCAGGACCTACCAGGAGCTGCAGCTGGTGTTGAAGGAGGCCCCGGGGGCATAGATGCGGCCGCCGCGGGTGCAGGGGCACTGCCGCAGGGGCAAGCAGCCCGTGTGGGTGACGTCGTCCAGCACCGTGTCTGTGGGGTGGGGCACGAGTTCTCAGCGGGGGCTGGGGGGAGGTGTGGGAGACATTGATGGGAGGCAGACACGGGGAGGGGGCAGAGACAGTCGGGGGGGGCCATCCCCGAGGGCCCGGAGCACCTGCCTGGGGGGCAGAAGCAGCCGTCCACGCAGTGGTCCTCGCACAGCTGGGAGCGCTCGGGGTTGGAGCAGGTGTCCACGCAGGGCGAGCCACACTCCTGGTGCCGAGTGTTCAGGGGGCACGTCTGGGCTGTGGGGGGGAGGCGGCGCTTGGCCCAGGAAGCCACCCCTGCCCCCCTACTCGCCATGTGCCGAGGGTCCGGGAGACGAGGGCCTCTTGCCCAGTCTAGCTGCTTTCTGGGTGAGGCGGGAGGGGAGGGGAGCGTGGGGCCCATGACCTGGGGACAGCCTCCAGCCCCCACCTGGGTTCAGGGGGAGCCCTGCTCAACGTGCCACGGCCACCCTCTGGCGCCCAGATGCCCAGGCCTTGCACCACCCCCTGCTCTCCTGCCTTCCTCTCGCCGTGGGCCCCCAAGGGGCTCTGCCTGCCGGGGGTCCTCAGCCAGGGGCCAGGCGTCGTGCCCAGGGCCACCTCCCCGGGGCACTCACGGCAGAGGTCGGGGCCCCTCCAGTTCTGCGGCTGCCCCCCAGCGTGGGCGCACTGGCGGGAGTACTCGGCGAAGGTGGCACACGGGCAGGTGGGGCAGCGGCACAGGTCCTGGGTGCAGGCGGCCACGTACACCTCGGCGTCCACCAGCCCGTGGCACGGAGCGAAGGCGGGGCCCAGCAGCGTGCTGCGGCAGACGCCCTCCTGGGAGACAGGACGGAGGCTGTGTCCTCCCTGGGGCTCGTGCGGGGACCCCACCCTGCAGCCTCTCCCAGGCCAGGGAGCCCCCTCCCCCGAGGCCCCTTCATCCCTCGCTCTTCATCCTCTCATCCGTCTCTCCACCCACCTCTCCTTCCACCACTCTGTCTGTCCATCCAGGCCTCCACCCAGCTGGCCAGCTGTCCACCCCCCACCCCAATCCTTCTCAACCCCTGACACCTTGCCATGCTCGGTGTGGAGTCAGCTTGGTGACCCATGACCCTGGACCCCCCACTCCCACCGGGCTGCAGGACACACCTGCCCAGGAGGGGTGCAGACCCCACCCTGCAGAGAAGGGGCGGTGGAGGGGCCTACCCCCCAGCCCCCTCGGCAGCCCCAGTGGGGTCAGCACCGACCTGCTGATGCCCACCCTCCTTCAGCCCCCATCCCTGATCAGTTCCAGGGCCTCATTTACGGCTGCTGGGTTCCACTCATTTCGGGGATCCTGGAGCCTCTAGGCCACTTCCGGAGGTGGGATCCGCCCAGCTCGTCGGAAGGGCTTTTCCCTGGCTCCCCAAGTGCCCCTGTTGGTGGGTCTGTGTCTGGGGACGCCACGGGCAGGCGCTCACCTCGTCTGTGCAGTTGTCAGCAGCGGGAGAGGGCAGAGGGTCCTGGCACTGCTCCGTGGGCCCATCCAGCTTCTGCAGGTTCCCAAACTGTAGTGGGCTCAGCCTGGCGTCTGCAGAGAGCAGGCCCTCTTTGCAAACCCTGGGGAGCTCTGAGGGCAGAGCTCCTGCCTGTGCTTAGGAACCCCCAAACCCCTCCTTCTGAGGCATCACTGGAACTGTTGACACCCCTGATTTGACCCCTGCCCAGCGTCCCAGTGAGACCCACCCCTGCACCTCCAGCTTCCCAGGGACTGTGCTAGGGTCGGCCACCCGCCACGCCTGGACCTGGGGCACTCACTGTGGGTGTAGAACTCGCTGACGGCCCGGAGCCCGTTGAAGTCGCCGCACAGGCCACAGGTCTGGTTGGCGTACTTGGGGTCCAGCTCCAGCTGGGGGCAGGGGAGGGGCAGCTCCAGTCTCCGCCTGCCCCCCCCACCCAGCCCCTGGGCCCCCCCCAGCCCTGGGGGCCCCCCAGTGGGAGGCGTGGGCACCCTCACCAGGGCGCTGTCTTCTCCGTTCCACATGAAGGTCAGCATCAGCCGGATGTTGATCTTGACGTAGGCGCTGCTCCGCTCCACCAGGAGCCCCGCGCGGCTGTAGGGCAGCTCCTCCCTGGACAAGAGTCCGGTGCTCCCACGCGTCCGGCCCCCTCCCCGCCAGCTCCGACCCCCGCCCGCCTCGGAGCCGGGCCCCTCCGCGCCCCGGCTGCGCTCACCGCCACCCGTTGATGAGGACCGAGCCGTTGGAGACCTCCAGCACGAGCCCCTGAGATCTGAGGACGATGTGGGTGATGGTGGGCCTGGAGCCCAGCAGGCCGCGGCGGAGCTGCAGGTTGAAGTCCTCGTAGGCCGAGCCGCAGTGCGCGGAGAAGACGTAGTTGCACAGCCCGGGGAAGCGGAAGACGTCGCCGTCGAAGGTCTTGTAGTGGAAGTCGCCCCACGTGCTGCACACCCGCCCGCCGTGGGCCGCGCTCACGGCTGTGGGGAGTGTGTGGTGGTAGGGGGGCGACCTGCCCTGGGGCCAGGCCCCTGTGTGGGGTGGGGAGCCACCTCCCCCTTCCTCGCTCCCCTCTGACCTGGATTCTCGCTCCTGCCCAACCTTGAGGGCCTCACCCCAGCACCTGGGCTGGCCCCCAGGAGAACCATCCACAGGGCAGGCGCCCAAGGCCATCTAGCTCTTCAGCTGCCCACACTGTCCCGGCTTTATCCCCAGGTCTGTGACCACCCCAGAAGCTGGCAAACACCCCCAACCCTGTAGGCCATGGGCGGCGTCCACTTACGGCTCATGGTGGGGAAGACAGTGATGGGCGGGATGAAGGTCAGGTGCCGGGCTGTGAAGGGAGCCAGGTCACACCCCGAACGTGGCCAGGCGGGGACCAGCCGCCATCCCCACCCCCAGGACCCCTCACTGGCTACCCTGGGGCAGCAGGGGGCCGCAGGCCAGCCTGACCCAGCCCAGGGAGCCCAGGACGAATGCTGTCCCTGTAGGGCGCTCCCCGTCTGCCCGCAACACGCTCCTGCCCAGGTCTGAGTGTGTCCCTGCTTGTGTGTGCGTGAACATGTGAGCACGGGTGGGCAAGCGCGGGCACACGCACGTGTGTGAGCGTGTCTGGGCCTCTCTGCTCACTGTCTGTTTTCTCAGGGCCTCTGCCGCCCCCTCCTGTGGGCAGACGGGTCCGGGGGGTCTCTGTGGCACGAAGCTGATGTGAAAAGGGGACCCCCTGCCGGCTCCGTGCCGGGCCCTCCCTGCCACGCCCACCCTCTGACCAGTCATCTCCGGCTGCTGACTTGTCCAGCTCTGCTGCACGCCGTCCTGGGTCTCTGCAGGGCAAGGGAGTGGGAGTCCATGAGAAGCTGGCCGTCAGGACCCTGCCCCGGGGCGGCGAGGTCTCCGAGGCTGCAGGCTGGCAGCCATGGGCACCGCGCCCCGTGCCCGGAGCTGACCGCCCCCCATCTGCACGTTGTGCACCTCACTGTGGCTGGGGTAGGAGGAGTCAGGAAAGGTGGCGGCTCGCTGACCCCAGGCCACCCCAGAGGGAGTGTCTGGCCCCTCCACACACCCCTCGGAGAAGGACAAAGCCTGGCTTTGTGGGGAGGACACACAGGTTGGAGAGGCTTCCAGGCGTGACTTAGCAGAAACTCAAGACTACAGCCAGCCCCGCCTTCGAGCCCCCAGCCCCACGCAGGCCGGAGGCCTGGGGGCCCACAGCACCTCATGTCCCCCACTACCAGGGGCGCCCCTCCTGGGTCCAGGTGCCCCCGCCACCTCGGTGGGCGAGACTGAGCCCCCTCCAGGCCCCTCTCTGTGAGGCTTGGCCCGGGGCACCCCGCACACACAGCCCCGGAATTCCTTCCTCACGTGGGTAGGGCTCTCCCCGCTCCTCCCAGCCTGCACCGCATGGGGAGACGGAGGTGAGGCCCGGAGGTCCGCGTGTCCCTGGAGGGGTGCTGCCCAGCGAGGGGTGCTGCCCGGCGAGGGGTGCTGGGCCAGCTCTGCAGCCGCCGCACCAGGCTCAGCTCCCTACGCTGCCTTCCGGCCAGGACAGGAGGCCGTGGGCACTGGCCCGGCGCTTCTCTCTCCTCCTCAGGGCCCTGTTGACCACGCTTCTCCCTGCCCACCCTGACCCCTGGCCCTGACCCCAGGCCCGCAGCCTCTCATGCATGTACCCCTTGTTTTACCCACCCCCCGGTCGAGAAACCAGGGGCACACGGACAGGCTCACACAGCACCCCTTCCGGGGCCAGGTGACCACCTGTGAACCTGGCTGGTCCAGAGCTCGGCCAGGGAGATGCCCACCGCCATCCACCCCATCTACTGCAGTCCGAGCACACATCCACCGACGGGAAGCCCCTCCACTCAAGGCCAACCTCACCCCCCACCCCCGGGGGCTCAGCCCAGGGGACACCAGCGCGAGGCGGTGGATACATGGGATCCAGGCTAACGTTCCTGTCGGCCTCCTGTCTGCGCTCGGAGATGGATTAAAGACAGGAGCAGCTTTGTGTCCTGAGGGCACTGCGGCAGTCTCCCCAGGGGCAGAGGGGCTGAGCCCCGTCTGAGTGAGACTGGGGCCACATAGTTCCCACCCCTGGGGCAAGGGAGACACTTGCACACACGCAGAAGGGCTCCTTGAGGGTGAAAGGAGGGGCACCCCCACCAGAGGGGCACCCCCACCAGAGGGGCACCCCCATCAGGGGTGATGCCACGCTCTCCCTAGGCCTCGACTCAAATCTGTCTTGGAGGAAAGTTGTGCACGTGTGTCAGGGAGGGTCCTGGGGCAGTTAAGCACTTAGAGAAAGAAATCAGATAATTGGCCAAAGGTGAGCAAAGGCCTGGAAGAACTGCCCTCCATAAATGACTTAGCTGCCTCTTTTCCTGGTGGCTCAGACGGTAAAGAACCTGCCTGCAATGCAGAAGACCCGGGTTTGATCCCTGGGTCGGGAAGATCCCCTGGAGAAGGGAGTGGCAACCCACTCCAGCCTTCTTGCCTGGAGAATCCCATGGACAGAGGAGAGCCTGGAGGGCTACAGTCCACGGGGCCACAGAGTCGGCCGTATGACCGACGCGCCTCACTGTGCGGACGCCCACGCCCTTCTGGGGAGGGGGTGGGTCGTACGGGACTCCTGCCTGGTCTCTGTCGTGACTAAACAGAGCATTTCTCTGCGCATTCTCACGCGTCATGCTGTGGCCCTAATAATAAGCTCTGTGCCTTCATTTACAGCTTTTGCCTGCTTGAGAAATGCGTTTTTCCCTGAAAGCAAGGGCCGAGGGGAGTTTGCGTCCTGCCTCGAGGCCCCGGTGGGCACGTGGCCAGGATTCCTGCTTCTCACCCAGACCGCCTGGATCCAGGTCCTCAGGGAGCTGAGATCTCCCTGCGGCCTCTCCCACATCACAGTCGCCACGGTGAGCGTCTCCTAGCAGGAAGGAGCCCCGTTTGAAGGACTTGCCCTCAACAAGAGAAGGGAACTGTGCTCACCGCAGGCCTGCTGCCCCGGGGCTGAGCAGGGCCACGGCTGGCCAGAGAGGCCAGCCGGGCACCCGAACCGCACAGCAGATGCCAGGCAGCATCTGGTACCCTCACCAGGAGTTGCCACGGTTCAGCCCCCACCCCAGGCCTGCCCGCCCTCCAAGAAAGGCAGCCTGGGGCAGAGGCTCTACAGACTGTCTGCCCACCCCTTCACCACCTCCTTTCCATCGGTGGAGAGGGCCTCAGGCGGTGCCCAGCTGCCCAGACCCCTGAGAATGGGGGCCCTGCAGGAGTGACCGCGGGGCCCAGGCCCAGGCCAGCCCCGCTGGGCGCTGCCTTCCCCGGCAGCACCCCTCATGTGGACAGTGAGTGTTATGCTCTTGGTGCTTCCCCGGCTCCAGGGCCAGATGGGCGGCTGCAGGCAAGGAGGGCAAGAAAGGCCACAGGGCAGGTGTGGCTCCTGGAACAGCCGAGGGTCTGATGGGGCTGCCTAGAGGCTACTGCCTGGGCCAGCGCCGAGGGCAGAGTGGGAAATGCAGCCCCCCGTGGGCACCTTTTGTGCTGACTCTGCCCGCTCGGCTCTGCGATGGTGGTGGGGGACCTCACAGAGACCAGAGAGACCCCATGGCCCAGACCCCTCACCCAGCGCCAGCCCCTCCCATCCCCGAAGCCAAGACCCTCGGTTTCCCCTGAGGTTCTAACTTCTCCCAGCTCAGGCTGCCCAGGAGTCCAGGACATGCAGGGCCCTGTGGAGGACACGCTGCCCACTATGGGCATGCGGGGGCCACCTCTGCTGTGCAGGGAAAGTGAGGGGCTGCACCCTTACCTGCCGTGCCCGCTGAGAGCAGGGCCACGAGGGCCCACAGCAGCGCTGGGCACCCGCTCGGGGCACCCATCCTGGGGCTGGCGTGGTGGGCGGGCGGCCAGAGGGAGTGGGGCGCGATGCTCACTCCCCTGGGGGCCCTGGGGCTTATGTAGCAGGAGGCCTTGGCCCTGAGCCCGGCTCCCGGGCCACGCAGGGCACGGACCTCCCCCACGACAGCTGCGTGTGTTTGCTCTTGGGGAGGGCCGTGGCACGCAGGAACCCGGAGGAGGAGGGATTTGTGGTTCTGGGCCCCAGAGACGCGGGACCCCCCCACTTTTCCCCACCCCACCCCCCAGCAGCATCGGAGAGTCAGAGGGAGGGGGTGGGGGGCGGGGCCGGCGGAGCCCCCTGAGCAGGGTCACTGTGACCACCCAGGCCCGCTGCTGCCGCGCCCGCTCCCGATAGGGTGGCGATGGGCTGGATGAGGGCAGACCCTGGGCCCGGGCAGTGCCCCCATGCAGAGGAGGAGGCTGTGCGGGCGCCACTTCCGAGGAGCGGGAAGGGCTGGACATCTGCTCCCCGCAGGAGTGCGGAGGCTGTGGGTGGGGGAGCGCCTGTCCCCAGGCTCGCAGGGGTCCCAGAGGCCCCAGCCGTGCCAGCAGGACCTGTCCAGGTCTCTGGGCTCCTCTCCATCACCAAGTTCAAATTCAAGGGGAAACTGGCCTTAGGAGTGAGGTGAGGGTCAAACAGAACGCAGGCCAGGAGCCAATCCCCGCATGCGGGCTGGGGTGTCCATCCTCAGGGCTTGCCTCTCCCTCCCCACCCGGGGTCCCCGCCAACAACAGGCTGAGCAGGGACCCATGTCCACAGGGACGTACTCCTGGCCCCTAGCAGGGCTGATGGGGCACCCTGGGGCTGGGGTTCTCCAGACCCCAGCGCCCGCCCCAGATGCGGTCCTTTAAGGCCTAGCTCCCCGGGCTGGCGTGGCTGGTGGTGGCAGTTCGATGGTGACCCCCGCCCCGGGCTCCGACTCGCCCACAGCGCCCTTTCCAGCCCAGCCATGCCTCTCTCCTCGGGGCACCTCCTCTGCCTTGCCGCTGGGCTCCTGACCGCAAACCTGACGTGTCTGAGCTCAGAAGGCCCAGGGGTGCCCACCCTGCCCTCTGGCGGGGTCGGTTTCCAGGTTTGCGCGGTGAACACTCAGCACCTGGGCCCACTTTCCTCAGCCACCCCGCCTTCGTCTCTCCAATGAGTCCATAGACGTGGAATTTCTGGGGCAAAGGGAAAACCCACCTTAAAGCTGTGGGCATCATCGGCCGCCATCACCCCGCCGCCCTCAGCTTGGCCGAGGGCCCCGCAGGCCCTGCTTCTCCTCTTGGCTCCTGGTATCTGTGGAGCGCCTCTGGCCCCAGCGAGAGTTGGGCGGGGGGGCCCTCCTGCCGACCTGGGTTCTGGGTCTCAGTGGGAGCTCAGGCTGCCCTCCCGCCCCACGCTCACTGTCACCCTCTGGGCTGGGGCTGCGTGGTCTCCTAAGTTCTCTCTCAGGGACCCAGGGGTGCCGGCGGCAGAAAGCACAGCTGGAGGGGCTTCTGGGGGAGGGGTCTCTGGGGGAGGGATGGGCAGGGCCCCACAGGACCGGCCTGGGGGTGCGCTGGGGCCCCTGCCACCCCTGTGTCCCCAGGCTGCGGCTGTGCCCGGCCTCCCTGCAAACACGGGGCTCTGCACCTGGTCCCTCGTGTGTGTGTGGGGGGGCACACTGCAGACCTCTGGAAGGAAGGAAGGAAGGAAGTGGGAATCTGGTCCCCGGCCTGCACCCCCGTGCCCAGCCTTCTCCCTCCTCCCTCCGCCTCCCCGAAGGCCCAGCTCTTGGTTTGTGCCCCCAGCCTGACCCCAGTTGGACACCGTCAGAGCTAGCACACCCCTCCGGCCGTCCTGCATGGCCAGAATCCTGCAGCCACTCGGGGCGGCCCCTGGCCCCCACCCCCACCACGTGGGAGCAGCTGAGCGCCTGGGCACTCGAGGGCGTTCTCTTCAAGCTTAGAGGTTATCCTCTGCACCCCCCACCCCACCCCACCCCACCCCGGAAGGAGTGCTCCACATAGCTGGGCCCTGGCCCATCTGCTCACAGCTGGCACACAGTAGGCACTCAATAAATGCACCGGAAGAGTGAGCCCTCGCTGCCCTGTGCACCGCCCCCCACGCCATCAGCATCCTTGGGCAGGGGCACCGTGGGCGGGGTCGCGGGATTGAGACATCCCGGATGTGGGCCGCAGAGCCCAGCCTGTTTGCTCAGCGGGTTTGCCCCTTCACAGTTGAGAGAGCGGAGAACAGAAGGACAAGGAAGCGGTGAGCAGCACTGCCGGGAAGGGGGCCGGGGCCAGGCCTCCTGGGGCTCGGGGAGGCCGCGGGGAGTGCCAGAGACCGGCCCTGCCCGGGGCACGCCCTGCCCCACGCTCAGCCCGTGGGCCGCAGGCAGCCCAGCTCCCACCTGCGGAAGAGACCCCCACAGACAGAGCCCAGAGCCGGGCCGCCCCGGCCAGTCCCCTGGCCTTGCCGGAAGCCCTGGGAATGGGTGGTCACCGAGGCTTGGGCCCTTCTCTGCTCATCCCTCCCTGCCCACCTGCCTCCCACCACAGCAGCGCCAGGTCAGGGCCGCAGGCGCTGGGAGGCATCAAGCCTCAGGCATTTGCTGAGTGCTGGCGGTTTGCCCTGCTCTGCACTGCACTCCTTGGAGGGTCCCGGACGATGGGGCACAGCCTGGGGGCTCAAAGGCCTGGCTGACTCTAGGCCTGCCTAGGGCCTGTCTGGCTGTCTGGGGCTGCAGACTTCTGCTCCCCTGAGTGCCAGGAGTCTGCGGAATGGAAACCCACCCTTCTCAGACCAGATGGGGTCCAGACAGCCCAGGTCTACGCCTGGGGAGGCGGGGGAGGGGCGATCAGGCCCCCCTGGGAGACCCGGTCCCCAGCGCATTCCCCCCCGCTGAGAAGGGCTGTGCCCACTCCCCTAGCCCCACCCAGGGCTGCAGGAGATGAGGATGCCCCCCCCCACAGGGGGCCGCTGCCCATCTCCTGCTTTTCCCGTCCTCACACAAATCCCTTTCCTTGCCTGATTCGTCTCCCCTCCCACTCTCCTTCCCGCCTTCCTTTCTGCCTTCTAGCAAATTCTGATGCACCCCCAGGGATACCTCCCAGGGCCCTGGGGATCTGACGCCGCCAAGGAAGAGCAAGTTCCCCCTGGAGCTCACAGCACAGAGCTCTGTGCGGGGTGGGGCAGGGTGCGCTGAGCAGAAGGAGGTGGAGGAGGCAGCCTTCTGCTTAGGAAGCGGCAGGTGCAAAGGCCCTGTGGCCGGGATGATGGTGAGCCTTGTAGGGTCTGAAGGCGCCTGGCATGGCTGGGGCAGCTGCAGGAGGAGGCGGGACACGGTGGGCGAGGTTGGATGAGGGGAGGAGCCAGGGCTCCCCGGGAATTTGGGGTGCGAGCTCCTGGAGCACTTACAGCGTGGAAACCACCGGGGATCTTGGTTTTGTTTCCGATCTGCCTATGAAGTGTCCCTTGCTGTCATCAGTCACTAAGTCACGTCCAACTCCTTGCAACCCCTCGCCCTGCAACATGCCAGGGTTCCTGTCCTTACCTGTCTCCTGGAGTTTACTCACACTCATACATAACATAAAATTTGCCATTTTAGTTCAGTTCAATTCAGTCTGGCTCAGCGGGTAACGCATCTGCCTACAATGCGGGAGACCCGGGTTTGATCCCTGGGTTGGGAAGATCCCCGGGAGAAGGAAATGGCAACCCACTCCAGTACTCTTGCCTGGAAAATCCCATGGACTGAGAAGCCTGGTAGGCTACAGTCCATGCGATCGCAAAGAGTCAGACACGACTGAGTGACTTTCCTCCTCAGTTCAGTCGCTCAGTCGTGTCCGACTCTCTGCGACCCCGTGAATCGCAGCACACCAGGCCTCCCTGTCCATCACCATCGTCATACATTCATGGTGTGTGACCATCACCGCCATCATCTCTGGAACACTTTTATCATCCCTCAGAAACTCTGTGCCCGTTAAACAACTCTCTTCCCTTCCCCTGGGCCCTGGTCTCACCCTACTTCCTGTCTCTGTGGATTGTCCTCTAGGTACAGGATTATTTGCTCTGCACAATGTAAATCTCATCCACGTGGCAGCTTGGGTCAGAATTCCCCCTTTAAGGCTGAATAGTGCTCTGTTGTGTGGATATACGACATTCCACACATTCGTCTCTTGATGGGCGTTTGGGTTCTTTTCACCTTTTGGCTGTTGGGAATAAGGCAGCTGTCGAGCCCCTGCCTTCAATTCCTCTGGGTATGTACCTAGGAATACTAAATCGTATTGTCTGTGTTTAACCTTCTGAGGAATCACCAAACACAGAAGCATTCTACATCCCCAGCAACAGTGCCCAAAGGTCCCAACTTTCCCACATGCTTGCCGACACTTGTTATTTTTCCGCTTCTTAAGCGTTTATTTGGCCGCACCAGGTCTGTGTTGTGGCATGCAAACTCAGCTGCAGCATGTGGGATCCATTTCCCTGACCAGGGATCAAACCCGGGCCCCCTGCATTGAGGGCATGGAGTCTTAGCCACTGGACCACCAGGGAAGTCCCTATCCCCTTTTTTAATAAACAAGATATACTCACTTGTTCAGTCAGGTCTGACTCTTTGCAGCCCTATGGACTGTAGTCCACGAGGCTCCTCTGTCCAGGGAATTTTCCAGGCAAGAATACTAGATCGGGTTGCCATTTCCTCCTCCAGGGGGTCTTCCTGACCCAGGGATTGAACTGAGTCTCGGGTGTCTTCTGCGTTGTCAGGCAGATTCTTTGCCATTTAGTAGCACCTGGGAAGCCCTCCTTTTGATAACAGCCGGCCTCTCACCAAGGGATTGATGTGCATTTCTCTAATCGCTGTTGAGGTTGAGCATCTCTTCATGTGCTAATTAGCTATTTGGATATCTTCTTTGGAGAAATGTCTATTCAAGTCCCTGGCTCAGGTTTGGTTGGTTGGTTGTTTTTTTTTTTTTTTTTTGAGTTGGGTTGTTTCTTTTTTGTTGTTGTTATTGAGTTTTAGGAGTTCTTAACATTCTGACTCTCCAGTGGACCACGTTTTGTCAGAACTCGGGTACGCAATGATACGACTCTAATGGCAGAATGTGAAGAGGAACTAAAGAGCCTCTTGATGTGGCTGAAAGAGGAGGATGAACAAGCTGACTTGAAACTCAGCAGTAAAAAATTAAGATCATGGCAGCCAGCCCCATCACTTCGTGGCAAATAGAAGGGGGAAATGTGAAAGCGAGTGACGGATTTTCTCTTCTTGGATTCTAAAATCACGGCAGATGGGACTGCAGTCAAAAATTAAATGATGGTTTCTTGGAAGGAAAGCTATGACAAACCGAGACAGTGTATTAAAAAGCAAGGACATCACTTTGCTGACAAAGATCTGCATACTCAAAGCTATGGTCTTTCCACTAGTCAGGTACAGATGTGAGAGTTGGACCATAAAGAAGGCCAAGTGCAGGAGAATTGATGCTTTCAAACTGTGGTGCTGGAGAAGACTCTTGAAAGTTGCCTGGACAGCAAGGCGATCAAACCAGTCAATCCTACAGGAAATCAATCTTAAATATTCAGTGGAAGGACTGATACTGAAGTTGAAGTTTCAATACTTTGGCCACCTGATGCGAACAGCCATCTCATTGGGAAAGACCCTGATGCTGGGAAAGATTGAAGGCAGAAGAAGAGGGCAACAGAGGTTGAGAGGATTGGATGGCATCACTGATTCAATGAACATGAACTAGGGCAGACTCCAGGAGACAGTGTGGGACAGGGAGGCCCGCCACGCTGCAGTCTAGGGCGTCACAAAGTCAGACATGACTTAGCGACCGAGCAACAGTATTCTGAATATAAATCCCTAACCAGATATATGATTTGCAAATATTTTATCCATTTTGTTTGTCTTGTCCTTTGATGCAAAGAGGTTTCAATTTTGATGTAGCCCAATTTATCAATTTTCTTTTGCCGCCTGTGCTTTTGGTATCATATCCAAAAATCATTGACAAATAGAACATCACAGGAATTTCCCGCTAATTTTCTCCTAAGAGTTTCATTGGTTTAGTTCTTACTTTTGAGCCTTTGATCTAATCTTCACATATGGCATCAGACAAGAGGCTAACTTCACTCTTTTACTTGTGGGTATCAATTTTTTCCCCAGGACCATTTGTTGAAAAGACTGTTCTTTCCCTCACAGAATGGTCTTGGCATACTGATCGAAAACCGGACGACACCGACTGACTGTGTCCCAGGGCTTATTTGTGCCCTAGCTGCGCTGCTGCTAAGCCACCTCAGTCGTGCCCGACTCTTAGCGACCCCATGGACTGCAGCCCACCAGGCTCCTCCGCTCATGGGATTTTCCAGGCGGGAGCACTGGAGCGGGATGCCATTGCCTTCCCCGTATTTCTGCTCTAGCTGCTATTCCATCGATCTCCATGTCTGTCTGTATGGCAGTACCGCAGTGTCTTGAGTACTGTAGCTTTGTAACAAGCTCTGAAATCAGGGACCAGGAAGAACTCGTCCTTCAACTTTGTTCTTCCTTTTCAAGAGTATTTTGTCTGTTCCCTTGAGATTCTATATGAATTTCTGGATGGATTTTTGTATTTCTGCAAAAGCACCATTGGGATTTTGATAGGGATTATGTAAAACCTGTAGATCTCTTTGGGTAATATTGTTACCTTATCAGTATCCAGTCTTCAAATCCATGGATATGAGATGCTCCTCTATTTATGTGTTCTTGAATTTCCTTTAGCAAAGTTTTGTAATTTTCATTGTGCGAGTCTTTTGCCTCTTTGGTTAACTTAATCCTACGTATTTTTTGGATGGTATTCCAGATGGAATTATTTTCTTAATTTACTCTTTGGGTTGCTCCTTGCTAGTGTATAGCAGCTTGATGGATTCATTTATTAGCCCTGTTTTAGTACATTTCAGCTATAAAAAAAATAACACAGACTGGGTTGCACACAAATGACAGAAATTTATTTCTCACAGTGCTGGAGGCTGGAATTCAGCCAGCATGACAGGGTTCTGGTGAAAGTCCTCTTCCTGGCTTCAGACTTCCCACTTCTTGCAAAGTCAGCAGGAGCTGTGGATCTCTCTGGAACTGCTTTTATAATGAGTCAGGAGGCCTCCTCTCTCGTGACTTAAGCATTTGCTAATACCATCACTGTTGAGGGCTAGAATATCAACATGGATTTTGGAGGGAAACATTCACATCATAGCAAGCTTGAGTAATTTTTGGTGGAATTCTTAGAAATTTATACATATAAGTTCATGTCATTTGTGACCAGGGATAGTTTCTTATTTTCCAGTGCGGGTGCCTTTTATTTATTTATTTTTCTTGTCTAATTGCTTTGGCTAGAACCTCTAATACTGCACTGAAGAGAAGTGGTGAATATATCATTGTCTTGTTAATGATTTTAAAGGGAAAGATTTTGCCTTTCAGCCCCGAGTATGGTCTTAGCTGTGAGGTTTTCATATGTGGCCTTTGTTACATTGAGTGTCCTTCTATTCTTAGTTTGTTGAGTTTTCTTTTTTTAAATCATGAAGAAGTATTGAATTTTGGCGAGTTCTTTCTCTGCTTTGAGATGTGGGGTTTTCCCCTTTTCATTCTATTAAGGTGGTGATTGGTTGGTTTTGTACCTTGGGCATCTCGCATTCCAGTAATAAACCTCACTTGGTCATGGTCCAGAAACCTTTTAATATACTTCTGAATTTTTTTGCTAGTATTTTGTTGAAGATTTTTCCATAACTGCTCATAAGAGATATTGGCCCATACTTTTCTTTGCTTGGACCAAAGTTTTCTTTGTTGACAGGTTTTTGATTGCTGATTTGATCTCCTTACTAATTAATTAATATCAACCTCAGATATGCAGGTGATACCACTTTAATGGCAGAAAGTGAAGTGGAACTGAAGAGCCTCTTGATGAAGGTGAAAGAGGAGAGTGAAAAAGCTGGTTTAAAATTCAACATTCAAAAAACTAAGATCACGGCACCTCATGGCATCACTTCAGGCAAACAGATGGGGAAAATATGGAAACAGCCTCAGGTTTCATTTTCTTTGGCTCCAAAAATCAATGCAGGTGGTGACTGCAGCCTTGAAATTAGAAGACACTTGCTCCTGGGAAGAACAGCTATGGCAAACATAGACAGCGTGTTAAAAAGCAAAGACGCCACTTTGTCATCCTGCTGACAAAGGTCTGTAGAGTCAAAGCTATGTTTTGAGTCATGAGGGTTGGACCACAAAGAAGGCTGAGCCCCAAAGAATTGATGCTTTCACTGTGGTGCTGGAGAAGACTCTTGAGAGTGCTTTGGACAGCAAGGAGATCAAACCAGTCAATCCTAAAGGAAATCAACCCTTTCAAATCAACCCAATGAATACTCATTGGAAGGACTGATGCTGAGGCTGAAGCGCTAATACTTTGGCCACCTGATGTGAAGAGCTGACTCATTGGAAAAGACTGATGCTGTGAAAGATTGAGGGCAGGAGGAGAAGGGGGCCACAGAGGATGAGATGATTGGATGGCACCACTGACTTAATGGAGATGAGTTTAAGCAAACTCAGGGAGATAGTGATGGAGAGAGAAGCCTGGCGTGCTGCAGTTCATGGTTCACAAAGAAGCGGACATGACTTTAGTGACTGAACAAGTCACTAAACTATTTAACAACAGCCATTTAAAGGCCTATTCAGTTTGTCTATTTCTTCATGAGTAAGCTTTGTTAGACTCTTTGTTTCTCAGAATTTGTCCATTTATTCCAGGTTATCAAACTTGTTGGCGTGTAATTGTTCATACTATTCCCTTTAATCACATTTGCTGCTGCTGCTGCTAAGTCGCTTCAGTCGTGTCCGACTCTGTGCGACCCCATAGACAGCAGCCCACCAGGCTTCACCATCCCTGGGCTTCTCCAGGCAAGAACACTGGAGTGGGTTGCCATTTCCTTCTCCAATGCATAAAAGCGAAAAGTGGATGTGAAGTTGCTCAGTCATGTCCGACTCTTCGCGACCCCATGGACTGCAGCCTACCAGGCTCCTCCATCCATGGGATTCTCCAGGCAAGAGTACTGGAGTGGGGTGCCATTTTAGGCAAGCTAAATTGCGCATAAAACTCTAATCCCATATAATCCATCCTCTCCTTATGTTACTGGCGCAACAAATTAAATCTTTATTGATTGTGTACTAATAACAGACATATTTTCATCTTTAAAAAAAATTTAACCACACTTCTTGGCTTACAGGATCTTAGTTCCTTGACCAGGGATGGAACCTGCGCCCCAGCAGTGAGAGTGCCAAGTCCTAACCACTGGACAGACAGGGAATTCCCACATTCCTCTTTTAAATCATGGAAAATAAAAGCTGGAGTTGCAAGCAAAATTACAATGATACTGATTTTTATATTTTCCCACATGCTTAGCCTTATTGGAGATCTTTACTTTCTTATAGGGCTTTGAGTTACTGCCCAGTGTCTTTTCATTTCAACCTGAAGGGTTTCTTTTAGCATTTCTTACTGAATAGGTTTCCTGGAGGCTCAGCTGGTAAAGAATCTGCCTGCAATGTGGGAGAGCTGGGTTCCATCCCTGGGTTGGAAAGACCCCCTGGAGAAGGGAACAGCTATCCACTCCAGTCTCCTAGCATTCTGGCTTGGAGAATTCCTTGGACTGTGTAGTCCCTGGGGTCGCAGAGTCAGACATGACTGAGCAACCTTCGTTTACTTATAGAATAGGTTCAGTGGCAATGAGCGCCCAGTTTCTGTTTATCTGGCAATGTCTTAGTTTCTCTCTCGTCGTCGAGGAGCAGCTTAGCCAGATACAGGATCTTGGTTGACTGGTTTCTCTTTCACCATTTCAAGTGCACCATTCAGCGCCTTAGTGGCTTCCAAGTTTGCTGAGAATAAATTAGCTGATGGTCTTGCTGAGAGTGACTTGCATGCCTCCTTTCTCTTGATGTTTCTGAGATCTTTTTCTTCAATTTTTGGCAGTTTGGTTAAATGTGTATCAGTGTGAGGCTCTTTGAGCTTATCCTACCTGGAGCTGCTTAAGCATATTGGAAGTTTTCATCCATTATTCCTTCACATAATATTTTTGTCCCTTTTGCTTCTCTGCAGGGACTCTCATTACGCTCATGTGGACCCACTTGGTGATAATCCAGGAGTCCCCTAAGCTCTATTCACTTCCCTTCATTATTTCCTGCTCCTCAGTTTGATCATTTCAGCTCTTCTGTCTTCAAGTTCACTGAACCTTTCTTCTGCTTGATCAAGTCTGCTACTGAGCCCCTTTGGTGAATTTTCCGTTTCAGCCACTGTACTTTTCAGCTCCAGAATTTCTGCTTGCTTTTTTAAAAGAATTTCTATCTTCTTGTTGATATTCTCATTCTGTACATGTATCATTTTCCTGATAGCCTTTATTTCTGCCCACGTTTTAATTTCCCTTTTTGAGCATAGTTAAAGCAGTAGTTTTAAAGTCTTTGTCTGGTAAGACTGATACCATCACCTCCTCATGGATGATTTCTGTAAGTTTATTTTGCTCCTTTGAATAAGCCATATTCTCTTGTTTCTTTGTAAGGCTTTTATTTTTTTGTTGTTGTTGAAAATTGGAGAATTGACCATATGGTAACCCTGGAAATCAAATTCTTCCCTTTCCCAGTATTTTATATTCTTTTTCTTTTCCTTCTTTCTTTTGTGTCGTTTTGAAGACTGTACTGGTCCATTTGTTTTGAAACTTTCCCAAACAACTGTTATAAAGACTGATGCTCATTGCATGCGGTCACAGGCTCTCTGGTTCTTCAGCTGGTGTTTGGACAGAGATTCCCTGAGCAACAGGAGCTTCCCCAGTCTTCACAGCCTGGGTCTGTCCTTCGACACGTAGGTAGACTTGCTCTGAGCCTGGGGACAAGCCTAGGATGCAGGCTCGCTGGGCGCGAGTGCGTCTTTCTAAATTTCCACATGTGTGTGGGTGCTCTCAAAAGTCCTAACTTCTCAGAGCATCACACTTCAGCTCCTTCAGTCCGGAGATGCTCCGTTTTATTTCCCGAACTGCAGGCTCTTGCCGCAGGAGTCTGTGGGTCTATAGCCACCTCACAGCTTTCATGAGCTGTGCATGCCACGTTTGCTACTTGGGTTTCAGATTAAGCAAAACAGAAATGGGTGCCTTGCCTCATTCCTTCACGTAGTTGCCAGATGTCCCCAGCAGTTTGCAAATATGGGTTTCTCTGCTCCTTCTGCCTTGGGGTGGGGGAGGGAAATGGAACTGGGTTGGCAATTTAAGCCCCAAACTGCCCCTGCACTGGGGACAGGCAAGGGCGAGTAAAAATGCCAACAAACTTCCCTACTCTTCTGAAGATGGCCTTTTCTGGGTTGGACATTAGCTTGGTTTTTGTAAACCACTGCCTGTCTTCTAGAGTTCTGACAAAGTTAGTCCTGACAGTCTCCCGTCTTTTTCAGTCTTTCTGTGGAGAACAAGATCTTGGACATTCCAAGCCCATCACAGAGTCGTTCTGAAAACACAAGCGTGGGAGACTAACCTGGTATAAATGAGTAAACGAGAAATGGACACACGGGGGAGGAGGGGAAGGTCTTCCTGCTGCAGGATCCAGCCCAGAGTGGGAGCAATTAGAAACGCGTCATGGGTGCTAACACCTTACATGGTCCCCAAGCATCTCCCACAAGACCATATTCATTCCAAGGGTGGGGAGGAATCGCTTTCCAGTGGAAAATCTGACAGCCTCGCCTGAGCTGAAGTGAGCTCCCAGTAGTGGGTCCAACTGACACCATGCGCCTCCAGATACGGGACAGCAGGAAGGGCACACCCCCACTCTGCCGAATGCGAACTCCAACCTCAGCACAGAAAGGCCACGGGCAGACCCAGACGAGGGGGCGCTCCACCCGGGAAGCAGCCCACACTCCTCAGGAAGGGTGTGGTCGAGAAGCCCAGAGAAAGGCTGGGGGCAGATTCCAGGTTAGAGGTGACCCAGGAGGCTGGGCTCACGTGACACGCGGCCCTCAGTCAGACCCCAGGCTGGGAGGAAGGCGCGAGAGCAGGGCGCGAGCCGGGCGCAGCAGCGCGGACCAGGGCAGATGGCGGTGCTGCCCACGGCCGGCCCCGCCTTACTTCTGGGAGACACACCTGTCTCTTTAGGGCGAAAGAGCATAGCTTCTCAGACTCCAGTGTTGCAGAGAAAAATGTGTAGACACAGAGAGAGGGGAGGGCAGGCCCAGCACAGCCCAGGAGCAGACAGCTCGCCAGAGGGAGCCGAACGCAAGCACCGGGGAATCCGGGCTGGTGGCAGCGGAGCTCGCCGCGCTGTTTCTGCAACTTCTCCGTAAACTGGAAATCGTATCCCAGAGTCCTCCAGAAAGCTCCACGCTGGCGGTGGTTTGGAGGAATGGACTAGAAGGAGACCACTGGAGGCGCCACTGCAGCTGGACATGGCGGGGACCCGGTGGTGAGCTGGGAGAGGACCGGGGGAGACGGGGGAAGTGAGGGGGCAGAAGCAGGGGAGAGCGAGGGAAGGCCCGGGAAGAGCCGGCCTGTGCAGGGGCCCGTGGTGCGGCAGGTCCCCAGGCGAGCGCGGGAGGGGCCCCCTCTCCCCTCTCCCCCACTTCTCAGCCCTGTAAGCCTCCTGGAGAAGCGGCAGCCCACACAGGCCAGGGTCTTGGGGAGGGCTGTGGGGTCCCCCTGAAGGGCAGAGGCCGGGCGAGGTGGTAGACGTGGACGGCAGGAAAGGTCGGGCCCTGGGCCCACATTTGCTCAGGATTAAGGCAGCGTGAGGGAGAACAAACAGCGGCAGGCGGGGTGTCCTGGACGCCAGCAGAGATGACCGGGTGTCAGTGGGCAGCGTGCCTCTTGCCTCCAGGAAGCGCAGTATTGACTCAGCACCGCAGGCTGGCAGAGGAGCCCTGGCACAGCCCACGCCACCTGGAGCACCCCTGCCCGCCCACCAGCGCTGCCAGGGGCGCCTGGCCTTCCCTGAGGCCGCACAGGCCAGCCGTCTGCACCCAAGCCCCGCCTGCTGCCCTCTCCCCCGGCCGCAGGGCCCAGCGGTGCCCAGTGACTGGTGAGGGAGGCACACCGCTGTCCTGGGTCTGGTCCCGGCCCCGGGTGGAGGGAGCCGGGCCGCAGGGCACAGTCCTCCTGGGGGCCTCGCCCTCCTAGGGGTCACAGGCCAGGGCCTCATCCGTGACATGCAGGGGCCCCCAACTTCACTCCGCTGAGCTTTCCTGGGGAGGCTGAAGGGTTCCCTCCCAGCCAGATACAGTGTTCATGTTCCGCCAGGACCCCAGCCTCCCCCATCTGCCATGTGGTCAGTGCAGTAAGTGGGGGGACACCCCAGAGATTGGTGAGCTTGAACTCTGTCCTGTAACAGGAGGGGGGCTCACAGCTGGGGTCCTGTGTCCAGGAAAGGTGCTGAGGGGCGAGCTGGACTAGGGTGTCAGATGGAGACCTCTCAGGCACCCTGGCTGGACCCTGCTGGACCACCTCCCCACGTCCGCCCCCAGGCCTGCCCAGCAGATCTGCTGAGCACTGCCGGGCCCCCTCGAGCTCAGGGGGGCTGGCAGGATGGTGGGGCCAGCAGGGGGGCAGCAGTGGCCGAGCCCCTCCCCCACAGCCCCTGCCGGGACCCCTTTCCTGGGGAGGCCGCCCGGCCTCTGGATAAGCGTCTTCTACCAAGCGGCGCAGCCCTTGCCCGGGTTCCCAGGGCTCTGGGGTCCCCCCGCCACGCCCTGGGCCTGTCGGCCACGTCTGCACGTCAGGCCAGAGAGTGTGTGAGCGACACTCACATCCAGGTGCGCCGAGCAGAGACGCAGGAGCCAGCCCTGCAGCTGTGGCTGGAAGCACAGGCTTCCCAATGCCCAGAGCTGCCCCAGGACAGCTGTCTGCAGGGGCCCTGGGAGGCGGGGGGCTGGGTGGGAGCCCTGGCAGGAGGGGGCACCAGTGGGAGCTCCTGGGGGCTTCCTGGGCCGGGCACAGCACCGTGGAGCGTGGCGTCCGCCCAGGCAGCAGTCCCGCGCCCACGGCTCTCAGCAGGACCGGGTCCCTGCTGGCTTCACACACACTGAACAGCCCCCTCCTGGAGCCACGGAGGCTCGGCCGTTGGCGGAGAACAGGAAGCGGAGACCCCACCCCAGGCAGGAGGCCGGGCCCACTTTCTGGTCCTGGAGGCTAAGGGCCAGGAGGGGGTCCAGGAAAGAGCAGGTCTGGAGACAGGACGGGAAGGCCCTCCACCGAGGGCTCAGCGTGGAGTCTGTGAGGCTGAGGCTGAGCCCACGAGGCCCAGGCCACCCTCTCACCTGGGGAACAGTCTCCAGATGCCCAGGCTGCCGGGGGCCGCCGGCTCTGTGGACACTGGTGGCCCCCGGCTTGGCTTCCCTGGAGAAAGCCGGGCGGGAGGGGCCAGGGTGGGGTGGGGGAGGGGCTGCCTCACACCCCCGGGGGCTTGTAGCCCCGGCCTCTGGTGGCCAAGTCGCCATGCGGAAGGGTCTCCTGAAGTGGGCGGCACCTGTTGATGGCCGTGCCCCCAAGGGTGCCCCTGCTCCTCGCTGCGTGGGGTGGGGCTGTGGCACTGCAGGGCGGGGTGGCCCTGAGCCCATCCTGGGTGCTGGGCGCCCTCAGGGCCTGGCACCTGGGGAGTGGGGCATCGAGTCCCCGGGCCCCGCGGGGTGTGGGGGCAACACCCAGGCTACTGCAGTCCACGTCCGGCCGCGTCAGCTCTGACCTGCCCTGGGCGCTCTCCTGCCCGCTGTGCCTGGGCAGACCCCTGCTGGGCAGCGTGGGCCCTGGGGGTGGGTGCTGGGGGGGCCCTGGATCCCAGGCTGACCACACAAAGCCCCTGGGCTCCTGGCTGGAACACTCCAGTCACTCCTGCCACGTTGCAGTTCTGGGCTGGTATGCTGGCAGCCCAGGCGGCTCCCGTGTCCCTCTGTCCATCCTCACGTGGCCCTACCTCAGCCATGGACACGTTTTCCTCCAGAAGCCAGGACCCAGGGGACAATGGTAACATGCTGACGTTCTGTTGCCATTCTATTCTGCAAAGAAATAAAACCCTGGTGGGCGCCTTGAGGTGAGTTCTATGAACCATGAGACAGCCACCAAGGCAGACAGTGACCCAGGTCAGTCACCCCGTCCACGGTGACCCGGGTCAGCCACCCCGTCCACGGTGATCCCCGGTCAATCACCCAGTGGCCCGGGTCAGTCACCCCGTCCACAGTGATCCCCGGTCAATCACCCAGTGGCCCGGGTCAGCCACCCCGTCCACAGTGGCCCGGGTCAGCCACCCTGTCCACAGTGATCCCCGGTCAATCACCCCATCCACCGTGAAGGGAGTTACTGTCATCAAAGCCCAGGGATGTTGCCAATGTCTGGTGTGTATCTGGTGTTTTACATCCCGTGGGAGACTCACTCCCCACCTCCCGTCTCCCTGCGGCCTCAGGGGCCTCACCTGAGTGATGCTGAGTCTCCTGGAGTCCAGAGTGAAGGGCATCTCTCTGCCCATCCCCCCACCCATCTTTCAGTTCAGTCCCTCAGTCATGTCAGACTCTGCGACCCCATGGACTGCAGCATGCCAGGCTTCCCTGTCCATCACCAACTCCCGGAGTTCACCCAAACTCATGTCCACAGAGTCAGTGATGCCATCCAAACCATCTCATCCTCTGCTGTCCCCTTCTCCTCCTGCCTTCAATCTTTCCTAGCATCAGGGTCTTTTCCAATCAGTCACTTTTTCACATCAGGTGGCCGCAGTATTGGAGTTTCAGCTTCAGCACCAGTTCTTCCAATGAACATCAGGACTGATCTCCTTTAGGATGGACTAATTTGACCTCCTTGTAGTCCAAGGGACTCTCAAGAGTCTTCTCCAACACCACAGTTCAAAAGCATCAATTCTTGGGCGCTCAGCTCTCTTTATGGTCCAACTCTCACATCCATACATGACTATTAGAAAAACCGTAGCTTTGACTAGACGAAGTTTTGTTGGCAGAGTAATGTGTCTGCTTTTTAATATGCTCTCTAGGCTGGTCATAGCTTTTCTTCCAAGGAGCAAACATGTTTTAATTTCTTGGCTGCCATCATCATCTGCAGTGATTTTCTAGCCCCAAAAATAAAGTCCGACACTGTTTCCATTCTTTCCCCATCTATTTCCTATGAAGTGATGGAACCAGATGCAATGATCTTAGTTTTCTGAATATTGAGTTTTAAGCCAACTTTTTCACTCTCTTCTTTCACTTTCATCAAGAGGCTCTTTAGTTCTTCTTCACTTTCTGCCATAAGGGTGGTGTCATCTGCATATCTGAGGTTATTGATATGTCTCCTGGCAATCTTGATTCCAGCTTGTGATTGATCCAGCCCAGTGTTTCTCATGATGTACTCTACATATAAGTTAAATAAGCAGGGTGACAATATACAGCCTTGAGGTCCTCCTTTCCCTATTTAGAACCAGTCTGTTGTTCCATGTCCAGTTCTAACTGTTGCTTCCTGACCTGCATACAGATTTCTCAAGAGACAGGTCAGGTGGTCTGGTATTCCCATCTCTTTCAGAATTTTCCACAGTTTTTTGAGATCCACAAAGTCAAATGCCTTGGCATAGTCAATAAGGCAGAAGTAGTTGTTTTTCTGATGTTCTCTTGCTTTTTTGATGATCCAACGGATGTTGGCAATTTGATCTCTGGTTCTTCTGTCTTTTCTAAAGACAGAGAAGACTCTTGAGAGTCCCTTAGACTGCAAGGAGATCCAATCAGTCCATCCTAAAGGAAATCAGTCCTGACTATTCATTGGTAGGACTGATGCTGAAGCTGAAACTCCAATACTTTGGCCACTTGATGTGAAGAACTGACTCATTTGAAAAGACCCCAATGCTGGGAAAGGTTGAAGGCGGGAGGAGAAGGGGATGACAGAGGATGAGATAGTTGGATGGCATCACCGACTCAATGGATTTGAGTTTGAGTAAACTGTGGGAGTTGGTGATGGACTGGAAGGCCTGGCATGCTTCAGTCCATGGGGTCGCAAAGAGTCAGACATGACAGAAAGACTGAACTGAACTGAACTGAACTGAACTGATTTCGGTGTTGACCATTTGGTGATGTCCATGTGTAGAGTCTTCTCTTGTGTTGTTGGAAGAGGGTGTTTGCTGTGACCAGTGCGTTCTCTTGGCAAAACTCTATTAGCCTTTGCCCTGCTTCATTCTGTACTCCAAGGCCAAATTTGCCTGTTACTCCAGGTATCTCTTGACTTCCTACTTTTGCATTCCAGTCCCCTATGGTAGAAAGGACATCTTTTTTGGGTGTTAGTTCTAGAAGGTCTTGTAGGTCTTCATAGAACCGTTCAACTTCAGCTTCTTCAGCATTACTGGTCGGAGCATAGACTTGGATTACTGTGATATTGCATGGTTTTCCTTGGAAACGAACAGAGATCATTCTGTCATTTTTGAGAGTGCATCCAAGTACTACATTTCAAAGTCTTTTGTTGACTATGATGACTACTCCATTTCTTCTAAGGGACTCTTGCCCACAGTAGTAGATACAATGGTCATCTGAGTTAAATTCACCCATTCCAGTCCATTTTAGTTCATTGATTCCTAGAATGTCGACATTCACTCTTGCCATGTCCTGTTTGACCACTTCCAATTTGCCTTGATTCGTGGACCTAACGTCCCAGGTTCCTGAGCGATATGGCTCTTTACAGCGTCGGAATTTCCTTCCATCACCAGGCACATCCACAGCTGAGTGTTGTTTTTGCTTTGGCTCCGACTCTTCACTCTTTCTGGAGTTGTTTCTCCACTGATCTCCAGTAGCATATGGGGCACCTACCGAGCTGGGGAGTTCATCTTTCAGTGTCCTATCTTTTCACCTTTTCATGCTGCTCATGGGCTTCTCAAGGCAAGAGCGCTGAAGTGCTTTGTCATTCGCTTCTCCAGTGGACCACGTTTGGTCGGAACTCTCCACCGTGACCGTCCATCTTGGGTGGCCCTGTACGGCATGGCTCCTAGTTTCACTGAGTCAGACAAGGCTGTGGTCCATGGGATCAGATTGGTTTTCTGTGATTGTGGTTTCCAGTCTGTCTGCCCTCTGATGGAGAAGGATAAGAGGCTTATGGAAGCTTCCTGATGGGAGAGACTGACAGAGGGAACCTGGGTCTTGTTCTGATGGGCTGGGCCGAGCTCAGTAAAGCTTTAATCCAATTTTCTGTTGATGGGCGGGGCTATGGTCCCTCCCTGTTGTTTAACCTGAGACCAAACCGTGGTGGAGGCGATGAGGATAACGGCGGCCTCCTTCAGAAGGTCCCATGAAGCACCGCTGCCCTCAGCTGCCCCCAGCCCTGCAGCAGGCCCCTGCCGACCCACGCCTCCCCAGAGACCCCTGGGCACTCCTGGGAAAGTCTGGGTCAGTCTCCTGTGGGGTCAGGGCCCCTTTCTCCTGGGCCCTGGTGCCCACAAGGCTTTGCTGTGCCCTCCAAGAGTCTGTTTCCCCGGTCCTGTGTAAGCTCTGGCGGCTCTATGGTGGGTTAATGGCGACCTCCTCCAAGAGGGCTCATGCCATCCCAGGCCTGCTGCGCCCAGAGCCCCTGCCCCTGCAGCAGTCCACTGCTGACGCATACCTCCTCAGACACTCGACAGTGCCGGCTCTGTCTCTATGGAGTCTCTGGGCCCTGGTGCACACAAGAATTTTCCACAGTTTGCTGTGATCCTCGCATCTTTACCGTCCATCAAAGGCAGGCTCCTGCTCTGGCCCCCGACACTCATGTCCAGCTGCCTGCCTGACCTCTCCACCAGGCATCTAGTAAGTCAAACACAGTTTGACCCAACCGAGCTCCCACACGCCCCACCCTCCCCCCTCAGCCACCCCATCCTCCTCCCACATGGAGGGGTCTGGTCCATCCATTCACCCACACTCCACGCCCGGCCCACCGCCGACCTGTCACCTTCACCTCTGACCCACTGCCCATCCCCCAGCTGGCCGCCGGCTTCTTCCTCAGCCCGTGTTGTGTGTCCATCCTCACCCAGTGGGGGTGTCTGAAGGACAAGGCAGGGCTTCTCCACCCCTGCCCGCCCCCCAGTGCCCCTCCCTCGGTGCAGAGGCCTGGTCCTGGATGACCCTGAGGCCCACTCCGCCTGGCCCGGCCGCCCTCCAGCCCCCTCCACCACCCACGACAGGTACTCCTGTGTCCCCGCAGCTCCGACCTCTGACCCTGCCGAACCCTGCACGGGCACCTCTACCCTCCCTCCCTCCTGTGCTGGTCTCTTAGCGGGATGCCAGCCCAACTTCCCAGCAGACGGGGGCTTCTGCTTTGCTTCTGTGGCACCAACACGTGGCCTCATTCTGGGTGATCTGTCCACTCTGCCCGCTGTCGCCAGGCTCACGCTGGGTGTGGCTCCCTGGGAGGCCCTGAGCCTGGCTCGCCTTAGGTGGGTCCTGGCCGCTGTGCAGCACAGCTCCGGGGCAGCTCTGGCTCCGAGGTCACCGTGGTCCTTCCCGCACCGGTGGACAGCACCCCCTGCTCTCTGTCACCGCTGACCCCCGGAGACCTGAGGACTCTGACGTCCACGTGGACCCTGCAGCCAATTTGCTCACTTCCTCTGAAGATGAGGCTGTGCAGCCGTCTGAGCTGCACTCACAGAGACACCTGCGGGACGTCCCGGGCCCCACATGTCCCCACAGGGCCAGCTGTGAAGCGCCAACCGCTGCCCAGGGCTCAGGTCTGAAGAGGACAGAGGTGTGGCCCACGAGTGCCCAGGACCAAGCCGGCCGCTGGCACCCCGCCTCTGGCCTCAGACCAAGCAGCCCTCTCCTGAAGGTTGGAGGCCAGGATGGGAGCCCAGGTGTCCCAGGGTGAGGTGGGCATGCTGGGGGCTGAGGTCAGGAGGGGGCTGCCAGCATCTTGTGTCCCTAGTTGCCTCCTTGCCCATCTCCAGGACCCCTCAGCCCTTCATCTGGGCAGAAGCCGCGCTCAGCCTGACCCCCGCGTGAGCGGGGACACCCCTCCCCCATCTGACTGGGGCAGAACCCAGAACCACTCCTCGTCCAGCCCCTGAAGCGACGGCCCTGCCAAGGCTGGACTCCAAGGAGGGCCACAGGAGGTGGGGTGATGAACCGCCCCAAGCAGTCCGGGCCCCAGAGCCTCTTCTGGCCGTATGCCGGGGAGCTGAGCACAGCCTGGAGGAGGCGGAGCTGTGGTGGGCCCTGCCCAGCCCCTTAGCGCCTGCTCACAACCTGGCGGGGGCCTGCGGTGGGGCAGGGGCCGTTATCTGGTTTCTGCTGCTGGGTCAGAGTTCTGGGGGTGGGGGCGGCGTGCGCTCCGTGGGGGGTGGGGATTAGTCTCTGCGGGGGCGTCCAGCCGGGCCAGAGAGGAAGAGGCGGCTCCCGACACCTGAGCCCCTCGGTGGGGGCAGAGGCGCTGATTAAGGTGCTGCCTGCAGCTGCGGGGTCAGCCGGTCACTGGGGCAGCGGCTCCCAGACCGCGAGGGCCAGGAACTTCCTGCTCCCAAGGGGAGCGTCTCATGGGGCGGCAGTGAGCTCTCTGCCCCCACCTCCTGGCCACGTCCGTCCACCCCCTACCCGCCCGCCCCCCAGGCCCAGGGGATCATGAGGGCATGGCTGCGGGAGACCCTCTGCCCCATCTGGTCTCTGACCGGCGGGGTCGGGATGCAAGGTTAGCTCCGCTACCCGCATGGCTACGGGGCTCCGCACGGGGCAGACGGGGCGGGAGTGGGAAAGCCGGCCCAGTGGGGGTGTGTAACTGTAAAGGGTGGTCCTGGCCCTCACGCAGGGTCCTCCTGACCCCCCTGGCCTTGAGAGGCGGCCCAGACTCAGACAACAAAAGCCGCCGACCTGGGCCCTGAGCCCCCCGACTGCTTCCTGAGCCCCCGGCCTGTCGGAGGCCCCAGGACCACTGTGCGGCCACCTGGTGGCGGCCACAGACACTGCACCACAGCCTGCCGCCACCCCTGGCTCCTACCCCACCCGCCTCACTGCGGTCCCCAGACCCAGCTCAGCCTGGGCCTGCTTCTTGCAACCAAGGCAGCCTGAGGTGGACGAAGTGGGCCTGCTTCGGGTGCTGTCGGCTTTTCTGCTCTGGGGGCCGCTCCCATCACTGGGGTCTGGGGGACGCTGGACCCCCAGGGGCATTCCTGTGCTGGACCCTGTCCCCACCCCACTCTGCTGCCCTATCTAGGAAGGGGGCCCCCTCCGTACACCCAGCGGCCCCTGCCCACCCTCCCAGCGCTGCTGTGGGGCCAGGCCCAGCATGAAGCCAGTGTGTCATTGGAGGGGTAGGGGCTCCCCTGGGGCTTCCAAGGAAGAGGGGGCTGGGTTTAGGAACATGGAGGTTCTCCAGGTGGGGGTCAGGGGTCGCAGTGGGGGGGGGGGCGACAAGATTCCTGGGGCAGTGGTTTCCCTCGGGCCTGCACGCACACCACACACACACACACACACACACAGAGGCACCGCACACCGAGCCAGGCTCTGGCATGATGGCAGAGTCCAGAGGTCTGCGGGAGAAGAAGTCCCTCCTGTCTGAGGCCCAGCTGGGCGGACACAGGAGACTCCCGCCCTTGTCCCCTCGTTTACGCCCTCTGTCCATCCAAGCGCAGAGAGGACCGTCCCGGGCCACACCCTGGGCCCATGCCCGCCCCCTGCCCCTCTCCTGGCTATTACGGGCAAGCTTTAAAAAATAACACGGAGTCCAGGAATTGCAAAATGCTCCAAGTGTATTCACAAACCCGCTGGCCCTTTCCTGAGGCCCAGGGCCAGGAAAGGGGGGGGTGAGGCTCGCCTCCCAGCAGCCAGCCGAGCAGCCCCAGTCTCCACATTGAGAGACCCGCGTGATGCAGAGGCCTGGGGCCAGGAGGCTGGTCCCGCGGCCAGAGGAGCCTCCCCACCCCCCGCCCGCGGGGCTGGTCCTGAGCAGGCCCCTGGGGCCCCTGCACACCCGGGCAGCTGGACCCTGGGAGGGACGGAAGGGGTGGGGGCGCTTCCCTGGCCCGGGCTCAGGCTCCACCGGCCTGAGAGCCCGTTGGCAGCAAGTAGAAGCGTTCCTGCGGGCGTGTCGAGGAGCGCGGCCGCCAAGCCCAGGCCGGGGCTGTGGCCTCTACTGAAGGGGCCGGGCCCGCGGGGCCCTTCTCCCGCGGCGCCTGAGCCCGCTCTCCGGGCTTGGCTCCAGCGCCACCGCCGAGAGGCCGAGGCCGCCGGGGGAGTCGCACTGCAGGCCCGCGCAGCCGCACTCCTCCACCTCCGTGTAGGTGAGAGCGCGGCTGGAGCCGTCCTCGCAGCGCAGGGTCACGTTCCTCAGAGAGACGCGCTGCTCGCGGCAGCAGCTGCACTGATGCGCCACCGCGTTCGCCTCCGGGGAGAACCTGTGGGCGGGGCCCGCTCAGCACCGCCCCGCGAGGCCCCGCCTTCGGGCAGCCCCGCCTCCGCCGGGAGGAGCCCGCCGGGCTCCTGAACCACCGGTACTGGGACCCAAGCGGGGTTCTTAGTAAACAGAAGAGCGTGATTCCAAACAGGCTGAGAGCCACCGTCCCTGGACCCCAGCCCAGCCCCCTGCTGGCCCCTGGTCCCTCCAGTCCCTTCCTGGGGGACTTCCCGCGGCCCCCCGCGGGCGGGCCCCGTTGCACCTTCCCGAGCACTGCCCCGCAGGAGCCTTCTGTGCGCTGCGGGGGGTGGCGGCGGGGCTCATGCCCACGGGGGTGGTGTCCCCGCGGGGTGGGGGGTCGGGGCTCACGCCCAGGGAAGTGGTGGCCCCGCGGGGTGGGGCGGGGGAGGGCTCACGTACATGGAGGTGGTGTCCCCGCAGTTGCCCCGGCAGTAGGCGAGGAGCACGGGCCCGGGGGAGCTGCAACCCTGCAGCCGGAGGACCTGGAGCTGGTGGTGCACCGTGCAGGCCGACCCTGGGGAGGGTCAGGGGGTGTGCAGAGGTCAGCCCTGGCCCGGGGCAGGCGGGAATTCATGTCCCTTCCCCGGCAGAGCAGCCCACTCACGGTTGGGTAGGGGGCAGAAGAGGCAGCAGCCGTCCTCGCTTGGCAGAGCCTTGTCCTGCGTGGACCACGGTGCCATTAGTGGGGAGCGGGTACCAGGAGGGTGCAGCCATGCCCCCCACCTGCTGATCGTGGCCACCCACTCCTGTCCAGGGACTGATTCTCCGTGGCTACTGTGGGTCCCCCAGGAAGGGCGGGTGGGCTGCTGGGACTCACCGCAGAACAGTTAAGCGGGGGACACGCCTTCTTCGTGGTCACCACCACGAGCCCATCCTGGTGCCGCTCACACTCATGTGAGATGCAGTGGTCTCCGGGGTCTGACCAGGACTCGCCCGGCTGCAGGGAGTCCCAGCCGGCAGGTAAGCGGCCCTCCCCAGGGCCCCCTCCAGCTGGGGCGGGCGCTGTATCTGTCCTTCAGCCCCCAGCCCACAGACTTCCAGAGCTCCCACGGCTCTGCCCAGAGGCCGCCTAGCTCTGACGGCTCCCCAGGGTCGCCAGTGCGCCAGGATGCTACCCACCCTGCACCCCCACCGTCGCTGCGCACTCTGCCCTCTGTACAGGGCTGGGGTTCGCCCCGCCCAGAACACACCCCAAGGCCTTGCGGCCACTACTCACGTAGAAGAGGTGGACAGAGCTGTTGCTGGTGTTGATGACGCAGGCCACCTGCACGCACTCACCGCAGCACTGCCCGGCCCGAGCCTGGTACTTGAAGCCCTGCGGGAGGCGGGATGTGGCCTGAGCCCCTCTGGACGCTGCGGAGGCGGGTGTGGAGGCCGGGGGCAGGGGCACTCACCAGAGGGCAGGAGGTGCCGCAGATCTGGGTCTCACAGTTGATCGAAAAGGTGTCTGACGAGGCTCCGCCCGGCAGCTCACACCAACATTTTTCACACAGGCTGGAGGAGACCATGGCGCCGGGCTGCAGGAGTCAGGGGCAGCGTCAGCGGGACAGGCCTGGCCCTGCCAGGCAGACTCCTCCCCCGGGGATCCCTCGGGAGTGCCCCCTGCCGGTCTTGGGGACAGAGTCCAAAGGCTGCGTCACATGCCCTGGAGGGCCTGGCCAGGGGAAAGCTTGTCTGGGGAACTTGTCAAGTTCAGGACAAGAGCTTTGTGGTCCCAGGAGAGCCCACTGCTGCTCCGAAGCGCCCCTTCCCCAGGCCCCGCAGGGGTGCAGCCTCAGCCATGCAGAAGCTTGCGGGACGGGGACTCTGGTCCCTGCGTCCCAGGGTGGGCCTGACCTTCGCCGGTTCCTACCTGGTACAGGGTGCCATTGATGCTGCAGACGGTCCAGCCTGCTCGGGGGAGAAAGCAAAGCTGCAGACCCGCCTTCAGCCCCGAGAGCGGCTGCCACGCGCCTCGGCACAGCAGCGGGCCCCAGGTGGCAGCCCCGCTCCCCCCGCCTGGCCACCGCTGAGCCAGGGCACTCACTGCAGCTGTAGGCCGGGCAGCAGGCCGCCTCTCTGTAGGTCTGGACGGCGTGCGAGCCTTTCGGGCAGGCCTCGGGCTCGGGGCAGTGTCTGATGTCACAGGCTACAGTGGACAGAGGGGGCGTCAGGGATCTGCCTCCCAACCCACCCTGAGCGCCACCCCTATGGGGGCTCTCCAGGAATCCTGAACGGGGGAGGACTCTGGCAGGGGGTAGGCTCTTGGAGGGGTGCCCGCTGCGCAAGGGACGAGGCTCCTGTTCAGCTCTGCCCTCACAGTAGCCACACTTTGGAGCCCCCACCCCCACCCCGCCCAGGGCTCACCGCAGCGGTACTGGGGACAGCACTGGCCAGTCTGCATGGCCTCAGGCACAGGCACTTGGCCGGACGCGGGGCAGGCGGGGGCCGGGGGGCAGGTCCGGGGCCGGCAGCTCATGGTCTGCGTGCCGCCCTCACAGGTGCACTCCTGGCAGTCCACGCTGACCGTGTGGCCGGGCTGTCGGGGGAGGGACAAGGGAGCCCATGGCCACGGCTGGAGGGGCAGAAACCCCCGGCTCGGGGCCTGCAGGGGGTCTCCAGAGGTGCGGGTGCGGCTGAGGCCCACGAGGGCCTGGAGGCAGGAGGCGGTCCTGCACGCTGTGGCTCGGGAGGGGTCCCTGGGAAGACGGGGCGCGCCGGCCCCAGGGCTGCACGTGGGGGTCCTGAGCCTTGCCAGGGAACTCCAGCCCCACTCCTGCCCGTCCTGTGAGTCTCCAGGGCTGAGAGAAGCCCCCAGCCCCCGAGGGCCCCACACTCACCTCCACAGGCTCCCCGCTGGGTCCCAGGCAAGCTGGAGGAAGAGAGACGAGATCACTGCTGGGCCACCTTGGCCCCTAGCCCATCACAGCCAGACCCAGTCTGGGGCCAGGGGACCCCAGGTCAAGGTGGAAAGCCCTGGGGTCCGGCTGAAAAGCCAGGGGCAGTGCCTGGAAGCCTGGAGCCCAGCCTGGGGACCCCAGCCCGGGAACCTACCATTGCAGTCAGTGGGCACGCAGACCTCCTTGCTCGAGCTGTACAGCATTGTGCCCTGTGGGCAGAAGCAGCCTTCCGTGATGGGACTGGGTTCTAGGAGGGCCCTGAGGGGGGCGGGAGCAGAGGGTGAGCGGGCCGCGCCCTCCAGGGCGGGGACACAGGCTGGGCCAGGGAGGGGGCCCCCAAGGCAGAAGGCAGGTGCTTACAGGGGGCTGGCGCTGCTGTTCATGTAGCAGTAGGAGGGGCTGGGCGGGCCGCACGGCCGGTACTCCATGCCAGCAGGGCAGGTGAAGGCTGTGTGGAGGGCAAGGATGCGCCTGGGGCCACAGGGCACCAGCCATGGGCCCTGGCCTGGGCCTCGGGCCAGGCTCTGCTGGTGGAGCCCTGACCCCTACACCCCAGGCCCAGGCGCACTCACCTGGATGCCCCCTCTTGTCTCTCAGGAAACAAATGCCCTCCATCCTGGGCCCAGCCCTCCTCCTCCTCCCAGAAGCCCACCCTGACCACCCAAGCCCACCCACTGGTTGCACCCTGCGCCCATTCCCTTGAATGCCACTGCCCAGAGGGAGGGGGGTGGCGGACACGCACGGCACGTGTAGTTGGTCTGGCCCCGCCAGTCGATGCAGACGCCGAGGGACGCGCAGAGGGCGGCATAGAGCTCCAGGGCAGAGCACACCACGTCCGTGCCGGGCATGTGGCACCGGTCGAAGGTGCAGCCTTGGTAATACGGCCAGGGCGGGATCAGCACATGGCACAGCTCGAACGGCCTGTGGCACAAACACGGGGGCTGTGGGCAGCACCAGGGAGGGGCTGCCCGGCTGCAGGCTTTCCCCGAAAGGGCCCCGAGGGAGGGATGTCACTGGGCCGACCTGCATGCCTGGAGACCCCAGCCCGTGAGGCCATCTGTATGCGGCAGAGTGGGAGTCTGGCTGAACAGTTTTTCTTTCTGCAAATTCTCCGCTGAGTTCCCCGGGAGCCTGCCCACTCAGCGCCCTGCTGGCTGAGGACTTGCACCTGGACCCCCCATGAGCTGCTGCAGAGCCTGAGGCCGCCCTGCAGCCAGCCTCCACGGGGCTCTGCGCATGGCGTCCCGGCAGATGTGACTCCCTCTCCCTCGCAGCCCCTTGCAGCCAACCTCTTCCCACCAGCCCGGCAGCGTGGGGTCAACAGGACTACTCGCACCCCTGCCTTTGCCCCAGCCCTGCCCCAGAATCTCACTTGCTCAGAATGAGCTGGCAGATTGGCGAAGGTGGACACGGGGTAGGCGAGGTCCTGGGCTCCACTGGGGTGGGCGTCGGGGGAGGCCTGTTGCAGGGCGGCTGGCCAGGGTATGCCACCTTCCAGTGGCTGGACATGTTGGAGCAGGAGGCCACCACCTCACCCCCGGGCAGGCGGCACTCGTCCTTCTGATCGTTGGTGCAGGTGCCTGCAGCATGGGGGCGGCAGTCAGGGGGCCTCCTGCCCGCCGCCAGGGGCTCAGCGTCCCCGAGCCGAGGGTTGGGCCTGGCATCTCCAGGTGGCCCTTGATGGAGTGTGCGAACCTGCCCGTCCACCTCCGTGTGCTTCCTTTTCAAGCCTCCAAGAAGCCAGACCCTGGGGCCGTTCCCAGGGAGGACGACAGGGCTGGGCCTTGGGTGTGGGCTGTGTGGCCAGGCCCTAGGCCCTGTGGTCACACATTCTTGGTACAGCCAGAAAGCAGAATTGCCTGTAGGCTCAGCACCATGCAGTGGCCTCAGCCCAGGGCCAAGAGTGTGGCTCCGGGGGACACACCCAAGGCGAACCCTTCTCATGCCGGACACACTCAGCCACGCTGAATGACCACGGACAGAGCCCGGAGCCAGGAGGGTGGGGAGTGGGGGCCGGGCACTCACCGCACTGCCCTTCTGTGTTGTTGGCGAACTTGCTGAAGGGCACTTCCACGGAGAAGATGAGGCCGCTGAACATGACCCAGACACCGAGCTCGGGAATGCTCACGTACATCTTGATGCCGACTTGGGAGACAGCAATGCCACCTTTCTGGAAGCCGGGCCTTACCACCTCGCCATTAAAGATGATCTAGACAGTGACCCGTGAGGAACAGACCGAGAGGGCAAGGGGGCGGAGGTGAGCAGCCAGCGCCTGGCGCCCTCAGCCCGCCCGGCGCTTGCGGGCCCGCCCTGCCGCGCGCCCACCTCATTAGTCATCACCCCGTGGACGGGCCTGCGGACCAGCACGACGCGGTTCTCCCGGTACTCAACAATGATGGACTGCGGGCAGGACAGCCCATCCTCCGAGTTGCAGAAATAGTTCTCGACCAGCACGCGGAAGTGGCCGTACACCGGCACGATCTGCTGCACCAGCACGTACGTGCAGTTGTCCAGAAACGTGTAGTAGGTGCCGTCGAATGTGATGTAGTGTGGGTCCCCCCAGCCGCTGCACACGCCTGCACGGAGGAGCGAGCGCCTTACGGGCCGCGCCGCCGCCCCCGCCCCAGGGACACGTGGTCCCACACCAAGGGGAGCAGTGACCGCCTTGCCGTCGGGGCCCATGCACCGGCACCACACAGAACTCTGTCCAGCAGGCGCCAGAGGTGGACCAGACTCCCTCCGCCTCCTCGCCCCTGCGGCCCAGGGACTCCAGGCCCGGGCAGGGCTCCGCGCAGCACCCCAGTGGAGGCTGAGCACCACCACTGGTGCCTTGCTCTTGGGGAGTCCTCCCTGGGCCCAGCCCAATTCCGTTCTGCCTTCTCTCCCCTGCCCGCCCAGCCCCGCCCCGCCCCGCACACTCACACTGGCACTGGTAGTGTGGGCAGCAGCCGTCACGGTCAGCCACCTGCACGGCGGGGTAGCCGTTGGCACAGGTGGGCTTCTGCACCCTCGGACAGCGGCGCGGGCTCACTGTGATGACCCCGTTGCCCTGGCAGGTGGCCTCAGAGCAGTTGGGCATGGGCCAGGTCTCACCTTTCTGTGGAGGCAGAGAAAGCTACAGGGCCTTGTCGCCCTGGCACCCACTCCGCGGGGCTCAGTGCTCGCCTGGGTCTCCCCAGAGGCAAGAGCCACTCTTCTGGGACTAGGGGCCAGCCTTGCCCCAGGCCTCTCCTCCCCCAGCCCCACCCAGAAGGCATGGGGCTGAGTAGGGGGAGCTCTAGCTGGTGAAGGCGGCCCCCTTTCCACCCTGTCCCCTGCCTCCAACTCTTTGGTCTCCAGTCCTTGGCTGTTCCACCCACCCCCCGAGAAACAACAGCCTGCTCCAGCCCCCTTTACAGGGAACGGAGTCTCGACCTTGGGCCCCATGCCCCCCACCCAGAAGGGCCGGAGACCAGATGGCCACTCGTCATGGCCAGCCTGCATCAGCCCAGGAGCCACTGACCTTCACCCACGCTTCATGCCACACTCTCTAGTTGGAAACCGCTGAGGGTCCCTTCCCAGACCCCCTGAGTCCCTGAGAAGGGCAGGAGAAGTGAGGTTACCGTTCTTGGGGGGACTGCATTTGGGCACCCTTGTGGCGGGACTGACACGGAGGTAGAAGGGGAGGACTCTGGTGAGGAGGTGGTCGGGGTGGGAGGTGGCATGCTGGTGGGACAGGTGGGGGCCGTTCCCTTGACCACGTGGCAGTCCAGGCTGCAAAAGGCATAATAGCAGTGGCCTGATAGGTCAGTCACTTGATAGATGTTGGATCCTGCAGGAAAAAGAAAGAGGCAGACACTGTAGGCCAGGAAGTGACTCCAGAGAAGAGCCGGCGTGGCTGGGGCCCTCCCACCCAGGTCTAGACTGCATCTTCATGGAGAGCTTACTGCAGTCCTGGACACAGACCTAGCCTGTCACAGAGACAAGACACAACTGTGTCTCCTGCACACGGAGGCTTTGTGAACAGGGCGCCAGGGACCAGAGGTGGCACACAGCACGTGCCCAGGAAGACTGCATACCTGCGGAGTGCAACTGTCCAGACACACTGCAGGAGCAAGGTGTGGTCCCGGATACAGGAACAGAGGTGGAGCTGGTTGTAGGAGCTGAGGTTGTGCTGCCTGTCTGCACAGAGGTTGTACTGGTTGTTGGAGCCGAGGTTGCGCTGCTTGTGTGCACAGAGGTTGCGCTGCTTGTGTGCACAGAGGTTGTACTGGTTGTTGGAGCCGAGGTTGTGCTGCTTGTCTGCACAGAGGTTGTACTGGTTGTTGGAGCCGAGGTTGTCCTGCTTCTCTGCACAGGGGTTGCGCTGGGTGTTGGAGCCGAGGTTGTGCTGCTTGTGTGCACAGAGGTTGAGCTCGTTGTAGGAGCTGAGATTGTGCTGCTTGTCTGCACAGAGGTTGTACTGGTTGTTGGAGCCGAGGTTGCGCTGCTTGTGTGCACAGAGGTTGTACTGGTTGTTGGAGCCGAGGTTGTGCTGCTTGTCTGCACAGGGGTTGCGCTGGGTGTTGGAGCCGAGGTTGTGCTGCTTGTGTGCACAGAGGTTGAGCTCGTTGTAGGAGCTGAGATTGTGCTGCTTGTCTGCACAGAGGTTGTACTGGTTGTTGGAGCCGAGGTTGCGCTGCTTGTGTGCACAGAGGTTGTACTGGTTGTTGGAGCCGAGGTTGTGCTGCTTGTCTGCACAGGGGTTGCGCTGGTTGTTGGAGCCGAGGTTGTGCTGCCTGTGTGCACAGAGGTTGTACTGGTTGTTGGAGCCGAGGTTGTGCTACCTGTGTGCACAGAGGTTGCGCTGGTTGTAGGAGCTGAGATTGTGCTGCTTGTCTGCACAGGGGTTGCGCTGGGTGTTGGAGCCGAGGTTGTGCTGCCTGTGTGCGCAGAGGTTGCGCTGGTTGTTGGAGCCGAGGTTGTGCTGCCTGTGTGCACAGAGGTTGTACTGGTTGTTGGAGCCGAGGTTGTGCTACCTGTGTGCACAGAGGTTGCGCTGGTTGTAGGAGCTGAGATTGTGCTGCTTGTCTGCACAGGGGTTGCGCTGGGTGTTGGAGCCGAGGTTGTGCTGCCTGTGTGCACAGAGGTTGTGCTCGTTGTAGGAGCCGAGGTTGTCCTGCTTCTCTGCACAGGGGTTGCGCTGGGTGTTGGAGCCGAGGTTATGCTGCTTGTGTGCACAGAGGTTGAGCTCGTTGTAGGAGCTGAGATTGTGCTGCTTGTCTGCACAGGGGTTGTACTGGTTGTTGGAGCCGAGGTTGTGCTGCTTGTCTGCACAGGGGTTGCGCTGGTTGTAGGAGCTGAGATTGTGCTGCTTGTCTGCACAGGGGTTGCGCTGGTTGTTGGAGCCGAGGTTGTGCTGCCTGTGTGCACAGAGGTTGTACTGGTTGTTGGAGCCGAGGTTGTGCTACCTGTGTGCACAGAGGTTGCGCTGGTTGTAGGAGCTGAGATTGTGCTGCTTGTCTGCACAGGGGTTGCGCTGGGTGTTGGAGCCGAGGTTGTGCTGCCTGTGTGCGCAGAGGTTGCGCTGGTTGTTGGAGCCGAGGTTGTGCTGCCTGTGTGCACAGAGGTTGTACTGGTTGTTGGAGCCGAGGTTGTGCTACCTGTGTGCACAGAGGTTGCGCTGGTTGTAGGAGCTGAGATTGTGCTGCTTGTCTGCACAGGGGTTGCGCTGGGTGTTGGAGCCGAGGTTGTGCTGCCTGTGTGCACAGAGGTTGTGCTGGTTGTAGGAGCCGAGGTTGTCCTGCTTCTCTGCACAGGGGTTGCGCTGGGTGTTGGAGCCGAGGTTGTGCTGCCTGTGTGCACAGAGATTGAGCTCATTGTAGGAGCCGAGGTTGTGCTGCCTGTGTGCACAGAGGTTGAGCTCGTTGTAGGAGCCGAGGTTGTGCTGCTTGTCTGCACAGAGGTTGTACTGGTTGTTGGAGCCGAGGTTGTGCTACCTGTGTGCACAGAGGTTGCGCTGGTTGTAGGAGCTGAGATTGTGCTGCTTGTCTGCACAGGGGTTGCGCTGGGTGTTGGAGCCGAGGTTGTGCTGCCTGTGTGCACAGAGGTTGAGCTCGTTGTAGGAGCCGAGGTTGTGCTGCTTGTCTGCACAGGGGTTGCACTGGTTGTTGGAGCCGAGGTTGCGCTGCTTGTGTGCACAGAGGTTGTACTGGTTGTAGGAGCCGAGGTTGGGCTGCTTGTGTGCACAGAGGTTGAGCTCGTTGTAGGAGCTGAGATTGTGCTGCTTGTCTGCACAGAGGTTGTACTGGTTGTAGGAGCCGAGGTTGTGATGCTTGTGTGCACAGAGGTTGAGCTCGTTGTAGGAGCCGAGGTTGTGCTGCTTGTCTGCACAGAGGTTGTACTGGTTGTTGGAGCCGAGGTTGCGCTGCTTGTGAGGTTGAGCAGGAGCAGAGGTTGAAACTGGTTGTAGGAGCCGAGGTTGCGCTGCTTGTGTGCGCAGAGGTTGTACTGGTTGTTGGAGCCGAGGTTGCGCTGCTTGTGTGCACAGAGGTTGTACTGGTTGTAGGAGCCGAGGTTGTGCTGCTTGTGTGCACAGAGGTTGAGCTCGTTGTAGGAGCTGAGATTGTGCTGCCTGTGTGCACAGAGGTTGCACTGGATGTGGCTTCATGGAAGGTGGTCCCTGTGTGCCCAGTGACACGCACACTGGAGGTGCTGGTTACTGTGACAGTGGCGGGAGAGCAGTGTTCCTGGGGCTCGCAGCACAGCACTCTGATCTGGTAGTTGAGGCACAGCCTGGTCTTGCCCTTCTGGTCCTGGTTCCGACACAGCAGGCCTACATCCTGGTGGCACTGTACCAGCTGGCCCAGCTCGTGGATGCTGACCCCGGGGTGGTTCTCGGCTCGGCACTCCACTTTGCTGATGGATTCAGATCGGTGGCAGATGGGGTCTCCATTCCTCATGATGTTGCTGAAGGTTTCATTGTCTCCCCCGCGGGGCCCGGGCATTGGGAAGTCCACGTCGAACCACTTGGTCCACCTGCACTTTGGCTTGCAGGGGGTGGTCCCTGGAGAGGACTGCTCGTGTGTGCTGGGCGTGGCCCGTCTTGTTGGGGTCATGTGAGGTGAGCTGGCAGTGCTGAGCTTTGTGGAAGTGGAGAGGGCCCCAGTGGCCCAGGCAGAGCTGGCTCCAGCTGTGGCTGTCCGTGTGGCGGCAGGCGTGGCAGGGGAAGCGGTGTTTGTCCTGCAAGTGTCCACCAGCTCGCAGCAGAGGAAGCGGATGTTGTAGTTGTAGCAGATGGGGGGCAGCTGGTCCTTGTTCCAGCAAATCAGGCCCACGGACTTGTTGCAGACCACATCCTGGCCCAGCTCCTGCAGCGGGGTGTCAGGGAAGCGCTCTGCCCGGCACTGCACACTCCTGGGCTCTGCACAGAATTTATAACCTTCGGCTCTGAGATTCGAAATAGTGTCAAAATCTCCACTGTTTCTCCCTGGCCCAGGGTAGCTGCCGTCCATCCACTCAGTCCAGTTGCATAAAACTTGTAAACAGGTGACCGTGGTGGGCTCAGGTGAGGACCACTCTGAGGGCCTTGGAGCTGTGGACAACACAGAAGTTGTGTTTGAAATTGTTGTTGAAACTGGCACTGGGCTGGGAGTCAAGAGGGTTGTTTTCCCAGGAGTCAAGTTACCTGTGACAGGGGTTGAGGTGCCTGGGACAAGGGTTGAGGGTCCTGGGACGGGTGTAGAGGGTCCTGGGACGGGTGTAGAGGGTCCAGGGACGGGTGTTGAGGTGCCTGGGATGGGTGTAGAGGGTCCTGGGACGGGTGTTGAGGTTCCTGGGATGGGTGTAGAGGGTCCTGGGACGGGTGTTGAGGTTCTTGGGACGGGTGTAGAGGGTCCAGGGACAGGTGTAGAGGGTCCTTGGACGGGTGTTGAGGTTCCTGGGACGGGTGTTGAGGTTCCTGGGACGGGTGTAGAGGGTCCTGGAACGGGTGTTGAGGTTCTCGGGATGGGTGTAGAGGGTCCAGGGACGGGTGTAGAGGGTCCTGGGACGGGTGTTGAGGTTCCTTGGACGGGTGTTGAGGTGCCTGGGACGGGTGTAGAGGGTCCTGGGACGGGTGTTGAGGTTCCTTGGACGGGTGTTGAGGGTCCTGGGACGGGTGTTGAGGTGCCTGGGACGGGTGTTGAGGTTCCTGGGACGGGTGTAGAGGGTCCTGGGACGGGTGTAGTGGTTCCTGGGATGGATGTAGAGGGTCCTGGGATGGGTGTTGAGGTGCCTGGGATGGTTGTAGAGGGTCCTGGGACAGGTGTTGTGGTGCCTGGGACAGGTGTAGAGGGTCCTGGGACGGGTGTAGAGGGTCCTGGGACAGATGTAAAAGGTCCTGGGACAGGTGTAGAGGGTCCTGGGACAGGTGTTGAGGTGCCTGGGACGGGTGTAGTGGTTCCTGGGATGGATGTAGAGGGTCCTGGGACGGGTGTTGAGGTGCCTGGGATGGGTGTAGAGGGTCCTGGGACAGGTGTAGAGGGTCCTGGGACAGGTGTTGTGGTGCCTGGGACGGGTGTAGAGGGTCCTGGGACAGGTGTTGTGGTGCCTGGGACGGGTGTAGAGGGTCCAGGGACAGGTGTAGAGGGTCCTGGGACAGGTGTTAAGGTGCCTGGGACGGGTGTAGTGGTTCCTGGGACAGGTGTAGAGGGTCCTGGGACAGGTGTTGAGGTGCCTGGGACGGGTGTAGTGGTTCCTGGGATGGATGTAGAGGGTCCTGGGACGGGTGTTGAGGTGCCTGGGATGGGTGTAGAGGGTCCTGGGACAGGTGTAGAGGGTCCTGGGACAGGTGTTGTGGTGCCTGGGACGGGTGTAGAGGGTCCTGGGACAGGTGTTGTGGTGCCTGGGACGGGTGTAGAGGGTCCAGGGACAGGTGTAGAGGGTCCTGGGACAGGTGTTAAGGTGCCTGGGACGGGTGTAGTGGTTCCTGGGATGGATGTAGAGGGTCCTGGGACAGGTGTTGAGGTGCCTGGGACGGGTGTAGAGGGTCCTGGGACAGGTGTAGAGGGTCCTGGGACAGGTGTTGTGGTGCCTGGGACGGGTGTAGAGGGTCCTGGGACAGGTGTTGTGGTGCCTGGGACGGGTGTAGAGGTTCCTGGGACAGGTGTAGAGGGTCCTGTGACAGATGTTGAGGTGCCTGGGACGGGTGTAGTGGTTCCTGGGATGGATGTAGAGGGTCCTGGGACGGGTGTTGAGGTGCCTGGGACGGGTGTAGAGGGTCCTGGGACGGGTGTAGAGGGTCCTGGGACAGGTGTTGTGGTGCCTGGGACGGGTGTAGAGGGTCCTGGGACAGGTGTTGTGGTGCCTGGGACGGGTGTAGAGGTTCCTGGGACAGGTGTAGAGGGTCCTGTGACAGGTGTAGAGGGTCCTGGGCTGGAGGCCGGGGCCGTGCTTGGGGTGTGTGCTGTGCTCTCGGAAGGGCTGGGGCGCCTGCCGGGTGGAATCGTCGAGCTCACACCTGAGGGCGGGAGAGAGAGGACGAGCATCAGGGGCCGGGGCTCCCCACGGCCCTCGAGGACACCCCACCCCGCCGCTCTCTCAGCATCAGCTGCTGGGGCATTCCACCACATCTGTCTGCCCCGACGGGAGCTTGGGGGGCAGGGCGCCCACACCTGGCAGGTGTGGGGCTCACCGCTCCTGAGTCAAGAGGTGAGTCAAGCTTGTGTAAGGAAGCCTGCTTCCTGGAACCTAAGGCCAGAGTTCCAGGGGCTCGTCACCCTTTGGAGAAGCTCTAATAAGGCCCTGAGGTGCCCCTGGAAGAGTGAGAACTCAGAGCGGCCTCGAGGGCAGCAGGTCTGGGCAGGGGTGCTCGAGCTGGGCTTCCCGTGGTCCTCTTCCTGGGGACCGGCCTGGGACACCTCTGCTTACAGCGCCTGCCCCTCGCTGGGAGCCTCAGCCCTGAAAGCACGACAAGGGCATCGGTCCTGCCAGGGGGCCTCGAGGAGGCCGGCCCTTCCTGGTTGCAGGGTGACTGGACAAGGGTCACACGCTCTGCTGGGTCCCGGCTCTTTCCTGACTCAGGGTGGGGGTGGGGCGCAGGGGACGTGTCTGCCTTACCGGGCAGGGATGTCGAGAAGGAGAAGGTGGTCTGGGGTGCGGGCGTGGCGGGGCTGCAGGTGTAGACCGTTCTCTCGATGGTGCCGTTGGCCCCACAGTGGGCCGAGATGCAGCTCCCCAAGCCATCCGTCGTGTGGTAGATGGCGTCCCCAGAATGGAAGGGCCTCCCGTCGTAGGTGCAGACGCAGGCTGCGGGGAGCAGAGCGCCAGCGTTACGGGGCGGGGACGCGGGCAGGAGCCCCAGGCCCCGGGCGCAAGGAGGGCGGTCTGCTGCTCACCGTTCGCGTCGTAGGCGCACTGCACGCCACCCTTGGTGCAGACGCTGGTGACACAAGAAAGGTGAGTCTGGGGGTGCCGGGCGTCCTCCGGCCTGTGCGGGGGGCAGGCCGGAGCCACCCCGCTGGGTCCCTGCGGCCGGGCCTCAGCCCGGAGGCCACGCCCTCTCAGGGCGCCTTTCAGCCAATGAGCAGAGGAGGCGGTTCCAGCACAGCCTCTGGACCCAAGGACCTTCCGGAGGCCCCTTCCTCCCCAGGGCCTGCTCCTGGGGAGGGCGCCTCGGGTGGTGTCACGACCCAGGTTCCCTTCTGCCCCCTTTCTTCACCCCCAGGCCCCCCACCCTCATCCAGCAGTGAGGAGGCTCCCCGTGGACCCCCACAGGAGACCCAGAACGGGGCACCCCTGGCCCTGAAGGAAGGAGACCCTGCTAGGAGGTGGCCAGGCGAATCCCCCTCGTGCTCCAGGATCTCGCAGCTCCGGCCAGACTCACCAGGAGTAGCAGTTCCTGTCCGAGGGCACCGTGGAGTTTGGCCAGAAAGACTGGCCTCCAACGTGGCAGGGGGGTTGTGGGGATGGGGTCGGGCATGAAGCCACACATTGCATCTGGTCCTCGTCGAAGATGGGGGCCTCTGGTGGGCACTTGGGGTAGCAGCCTGTGAGCCAGAGGGACGTGAGTCCCAGCCAGGCCAGTCACCCATGGCCTTGCTCCCACCTCAGGTCCCAGCCCTGGACCTCACCCCCCAGGCAGCAGGGAGCTCGAGGCTATGGGCACAAAGGCACCTCGAGGGGCCAGGGGGAGTTCAGCCCGGTCAACGGTCCCAGGATCACCAGGACAGACCCCAGCCCCGACCCAGGGCCCCCAGCACAGCCGCCCCCCCGCCGCCCCGGACCAGCAGGGTGCCCACCTTCCAAGCCACGGGTGTCGGGCCAGCACTGGCCGCTGGGGTTCTGGCAGGTCTTCAGGCAGGGCGCCCCACAGGGCTGGTAGTGCCACTCACACTGGCCCTGGGGGTTGTAGTAGTCGCAGAACAGAGCTGTGGGCGAGGGGCAGCGAGGGGTCACTCAGGGCCAGGCGTCTGGTCGGGGGGCCCCAGGCGGAAGGCTGCCCCAGAAGGACAGCCTGGGGCCACCCCCACACCCTGATCCTTGCCCGAGTCCTGAGAGCTGCTCTAAAGCCACGGCTGTCCTCTGTGCCTCCTAGACGTGGCCTCGCAGGGTGTGGGCCTACAAGGCCCATGGGTGAGAGGGGGCAAGCAGCTGGCTTCTTGGGGATGCCCGCCCCCGGCGCCCGGGCCCTGGGGCGGGGGAAGGGGGCCCTGCTCATTCCCTGCCTCCTCTCCCACTCTCAGCCCAACTCTCGTGAGCCCCTGCACCCCCATGCCACCTGGGAGGCAGGTCCTAGAATACTCACGGCAGGTGTCCGGGGTCCGCCAGGACACGCACACACCCGCATCGTGGCAGGCCTGGGCGTAGGCGGCCACCGCCGTGCAGAAGCACTCACAGTCGCCCCCCGAGTCGCAGGCGCAGGCGTCGCTCACGCAGGCCTCGTAGTACCTGGCTGGCTCCACCTGCGGGAGAGAAAGGCTTCAGACACCGGGGGGCTCCTGGGCACCCACGCGGCTTGATGTCCACCTGGGCCAGTTTCCCCTGGAGCACGGGGTCCTGCGCGGCCACCGCTGGCCTCAGAGGGTGGTGGGGAGCCCAGAGCTACTTCCATCCCTCCCTCCCCAGGTGCCCGGAGGAGCCCCGCGTACGTGGGCGTGGCAGGCGCTGAAGGTGGCGCTGTTGATGATGCTGCACTGCTTCTGGGCCCAGGACCTGCGGTACGGGTTGGCGGTGCAGGGGTCCCTGGGGGCCAGAGCGTCCGGGCACGACGGGGAGAATTTCCAGCTGTTGCCAAACTCCAGCGCGTCGCCCACCACAGACTGGCTCCGCGTGGTGAAGTCGTTGAGGGCATTGTCGTCGAAGTTCCCGCACAGCCCGCAGACCCTCCCCTGCAGACAGATGGACACAGAGATGGCAGCAGCTCCGGGCGGGCGCAGGAGGGGCCCACTCACTCCCTTGGGCCCCCACCTTCCCCAGGACAGCCCCCAGAGCAGCCCCAGTGAGTGTGAGGGCGGCCCTGGGTGCAGCCCACTGGGCGCTGGCGTCTCCTGGAGCAGAGGGTACAGGCAACGCGGCGTAGCAGCTATGGGGTGCCCCCAAAGACAGGCTCAGGTCCTCATCCTGGAAGCCCCTACAGCCCAGCATGAGAGTGAGGTCCCTGCAGGACGAGGGCTCCCTGGTGTGAGGTGGCCGATCTGGTGGGTGCATCCTTATGGAACGAGGGTCCATGCAACGAAGACGGTGTGGGGACGTGGGGACCAGGGCCGGGGGTGAAGGGGCCCCTGGCCGGCTTGGCGTCCAGCCTTGGGGAGGAGGGGCCCCTGTCTGGGGTCCTCCTTCCTGCAGCTGCAGGACCCAGACGCGGCCGAGGGTTTGTGCCGTCACCCTGCCTCTCTGTCTCTCCATCTCTCGGTGCCTCTCTTCCTCCTGTGCCGCTTGCCTCTCTCTGTCTGTTTCGGGGTCTCTGTCTCTCCCCTGCCTGCACCTCCATCACCAGCTGCCCCTGGTCCAGGGCGAGGCCTCACCTTGAACTCGGGGCTGAGTCTGAGGAAGATGCTGGTACCCTTGTCCCACAGCAGCGTGAGGCCCAGCTCCGTGTCCACCACCAGGTAGATACCCATCTGGTGGATGGAGTAGGGCGGCCGCGGGCCCGTCTCGATCACCTCCAGTGTCCTGTCACTCAGCTTCAGCTCGTAGCTCTGCAAGGACGTGAGGGTGGCTGAGGACACTGGCCACCACCTGGGTGGGTCCACGGCTTGGCCACCCCTGCCCTGGCTTAGTTATGGGAGCACGGCCTTCTTGGGGGGCTCCTGCCTGGACCCCCTCCCCTGCTCACCCCCAGGAAGATCTTGATGGCCTTGGAGCAGGTGGTCCCTGTGGTGCCGCAGGGCACGTTCTCGGTGACGACGCGGAAGCTGTCCTGGGTGCTGCCGTTCCCACCGCAGTGGTCCTGTGGGCAGAGGAGCGGCCCGCTGGGGTGAGCATGCACCGGGGCAGCGAGCAGGCCTTGGGGGAGGGGGGAGCTCGGTGGCAGTGTACCTGGAGCAGCGTGTACTCGCAGTCCCCGCTGAAGCTGTAGCGCCTCCCGTCAAAGGTGAGGTAGTGGCCATCCCCATACACCGTGCAGGTGGCCAGGCAGGGCTGGTCGGTACACTGCCACGTCCCACTCTGACAGGTGCTGGGGGACAGTGCCAGTCAGCCCACACCTCCCTCCTCGAGGCCCCAGCTGCCCGCCCCCACGGCTGGCCGGGCTGTGCCTCGTCCCGCTGCTGGAGCCGCCCCCCCGCCAGCCCCGTACCAGGTGTTGCAGCCCACGTGGATGGTCTGGCCTGGCTGGTAGCTGGCCTCGTTGTGCACACAGGGGCAGGCGGACACGGGGACGCAGCCGCCATCGCCGCTGGCCACCAGCCCGTCGGGACACACACAGCCGGGCTCGCACTTGGTGCTGTACTGTGGGAGGACAGACCCCGCTTAATGGATGACCTGGGCCTGCAGAGGGGCCCCAGGGACAGCGGGGGACACTTACGCAGTCCATGTCCAGGGCATGGCAGCTCTTCTGACAGGCGGCCCCGCTGGCCCCGGGCGTGGCGTTGCGGCAGTCGACGTAGAGCATGGGTGGGGCGCAGACTGGGGAGGGAGGGGGCGCTCAGGGAGCCTGCCGCCACCCAAGCTCGCTGCCTCGCGGAGGAGCTTCGTGCAGAGATTCCCCCTCACCCGCCCACTCCCAGCTCACCTGGGTCTGGGCTGTGGCCTCCGATGCAGGTCAGTGTGCCCTGGGTGCAGGAGCTGCCGGGAGAGCATGGTCAGAGAGCCCCCAGCCTCCCCCGCCCCGCCCGCTCAGCAGGGGCTCCTACCAGACGGCGCCAAGCTCGTGCAGTGACTCCCCGTTGGGGATCGCGGAGCCCTGCAGGTAGCAGGGGCAGCTGGCGGCCGGCACACACACGCCGGCGTCGTCCAGGAAGGTGCCGTTGGGGCAGGTGCAGCCATCCACGGGGATGAAGCTGATGCTGCAGGTGGCGTCCTCGTCGCTCCGGGCCCGGCAGGTGGGCGGGCACGTGCTGATGTTGTAGCGGTAGACGAGTGACTTGGGGCAGGTGGCCATGGGCTTTGCTGTGGGTGCAGGGAGGGTGGCACTCAGGCCAGAGCTGGCGGGCACCCCCGGCCCCTATAGCCCCCAGGCAGGGTCCTGGGGCCGTGGGCTCGGTGCTCCTCAACCCCCGCGCCCGGCTCGGGGTGGGATCTGTGGCGCGTCTGCCGCAGGACACTCACTGCACACGCCGTCCCGCCAGTCGCTGAGCAGCACGCCGCGGGCGGCGCAGGCCCGGACGTAGGAGGACAGGGCCGCACACATGCAGTCCTCGCTCTTCTCACAGTTGCAGGTGTCGAACAGGCAGTTCTGGGGGCACACCGGGGCGTCAGGGACCCCAGCCCACACGCGGCGATCACTCTGCATGCTGCGGCCGGAGCCCCTGCCTCCCCAGGCCCCCTCCCCAGGCTCACGGGGGCTCCCCCTCCCTCAGCAGAGTGTGAACAGACCATCTTGCACTCACGTCCTTGGGCTGGTGGGGGGCTGCCGGAGGGGTCGCAGTCCCTCATCTCTGTGACCCAGCGGTCCAGCCCCGTGCGGTCAGTCCCAGACACCAGTTTCTCACTGACCCCAGGCCCAGCGGGTACTCACTCACTGTGTGCAGCAGCCCCTGCCCCGGCGCCTGGGCCAGGGCAGGAGGACAGATGGGCTCGGGATCTCACAATGGGTGGTGAGCAAACGAGCAACTGAGTAATTGATGACTGAGTGAGGGAGGGAATGAATGAATGAGTGAATGAGGGAATGAGTGAGGGAATGAATGACTGAGTGAGTGAGGGAATGAATGAATGAGTGAATGAGTGAGTGAGTGAATGAATGAATGAGTGAGTGAATGGATGAACGGATGAATGAATGAGTGAGTGAGTGAATGAATGAATGAGTGAGTGAATGAATGAATGAATGAGTGAGTGAGTGAATGAATGAGTGAGTGAGTGAATGGATGAACGGGTGAATGAATGAATGAGTGAGTGAGTGAATGAATGAATGAGTGAGTGAATGAATGAATGAGTGAGGGAATGAGTGAGGGAGGGAGTGGGGGAGGGGACAGAGCTCGGGAGCCCGGCTGGGCCCAGACGCTGTTGCCCTGGCCCTGGACGCTGAGGGTGGCCCAGGCCCAAGGACAGAGCCGGGAGGCAGCATTACCGAGTAGTAGGTACTGGGGTCCACGGCGGAGTGGCACTGGGCGAAGGGGCCATGGGGGTCGGTCAGCCGGGAGCACCAGTGCTGAGCGTACTTCTCTGTGGACAGAGGAGGGGTGGTCAGTGGGGCTGGACGGCATGTTCAAGCAGGAGCCCCGTCGAGGTGAGCGGCTTTCCTTCACCCCGAGTTCCTCCGTAAGGAGCAGCACCGGGTGTGAGCGGTCCGAGGCACCAGGCGGGCCCCGGGGCTGCGGGACACACACCATTCTCCACGCTGAGGGAGCAGGGGTCCTCGAAGCTGTTCTTGACGTTGGGGCAGGCGGCCTGGGTCTTCCAGGTGTTGGCGAAGGCAGCGGCCGAGCCCTCCACCACGCCGCTGATGGTCCGGAAGTCATCGGCCTGGTTCTGGTTGAAGTTCCCGCACAGGCCTGGGGCAGAGGGCAGGGTGAGGCCCCCGAGCGCCCAGCCGCGGGGGGTGGGCCTGGCTGCCGGGCGGTGACCCTCTTACCGCAGCTCTGCCCTCGGTTCTGCGGCGCCAGCCTCACGAACACCTGCATGATGGGCACCAGCTGGATGTCCAGCTGCAGGCCCAGCTGGGTCTGGGCGATGATGAAGAAGGTGGAGGGTCTGAAGAGCGTGACGTTGGCTGTGGACACAGGGGCCCGCGTCTTAGTGGGTGCGAGAGGCGGAACCGCCAAAAGTGGGGCCAGGGCAGGCACCCTTACCTGCTGAGACGGGCAGCTGGGTGTAGATCTGATTCACAAACACCTCCCCACTAGCCTTGACCATGAAGACCTGGAGAAGCACACGGCAGGGGTCGTGACAGTCCCCATAGGGCAGAGAAGGGCTGACGACCACCCCTGCCCAACTCAGGCTCAGCCTGCTTTGCTAAGCTTTCCACAAGGATAGGACTTTTTTTTTTTTTTGGTGACATGAAAGTTGTTCAGGACGGCGGAGTAGAAGGGTGTGCGCTCATCTTCTCCTGTGAGAGCTCCAAAACCGCAACTAACCGCTGAGCAGATGTTGACACGAGAGTGTTGGATCCCACCAAAAAAAGATGCCCCACATCCAAGGGCAAACGAGAGGCCCCAGCAAGAGAGTTGGGGGGGGGGGGCGGAATCTCATTAAGAGTCAAACTCCTCACCTGCCAGAGATGCTCGGGGGGCTCAAACAAAATCTTGTGCGCACCAGGACCCAGGGACCCCACAGAGACCCCAGTGCCTTTGTTTGGCCTTGCAGTACAGAATGAAGCAGGGCAAAGGCTAACAGAGTTTTATCAAGAGAGTGCACTGATCATAGCAAACACTCTCTTCCAACAACACAGAGGAGACTCTACACATGGACATCACCAGATGGTCAACACCAAAATCAGATTGATTATATTCTTTGCAGCCAAAGATAGAGAAGCTCTATACAGTCAGCAAAAACAAGACCAGGAGCTGACTGTGGCTCAGATCATGAACTCCTTATTGCCAAATTCAGACTTAAATTGAAGAAAGTAGGGAAAACCACTAGACCATTCAGGTATGACCTCAATCAAATCCCTTATGATTATATAGTGGAAGTGAGAAATATATTCAAGGGGTTAGATCTGATAGAGTGCCTGATGAACTGTGGATGGAGGTTCATAGCATTGGTACAGGAGGCAATGATCAAGACCATCTCTGAGAAAAAGAAATGCAAAAAGGCAAATTGGTCGTCTGAGGAGGCCTTAGAAATAGCTGAGAAAAGAACAGAAGTGAAAGGCAAAGGAGAAAAGGAAAGATACACCCAACTGAATGCAGAGTTCCAGAGAATAGCAAGGAGAGATAAGAAAGCCTACTTCAGTGATCAATGAAAAGAAATAGAGGAAAACAATAGAATGGGAAAGACTAGAGATCTCTTCAAAAAAATTAGACATACCAAGGGAATATTTCATGCAAAGATGGGCTCAATAAAGGACAGAAATGGTATGGACCTAACAGAAGCAGAAGATATTAAAGAGAGGTGGCAAGAATACACAGAAGAACTATACAAAAAAGATCTTCACGACCCAGACAATCACAATGGTGTGATCACTCACCTAGAGCCAGACATCCTGGAGTTCAAAGTCAAGTGGGCCTTAGGAAGCATCACTATAAACAAAGTTAGTGGAGGTGGTGGAATTTCAGCTGAGCTATTTCAAATCCTAAAATATGATGCTATGAAAGTGCTGCACTCAATATGCCAGCAAATTTTGGAAAACCCCTTACATGCATCATGCGAAATGCCATACTAGATGAAGCACAAGCTGGAATCAAGATTGAAGAGAGAAATATCAATAGCCTCAGATACGCAGATGACACCACCCTTACGGCAGAAAGTGAAAAGGAACTAAAGAGCCTCTTGATGAAAGTGAAAGAGGAGAGTGAAAAAGTTGGCTTAAAACTCAGCATTCAAAAAACTAATACCACGGCATCTGGTCCCATCACTTCATGGCAAATAGATAGGGAAATAATGGAAACAGTGAGAGACTATTTTCTTGGGCTCCAAAATCACTGCAGATGGTGACTGCAGCCTTGAAACGAAAAGACACTTGCTCCTTAGAAGAAAAACTATGACCAACCTAGACAGCATATGGAAAATGCAGAGACATTACTTTGCCAACAAAGGTCCATCTAGTCAAAGCTATGTTTTTTCCAGTGGTCATATATGGATGTGAAACTTTGACCATAAAGAAAGCTGAGTGCCAAAGCATTGAAGCTTTTGAACTGTGGTGTTGGAGAAGCCTCTTGAGAGACCCTTGGACTGCAAGGAGCCCAACCAGTCCTTCCTAAAGGAGATCAGCCCTGGGTGTTCTTTGGAGGGACTGATACTGAAGCTGAAACTCCAGTACTTTGGGCACCTGATGGGAAGAGCTGACCCAAGACCCTGATGCTGGGAAAGATTGAGGGCAGGAGGAGAGGGGGGGCTACAGGATGCGACGGTTGGATGGCATCACTGACTCGATGGACATGAGTTTGGGTGAACTCCGGGAGTTGGTGTTGGACAGGGAAGCCTGGCGTGCTGCAATCCATAGGGTCACAAAGAATCAGACACGACTGAGCGACTGAACTGAACTGAACTGAGCAAAGAGATTTACTAAAGTAAGAAAGTCGACTTCAAGGCCTTCCCTGGTGGTCCAGTGGTTAGGACTCTACTTTGCAAAGAAGCTGATGTGGTTCTGATCCCTGGTCAGGAAACTGAGACCCCACACGCTGCGGGACAACTAAGCTTGTCAGTCGCAACTACTGAGGCGGCGCTCCAGAGCCCGCTCGCCGCAGCGAGGCGCCGCATGTCACGGGAAGACCCCACAGGCCGCAGCCAGGGCCTGGGGAAGCCTAAGTTCTTTTAAATGTACTATTTTTTTAAGTCAGTTTCAGCAGAGAAGCTTCCTGGGCCACGCTGGACAGGTGAGGGGCCCCTAGAGCCCGTCTCAGAGCTGGTCTCTCTGGAGACGGTTGCTCAGAAGACCCTCAAGCAGTGCAGGTGGGACGCAGTGGGGGTGTCCACAGGCTGCTGCCTCTGTGGGGTCACGGCTCGGGCAGAGGCCATTTGCCAGGAGGGACACCCCGCCCGGGCCCGCGCTCACCGTGTGGCCCCCGCCCAGGCTCAGCGTCAGGCTCTTCAGGCAGGTCTCGCTGTCGGTCAGCCCGCACCTGCGCAGCTCGGCCAGCACGGTGAAGGCGCTGCTGTCACAAGGCTGGAAACACAGGCCCCCGTGCAGAGCTCAGCAGCCCCCAGCCCGCCTCGGCCTCCCCGCTCCGCCCGCCCAGAGCCGGGGTGGTCTCCTGGAGGGTCTGCCAAGGCCTCGGGAGCCGCGGCGGGCCCGTCCGGGGAGGCCCCGCACCTTGGCCAGCACGTAGCTGCAGTCCCCAGGCACTCTGTACTGCTTCTCGTCAAACGTGGAGATGTGGGCGCCGCCCAGCACTGAGCAGGTCCCCGGGCACGGCGCCTCCTGGCAGGTCCAGCGGCCACCAGAGCAGGTGCTGAGAGCAGGGAGGCCCCGAGTGCGTGCTGGGCCCCAGGCACGGCCCCCACCCAGCTGGCAGGCCGACAGCGGTCCCGCCCAGGCCTGCCTGCCTCCCTACAGAGACTGGAGCCCCTTGGCCCCTCCCCAGAGAGCCGCTGGCCTCTGCCCCAGGCCCCAGGTGGGAGCAGACCCATGGCACCTGGCCACAGCCCCCAGGGGGCCTCCCAGGAGCGTCCGTCCCAGGGCAGATCAAGGGAGCAGAGGGCAGGGCCCGGGGCCCTACCAGTTGGTGCAGCCTGTGGAGTAGCCGGTCCCTGGAGCGTAGGTGGCCCCGTTGTACACGCAGGAGCACCCGGACACGGGGACGCAGCCCGCCTGGCCAATGTCGTCCAGCACCATCCCTGCAGAGGCAGGCAGGCCGTGTGGTACGTGCCGCACTGTCTGCTGAGAGGGCGTGGAGAGGGGCGCGGCCCCTGCCCACCACGGGCCTGCCCTAGAGGGCTCCTCGGACCCAGGGGCCAAGGGACACCTCAGGGGCTCTGTCCTGGGACCCGTGATGCCTCTGTGTGATTCGGGGGGCCGGGGAGGGGCTCCTTCTCACCCTCGGGGCAGAAGCAGCCGGCGATGCAGTGGTCCTCGCACAGCTGGGAGCGCTCAGGGTTGGAGCAGGTGTCCGCGCAGGGCGGGCCACACTCACGGTACTGCATGTTCAGGGGGCACGTCTGGGCTGCGGGGGAGGACGGGCCGTGTCACACCCTGCCCTGCCCCCGGCCCTGGGGGACAGCAGGCCAGGCCCCAGGCCACTCGGGCACTCACGGCAGAGCTGGGGGCCCCGCCAGTCCAGGGGCAGCCCCCCCGCATGGGCGCACTGGCGGGAGTACTCGGCCAGGGTGTGGCAGAGGCAGCTGGTGAGGTTGACCCGGCTGCAGTGGCAGAGGTCGTGCCGGCAGGCCTCCAGGTAGCTGCTGGTGTTCACCAAGTGGGCACAGCCCGAGAACGGCTCGCTGCTCAGCATCTCCTCGCAGATGCCCTGGGGCAGAGCCCAGACCCCTCGCTCAGTCTGGTCTGGAATGTCCCCAGCTCAGCCCCGGGGCTGTGGGAGCAAGACCCCCACCCTGTCCATTCTGGGCCTTACAGAGTCATCCGAGCAGGTCCCAGCATCCTCGGGAACAGGGTCCTGACACTGCTCCGTGGGGCCGTCCATCTTCTGCAGGCTCCCAAACTCGGTGGGGGTCAGTCTGACATCTGCCGGAAGCACAAGGGCCCCCCACATCCCTCGCTCAGGGTGCTCTGGCCATGCCTGCCTTCCTTGCCCACACTGCCCGGTTAAGTGGCAGCTCTGAAGGATATTCAGGGCGTCTGAGATGAAGTGAGGGGCCCCTGGGCATTCGAGGCCACAGGGCTGTGGGCTCGGCCCTTTACCTGATGCTCCGTGGGCCTGGGGCCAGCTCGCAGCCCAGGGGGCTGGAAAGTGTGCCTGAGCCTCTGCCGGCCGCCCCCAGGCCCCTGGGCTGGCCTCTGGTAAGCAGCCCTCATGGATGGGCTTTGCATGGGGCTCCACAGGCCCAGCAGAGGGGACCCCAAGCTCGGGGCCGTGGCAGGCGTGGGTCGCCAGAAAGGCCACGGCTGGGTGGCAAAGTGTCAGGACTAAGATGCAGAGACAGGGTCTGGACAGAGGCAGGTCTTCAGCTTCACAGGAGGGCGTGGCGGGGGCTGCCTGCTCTGCAGGGGGTGGTGCGGGGCCACGCCCGGGTCTGCACACGTGTTCAGACCGACACCTCTGACTTGGGATTCTGGAGGCAGGCTGCAGGGAGCGCTGAGGAGCCGGGCGCGGGCGGGGGTAGGGCACGGGGAGGCGCCGGGGAGAACTCACTGTGTGAGAAGAACTCATTGTAGACGGGGACGCCGTTGAAGTCTCCGCATAGCCCGCAAGTCTGGTTGGCGTACTTGGCGTCCAGCTCGAGCTGCAGGGAGAGGACACGTCGGACTCCAGCCGCACCAGGGACGCCCCGGGACCAGAACGATGGACCAGGCTCCCGAGGAGGTCGGAGCTGCAGCTCCTCACAGAGGACCCCCCAACTCGTTCCTCCAAGCCGGGACCCCGAGCAGGAGTGTGTCCTGGAGGAGACACTTCCCCGACACACGGCGTCTCCGTGGGGTGTGGGCCCTGGGCCCCCAGCACGGTGGGATCTGCCTTCTCACCCTCCTTCACCCAGAGCACCTTCTTCCCTCCCTGGGGGGGCTGTTGGCTGGAGGTACCTACTGGGGCCCCCGCCCTTAGCCCCCGGCCCTGGCCCCCACTCCTGGCCCCCCGGCCCCAGCCTCACCAGGAGGCTATTGGGCTGGAGGTATGTGCCAGGACCCCCGCCCCCAGCCCCCCACTCCCGGCTCCCCAGCCCCACCCCCGGCCCCGGCCTCACCAGGAGGCTGTCGTCCTGGTTCCACATGAAGACCAGGCCCAGCTTGGCCGCCACCTTCAGATTGCCGTGGCTGTGCTCGATGAGGACCCCGGACTGGCTGAAAGGCAGCTGAATTCTGCAGGGAGAGGGCCGGGCAGCAGAGGTCAGGACAGGCGGGGAGGCCCTTCAGCTCACATCCCGACCAGGTCACCAAGACCCAAGAGCATGGAGCTCGAGCGTCAGCAGCACAAAGGAGGGGCTGCGTCCGGGCGCAGTGCCAGAGCCTGAGCCCCCAGGAGAGACAGGGGGCAGAGCGTGGGGGCCTGGGGGCCTGGGGCCGCCCTGCGTGGTCCCGGGAGCACGCGTGCCTTCCGGGCCCCAGACTCACGGGCGGCCGTTGACCAGGATGGAGCCCTTGGCCAGCCTGACGACCAGGCCGTCCAGCTTCATGGTGACCCTGCTGGGCGCAGTGCTGTTGGGCCCGGGGCCGCGGCGGAGCTGCAGGTTGAAGTCCTCGTAGGCGGAGCCACAGTGCGCGGAGAAGACGTAGTTGCACAGCCCGGGGAAGCGGAAGACGTCGCCATCAAAGGTCTTGTAGTGGAAGTCGCCCCACGTGCTGCACACCCGCCCACCGTGGGCCGCATTCAGGGCTGCGGTCAAACAGAGCGGGGCATTTCCGAGGGACACTGGCAACATGGCCTGGACCTCCCGAAAGCCGTGCCCTCATCCCCGCAAGGAGCCACGCACCCTCCCGCCACCTCCGGCTCCAGAGAGATAGGTCTCCGCAGACATGGCTGCCCGCCTCCCACCTGGCCTCGTGGCCTCACCTTGCACCACGGGGGCGGTCCTCAGAGGCGGGTGGATGGTCACTCCACGGAGGCCGGTGCCTGAGGGAACAGGCAGGTGTTCACACGCTCGCTCAAGCACCCCCAGCTCGACCCCCAGGAGGGCCTCCACCGCTGCAGGGCTGCCCGCTCCCGAGCTCTGGGCTCTGCTGTGTGTGTGACCTCGCTGCTGCATGAGCACCAGGGCCAGCAGAGATTCCCACAGCTGAGCAGCGGAGGTCAGCTCTCATGCCCACGTGGCCCTGATGTTGTTTGCACCCGGGAGTTCCCGGCTCCGGAATCTCAAAAATGCCTGAATCAACACCTGTGGCTGCAAACCATGCTTCCGTGCTGAGCTCAGGCCCAGGTGTGCCTCCCAGGGAGCCCCGTCAGGGGACAAGCAGACCGAGGCGTGTCCCCGAGCCTCCCAGGGAGCCCTGTCAGGGGGCAAGCAGACCAAGGCGTGTCCCCGAGCCTGCCCTTGCTCTGCGGCCGGTGGCCTCGCCGTGAGACCAGGAGACGGCGAGCAGCCTGAGCGGTGCCTCCTGAGTGGGGCGGGGGCTCCGACGGGTGGGGGATCCACTCACCGCCAGGCCCCTGAGGGGCAGGAGGGAGGTCTGGGTGCTCGAAGCTGAGCTCTGCAGCGCTGTTCCGGGCCTGGCCTGCAGGAAGGGGAGTGGGCGTTGGGCTGGAGCTGGCCCCAAAGGACACAACGACGGAAGGGGGCGGGCCTGGAGGGTGGGGTTCTCCACGCGGACTGGGGGCCTGGGAGGCCCTCTTCTGAGTCACCCCAGGCCCTCCGCTGGGCCACGGCTCCTTCAACCATGCCCTCCGGTGAGCCCCCCGGCCCTGAGCCAGCTTCTCCAGGGGCCCTTCCTTCAAGCATGGTGCATTCACGCACACCAAGCATCCACCACGCACACCAAGCATCCACCACGCACACCAAGCATCCACCAGGTACCAGACCCTGGTTCCCTGCTCAGGACACAGGGGAACAGGCAGGAGCACCTGCCAGGCAGCAGCCCATCCGAGGGGCAGACCCTGAGGCCGTGGGCTGGCTCAGCCCCTCCAGAGCCAGCTGGAGACCTGGGACCAAGAGTGCAGACAGAGCCGCACCCGAAACAAGGAGCTCAGCACCACTGCAGAGCTCAGCGCCGCGGAGGCCAGGCAGGCAGCGCCTGGGGACCGGCAGAGTCAGCCCAGAGGCCTCCCCAAGAACCTGCCTTGCCTCTGAGGCGTGTCCAGGGAGCCCCCAGCCGGGCAGCCTCGGCCTGAGCACTGCAGGCAGCCGGCTGCAGGAGGCTGGGCACCAGGGCATGCAAGCCACCTGGGGCAGGGGCACCTCAGCCACACGGCATGGTCCCTGAGCTGCCAAGCGCTGGGGGCTGAGCAGCCCCTACACACGTCTGGGGCCCAGCTGTGCCCTGGGAAGCAGGTGGGAGATGCCAGCCCCAGTGGGAGAGGCCTCTGAGGATGGCACCCTGCAGCCAGAGGCTCACAGATGCACGGCTGACCCCTCCCCGACCCCTACCTGGACCCTACAGCCCCAGAAGCCCCTCCCCGATGCCACAGTCTCCTGGAGCAGGAGCGAGCTGGAAGAGCGGCCCACGGGCACCCTCAGCTTCTCAGAGCCTTGGGCGAGGCCTCCGAGCTGCTTGCTGCCCACCTGGCACTAGGGCCTCTCTAGGGCTTGAGAGGTGGTGGGGGCTCCAGGCTCCCGTCACGGCCGGCCTGGGGATGCCAGCGGGCACCTTACCTGTGTGCTGGGCACAGGCCAGAGTGAGGGCCAGGGCCCAGAGTGGGGCCAGCCTCCTCCGGCCGACACCCATGGCGTGTGGGAGAAAGTCCCAAGGCGGCCTCTGAGGACGGCTGTGAGCAGGCAGGAGCCTTTTGTAGTCCTGGAGCTGGCTGCGGCCCCATCAGCCTCACGTGGGAGGGCGGGGCCACGCCTGCAAGTCCCCTCACCCAGGTAAACAGTGGCCACTGGCTTTGGGATGGCCCGCGGCTGAAGACAGCAGAGATGGGTGTGTCTGCAGCTGGGATGTGGTTCCTGGGTCCTTAAGCTCTGGCTCAGGCATCCTCTCACTGGGCACCCAGCTCTGAACCCTGGCTGGGCAGGCTTCTGTGAGGCTGACCCTTGAGCTCCTGTGCCTGGAGGCCACCCCATGCTTCCTGCTGCGGGGGCTGCTGGGCCGGCCCCACCCTCACTGCACAGGGGCTCAGGGGCGGCATTCCCAGTGACAGGACCCTGCCTCCCGGACCAGTGCTGCCTGGGAGGCTGGCTGTGCTCCCAGGGGGCGGTGAGCAGCCCCAGGCTAGCTCATCCCACGTGGGCCTGTGTCTTCCTTGAGGGGCAGGGGCGATGCCAAGCGAACCAGCCCAGAAACTGGCCTGGTGGTCTTGGCCATGATAGACTCTGCCTGAGGAGGCACGCTGGTGACGGCCACCCACTCAGGTCGTGGGTGTGTGGGCTCTGGGCCCGTCAGGGTGTTGTGCTGGGGCTGGACCTCAGTCCCAGGTGGCTACACACAGCAGCCGCTGCAGCTGGGGGGCTCCACTGCCACAGGGGCTGGCCAGGAGGCTCTCCCTGGGGCGGAGCAGCAGGCCGGGCCTCTGATGCTGAGGCAGGCCTGGCTCAGGAGCCCCGGAGCTTTGGCTTCTGGCTCTTGGGGCCTGTCCTGAGTTCCTTCTGGGCACCTAGCTTTCTATCCCAGAGCCTTTCCCTCCTTATGCCCCCGATTTACCCTGGTATCTGGTAGAAAGAACACCTCACACAGAACAAGAGTGTGAAGGTGGGGTATGGTGAGTGAGTGAGTGTGTCAGTGAGTGTGTGCGTGAATGAGTGTGTGAGTGGGTGTATGAGTGAGTATGTGAGTGAGTGAGTGTGTCAGTGAATGAGTGTGTGAGTGTGTGAGTGAGTGTGAGTGAGTGTGTGAGTGAGTGGGTGTGTGTGTGAGTGAGTGTGAGTGAGTGAGTGTGTGAGTGTGTGTGTGAGTGAGTGTGTGAGTGAGTGGGTGTGTGAGTGTGTGATTGAGTGTGTGAGTGTGTGAGTGAGTGAGTGTGTGAGTGGGTGTGTGAGTGAGTGAGTATGTGAGTGAGTGTGTGAGTATGTGAGTGAGTGTGTGAGTGAGTGTGTGAGTGAGTGTGTGAGTGAGTGAGTGAGTGAGTGGGTGTGTGAGTGAGTGTGTGAGTGAGTGAGTGTGTGTGTGTGAGTGTGAGTGAATGTGTGAGTGAGTGTGTGAGTGTGAGTGAGTGGGTGTGTGAGTGTGTGTGTAAGTGTGTGAGTGTGTGAGTGAGTGTGTGAGTGAATGTGTGAGTGAGTGTGTGAGTGGGTGTATGAGTGAGTATGTGAGTGAGTGAGTGTGAGTGTGAGTGAGTGAGTGGGTGTGTGAGTGTGTGAGTGGGTGTGTGAGTGTACGTGATTGAGTGTGTGAGTGTGTGTGAGTGTGTGAGTGTGTGAGTGTGTGAGTGGGTGTATGAGTGAGTGTGTGAGTGAGTGAGTGTGTGAGTGTGTGAGTGAGTGTGTGAGTGGGTGTGTGAGTGTGTGAGTGAGTGAGTGTGTGAGTGGGTGTGTGAGTGTGAGTATGAGTGAGTGAGTGTGTGAGTGTGTGAGTGAGTGTGTAAGTGTGTGAGTGAGTGTGTGAGTGAGTGTGTGAGTGAGTGTGTGAGTGAATGGGTGTGTGAGTGAGTGTGTGAGTGAGTGGGTGTGTGAGTGAGTGAGTGTGTGAGTGAGTGAGGAGTGTGTGAGTGATGAGCGCTGCTGGCCGCTCGCACAGGCCCGGCTGAGGGGTGCAGTGTGAGCGGCCCGCACCCCGGCTGCCGCCTCGTGCCCCCACCGTCCCCGCGCGGCTGCCCGGCTCTAGAGCTGAACCACAGGCAGCCTGGTGCTGTGCGGGGCCGGGGGCGTCCCTAGGGGAAAAGGCCAAGGGATGCGTCTGGCTCCAAAGGGCTGTGGCTTTCGTGGTTGGGGTATTGGATGTGGGCAACTCGTGCCTTGGGGGAGGTTTGAGGGTCGGCCTCAGGGGGCCGGAGCTCGGGTCAGGGGGTGGAGGCTGGAGGCTGCAGTGACGTGAGCCCACCGTTCTCATGACCCCAGGCAGGCAGGGAGGCAGCAGGACAACCAGCATCCACGCCGCTGGCGGGGGGCACAGACATGGGCCCCCCTCGCCCCCTGCCTGGTCTGAGCCACCAGCGTATGCCCCACCCCAGGGTTGGCTTGCCTTGCAGGGGAACCCCGTAAGAAGCACCCCGCGGGGAGAGGGCCTGGCGTCGGGGCCGGAGTGGCCCAGTGACCCAGCCCGGGAGCCCAGGGCCTTCTTCCCTGGGATCTCCCCCTACACCCAGTGGGGGCTCTGGAAGGGTCGGGGCTGGAGGGGGGCCCCTTAAACTCCAGCGTCCTCTTCTCGGGGTCTGCATGCTCAGCGAGGGGCTGCACAGGGAAGGGGCCCAGCTGGGGCCGCCTCAGATTCCCCCTCTAAATGGAGTCCACGGCTGCGTGTCCAGGGTTCACATAGGGTGCTACGCATGGGGACGTGGCTGGTGCAGGGCGGTGGTCCCAGAGGCCTTGCTTCCTCGGGGTCACCTGCCCCTGGGCTGTTGCCAGCCCCAACCTGGACCTGATGAACTGTGGGTTGACTGGGGTCCAGCAGGGCAGTGCTTGTGTGGACGGAGGGCTGGGGTCCAGCAGGGCAGTGCCTATGTGGACAGAGGACTGGGATCTGTCCCTGACTGGAGCTCCCACGGGTTGCCATGGCGACGAGAAAACTGTGGCGGGACATGGGCAGGATGCAGGCCAGGCCAGACTTGCTCTGGCAGCTCCGATTCAGGATGGGATGTGAGCATCAGACAGCCCCTGTGCTTATGAGTGACTGACCAGATGATGGGAAAATGCCTGCCAGCCGGGATCCGCTGAGAACCAGGCCCCATGGTGGGCAAGGAGCCGGCAGGAGCAGGGTCAGGGAGCCGGCCCAGCGCTTTCCTCCCAGGGCGGGCAGTACCCCAGGCACCCGGGGGGAGCACGGTCCTCACAGATCTCTCCTCAGACACGCAGCCCACCCGTCCGCCCCTCTGGACCCGGGGCTGCCTGACCCCGACCCTGATCTTGACCCTGGCCCGGCCCAGCCCAGCTGTTTCTGACCAGTGACCAAGGCAGGGAACACCGGCTGCAGCACCACCTGCCCGGCGCTGGGACCCCTCCCAGCTTTGGGGGGCGGTCACCATCCCAGGGCAGGCGCCTGGGGTCTGCGCTGCGGTGGCTTCGGGACCTGGGGCGCCAAGCAGTCCCGTCAGCCGCCCTCGGGCCCGACACTCCCTGCTCCCTGCCGAGGTGGCTGCTCTGTCTGGGGACGCAGGTACAGCTTCGGGGACGCAAGAGAGGGCCGTTCACGGCCCTTCCCGTGTGGGACTCGGGGCTTGACCTCCGCCCCTCCAGGCCAAAGAAGTGAGCACAGCTGAGTGGCCAGATGACTGGAAGCCAGGCCACCCTCCACAAGCCTGGTGCCCTCAAGGGGCCGCAGGGGGGAGACCGGACTTCCATCCTCACGCCTGGGGCGCACCTCCAACCTGAAGGTGGACGCCTGCACCCCAAATGCCAGGTCACTCCAACCCTGTCCCCTGAGGAAAAGGACGGGCCTGGACCAGCCACAGATGGTGCCCAGACGGTGGAGTGGATGGCTGTCTCCCCGGCGGACACTCTGCCAACCCTGTCTCAGATGCCCTGAGTACAGGGCAGGCTGCTCCGACACAATCAGTGGGCCCTAGCGGGCCAGGTGCCCTTGTTGGAGGCTTCACCGTGTAATTCAGTCCATAGGACACCAACAACTCCTGAGAGGTAGGGTCTGTGGGTGTCCCCACTTCTGGGTGACACAGGTGGGAAGCACCTGACCTCAGAGGGGCTGGCTAGGATCTGAACCCAGGGCCAGGGGCTCCAGACCCTGGGAGGAGGTGGTGTCCTGGCCCCTGTGTGTCCCTGGCAAGCACATCACCCTCTCTGTGCCTCGTCTGGAAATCAGTGATCACAGGACAGAATGGACTTCAGGGGAGCATCTCCCGAGCTGCGTCTGGTCCCCAGAAGAGCCCCCACCACCCTCACGGGGCCCCCCAAGGAGACTTCCTGATGCCACGCGGTGTCACCCCTGACTTTGTGTGTGTTCTGACGAGTCTGGAGTCACTGGGCGTCGCGGGCCTGATTGCACTGTCACAGTCGAAAGGGCAGCGCCTTCCTCGCCTGGCGGCGTCTGAACTCATGACCCAGATTCTCAGCATCCGGGGCCCGTGGCCATGCCTGACTGAGGGGACCCTGTGGGGCCAAGGGTGCGCCCCCCCGGCCACGCACCAGACGCGCTGCTCTGGGCCCTGATGTCACAGTGGGAAACCAGCAGTCTGGGGAAAGGTTGCCACGTCTCCCGTGTGGCAGGGGACGACTCCAGGACAAAGACAGACGGAACCCCTCGAGCCCGCGAAGAGGAAGTGGGTGCCACCTTGGCAGGAGGCGCTGGGAACCTGCGATAGCTTACAGGAATTATCACACTGTTGACAGAAAGGGCAGGGTGGCCCCGAGTTTCTCCCAGCCCGGGGACTTCCTTGATAAGGAGGAAGGTGCCCTCACCCTCCTGCCTGGCCCTGGGGCCTGGGAGGCGGAGACACCAAGAGATGCCCCCGGGGCGGGAGGAGAGTAAATTTGGCTTCACGGCGGGGCTGCACTGATTTGGACCCTTCTGCACGTGTTTGTTCGTCTGAGTCACTGGGCAAACAGAATTCCTCCCGAGAGCGGGCCTGGAAGCAGAAGCCCTGAGCCCCGACCCGCAGCTCCAGCAGCACTGCCCGTGGCTGCCCCTGCCCATCCGCACCCCGCGGCCGGGCCCCGCTCCATGCAGGCCTGGTAGGGCAGTGCCAGCCCTGGGGTCGCTCACCTGCCCGGGCCCAGCTTCTCAGCCCTGCCTGCCTCCTCACTGCACCTGCCCCAGGAAGCCCAGAGGCCTCTGCCCCCTCCCCACGCCTCCCTCCGCAGCCCCCGCCCCACTCAGCAGTCATCTCCCACCTCCCAGGGCCGGGGAGGGATGGCCCGCTGAGACCATTCCGAGGAGGCACCTGCCTCCCTCGGCAGCCAGGGGCCAGGGAGCAGCCCACCCTCGAAGAGGCCCCTCCTCTGCCCTCAGAGCTCTGTGCCAGCCCCTCCCTGGGCACTGCCATCCACAGGCAGGGGGCTGCCAGGCCACTTGCCTGCATCAGGACAGGGAAGCATCCCCATCGCTGCCCCATCAGCCTCTAAGAAGACAGGAGAACACGGCCAAGTGCCAGGCCGTCCAGTCGGCCCTGACCGTGACCCCGGGGGCCTGCTGAGGGTCAGCTCTTCAGCTCAGCGGCTGAGCCCAGGACGAAGGGGTCAGCAGTTGGAGCGGGGGGTGGGGGCGAATGCATCAGCACATTTTCAAGGTGTCTTTCACAGTGTGACCCAGGGCGCCTCTGGACGTGTCCCCAGAAATGAGAGCAGGATTTCAGCGAGATGCGCGCACCCCGTGCTCTCAGCAGGTCCTCACAGTCACCCAGAGGGAGAGGCAGCCCAGGGGTCCATGGTCCATGGACGGATGAGGGGAACGCGGACGGAGCTCCATCCACACGGTGGACGTTGTCACTCAGCCTCGAGCAGGAAGGGCGTTCGGCACAGGAGGAGCCTGCAGGACACGGTTCTCGCTGAAATACGCCAGTCACCGAGGTCGGACACTGACTGCCTCCGGGAGGCCCCTGGAGGGGTCGCCGCCATAGACACAGGAAGCGGGCCAGGGGCCGGGGCCGTGGGGGAGGGGAGCGAGGGCTCAGCTGGCGGTTGAGATTCTGCAGCTGGACGGTGGGCAAGACGCACAGGGACGCGGGTCGCTCTGTACATCTGAGCCGTACACTTAGATGTGGTTAACGTGATAAGTACACGTGTGTGCATGCGTGCTAAGTCGCTTCAGTCGTGTCCGACTCTTATTGACCCCGTGGACTGTAGCCAACCAGGCTCCTCTGTCCATGGGATTCTCCAGGCAAGAACACTGGAGTCGATTGCCATGCGCTCCTCCAGGGGATCTTCCCGACCCGCGGATCAAGCTCGCGTCTCTTACGCGTCTCGCATTGGCAGGTGGACTCTTTACTATTAGCACCACCTGGGAAGCCCTTTGTCACACAGATAGTAACACAATTGTTTTTAACAGCTCACAGTTTTATTCTGTAAACAAATGATAGTGCGCCCCCGAGGCATTAGGGCGGGCCGACCCCAAAGGAGAGGCCAACGCGGTTCTTTTTAATGAGAGAAAAAATGAAGCAAAAGTTGCCACCCTCAACTTCAGAAAATCCTGGTAAATAATTTGGTGTCATATCTTTTTGTCTTTTCAAAAATGGGCACAATACAGGACAGAAATGGCGTGGACCTAACAGAAGGGAAGATATTCAGAAGAGGCGGCAAGAATACACAGAAGAACTACATTAAGAAAAGATCTTGAGGACACAGATAAACCAGGATGGTGTTCGCATCGCTATGAACAAAGCTGGTGGAGGTGATGGAATTCCAGCTGAGCTATTTCAAGTCCTGAGAAGATTCTGGAGCCTGAGAAGATAAAGCCTCTCTAGGTGCAGCAGGAGCTAGTCTCCGGTTGCGGTGAGAAGCCCCCCCGCAGCGGCTTCTCTCGTTGCAGAGCAGAGGCTCCAGGGTGGGACGGGCTCCAGGGTGGGGCATGTGAGCTCAGTAGTTGGGATGGGTGAGCTCAGCAGTTGGGACGTGTGAGCTCAGTAGCTGGGACGTGTGAGCTCAGCAGCTGTGGGTCCTGGACTCCAGGACACAGCCTCAGTAGCCATGGAGCGCGGGCTTAGCGGCTCCACAGCACGTGGGGTCTTCCCAGATCGGGGACCAAGCCTGTGTCTCCTGCGTTGGCAGGAGGATTCTTTGCCGCTGAGCTACCAGGGAAGCCCTGTGAGGTGTTGTTTCTTGTTTGCAACTGAGCTTCTTATTTTGAGATAGTAGACCCTCATGAAGCGCTAAGAGATAATCCAGAAAGATTCCAGGCACCGGTTCCCAGCCTCCCTGGCGGGTAACGTTTCACAGCGTGTCTGCCGCCGACGTGGCCGAGACACTCAGCCTCTGCAGCCCCTCCAGGAGCCCGCCCTGCCTCTGCTCTCACTCCCTCCTGCTCAGCCCCTGACAACCACACGTCTCTCCTCTAGTTCGGTAATGCTTGTTCCCAGGATGTCACACAGCCTTTGCGGACCGGCTCGTTTCACTCCGCATAATTCTCTGGAGATTCGCTCAGACTACTCTGTGCTCCCTGCTTTTCAGTGCTGAGTGAGACCCCGGGGTGTGGCTGGACCACAGCGTGTCCATCCATTCACCTGCGGAAGGACATTTGGGCTGTGGCCAGGTTTCGGCTGTTACGAATGAAGCTGCAGTGAAGCCACGCACACAGGCTTTGGTTTGAACGTCTGTTCTCGTTTCTCTGGGACAAATAAGTATCTGAGAGCAATTTCTGCATTAAACAGCATTTACATATTTAGATTTTTAAAACCTTGGCAACAAAGTGCCATCAGAGTAATTGTATTATTTTTCATCCCCACTAGCAATGGGTGAGTGAGCCACTCTCTCTACGTCTTCACCAGCACCTGGCATCGTGGTTTTCTTAGCCAGGCTGACAAGTATGGCTTTAATTTGCATTTCCCTCTGGAAGAAAAGCTATGACAAACCTAAACAGGGTATTAAAAAGCAGAGACATCACTTTGCCAACAAAGATCCAAGTAGTCAAAGCTATGGTGTTTCCGTAGTCACATATGGATGTGAAACTTTGACCATAAAGAAAGCTGAGCACCAAAGAATTGATGCTTTTGAACTGCGGTGTTGGAAAAGACTCTTGAGAGTCCCTTGGACTGCAAGGAGATCAAACCAGTCTATCCTAAAGGAGAGCAGTCCTGAATATTCATTGGAAGGACTGATGCTGAAGCTGTAGCTCCAATACTTTGGCCATTTGATGAGAAGAGCCTATCATTGGAAAAGACCCTGATGCTGGGAAAGACTAAAGGCGGGAGCAGAAGGGGACGACAGAGGATGAGAGGGTTGTACGGCATCACCAGCTCAATGGACATGAGTTTGAGGAAACTCTGGGATACAGTGAAGGACAGAGAAGCCTGGTGTGCTGCAGTCCACGCGGTCATAAAGAGTCAGACACGACTGAGAGGCTGAGCACCAGCAACAGCCTAGAGCAGCAAGACTGGGTCTTGCTCTGGTGGGCAAGATGCTCTGCTGAGCGTCTTCCCATGTGCTTCTTTGCCTCCGTGTCTTCAGAGAAGTGATTCTTCAAATCTCTTTCCCATTTGCTAATTGGATTCTTTGGTTCTTAAAGTTGAATTTTGAGTGTTTGTTCTATATTCTAGGTACTAATCCTTTGGTGAATATGAGGTGTGCACATATGCTCTCCCAGTGGCTACATTCTCTTTGTATCTTCGTATAGGATCTTTCTTTGCGCCTTGTCATGCTGCTCATGGGCTTCTCAAGGCAAGAATGCTGAAGTCATTGGCCATTCGCTTCTCCAGGGACCATGTTTCGTCGGAACTCTCCGCCGTGACCCGTCCGTCTCGGGTGGCCCTACACAGCATGGCTCCTGGTTTCATTGAGTTAGACAAGGCTTTGATCCATGTGGTCATTTTGGTAGGTCTTCTGTGATCTTAGTTTTCATGCTGTCTGCCCTTTGGTGGAGGAGGATAAGAGGCTTGTGCAAGCTTCCTGATGGGAGGGACTGGCTGCTGGGAAGACTGGGTCTTGCTCTGGTGGGCAAGGTCATGCCCATTAAACCTTTAATCCAATTTTCTTCTGATGGGTGGGGCTGTGTTCCCTCCCTGTAGTTTGGCCTCCAGCCAAACTAGGGTAGGGGCGATGGCAACCTTCCGCAAAAGGACTCAGGCCAGCATGTCAGTGCCCCTGGGCCCCTGCAGGCCACCGCTGACCCGCAGCTCCACCGGAGACTCCAAAACGCTCACAGGCGAGTTTGGCTCAGTCTTTTGTGGGGTCGCTGCTCCTTTCTCCGAAAAGATGATGCTGTGAAAGGGCTGCACTCGATATGCCAGTAAATTTGGAAAACTCAGCAAAGGCCACAGGACTGGAAAAGGTCAGTTTTTATCCTAACCCCAAAGAAGGGCAATGACAAAGAATGTTCAAACTACCACACATCTGCACTCATTTCAAATGCTAACAAAGTAATGCTCAAAATTCTCCATGCAAGGCTTCAACAGCACGTGAACCAAGAACTCCCAGATGTTCATGCTGGATTTAGAAAAAGCAGAAGAGCTACAGATCAAACTGCCAACATCCATTGGATCCTAGAAAAAGCAAGGGAACTCCAGAAAAACATCTGCTTCAGCTTCACTGACTACACCAAAGCTTTTGACTTCGCAGATCACAACAAACTGTGGAAAATTCTTCAAGAGGTGGGAATACCAGACCACCTTACCTGCCTCCTGAGAAACTTGTATGCAGGTAAAGAAGCAACAGTTAGAACCAGATATGGAACAATGGACTGGTTCAAATTTGGGGAAGGAGTTTGTCAAGGCTGTATATTGTCACTCTGCTTATTTAATTTCTGTGCAGAATATATCATGTGAAATGCTGGGCTGGATGAAGCTCAAGCTTGAATCAAAACTGCTAGGAAACATAGCAACCTCAGATATGCAGATAACACCACCCCAATGACAAAAAGCAAAGCAGAACTAAAGAGCCTCTTGATGAGGGTGAAAGAAGAGCGTTACAAGGATGGCTTAAAACTCAGCATTCAAGAACTAAGCTCATGGCATCTGGTCCCATCACTTCATGACAAATAGATGGGGAAACCAGGCAAACAGTGAGAGACTTCATTTCCTTGGGCTCCAAACTCACTGTGGATGGTGACTGCAGCCATGAAATTAAAAGATGCTTGCTCCTTGGAAGGAAAGCTATGACCAACCTAGACAGCATATTAAAAAGCAGAGACCTTACTCTTCTGACTAGGTCCATCTAGTCAAAGCTATGGTTTTTCCTGTGGTCCCGTATGGATGTGAGAGTTGGTCTATAAAGAAGGTTGAGCACCAAAGAATCGATGCTTTTGAACTGTGGTGTTGGAGAAAACTCTTGAGAGTCCCTTGGACTGCAAGGAGATCCAACCAGCCCATCCTAAAGGACATCAGTCCTGAATATTCATTGGAAGGACTGATGCTGAAGCTGAAGCTCCAATACTTTGGCCATTTGATGCAAAATGCCCATCACTGGAAAAAACCCTGATACTGGGAAAGATTGAAGGCAGGAGAAGAAGGGAATAACAGAGGATGGGATGGTTGGACGGCACCACCGACTCAATGGACATGAATTTGAGCAAGCTCCAGGAGATGGGGAAGGACAGGAAAGCCTGACGTGCTGCAGTCCATGGGGTCACAGAGAGTCAGACGCGACCAAGCGACTCAACAACGACCACCATCGCGCAGTTTTCATTCAACTACACAGGAAATGTTAGCATCAGGCACAGTGATCCTCCCCCATCGTTCTTTTTCAAAGTCACTTTGACTGCTCTAGCTCCTCCATCTTTACCTGTGAGTTTTAGAATAATCTTGTCTGTATCTACAAACATTCCTGCTGGGATTCGATAGAGCTGCATTGCACTTGTATGCTAATTTGGGCAGAACTGACAGGTTTACCCTGCCAAGTCCTCCAGTGCATAAACAGGGCATGTCTCTAAGAGAACAGGACCCTGTGGGGCCTTCTTGGAACAGACCTCACTCCCGTCCTCATCTCCCTCTTGTTTATGGAAAAACTAGCCTCCTAGGCATTCCTTGAGTTCCAAATGATGACTTTAATCTGAGAAGTGAGAAGATGCAAAAGCAAAGGGAAACAGTCAAGCAAGACCAAATAATAGTTGAGCCATAAAACAAAGTCAAGGGTCTTTGTTCCTCCTCAGGGGCTGCAGATAATACCCACTGAGCTGTTTCATGGATGCTGAAACTGGAAAAAGCCAATTGCGTGATGATCAGACGTTAGTCATTACATAAGCTGTTCCATCTTGCACAATTCTAAGAACTGGCCTCAAGGAAACAGGAAGAAAAAAAAATGACCGTGGAGTTGAAGATTAACTTTAAAATTAAAACCGTCAAGATGACGCTCATGAGACCACTACATGACCAGTTTCACGACAAGGTCAGCGCTGACTCAGTTGCTTCTTTCGGCCCCCTCGCCCTACCTGTGCACCCTGAACAATCCCTGAAAATCGCTTGCCCTCTTACTGGCAGCCGGGGAGTTGGTTCTTTGGGACATGAGTTCCCCTTTTCTCCAGGGCTGCCAGCTTCCTCAGTAAAGCTACCTTTCCATTTACCCAACATCTGTCTCTTAGCATTGGATCCTTCAGGTGAGCAGCCAGCTGAGTTCAGGAACATTTCCGTCTGTTCAGACCCTCTTAGATTTCTTTCATCAGTGTTTTGCAGGTTTCAGCCCGTGAGTCCTAAACACGCTTTGTTAGAGCCACACCTAACTTTTCAATCGATGTGAGCAGTTGCGAATGGCACTGTACTCTCTCTATCATTTTGGTTTCTGATTTATGGCTGTGCTGGGTCTTCATTTCTCTTGAGCTGTGGGCACATGGGCTCCTCATTGCAGTGGCCTCTCTGGTTGTGGAGGGCAGGCTCCAGGGCCCGTGGGCTCAGGGGTTGAGGCTCCCAGGCTCTAGAACAGAGTCAGTAGCTGTGGTGCGTGCGTTTAGCCGATCCACAATATGTGGGATCCTCCTGGATCAGGGACTGAACCTGACTCGCAGGCGGATTCCACACCACTGAGCCCACAATATTGCGATCTTAATACAGTGGTCAGCGACGACCTGGTCACTGCTAAGACGTAGGACCTCAACTCATGGCTACACGTTTATCCTGTATCCTTGAAACTTGCAGAACTGGCTGATTCGTGCTTGCAGGTTTTTAATAGATTATTTCGAGTTTTCTGTGTAGACGTTTGTGTTATTAGCAAATAGGGACAGCTTCATTTCATCCAACCTGGACGCTCACTTCCTCCCCTCACCTTATTGCATGGACCAGAACTTCCAGGCCTATTGAACAAGAGTGATGAGATGGGTGTCCTTCTCTGGTTCCCAGTGTTCACCTCTCCCTGCAAAGGTCAGCGTTAGAAACACAGCTTTTTGTGGATGGCCTTCATCCAGCTGAGGCAGCTCCCTTCATTCTTATTTCTATGAGAGCTTTTATCATGAACAGGTGGTGAACTTTGTCAAGAGTGTTTTCTGCATCAGCTGATGAGCACGTGTGGTTTTTCCTCTTTGGCCTGTTAAGACAGTTGATTTCATTACCTTTTGAAGTTGAACCAGCCTTACATCTCTTACTTCCCCCACCTGGCCGTAACGTACAATTCTCTTTATGAACTCTCTCCAGTGAACTCTGTGTGCTGTGGCTTTAGTGACCATTTTCGTGTCTATATTTATCAGGGATGTTGATCTGTAGTTTTGAGTTGGGTTTTAATTTTTTGTGTGCTGCCTCTATGATCATATCTGGGTAACGCTAGCTTTGTGAAATAAATTGGGACGAGCCCCTCCTCTTCTATTTTCTGGAAGAAATTGTGCAGACTTGGTGTCAATTCTTTAAAAGGTTGAAAAAATTCTTTCCTGAAACAGTCTGACCCCAGGTTCACCTTTTGGAGTTTAAAATTATGAATCTAATTTTCGTAAGGGTCACAAGACTGTACAAACTGTCTATATCGAGCTGTGTAGCTTGTGCTTTCTGAAGAACTGGTGAATTTCATCTAAGTTGTTGTTTCTGTCTCTCGTTTCCAGCACTTGCTCATCATCCTTTCTAGGACTGTGGGGTCTGTAGTGACAGCCTCTGTTTCATCCCTGATATTGGCAGCTTAGGTCGTCTCTCTTTTTTCTTTGCAGACTTTCTAGAGTTTTGTTAATTTCGTTGACATTTTTCCTTTCCTTTCCTTCGTTTGAATGAATTAAAATTCATTTCGTTCCTGTTTTCAGTTTCACTGAAATCTGCCGTTGTCTTTGCTTACTCCCCCGTCTGACCTGAGTCTGTTTTTCCCTTCTCTTCCTAGGTTCTGAGGTGGGAGCTTCGTGTCCTGATCTGACGCTCCCTCTTTCCTAGGATGTGCACTTGCTGATATAACATTCCCCGGCGCTGCTTTAGCTCTGCCCCTCGATTGGGATGGGCTGAGTTTTCATTTCAGTCCTTTGCATGGATCTTTGTGTTTCCCTCAAGGCTTCCTCGCTGCTCCATGAATTATTTAGAAACGCAGTTCTGAGCATGTGGAGGTCTTCTTGTTACCTTTCGTCGACTGGTTTCTAATCTGATTCTCTGGCTATGTGGTCAGAGGACAGACTCCGCGTGGTTTCAGTCACATTAAGTTTGTTGAATTTGTTTTGTGTCCCAGGATACAGCCCATCTTGGTGTGTATCTTCTGTGGGCACCTGAAACCGTGCGTTCTGCTACTGCTGGGTGGAGCGTTCTGCAAATGGTGATTAGATCCTGTTGGTGGACAGCATTCGATTCTTCCGCATCCTTGTTGATTTTCTGTCTCTTGCTCTATCAAGGATACTCAGGGCAGTCAGCTGACCCAGATCTTCCCCTTTGTCCTATTACACTCCCTGTCCTCACCCTGCTTTTTGGTTTACTGATACTGTTGCGGTGACTCTGCTTCTGGCCTTTGTCAACTTTGTGTTGCCTTTCTCCTCTGACTTTTCTGTGGCGTGGGTTTTCATTTATTTATTTAAACGTTTTCTTTTACATTGGGGTATCGCCGATTAACAATGTTGTGGCTGTTTCAGGAGAACAGCTAAGGGACTCGGCCCCACAAACACGTGTGTCCATTCTCCCCCAAACTCCCCTCCCATCCAGGCTGCCACATAACACTGAGCAGCGTTCCCAGCGCTGTACAGCAGGTCCTTGTCGATCACCCATTTTAAATCAGCCGTGTGTACATGTCCATCCCCAACCCCCTAACTATCCGTTCCCCCATCCGTCCCCCCAGCAACCATAAGGTGGTTCTCTAAGTCTGTGAATCTTCTTTTTTGCTTTCTAATCTCATTTGGACGATTTCTTTTTAGACTCCACATGTAATGGGTGTCAGACGATATTTCTCCTCTCTGCCTGACTTGCTTGAATCGGAATCATCTCTGGGTTCGTCCATGCTGCTGCTAATGGCGCCATTTCGCTCTGTCTCGTGGTGGAGTGATATTCCACTGCTCAGATGCACAGCATCCTCTTTGCCCATTTCTCTGCTGATGGACATTTACGAGGTTTCCAGGAACAGGATGTTGTAAATAGTGCTGCAACGAACATTCGGGTGCTGTGGCGTGGTTTCTAGACACGTCTCTTACACAGAACGTGCAGTCAGCCTGTGGGTACCTTCATCCCTTTTCGGCCTGACTGGCAGCTTCGTGCTCAGGAGGGGCTGGACGGGCCTTCGCCGTCACAGGTGAGAGTGGGCTCCCCCGGCCGTGTCGGTGCCCCTCTGCCTCTCTCTTCAGCCCGCCTTCTCTCGCCGCTTGGCTCATGTTTGCTTTGCCTTTTTTGCCTTGTGGGCCCTCACTCTGTAATTTCACCTCACCATAGAGACTATCTTTTTCTTCCAACAATATTGACTCACCACTGTGGATGGCAGAAAAGCCACCACCCTTCTGTTCTTCCAGGCATTATTCTGGAATGTTCACCCCGGATGGTGATAACAATTTCACCCCTTGTGTCTGTCCCGCAAGAGCTATTTGTCATCTTCGCACTCAGAGCTGTTGCCACAGCACGAGGCCACCTGAGTGGCACCCACGCCAGAGTGCTCCAGGATCCCCGCTGGCCTCCTTAGCTCGCAGCTTCCTCATTCTTGAGCATTCCTATTCAGGCTGCAATTTTTTTTTAACAGAATTTGAAAGTTTATTAAGAATTTTGTTTTAGGCCACTCCATCCAGCTTGTGGATCTTATTTCTCACCCAGGGGATGAATCCTTGCCCCAGGCACTGGGAGGGCAGAGTCCCAAACAATGGACCGCCAGGGACATCCACAGAGATCGTTTCTTGATTGTATCATCTCCAAGCATGTCTTTGAGTCCTTTTAGTTTCCAGGAAAAGTACATGGGGAGTATTTATTCTTTCTGATCCTTTGGGATTCCCTGGTGGTCTAAGAGCTTGAAGCAGTTAAGACTTTGCTGTCCATGGCAGGGGCTGTGGGTTCAACTCCTGGTCAGGGAGCTGAGATCCCTATGCCTCATGCCTTTAAAACATTAAGGAGAAACAATATTGTAGCAAAATTCAACAAAGACTTTAAAATGGTCCACATCAAAAAATCATTTAAAAAAAGAATAGAAATAATAATCTTTGGACTGAACCGTGTTCAGAGGCCCTGTCCTCTCCCTCTCCAGCTGAACACCTGTGTCTGAGCCTCCATCACCCAGTTAGGGACACCTTCTCTGGCTGTTCTCTGCTTCCGGTGGCTCACCTCCCAGGAAGAGTGTACTCCCATGGAATTATGTTCCTTTTTCAACTATACCCTGATTAATGAGACTGTAGAACCAGAAGATGATGGTCCCACTATGTTTTATTTCCCATGAGAGCAAGGGCTTTGTCTGTTCTTGTGACTTTTGCTCAGTGAAAAAGGACAGTCAGGTTCTCAAACAGCTAAATAAATGAGCAAAACTCACATCGTGCCTCAGCTCAGAAAGGCTTTCTCCTGCCGTGTCCTCAGCTGCCAGGCGCCCGCACAGTCGGGCTTCAGCCTCCCATCTCTCAGTTTGTTCTGTGTCTTACGCTCCTGTTCTTTGTTCCTCTCCTGATTTCCTTTCAATTAATTTTTTTTCTTCTTTTAAAGTAAACGTTATTGAGATATAATTCACACACCATAAGATTAATTCGTTTCAAGCTCTTAGTCAATGAGTTTTAACAAACGTTTACACTCACAAAACCGCCACTGCGATCCAGATATGACATTTCCTCCACCTCCAAAAGAGTTGTTTGTTCCACTCTACAGTCAGGCCCTGGGCTGGGAAGACCCACTGGAGGAGGGCATAGCAACCCACTCCGGAATTCTTGTCTGGAGAATCCCGTCGACAGAGGAGATGGGGTCGCGAAAAGTTGGACACTTATTCCACATTCTTGCCAACAATTGGCATAGTTGGTTAAGTATTTTTCAATATGTAATTTGAATACCTCTATCAACTTTTGGGGCTTCCCAGGTGGTGTGGTGGTGAAGAATCTGCCTGCCAATGCAGGGGCTGCAAAAGGCGCAGATTGAATCCCTGGGTCGGAAAGAACCCCTGGAGGAGAGAATGACACCCCTGCCCAGAATCCATGCCTAGAAAATTCCATGGACAGAGGAGCCTGGCAGGGGTCCAGGGGGCCCGTAGCATGAGCCTGGCGGGAGTCCGTGGGGCCACAAGGAGGTGGGCACGACTGAGCGCGCTCGCACACATTGTCTTTTCACCTGCCTACGTTTATATTTCTAGTGGCTTTTTAAAATATTGTAGTATCATCCTTAACTTATCAGAATCTATTCTGAATTAACATCATATACCTCAGTGTGAGGTGTAAGAACTTTATTTCTTTTGTGTGTGAGAACATTTATCTGATGAGTGTCATAAACAAAAATGTGAATTTGGGCTTCAATGTCTGCCCTGGAAACTTACAGTTGAAACAAATATTTTCTTTTGGAAATTGACATTGTGGTTCTCAGGGATCGAGCAAAGGTTTTGTTGGGAAATGGCTGAACCGTGAGGACTTTAGAACATTCTGGTTCCATTTCTCCCCCGTGGGAGGCGCTATTCGTGTCGCAGGCGCTACTGCCTGGGCGCTATTCCGTGGGCGCTACTCCGCGTGTGCTACTCCGTGTGTGCGGCTCACGCTCATGGCCGGTGTTTCGCCTCGCTCCCTGATTTGCTTGCTCTTGTCCGCTCTGGGTCTGCACTGCTGCACAGGCGTGCTCTGGCTGCAGCGAGCAGGGGCCGCTCCTCGCTGTGGTCTGAGGGCTTCTCACCGCGCTGCCTCCTCTTGTCGCAGAGCGCTGGCTCCAGAGCGCACGGGCTCTGCGGTTGGGGTGCGTGGCTTAGCTGCTCCCCAGCATGTAGAGTCTGCTTGGACCAGGGCTCGAACCCACATCCTCAGCCTTGACAGAAGGATTCTTAACCACTGGACCACCAGTCAAGTCCTTCTTTTTTTTGCTTTGAACAGTTAATAGTTCTTTAAGAGAAACTAAGAAAGCTGAAATTTCTTTCACCTGTGTTTGCCTTCTAATTGCTGCTTCTGGCGCTCTGCTCCTGGCGCTCTGCTCCTGCTCACCTCAGCTCCACTGGTGGTTGGCTGCTGCTCTGGAAGGATGCTCTTCTATCATCCTCTGGCCACTGTTATCTCCAAGGAGAAATCAGCTGTCATTCTTACTGGGCCACCTTCAATCCATAGGTTATTTAGAACTCATGATGCTGCTTGACTTTCAAACATTTAAGGGTGTTCTTACCAACTATTGTTTCTGGGTTTTAGTGAATTTATATTTCAGTGAGAGAACATGCTTGGATGATACCAACTCTCAAAAGTCTGTTGAGACTTGCTGTATGGCCTGGCATTATCCTCACGGTCCCTGTGGCCTTACGGTGGGGATGCTGGTGGCAGCTTAGTTGCTCAGTCGTGTCCAGCTCTTTGGCCCCATGGTGTGCAGCACGCCAGGCTTCCCTGTCCTCCACTACCTCCTGGAGTTTGCTCAGGTTCGAGTCCACTGAGTTGGTGATGCTGTCTGACCGTCTCGTCCTCGGCTGCCCCTTCTCTTTACTCCCCAGTGGATTTTACTGCACACAGGACCCTTGCGCAGGATGCATGCCGAGGCTCTGGGTCCTGTTCTCGTCCTCAGGAGAAGGCTCTGTTCTGGGTCAGCAGGGAGTTAACCTTTCGGCGGGTCACTTGGTCTTGGGGGGACTAATCAGCCATCTCTCATGCTCCATCTTTCACTGCTTGTTTCAGAGTCAGTAGTCCTTGAATTAATAGATAGCTTCTGAAGCACACTTCACTTCTCTGTTGTATTTTTTTCTTACAAAACTATTACGTCTCCTCTGTCTCTCAGCAGAAACGTTTCCTTCATGCTAGCGAATGCCTCTTTTTGAGGGCTCCGCTCCAGTTGGTTTTATTTGCTTGTGGTTTGCCTGCTATGAAGTAACTTCTCCAGGCCTCTGGCACTTTCTGTGGAGCGGATCGTGCATTCTCCTCGTCCCGGGGCTCAGTGACGGGTTAGCGTATCAGTCAGTTTGTTAAAAGTCCGAGGTTCAAACTCTCCAAGCTCTAACTGGGGCCCACGCAGCAGGCACGTCCGTTGCGGACTGGCTGGGGCCTTGTGTCTGGCACCGTCGCTGCGGGACCTGGGCTCCTGGGGCATTGCCCCACGCTGTGGCAGAGGACAGAACCCTGGGCCAAGAGTATTGCTAGAGATGTTCCTATTTCTGCATCTTTATTGCCCAGGGCAATAAAGTAATCCTGAATAAGCAGAGAGCTGTGAGCACATGAGAAGGCTGGGTGCCAGGAGAAAATGGCCTTGAAGAGTTAAATCCTGGCAGGGCTGATGGAGTAAGAATGGGGTGGTGATGACCGGGTCTCTGGCAGGTCTGGAGATGACGGACAGGAGGCCAGGGGAGCAGTGCTCCAAGGAGGGGGCCTGCCCGGAGGCCGCAGGGCGTTTCCAACAGCGCGCACACCTGGGTGAGGAACGCTTGCACGGGGCCGGGAGGACACCGCGTGCTGAGGATGGAGGCTGGCGACGGGCTTCCGGGGGCTGGGATGCAGAGAGGAAGTGGGGGCCTGTGAGGGGCGATGGTTAGAAACAGGCATGAAGCCCACCGGTTCCCAGGACAGGGGGTCTCGATGGCCGGTGGCAGAGGCCGGGCAACACTGGACCACAGCAGGACATCACTCCCCGGCCGGCCCCTTAGATCAAGTCTCACAGGCAGCTCCCCCATCACAGGCCTGCTGGAGGGGCTCTGAGGCCAGTGGGGGAGACAGGAGGGAAGCCACATCCTGCCGGCTTCCTGGAGGAGGTGACCTCGCGGAGGGCCAAGCAGGGGCAGGAGGAGGGCGGCAGGGCGGGACCACGGCCGGGCTCCGTGCCCCGGCTCCAGCCCCTCTGCAGGTTCCCAGCCACCACACCTGTGCGTCCCTGTCCTCCCCCGCCGGTGGGGCCGTCTAGACAGCCTGCAGGCTCCTTGGCCCACCTGGCTTTTGTCCCCTGAGACCCTCAAGCAGAAGCTGAGGCTGCAGACAAAGGGGTGTTTGCCTTCCTCTCTCGCTGGAGACGCCCCCTGGCTCTGGGCCAGAGCGAGGCCCAGGCCCCCACCCAGAGCGCCTCGGGGCTGCAGCTCCCAGGAGGAATACCCAGGTCCAGGGCCAGCTGGAGGGCCTGGCCTGGGAGCTTGACCTCGGACCAGCTGCCCACCTGTGGCCGAGGGGCAGGTGGGGTGAGGACAGGCTCGGGGCAGGGAAGGGCATCGTGCAGGGGTGTGCAGGGGGGCTTGGATGCAGGCTGGGCCTTCATGAAGTGGACACAGAGCTGGGAGCTGGCAGGGGTCCTGGGGGCAGACCCAGAACCTGATGTTCTGGGAGCGAAGACGAGGCTCAGCCTGGCGGATGTGGAGGCCCCGGCAGCTGTGAGTCTGCACCCCCGGCCCTCTGCCCCTCCCTCCTGTAACCCCCAGGGCCCTGGAGCCCTGGCCCCCCTCCCTCTCTGTGACCCCACCTCCCACGTCCAGGCAGCAGTGACAGGAAGACTTGGTGCCACCCCCGCCATGAGTGAGCAGTGCCCACCTAAACAGTGCCCACTGCCGGCCTGGCCCTGCCCGCATCCCGGGCAGCCTCTCTTTCCCTGTTTCCCCACGGGGCTGCCTTTTTTCCTACACTGCGTGTCTCTGCGAGGTGCCCGGCCCTGCGGGATGAGGCGAGCTCACCTCATGCGAGGCAGACGCGCCCCTGAGACTTTTTCCTCACTTGTGGGCGGGGGTCCCCTCTTGAGAGTCCAGGCAGAGGGCATGTGCTCTTGGGCACACCAGGCACCCCGATGCCACTGTAGACACTGCCCAGCGGGTTCCCGTGGCCCCTCCCCAGCAGGGCCCTGGGCAGGCCAGGCCCCCTGTACCCTAGCGTCACCTGGCCCCCAGTGCAGAAGCTCCAAGAGGATCAGGGGCAGGACAGGCCCTTGGAGACCAGGCCGCGCACCGAGCAGTGGCCACCCTGCTGCCCGCCCCGCCTGGCCCTCCTAGGCCCCTGACCCAAGCTGCCGCCACCCTGCCCCCCAGGCCGCGGGAGGGGCAGGGAACGCCCTCCAGACTTGGCAGCCCAGTTCCGCCTGAGACAACATCCCTGCCGATAAGGCTGATTTCACAGCCTCGACTTGCTGACGTGGGGACCCACCAGGCCACTCCCTGAGGAGCGCCCCTGGGCCTGATAGGAGGGAGGCGTGTCTGCCACCCCAGCTCAGCTAGCCTGTCGGCAAAGGCCAGAGCTGAGTGCCTGGCGTGCCCGCTTCCCCATGCCCCACGGCTGCAGGGGTCACCGTGGAGTCGTGTCCACCTGCAGGACACCTGGGCCGGGAAGGGACCTCCTCCACGGTGGTGTCCGAGCCTCCTCAGCCCGGGCCATCCTAACCCCCTCCCATCGCTGGACCGTGTCCACACACGTGGCCTGTGCCCCTCCCCACCGGGCAGCTCTGGCTGGAGCATGCTTGCTGCTGGCCCCCAAGGCAGGCCCACAAGGCAGGTGGCTCTCACTCCCCTCCCCCTGGGTGCCCAGTGCTCATGCTGACCCTGGCCCCGGGGAGCCCCACTCGGGACTGCAGGCTGGGGACCCCTCCTGCATTGTGAGGACACCCCCCACCCCGCAGCGGCTGCGAGGATGAAGCCGGGGGACACGCGGCTGGCGGCACGTGAGTGAGCCGCTGCTTCCTTCAGTCGGGAGGCCGGCCACGGGCCTGCTCTCAGCACAGACCACCCCCGCCCCGCTGCGGCTCTGATGCTGGTGGCCGGCGATAAACCCCAGGAAGACCTTGGCCAGGTGGTGCGGGGCAGGGCAGTGCGGGGCAGGGTGGTGCGGGACAGGGCAGTGGTTTCAGAAGCAAGGACACAGGGCCTCTGGAGGTATGCAGGCTCTGAGGGCAGGTTCCAGGCCGCTGGTCCCCACAGATGCCCTCCCCCAGCAGGGCTGTCAGGTGGGCAAGGTGAGGGCCAGGACACAGGCCGGGTGGGCGGGTCGGCTGTGCGCCACTGTGCCTGAGACGGCCAGCCTGGAGGGCTTGGATGGCATCCTCCCCAAATGGCAGGGGGTCCCAGGGATGCTCAGCCCCCGGGCCTGCCTGGGAGCTGCAGAGTGGAGCCCAGGAACAGGCTCTGTGTCTCCGGGGACCTTGGCTGTTATCTCGGGAGCAGGGGACACAGTGGGTTTAGTCCGTGGGGGCGAGGGGCGGGGGAGGTGATGTGGCTCCACCTCCAGTGCTTGAAGGACCTTAGTGACCAGTCAGCTTGACGCCCAGGGTCTTTGTCCCAGAGGTGAGAGGCCTGGGGACTTTCCAGAAAGTGGGAACAGCCCAGGGCAGATGTGACCATGATCTGGCATGGTCAGGCCTGCGGGGACTCTGACCCTCGGCCGTGCGGGATGCCCTGCCTGCCCTCTGGACCACCCTATCTTGGGCTGCGAGTGAAGCTAGTGAATAGTGGCCCCCAAAATTCACACCTGCACCCCAGCCCCAGAAGCTATGAGTATGCGCATTTGGGAAACAGGTCTTCACAGCTGTAACTAAGGGGAGGCCCTTGAGCCCTCTTCATCCTGGTTCCCTGATGGGTCCAGCTCCAAGGCAAGGGTCGTGGTGAGCGGATGGGGAGGCGGAGGCGAGACATGAGCCACAGGGGGCACGGCCTTGGAGATGGGATGAGCACAGGAGGGCTGCTGCCGTGAGCCCAGGACAACAGCGCCCCTGGGGCTGACTGAGTAGCCAAAGCCACATCCTTGTGGCCTCCAGTTCCCTGACCTCCGACCCCTGGTTGGAGCAATGTTCTCTGGGGGTGATGTTCTCCAGCCTGGGTCATTGGTCGTGGTGGCCGGGATCACCACACACCTCCAGGAGCTCAGGCTGGAAGGCTGTGGCCCTATGCTAAGCAGCCACGGGCACCCTAGTGGCTGACAGGCCCTGAGTGGCCGCACAGCGAGGGAGCTGGCTGCGGCCCCCTGCCTGTTGCCCCCATCCCCACAGGTCAGCACCAGGGTGGGGGCACGGGCACGTGGGGCAGGCAGATCCGGCCGGGAGATGCTCCTGCCTTGACTGCCAGGCCAGCTCAACCCAGGAGGCTCTGAGGACGCCAGGGCCGTGCCTGCAGCTGGCTCAGCAGGTCAGATGCCACTGGCTCACCTGTGCTCACCTTCAGTCATCTGTTTATTCCACTGTTTATGGAGCCCCTGCTTCAGACCCCCCGAGGTTTGGGGGACACACTGTTCATGGGCATTGATGCAGCAGGGTGAGGGGCGATGCGGTCGCAGCAGGGTGAGGGGCGATGTGGAGGCAGCAGGGTGAGGGGCGATGTGGAGGCAGCAGGGTGAGGGGCGATGCTGTGGGGGCAGCAGGGTGAGGGGCAATGCAGGTGCAGCAGGGTGAGGGGCGATGTGGAGGCAGCAGGGTGAGGGGCGATGTGGAGGCAGCAGGGTGAGGGGCGATGCTGTGGGGGCAGCAGGGTGAGGGGCAATGCAGGTGCAGCAGGGTGAGGGGCGATGCAGGCGCAGCAGGGTGAGGGGCGATGCGGGCACAGCAGGGACTCTGACCCCGGTGAGTCTGTGGGAGGCTCAGTCACAAGTGCTAGACCCCCACTGGGTAGAGAGCAGGGGACTCTACTTGGACACCATGCATCTGGGCCCCCAGGGCTGGGACCCCCAGGGCAGGTGAGTCTTGGTATGACTGCACCCCTGTGCCAGGGCAGGTGGGTCTCCCATCCCTAGGGCAGGTGCGTACTTGCCGCCCTCTGGGAGGCTGTGAGGACAGCACCAGCCCAGCCCGGTAAGGGTCGGCCAGACGCAGCAACCGGAGGGAATGGGGCCAGATCACCATCCGCACCAGGGACCCCGCAGGCCTCCGGGTCGGCCCCTCTGCCCTCTCCCCTGGGCTCTGCTGCTAAGAGGTTTTAGAAATTCTGGTCCAGCTCTCACATCCACGCATGACTACTGGAAAGACCACAGCTTTGACTATTTAGACCTTTGTCGGCAAAGTGATGTCTCTGCCTTCTCATACGCCGTCTAGGTTTCTCACAGCTTTCTTTCCAAGGAGCAAGCGCCTTAACCTCATGGCTGCAGTCACTGTCCACAGTGATTTTGGAGCCCAAGAAAAGAAAATCTGTCACTGTTTCCATTTTTCCCCATCTATTTGCCATGACATGTATGGATATTAGAGTTAGACCATAAAGAAAGCTGAGTGCCAAAGGGTTGATGCTTTTGAACCGTGGTGCTGAAGAAGATTCTTCAGAATCCCTTGGGCTGCAAGGAGACCAAACAAGTCCATCCTAAAGGAAATCAATCCTGAATATTCATTGGAAGGGCTGATGCTGATGCTGAAGCTCCGATACTTTGGCCACCTGATGCGAAGAGCTGAATCATTAGAAAAGACCCTGATGCTGGGAAAGATTGAGGGCAGGAGAAGAAGGGGACGCCAGAGGATGAGATGGTTGGTATGCATCACCGACTCAACGGACATGAGTTTGAGTAAACTCCGGGAGTTGGTGATGGACAGGGGAGCCTGGCGTGCTGCAGTCCATGGGGTCACAAAGGGTCGGACACGACTGAGCAGCTGAACAACAACCCCAACAAAGTGTCATGACGTGATGAGACCAGATGCCATGATTTTAGTTTTCTGAATGTTGTGTTTTAAGCCAGATTTTTCACTCTCCTCTTTCACCCTCACCAAGAGGCTCCTCAGCTCCTCTTCACTTTCTGCCATTAGAATGGCAACATCTGCATGTCTGAGGTTACTGATATTTCTCCCGGCAATCTTGATTCCAGCTTGGGCTTCGTCCGGCCCAGCATTTCGGATGATGCATAGAAGTTAAATAAGCAGGGTGACAATGTACAGCCTTGACAAACTCCTTTCCCAGTTTTGAACCACTCCATTGTTCCATGTCTGGTTCTAACTTTTTCTTCTTGACCTGCAAACAGGTTTCTCAGGAGGCAGGCCGGGGGGTCTGGTATTCCCATCTCTTTAAGCATGTTCCACAGTTTGTTGTGATCCACAGTCAAAGGCTTTAGCATAGTCAATGAAGCAGAAGCAGATATTTTTCTGGAACTCCCTTGCTTTTTCTATAATCCAATGGATGTTGGCAACTTGATCTCTGGTTCCTCTGCCTTTTCTAAATCCAGCGTGGACATCTGGAAGTTCTTGGTTCACGTACTACTGGAGCCTAACTGGAAGGATTTTGAGCATGAACCTGCTCGCATGTGAAATGAGCACAGTTGTGCGGTAGTTGGAGCATTCTTTGGCATTGCATTTCTCTGGGGTTGGAATGAAAACAACTTTTCCAATCCTGTGGTCCCTGCTGAGTTTTCCAAATTTGCTGGCATGTTTAGCGCAGCAATTTCACAGTATGAAGTTTTAGGTCTTAAAATAGCTCAGCTGATATCCTATCACCTCCACTAGCTTTGTTTGTAATGATGCTTCCTAAGACCTACTTGACCTCACACTCCGGGATGTCTGGCTCTAGGTGAGTGATCACACCATCATGGTTATCTGGGTCATGAAGACCCTTTTTGTATAGTTTTTCTGTGTATTCTTGTTTCCTCTTCTTAATCTATTTTGTGTCTGTTAGGCCCTTGATGTTTCTTTCCTCTATTGTGCCAATCTTTGCATGAAATATCCCCTTGGTATCTTTAATTTTCTTGAAGAAATCTCTAGTCTTTCTCACTCCATTGTTTCCCTCTATTTCTATTATAAAGAAATGGAGTAGCCCTCATAGTTAACAAAAAGGGCCCAAAATGCAGTACTTGGGTACAGTCTCAAAAATGACAGAATGATCTCTGTTTCCAGGGCAAATCATTCACTATCACAGTAATCCACGTCTATGCCTCAACCACTAATGCCGAAGAAGCTGAATTTGGATGGTTCTATGATGGCCTACAAGACCTTCTAGAACTAACATCAAAAAAGATGTCCTTTTCATCATAGGGGACTAGAATGCAAAAGTAGGAAGTCAAGAGATACTTGGAGTAACAGGCAAGTTTGGCCTTGGAGTACAAGATGAAGCAGGGCAAGGCTAACAGAGTTTTACCCAGAGAACACACTGGTCATAGAAAACACCCTCTTCCAACAGCGCAAGAGGTGACTCCACACGTGCACATCACCAGTGGTCAATACTGAGATCAGGTCGATTTCTTCTCTGCAGACGAAGATGGAGAAGCTCTACATAGTCAGCAAAAACAAGACCCGGAGCTGACTGTGGCTCAGATCGGTTCAATTCTGCTCAGCCGCTCAGTCTTGTCTGACTCTGCGTCCCCATGGGCTGTAGCCTCTCTGCCCATCACTAGCTCCCGGGGTTCACTCAGACTCATATCCATCGAGTCGGTGATGCCATCTAAACATCTCATCCTCCGTCACCCCCTTTTCCTCCTGTCTGCAATCTTCCCCAGCGTCAGGGTCTTTTCTTTGCGTCATGTGGTCAGAGTATTGGAGCTTCAGCTTCAGCTTCAGCATCAGTCCTTCAATGAACATTCAGACCTGATCTCCTACAGAATGGACTGGTTGGATCTTCTTGCAGCCCAAGGGACTCTCAAGAGTCTTCTCCAACACCACAGTTCAAAAGCATCAATTCTTCGGCACTCAGCTTTCTTCACAGTCCAACTCTCACATCCAGACATGACCACTGGAAAACCCATAGCTTTGACTAGATGGATCTTTGTTGGCAAAGTAATGTCTCTGCTTTTTTAATCTGCTGTCTAGGTTGATCATTACTTTCCTTCCAAGGAGCAAGTATCTTTTAATTTCATGGCAGCAGTCACCATCTGCAGTGATTTTCTAGCCCAAAAAATAAAGTCTGACACTGTTTGCACTGTTTCCCCGTCTATTTTCCATGAAATGATGGGACCAGATGCAATGATCTTAGTTTTCTGAATATTGAATTTTAAGCCAAATTTTTCACTCTCCTCTTTCACTTTCATCAAAAGGCTCTTTAGTTCTTCCTTACTTTCTGCCATAAGGGTGGTGTCATCTGCATATCTGAGGTTACTGATATTTCTCCCAGCAATCTTGATTCCAGCTTATGCTTCATCCAGTCCAGCATTTCTCATGATGTACTCTGCATAGAAGTTAGACAAGCAGGGTGACAAAATACAGCCTTGACATACACCTTTTCCTATTTGGAAACAGTCTGTTGTTCCATGTCCAGTTCTAACTGTTGCTTCCTGACCTGCATACAGATTTCTCAAGAGGTAGATCAGGTGGTCTGGAATTACCATCTCTTTAAGAATTTTCCACAGTTTGTTGTGATCCACACGTAAAAGGCTTTGGCATAGTCAATAAAGCAGAAGTAGGTGTTTTTCTAGAACTCTCTCTTTTTTCTATGATCCAATGGATGTTGGCAATTTGATCTCTAGTTCCTCTGCATTTTATAAATCCAGCTTGAACATCTGGAAGTTCATGGTTCACGTACTGTTGAAGTGGCTCATATCATCAGCTCCTTACTGCAGAATTCAGGCTTAAATTGAAGAAAGTAGGGAAAACCACTACACCATTCAGGTATGACCTAAGTCAAACCCCTTAGGATTATATAGTGAAGATGGTGAATAAATTCAAGGGACTATGTCTTATAGACGGAGTGCCTGAAGAACTATGGACAGAGATTCACAATACTGTACAGGAGGCAAGACCAAACCCATCCGAAAGAAAAAGAAATTCAAGAAAGCAAAGTGATTGTCTGAGGAGGCCTTACAAATAGTTGAGAAGAGGAGAAGCTGAAGGCAAAGGAGAAAGGGAAAGATGAGAATGAAGGTGTTAGTCCTTCAGTGGTGTCCAGCTCTTTGTGACCCCATGGACTGTAGCCTGCCGGGCTCCTCATCCGTGGAATTCTCCAGGCAAGAAGACTGGAGTGGGTTGCCACTCCCTTCTCCAGAGGATCTTCCTGACCCAGGAATCGAATACACGTCTCCTGCATTGCAGACAACGGCTTTACCATTTAAGCCATCAGGGAAGCCGCAGGGAAAGATATGCCTAGCTGAGTGCCGAGTTCCAGAAAATAACAAGGAAAGCCTTCTTATGTGAACGTCATGCCCGAGGTCTAGAGGGAAATCTGAGCTCCTGGGTGGGGGTGGGCCCACTGGGCCTCGTAGGAGAGAGAGCAGCTCAGCACCGCCAGGTGCGGGGGCAGCCACGGGGCATCGCTGAGGATAGACGGCTTTAGGCAGACCCTGACGTGTTGGTCAGCTTGTGGTTTCTGCCGCCTTCAGCCCCAGGGTCAGGCTGAGGTCCACCCTTGACCTGAGAACAGGCTTGGGGCTTTTCAGGGACTCTAAAGTTGAGAGTGCTACGCCTGGCTGCCCACTCTGAGCCCACTGCAATGCCATCATGGGCAGGGGTCCCCAGGGCTTCTCACCAGACCTGCAAGACATTCGATGAGGGGTTTCCAGCAAGACTGAGCTTGTGGCGGGGCTGGGGGGCCCCACCCCTGCCCAGCCCCTGCACACTGAGCCCCAGCCAGCTCCCGCTGGGCCCACACAGGGGCCATGCCTCTGCGGGGTGTGGGAGCCCCCACGTTTCTTGCATGACCTCAGATCACACCTGCCCGCTCATTACAGAACATCAGCCCCTTGCACACCTGTGCTCACAGCAGGGCTATAGTTGCCAAGAGGAGGAGGCAACCCAGTGTTTAGCCGTGGGTGAGTGGATCCACAAAACGTGGTCCGTCCACCGGTGCAACAGTGCTCAGCCTTAAAGAGGAAGGAAACCCTGACACGAGCTGCGACCTGGGCGGACTTGGGGGACACGCTGCTCAGAGAAGCAATCCAGTCACAGAAGGACAGATGCTGTCTGACTCCACTCACAGGAGGTCCCTGGAGGGGCCACAGCCATAGACACAGGAAGTGTGCGGAGGGGCAGGGGCTGGCGGAGGCGGAGGGGAGCGGGCCTTCAGTGGGGACAGAGGGTCTGTTTGGAGAGGTGAGGAACCTCTGGAGCAGATGTTGGTGACGGTCGCACAGCCATGTGAATGAACTCCGCGCTGCTGAACCCTCATTTACAAAAGGTTAAGATGGCAGGCTTTAGGTTGTGTGCATTTTGCCACATTTTTTAAAAAATAACTTTAAAAACCAACCCCTCTGGGCAGCGTAATCTATAGAAAGGAAGACAGGGCACCTCCTGGACGGAGGAGCAGGGTCAGGGAAGAGCTGTGTCCAGGCCCGCTCCCAGCACAGACCTGGCCCCTGCCCACCCTCCACACCAGAGGACTTGACCTGCAGCTCCAGACCAGGAGGACTGGGATTTCCTGGGGGCTGCATGGACACACGTCCCGCTGACCGGGGCTGGAACCATTCTCTCCTTTTCTTGTGCCGCAGATACTGATGAAGCCCCGCCGTGCACACACGCGGGACACTGCTGTCTGCCCGAACCCCACAGGCTGACCCGGGGTTGTACAGGGAGGGGCCAGACGGGCACTGCTTCCCAAGGGGATCTGAGGACGGGCTGGCACAGGCAGCTGGCTGCCCTCAGGGGCTCATGGGGGTCTCTCAAGCCCAGGGCCGGCACCTCCCGTTGGGAGCCGGGTTCACCAGGTCCACATGGATCTGCGGGTCCTCAGGCCTGCAGCCGTGCACTCAGCTCGGGGCCAGTGAAAGCAGGGCTATCCCCAGCAAAGGAGAGATCTCCTGGGACCTCCCCTCCCCAGGAAAACAAAGGCTCCAGGCCAGAGAGGAAGGAAGGAAGGAAGGGAATACGGCTCAGAACGTGGCCAAGCCCCAGGCTGCCTACAGGTCGACCAGACGTCTCTGTGGCTGCTGCTCCCACTCCACAGCAGGGTACTGAGGGTGAGAGACACCCATGTCGGGGCCTCCAGGTGCCCCACTCTTACAGACCCCTCCTGGCAAATCAGACTCTCTGCCCAGCAGCACCCTCATCACACAGGGAAGCCACGCTTCCCAGACGGCGAGGGGTGCTCCTTACACAGTGGCCCTGGGCATGGGGCTGCCCAGGGCAGGCTGTTCACCAGGACCCTGAGGCCGCATCCAGGCCTGTGCAGGAGGGAGGGGGCCCTGTCTTCAGCGATGCCGGCCCAGCCCCAGAGGGCAGGGCAGCCACCACCTGCAGGCCGGGCCAGGCCTCCTGGAGCTGCCTGAGTGCCTGCTCTTCTGGCCTCAGGGACGCAGGCCTGGCCCGCTGCCCCCGGGGACACCGCTTTCCTGGGGCCACAGACATGGGCCTGGGGGTGGAGCTCAGGGACCTGTGAACATGGCCTGCCTCCCGGACTCACCACTGGGGACCAGCAGGTCAGCCCATGCTCGGGTTATGGCCATCCCATCCCAGAGGGACACTAGACCCCGGGCAGTGGTCCTGCAGCCCCCAGGGACCTCAGTGAGGGGGTGCCTATTGGTGGGGGATTGGCCCCCATAGCCTTACTCCCTCTGTCCCTTCAGGGCACCGTGGGCAGGAGGGTGGCATCAGCCCAGCCCGCAGGTGACCAACCCCACAGGTAGGGCTTGAAGGGCAGGAAGCTCCCGCCCCCCTTCACCCTCGAGGACAGAGCCTGGTGCTGGGGGGTCCGCGGGAGGCAGGGAGGCCAGGAATGGACCTGAGCCCCGGGTATGCTGGGCACCCCCCACCCGCTCTCGGGGCTCTCTCAGCCTTGGGGCGGCCCCTCCTCTGTGAGAATCCCAGCACAGATGCAGCCTCCTTCCGCCTCGAAGCCTCGGAGCCGGAGGTATCCGCGGGTTTGGCAGGAAAGTGCCGGAGGCTGGGGGCTGTCCTGCCCTCCCCAGCAGTGGGGCGGAGGCCACACGGATGCTTCTTGTTTGCACACAGGGCTGGCCCAGATGCTTTATTTAGTTTTGAGATTTACAAGGTTTTAATTAAGTCCTATCTATTGACGCAGTTACTGATCAGCACCCAGAGTGGGGAATGGTCTGAGAGACAGAGAGAACGAGAGAGACACAGACAGAGATGGGAAGAGAGACAGACGCAGAGGTGCTGAGCGGGAGAGCGGAGGCTGCCTTGCTGGTCCAGTGGGCTGGTGTGCAGGTGGGCAGGTGGGCAGGTGGCCTTGCTGGCCGGGCGGGCGGGCGGCTGGGCGGGCAGGTGGCTGGGTGGCCAGGTGGCCGGGTGGGCAGGCCGGATGAGGCCTTCTGGCCACTCTCTGGTCTCAGCCCCAAACAGGCTCCTGGGCTCTGGGGTCAGAGGTCAGAGGTTGGCGGCAGTGAATGGTGGGAGGGAGACGATGGGTACTGTAATGGCAATAGCCGGGCAGGGCCATGGACCAGCCCACCCAGAATCCCTCCTCCCTGCATCCTACTCTGAGCTTCTGAGAATCCCTCCTCCCTGCATCCTACTCTGAGCTTCTGAGAATCCCTCCTCCCTGCATCCTACTCTGAGCTCCTGGCTGGAGAGTCAGGCCTGCATATGCGCCTCCCCCAGAGCATCCTGGGGAAGGTCTGACCCAGAGGATCTGGTCCAGGGGGACATGTCAGCGTGAATCTGGGCCTGGGCTCAGCCCTTTTTCTCCTCGAGAGCCCTGGAGGCCCCCAGGCGGCTGAGAGCAGGTGCCAAGGGCCTGTGTATTAGTGTTCACAGCAGCCCAGGTGGGCAATCCAAGTGCCCATCGGCGGGTGAGCGGATGGACACACGGAATGCAGTCTGTCCATCAGTGGACGCTGCTCAGCCTTAAAGGGGAAGGAAACTTCGACACGGGCTGCAGCATGGATGCCCCTCGAGGACGCGACGCTCAGAGAGACAATCCAGGCACAGAAGGACGGCTGCTCTCTGACTTCCCCCCAGAGGGGGTCCCTGCAGGTGTCTCCTCCACAGACATAGGAAGTGGACGGAGGGCCAGGGCCTGGGGCCATGGGGCAGGGGAGTGAGTGTCCAGTGGGGACAGAGTATCTGTTTGGGAAGATGAAGAGGTTCTGGGGATGGCAGTGAGGAAGGTAACACAGCTAGGGAAACGTCTCAGTGTCCCGAGCTGTGCGCCTGGAAACGACTGACATGGCAAATTCAGTGTGATGTGTTTCTTACCACAGATAAAAAGTTTTAAAATTTTAATGGAGAAGGAAAGTGTTAAAGTAATAATGGAACATTTTCCCACAGTAAAAAATGAAAGTCCTCAGAAGAAAGGGATTCAGGGGCAACCCACTGAGAGAAATGGGAACCTCAACACCTGGGCACAACTGAGTGACGTGCCAGGACTAAAGACACTTCCAGAAGGGCTACAGGTGGAGACGGAGGGACGGCCCCCAGTGCCCGCACTGCGCAGAGCTGGTAGAGCCCCCCAGGCTCAGAAGCTGCCCTGGGCCACTGGGGAATCTGAGTGGTTCCAAGAGAGGTGAGGGCTGCACCACCTACCACCCTGCAGGGTGATTGTCTATTCCCAGTCACCCAGAACACCCTGCAGAGTGATTATCTATCCACAGCTGCCCAGAACACCCTGTGGGTGATTGTCTATCCACAGTCACCCAGAACACCCTTGTGGGGTGATTGTCTATCCACAGTCGCCCAGAACACCCTGTGGGTGATTGTCTATCCACAGTCACCCAGAACACCCTGTGGGTGATTGTCTATCCACAGTCGCCCAGAACACCCTGTGGGTGATTGTCTATCCACAGTCGCCCAGAACACCCTGTGGGTGCTTGTCTATGCACAGTCGCCCAGAACACCCTGAGGGTGCTTGTCTATGCACAGTCGCCCAGAACACCCTGTGGGGTGATTGTCTATCCACAGTCGCCCAGAATACCCTGCGGGGTGATTGTCTATCCACAGTCGCCCAAAACACCCTGTGGGTGATTCTCTATCCACAGTTGCCCAGAACTGACGGCCACACCCCCGGCAGGCAGGACCCCACACGGGCGGCTTGATCAGCAGAAGTTCGTTCGCTCCGTCCTGGAGGCGGGACGTCCCAGGTGGAGGGCCTGCAGGGCTTCCCCCCAAGGCTCTAAAGGGAGGAGTGTCACGCTCTTGCCCTCTGCTGTGGGGCTTTGCTCGGGTCTTCAGCATCCTCAGCGTCCTCGGCGTGTGGAAGCATCACCCCGCCTTCACCTTCACCTCCCCATGGCGTCCGGCCTCCCTGGTGTGTGTCCGTCTCCACATTTCCCCCTTTTATAAACAATAATCGCACAGGAACAGGGCCCAGCCAATGACCCCATGTCACCTCTGTCATCTCGGAAAAGACCCGATCTCCAAGTAAGGTCACACTGGGAGGTACTCGGGGTTCAGAGGCCAACACGTGACTGTGGGGGGAACGTAGCTCTCCCACGGCACTGGGAGTAACCTGACGCCCACCACGGTAGGAGGAGTAAGCAATCCTGGCCAAACGACAGCACAGCACCGCCCAGTAATGAAAAGAACGAGTTTCTGATACAACACGCACGAACCTCAAGTTCAAAGGGTTCCTCCTTACATCTCTCAGCGCGAATCATAAAAACAGGGGAGGTGGTGAGGGAAACCAGAAGGACCTAGCAGAGTGCCGGAGGGGCTCTGGACCTTTTGGCGGGGGGCAGATTCCTCAGGCCTCTCATTACCAAGCCTCCATCGCACTCAATTATAGAGAAGCAGGGGGGAAGACAGCAGGGCCCACTTGGGCGGCTCCACGCCCACCGGTCACGGGACCGAGGAGTTGTGGTTGTTGTTTTTAGTCGCCAAGTCATGTCTGACTCTTTGTGACCCCCCAGGCTCCCCCGTCCCTCGCCATCGCTGAGTCTGCCCAAGTTCATTGAGTCAGTGATGTCATCCAAACACCTCGTCCTCTGTCGGCCTCTTGTCCTTCCACCTTCCATCTTTCCCAACCGGGGTCTTTTCCAACAAGTCAGTTATTTAAATACTTGAAGAAGTCTGAATTTCATCTGATATTTAGGCCAATTATAGCTCCAGCTCGAGGGCGCCAAACAACCCTCGGGCTTGCTGGTCCTGGAAGAGCTCCCGCTGACGTGCGGATGCTGAGACGCCAGAGCAGGGGCGGGGGTGACATCCCGGGAGCGCTTGCTGCCAAACACCTCGGCCAAACAGAAGGAAGAGCTTGACCCGTGTGAGCCACCATCAGACTCCAGACAGCCAGGCTTCGTGGCCAGCAGGCTGCTCACCTTGCCCACGACCACCCCTGGTCCCCATGTCTGCAGCGACCTAGGCCTCCTGTGGGCTCCAGGCAGTGGCTGGAGCCACCCCTGGGTGGCCTCTGGGGAAGTGCCAGAAGGGACAGCTGTCCCCCACCAAACCGTGCACTGGCCCACCAGTTCAAAGGTGCAGCCAGCACCCAGCCCTGCTGGGAGCTTTGACCAGCTTATCAGTGAACTGTGCCGACGCTTCCTGCCAGAGGGGAAGGCAGGAGACCTCCCCATCCCTGGGTAAACTTCCGTGGCCTGGAGCTCGGCCTGGACCTCGTGCCAAGAGGCCAAAGGACTGAGATGCCTGTGGTTTGGCCAAGAGCTGCTGTTTGAGCGCTGGTCTTGTTTGAGCCCAGATTTCAGACAGGAGGCCGCTGTGGGCGCTGGCATCCTTAGAGGACACTGCACCCCCCACCCTGGAGACCCGAGACCAGTTTGCAGGAAAGGTCTTAAAAGCTGACACTAAGCAGGGGGCACGCTGCCCCACCTCCCGGCTCTGTGTGAAGTCCCGTCTTCAGGCAGAGGCGGGGTGGACTCTGCAGACTGTAACGGAGGCAGTTCAGGCAGCCCTGGGGGGTGGGTGCCAGAGCGCCGAGGCCACACAGGGGCAGCGTCCAGGCCCCCAGGGAAGGGTCTGGCCGGGCACAGGGGCCACAGAGGGTCGCGGGAGTCTCGGCCCACAGCCCACCCTGCAGGTGGAGCTGGAGCCCAGGTCCGAGCAAGAAGAGGGAAGATGCGCTGATTGCTCGCTGCCCTGAAGATGCCGGGAGCGCTGGGAAGGCTGAGCAGGCAGGACACTGCAGGCCCCAGGCCACTGCAGGGGGCACCTGCGACACCAGGCAGTGAAGCCCCCAGTCCCCCTGGGGCCTCGTTATATGGGCCTGCGGACCCCAAGGGGGTTGGGCCTGGAAAATGCCCTACAACACTCCCCACCCCCGCCGCCCCCAATGCCCCACCAGGAGGAGGCAGCCTGGCTGCAGAGGGCGCAGTCACGAGACATAAAGAGCGTGTGAGGCTGGTGGTCACGGGGCCTGGCTCAGCGGCTGGCGGACAGCATCCCAGCCCCGGAAGAGGGGGATTCAGGGCGTGGAAGTGCTCCCGAGGAACAGGGCAGGTGCTTTCTGCTGCAGGACCAGGCTGGGAGGGCGGGGAGGGGACCTGGGGCAGCCCCGGCCTCACCCCAACCGCCCCATCTCCCGGCAGCCCAGCCTGGGCCTCGCGGGTCAGCCTGGTGGGGTGCTGCCTACACAGCGGCGTGACCCCCAAGGCTGCTGGCCCATCTCGGCTGGCTCAGATGTCTGCCAGACATCTAACCCCCGTCAAGACTGCCCCTGTTCAGAGCTGCTTCACCCTGGGCTGGGGTCTCTGAGCCCCTGGCACGCGCCTGGTCACACCCCCCAGCCGTGCAGCGGGTGGGCTTTCAGTGGGAACGCCTACAGGCAATGGCCCCAAAGCCCATGGCCCCCTGAGCGCCCTGTCCGCTCCTCCTGGCGGCTGTTTCCCAGGGTGACTGACTGTCTCCAGTCCTGGAGGCTGGAACCCCAGACCCGGGTGGGGGCAGGGCTGTCCTCCTGAGGCCTCTCTCCCGGGCGTGCAGACGGCCGTCTCCTCTCCGCGTGCTCACGCGGCCATGCGTCTGTGTCCTGACCTCCTTATAAGGACGTCCGTCCTGTGAGGTCGGGGTCCATCTGGCGACCGCGCTTTACCTTCTGCCTCACTCAGTCGCTCAGTCATTTCTTCGACCCTTGGGACCCCATGGACGTAGCCCACCAGGTTCCACTGCCCGTGGCATTTCCCTGGCAAGAATACTGAAGTGGGTTGCCATTCCTTTCTCCAGGGGATCTGCCCAACCCAGGGATCGAACCTGGGTCTCCTGCATTGGCAGGCAGGTTCTCTGCCCCTGAGACACCAGGGAAGCCCCCATTTTATGTTAGCCCATCTTTAAAGGCTTATCTCCAAATACTCACAGCTGGGGGCTGGGGTCAGGATTCCTGTTTATGAACTGGGGACACAGCTCAGCCCGAGACGATCTGCAAGGACAAAGGGGTAACGTGAACCCCCTGCCCCAGGAGGAAATGCTGAGCTTCTCTCCAGGACCAGCAGGTGGAGGGGGGGAGGGAGGCAGTGGGGGGCTGTGGCCAGCTGCACCTTAAAGAGACGGGATCTGATTCAACCCCACGAGCAAAGCCCCGAGGGTCCACAGGCGCCTCAAGGCTCTCAGAGCCGGGTCATGCCCCTGGGTCCCTGCTCTGCCCTCCTGGTCACAGGCTGTGGGCTCAGCCCGGCTAGCTGGGTCCAGGATGGGACTGACCACACGGGAGATGAGGGGCTCAGGGCCACTCCAGCCTGGCCGGGTGGCTCCTCTCGCCCTCGCCCTTAGCTGAGACCTGGGCCCCCGCCGCGTGTTCCCAGTGCTTCTGCCAGGGCCTGAGAGGCGTGCTGGACGGTGCTGGACACACTCACCAGGCCTTCCATGGAGTGATTCTAAAGCCCCAGCACTAAACCTGACGTTTGCTGTCCTTTTTGATCAATATCCCTTAACAAATGAGTAATATTTCCTTCTAGTCTTCTTGTTCAGTTGCTGAGTTACGTCCTCCTCTTTGAAACCCACTGGACTGCAGCACGCCAGGCTCCCCTGTCCATCACCAGCTCCCGGAGTTTGCTCAACTCATGTCCATCGTGTCGCTGATGCCATCCAACCATCTCATCCTCTGTCGTCCCCTTCTCCTCCCACCTTCAATCTTTCCCAGCGTCAGGGTCTTTTCCAATGTGTCAGTTCTTCGCATCAGGTGGCCAAAATATTGCAGCTTCAGCTTCAGCATCAGTCTTCCAGTGAATATTCAGGACTGATTTCCTTTAGGATGGACTGGTTGGATCTCCTTGCAGTCCAAGGGACTCTCAAGAGTCTTCTCCAACACCACAGTTCAAAACCATCAATTCTTTGGCGCTCAGCCTTCTTTATGGTCCAGCTCTCACATCCACACACGACTATGAAAAACCACAGCCCTGACTGTGCAGACCTTTGTCGGCAAAGTGATGTTTCTTCTTGTTAATACTCTGTCTGGGTTTATCATAGCTTTTTTTCCAAGGAGCAAGTGTCTTTTAATTTCATGGCCGCAGTCACCATCCACAGCCCAGGAAAATAAAATCTGTCACTGTTTCCACTTTTTCCTCATCTATTTGCCATGAAGTAGTGGGACCAGAAGCCATAATTTTCGTTTTTTGAATGTTGAGTTTTAAGGCAGCTTTTCACTCTCCTTCACCCTGATCAAGAGGCTCTTTTAGTTCCTCTTCACTTTCTGCCATAGGATGGCATCACCTGCGTATCTGAGGTTGTTGGTATTTCTTGCAGCAATCTTGATTCCTTAGGAAGCATTACTACAAACAAAGCTAGTGGAGGTGATGGAAATACAACTGAGCTATTTCAAATTCTAAAAGATGGTGCTGTTAAAGTGCTGCACTCAATATACTAGCAAATTTGGAAAACTCAGCAATGGCTACAGGATTGGGAAAAGTCAGTTTTCATTCCAATCCCAAATAAGGGCAATGCAAAGTGTGTTCAAACTACTGCACATTTAACTCTTTACACTCATTTTACATGCTAGCAAAGTAATGCTCAAAATCCTTCCAGCTAGGCTTCAACAGTACATGAACTGAGAAATTCAAGATGTAGAAGCTGGATTTAGAAAAGGCAGAGGAACCAGAGATCAAATTGCCAGCATCCATTGGATCCTAGAAAAAGCAAGGGAATTCCAGAAAAACATCTACTTCTGCTTCATTGACTACACAAAAGCCTTTGCTTGTGCGGATCACAACAAACTGTGGAAAATTCTTCAAGAGATGGGAACACTGGACCACCTTACCTGTCTCCTGAGAAACTCATTTGCAGGTAAAGAAGCAACAGTTAGAATCAGACATGGAACAACAGACTGGTTCAAAAAGGGCACCTCAAGGCTGTATATCGTAACCCTGCTTATTTAACTTATATGCAGAGTGTATCATATGAAATGCTGAGCTGGATGAAGCACAAGCTGGAATAAAGATTGCCGGGAGAAATATCAATCACCTCAGATATGCAGATGACACCACCATAATGGCAGAAAGCGAAGAGGAACTAAAGAGCCTCTTGAAAAAGGTGAAAGAGGAGAGTGAAAAAGCTGGATTAAAACTCAACATTCAAAAAACAAAGATCATGGCATCCAGTCCCATCACTTCATGGCAAATAGATGGGGAGGAAATGGAAACAGAGACAGAATTTATTTTCTTGGGCTCTAAAATCACTGTGGACAGTGACTGCAGCCATGAAATTTAAAAGATGCTTGCTCCTTGGAAGAAAAGCTATGACCAACCTAGACAGTATATTAAAAAGCAGAGACATAATTTTGCCAACAAAGGTGCGTATAGTCAAAGCTATGGTTTCTCCAGCAGTCATGTACAGATGTGAGAGCCGGACCATAAAGAAGGTTGAGCACAAAAGAATTGATGCTTTTGAACTGTGGCTGTGGAGAAGACTCTTGAAAGTCTCTTGGACTGCAAGGAGATCCAACCAGCCAATCCTAAAGGAAATCAGTGCTGAATATTCACTGGAAGGACTGATGCTAAAGCTGAAACTCCAATACTTTGACCACCCGTGTGAAGAGTCAACTCACTGGAAAAGACTCTGATTCTGGGAAAGACTGAGAGCAGGTGGAGAAGGGGACGACAGAGGATGAGATGGCTGGATGGCATCACTGATTCAATGGACATGAGTTTGAGCAAGCTCCAGGAGATGGTGAAGGGCAGGCAAGCCCGGTGTGCATGCAGTCCACAAAGAGTCAGACATGACTGAGCGATTGAACAACACCCCTCTTACATGTCTGTGACCTGGGTGGGCCATTTGCAGGGGCTTTGGTAGGGAGGGAACCTGTTCCCCAGAGCTCTTGCCAGGAAGTGCCCATTTACCAAAGGCGTCACGCTGGGCCCCCCAGGCAGTGGGGAACATTTACAATCTCAGGCCTTTCCCGTGTCACAGCTCTGCTCGAGAGCCTGGTGCGTGGGCCAAGGCAGTTGCCCCCAGAGCAGAGGGGCAGGGTCGCTGCCCACTGTGCAGGTGTCCGGCGGACCCTCAGAGCCCTCACCAAAAAATGGGGGTGGGGGCAGGAACTGATGACCTGAGAGAAGCAAGGTGATGAGCTGATGCCACCCCCTGGGCTCCCCAGATGGTGCCAACAGTAAAGAAGCCACCCGCCAACACAGGACGTAAGAGGTGCGGGTTCAGCCCCTACGTAGAGAAGAGCCCCTGGAGGAGGGCATGGCCACACACTGCAGGATTCCTGCCCGGGAAATTCGGTGGACAGAGGAGCCTGGAGGGGCCTGGAGGGCTACACTCCAGAGTCACAGAGTCAGACACGACTGAAGTGACTTAGCATCCACCACCTCCCACCTCCCTGCCCCCGCTGGGGTGCAGGGGGAGGCTGGGGTCACCGAGGCGTGCGCGCACAGGCTCAGCCCTTCTCTGGCCCATCTGCCCAGTGTGGGCGGGGCGGGAGGCGGCCCCTGACTCCTCCGGGCCTGGGGCTGCTGATGGTCGTCAAACACCTCCTTCCAAACAAAACCTCATGAAACCCATGTGTCCGGAAGAGACAAGCCAGGGCTGTTGGGCTTAAACCAGCGGGTCTGGAAGTGCAGCCCACCCCCGCCCGGTCACCTGGGAGCCCCCACTTCTCAGGGGCCCTGGGAGGCGGATGCTGGGCAGAGCCTGAGGCCCCCACACCGGCCCCTCAGGCCGCAGCTCCCGCCACCGACTCCTGTCCTGCAGGCCTCAGGGCTGGCGCTCCAGAGCTCATGGCCCCGCGGCCAGGCCGGGCACAGGAAGAGCTCAGAGCCTGAGGTAGGTGCAGGGCTGGTTCTGAGGCTCCCGGAACCCCCTCGTGGCCATGCAGCTGGGCGGGCAGCCCCCATCGCCTTAGCAAACTTCTGCTCCAGGGAGGAACGTGGTAGCTCCAAGACCAACCCAGGCCCACTGACCGCCCAGGAGTCCACAGGGCAGGGCTAGCAGCCATGTGAGCTCCTGGGGTCACTGGGAGCCAGGACCCGGGCTGGGGCTGCTGCTGTGGGGTCCTGACCTGGTGTCCATGGGTGGTGGGCCGGGAGGGAGCCGGGCGGCTGAGGAGAGGGCAGTGGATGGGAGGGGGGCCTGGGTCTGCCCTGGGCAAGCCCGCTGGCCCCGGAGCAGCTTCTCCCAGCGCCCATCCATCATTCAGGCGTTAATGTGGCAGACAGGTGTCTGGGGTAAAGGGTTCTAGGGGCCTTAGCAGGGGTCGGCACCCTCCTCTTAGGCCTCCAACAATGCCCACAGGCGGCACTGTGCTCAAGGGCCTTCAGCCCAGGCACCCAGGCACCCAGCTGCCTCCCAACCTCAGGGTCTCTGGCCACCAGCCTTTCCCTCGGCCACAAAGAGTCGGATGGTCCCTCCCTAGAACTCCCACTCTGGCGGCTCGGCCAGCTCAGAGCGCAGCTCCCCAGCACACGCGGGAGGGTGGGCACACACAGGTGAGCGGACATGTGGCACACGTGGGCAGACGGACACGCAACATACACGGGCAGGTGGACATGCGGGCACGTGTGGGCACTGGACACACGCAGACACGCGTGGGCAGCTGAACACGTGGGCACACACAGGGCTGCCTCCAGCCCAGGTCCCCAGAGCCCCCTGGAGCTCCGTCAGGTCGGTCTGAAGGGTCTGACGGCCCTGCCAAACGCTTCACGGCGGCCCGGGAGGACCCGTAAGGCCACACAGTGGGGCGTGGTTCAGGACCAGGCCTGTTTCCCCCAGGGGGAAGTGCATCTCACACGCATGTAAAACACAGGTCACATAGGCAAACACACACTCACACGCACACAAACGGGGCAAGTGCAGCTCAGTGGCTCCTTTTCCACAAATTCAGGCTTGGAGGGCCTCCCGCAGGGGTAGCCTCCAGCATCTTGAAGGCGCGGCAAGGGCTTTGTGCACGCCAAGGGCAGGACAGGCATCCGTGAACAGCCTCCCCCAGGTCCCGTGTGCAGAGCCTGGCGGCCAGGCCCCAAGCACCCCCCTGGAAGTGGCCAGACCTGGGCTGTGCCCAGCAGCCCACCCAGGTCCCCAGCCACTACTGAAGCACAGCAGCACGGCGTCTCTGCCCAAGTTTATTTTGGAAAGCAAAGAATTGAACAAAGGCTCAGAAAATAAATATCTGCAGAGAGAAAGTCAGCTCAGGAGGTGAGGCAGCTGAGGGGGTCAGCGGGAAGGGGACGCGGGACGGTGGGAGCCGGGCCCTCCCCTCACCCCCGCCCGGGGGCCACCCCAAGGGGCGAGGAGCGCCGGGCCCTGCGCTGGGCGGGCAGCTCGCACAGGGTGTCCTGGCACAGGCAGCTGTCGACGTGCGTGTAGGTGTAGCGGAGCGTGCCCCCGTCCGGGCACCGCAGCGTCACCTCCCGCTGGCTGGTGCGCTGCTCTCTGCAGCAGGAGCACCTGTGGTCCAGGGCCTGGGCCTCGGCCGAGTACCTGGGGGAAGGCAGGGTCAGGGTCCGCCGCCCGCGGGGGTGGGCGCAGCCTCCCCCACCCTGCCCCCACCAGGCCCCGGCGCCCAGGCCTCACATGGCGAAGGTCCCGCAGGACCCAGAGCAGTCATTCATGGAGACCGACGCGGTGCAGCCGTTGTGCGAAATCTCCCTCGTGACGGGGACGGCAGCGCAGGGGACGCTGGTCTCATTGCGAGGGATGCCTGGGCAGAGAGGCAGAGGCTGGGAGGGGGTCTCCGCCTTCCGCGGCCCTCCTGCCTCCCTCGCGGCCTCCTCCCGCCTTCCCAAGTGCCACCCACTCCAGGGCCCTCAAGCAAGCTGGGTTGTCATGGGCTCCTGGAAGGGATTCAGGCTTCCTGGGCACCCCAAGTGATGTCCTCAAAGTCAGCGCCCGCCGAGGCCTGCACTCACACTTCCTGCAGCAGCCGTTGGGCATGAGCGTGATGGAGCCCTAGGGGGAAGGAGAGGCGGTTGGGACCCCAGACCCTCCCCAGTGGTGACAGTGCCACCCCTGCCAGGAGGGTGGGGGGGCAGTCCCTGCAGACGGGCCCAGAGTGGAGCCTGCAGCTGTTGCCACGTCCTGCGACGGAGCCCAGCACCCCCCACCCCGGACATCCGGGCCCCACTCCAGGAGTGACGGGCCCGCTCACCTGGACGCAGGTGCTGGGGTCAAAGTCAGGGCAGGTGATGTTGGAGATGGATGAGATGAGCTGGTTGTGTATCTTCACGCAGCTGAAGAAGGTACAGTTGTTCAGGGGGTCACTCTTCATGTCTCCGGGCTGCGGGACAGGGTGGGAGGAGTTCTCTGTGAGGCCTGGTGGGAGCCCCCCAGGCAGCTCCCTGACCACCTTGCCAAGTGCGGCCCACAGGCCCAGAGCTGCAGAGCCAGCGACACCAGGAGGGGCCCAGGGACCCGAGGCCCACAGTCCCCAGACGGTCCATGTCCCACAGCGGTGGCCTGACTTGGAGAAGCCACCCAGAGGGCCCAAAACCCCATGACAGGTGTCCTGACGGGAGGCGGGGCGTGCTCGGCCCTGCGGGCGGGGGCGGGGGGCGCAGCTTGGCCCTGCGGGCGGGGGCGGGGGGCGTGCTCGGCCCTGCGGGCGGGGGCGGGGTGGCTCAGCCCCGGGCTCGGGCGGGGGACGCACCTTCAGGACCAGGCTCTGCTGGCCGGGCCGGCTGATGATGCAGCGCGTCTGCTCGCATTTCTTGCAGCACTCCCCGGGGGCGTCCACCAGCTCAAAGCCCTGCGGGACACCGGGGGTGGGGGGTTGGCGTGGGAAGAGGAAGGGCCGCGTGGCGGCAGGGCGGGCGGCAGGGCGGGCGGCAGGGCGGGCGGCAGGGCGGGCGGCAGGGCGGGCGGGCCGGCTCGCAGGGGCCGCGGCTGCTCACCGGGCTGCAGGTCGTGTTGCAGGGCACGTAGGTGCAGGTGATGACGTTGAGCTGCGTGGCGTTGTCCCTGCGGTCGGTGCAGACGCAGTTCTGGCACTTGGATGAATAGACTGGAGAGCCAGGCTTCGGGCACAGGGAGGGTGGGTGAGGCGGGCCCACACGGCGCCTCCCCTCCTCCAAGACGCCGCCCCATCGCGGGAGGGGGGCCCCCACCAGCCGAGCCTGCCCAGGACCCTGCCCTCAAAGCCCCCTCTGCGCCCCCGCCCCGCTCCCCACGGCTGGCAGGCCTCACCTGGTACTCGGCATGCTCCAGCACACACACGCCCTTGGGCTCTTGGGAGAAAGAACCAGAGCAAGGGTCAGACTGTCCTGCCGGACCCCAGGGTGGACGCACACCCAGTGGACAGCGTGGGGGCATGGGGCTGGATGCTTCCACCAGGCAGACCCCGAGCCCCCAGGCAGGAGCCCCTTCAGCCACCCTCTGCCCCCCACACCCAGCCGGAGCCCTGCCCACCCTAGGCCTCGCTCCTGCCGGGCCCGGCCCACTTACCACACGAGTACAGCGGGCAGCACCTCCCGGGCACCGTCTCGCTCTTCAGCTGGAAGCCCAGTGAGCACAGAGGGGGCTTCTCCCTGCACAGGCTGGCGTTGCACTCTGCAGGCAGCGGGGACACGCCGGTGAGCGCGGCCCCTTGCCCGCTGACCCTGGACGCTGCCCCGGGCAGGGTGGGCCTTGGGCCCCCTCCACCCCGCCTGCCCAGCACCCACGCCCCGCAGACACGCCTGAGGCCCCGGCCTCTGGGACCGCAAGAGCCCGGCTGCCACGCGCCCCACGGCGGGCTTACTGCAGGAGGCGAGGCTGCAGCAGGTGTTGGCCGGGTCCACCTCCGTGAACGGGGAGGTGCCGTCCTCCTCGCACTCCAGCCGGGGCTGCGGCCGGCACGTCTTGGGCTTGCAGATGATGCCGCTCCCGCCCTCCAGGCAGATGCAGTCCTTGCAGTCGAACTCGAAGTGCTCCCCGTACTGCAGGGCAGGGGGAGCCGGCCCCGGTCAGCGCGACACAGCACCGTGCCGCGTGGCCCACCGAGCGGCTGGCGGGAAACCCCGAGCCCTCCCCACCTCCAAGTGCCCGGGGCAGGCTCTGGGGAGGACACTCACACCAGGGCTGGGACCTGCTCCCGTGGGCCCGCAGGCCTGGCGCGTGCCGGAGGCACCAGGTGTGTCTGCGGGGCTCACGCAGAGCAGAGCTAAAGAACCAGCCGTGCGCAGGAGACACGCACGCCACAGGGCAGACAGGCCGCAGGTGTAGCCGGAATATCCAGCGGCTAGTGGGCGGATGGGCGGGGCGGGCAGGCGGACGCGCAGAGGGGCGGGTGGATGGGCCCCGCGCTTGCTCAACCTTCCAGGACTCCAGGGACTCATTACTCTGCCTCTGACGGTTCCAGGTTTTCATTCCACCCCATCCCGCCCCCCTAAAATGCAGGGCTTGTGGGAGGGCCTGGCCCCGGCGCCCAGGGGGTGGCCTACCTCTCTGGGCACGTTGTCCGGCCCCACGCAGCCTAGGAGAGAGAGGAGACAGGCCCTGTGAGCTCGAGCCCCGGCCGCAGGCTCTGGGCTCAGCCCCGGGAAGGGGAGGGCAGAGGCCGCGCGGCGGGCAGCCTACCGCACAGGTCCACGCAGACGTCGAAGCCGGGCGCGTAGCTGGTGGTGCCCTCGGGGCAGAAGCAGCCTTCCACCAGGCGCGTGCTGTTCGGCTCGGAGGGGCTGGGGGAGGGCATCAGGAGACGGGTGTGGGGACGGGTGGGACCACCAGGCCCAGACAGGGCTGCCCAGAGCAGGGCGGAGGGCCAGCCAGCCGTCCCAGCGCCTCCACCGTGACTGACCTGGACTTACAGGTGGGCTCCTCCACGGGGCCGCAGGCCCGGTACTCACGATGGGCGGGGCATGTCACCGCTGGGGAGGGGCAGCGTCAGAGGGCGGCGCCTGGGCTCCCACCCCACCCCCACTGACCGCCGCCCAGCCCCTCCCACACGGGACCCCAGCCCACGCAGGCCGAGCGTGGCCTCTGCCCCTCATGCTGTCCCGAGCCAGGAGGCGAGGGTCCAGCCCCACAGGGGTTAGCACGGCCCGTCTTCAGGCGGCCTGGCCCCCCCACCCCCGCCAGGATTCCCGCTGAGCCTGGGGTGAGCAAGGAGGGCACTCACGGCAGGCCCCGCCTGTGTGGTTCCGCCAGTCCACGCAGATGCCCTCCTGGGCACACAGGGCCGCGTAGGTCTGCAGGCTGGCGCACTCCAGGTTCGAGCCAGGCACATAGCAGCTGTCGAACAGGCAGGCTTCATAGTAGTGCTGGGGGGGCGCCAGGGCGTGGCACTGGGCAAACAAGCTGTGGAGGAGGGATGCAGGTCACAGGCCGGCCAGTGCCCCCAGCCTCTCACGTCCCCCTGCCCTGGCACCTCCATCTGGGCTACACCCCCTCGGGGGCCCAGCTCAGCCTGTACCACCAGACAGATGCCTGTGGGCTGAGGGTGGGAGCGGAGCATCAGGGGCGGCCTCGGGGGCTCAGGCTGGCCTCGGGGGCACCGGCTGGCCTAAGGCCACGGCAGCCGGCACTGAGGCCCGAGGAAGAGCACTGTGCTCGGCCCCCAGAGAGGGAAGGTCTGTGTCTAAGTGGTCACCAGGTGCCAAGGTCCCCCAGCAAGGCCCAGTGGCCATCCTGGCCTTCACGCACACACCTCTGGGGGTGAGGGGCTCGCTCCCACAGATACCGGCTTTGGCCCCCTCTCTAAGCCCCAATTCCCCTCCCCAGCCCCAGTTGTGGACGCTAACTCTATCCCAGGCCAACTGGTCTACCCCAGCCTTCAAGCTCAGCAGACGCTGCACCATCTCAGGAGGCAGGAGAGACGGGATGTGGGGGAGTCACAGAGGGCCCTGGATACCCTGCAGGGGCCCAAGTCCTGGCCCTGCTGTGACTGCCATCTGCCTTCCCAGCCCCAGGCCCCGCGCCAGCGGCCTTTCCGTGGCAAACCAGGTGGGGGTGCGGCTTCCAGGGCGATCACCTGTCCTTGATGAGCTCACAGAGTGGAGACGCACAGCTCTTCGGGGGGAAGCTGCTGGTGCCCGCCGAGGGCGAGGTGGCCGGGCGCCTGGTGGTGAAGCTGGTGTGGGGGCAGCGTGGCTTGGAGGGGTCGCTCACCACCCAGGAGTCGGCTGCGACCTCGCAGTTGTCGATGCTCTCCCCACTGGGCAGCACACAGTCGTCCAAGGTGCTGTTGGTGCACGTGCCTGTGCGGGTGGGAAGGCCGCGTGAGCACACACCGGGCCCAGCCGTCCAGCAGGGCGAGCCCCCGGGACCCCCCGCTCCAGCCCAGGCCCCTGGAGGGCGCCTGGCTGGGCCTCAGGGCACAGACTCGGCTCCGACAGGCCTCTCACAGGAGCCAGACCCAGACGCGGCCGGGGGCCCGTGGGGGCCTAAGCCGCGTGCGGAGCCGCCCCTGGGGAGCAGCCCCCGCAGCCAGCCTCTGCCAGGCCGTCCTCCCAGGTGGGGCGCGGCGGTCAGGGGCTCACCACACTGGCCCTTCGTGTTGTTGCCGAACAGGCGGTAGGGCAGCCGGATGGAGAAGGAGAGGCCGTTGTAGGACACGAGGGCGCCCAGCTCGGGGATGTCAACCATGTAGTTGATGCCCGACTCATACACCCGCAGCCCGAACTTGGTGTAGGGCAGTGCCACGGCCTGCCTGTTGACCTGCACCTGCAGCGGGAACCCCAGGGCAGGGGTCAGGGGGCGGGGCGAGCTGTGGGGGCCACCCCTCCCCCTCCCCGCTTCCTTCCCCTCACACTGGGCCAGATCTTTGTCCTGACTAATCCCAGGGGCCAGGTGGCAGGGGCACCGTCCTCAGAGTCCCCCCGGGAGGCCTGGGGACCCCGAAAGGGGGTAGGACTCCCTACATGGTGTGTAGAGAGCCCCTGTCCTCAGGGAGGGGGCGCCTGCCGCAGAGACCTGTGTCCAGGGTGAGTGGTAGGGGCGTGAGCAGTGGAGGTCAAGGGGCCCCTGAAGGCCTCCAGAGGGCCCGTGAGATGTGTCCATGGAGCACCTCTCCAAGCCTGGCTCTGGGTCGGGGGCAGCCCAGCCTCCCGCCGCGTGAGGAGGCCCGCACCCGTGCGCCCACGGTGGACCCCCACCCCCGCGTACCTGCACCACTATGGGCGCCATCTGCACGGTCTTGATCAGCACCTCCTGGGTCTCGTGGCGCACGACGAGCGTGCGGGGGCAGGACACCTCGTCGTTGACGTCGCAGTGGTAGTTGTCGACGTAGATGCCGAAGTTGTCCACCCTGGGGCTGACCTCCTCCACCAGCACGTACGTGCAGTTGCCCTGGTAGCTGTAGTAGAGCCCGTCGAAGGTGACGTAGTGCGGGTCCCCCCAGCCGGTGCAGTAGCCTGCAGAGGACGTGGGGTGAGCCCGGGTCACGCCCCCAGCTGGGGGCAGGACGGGGACAGGACATGCTCAAGGCTCGGGTGGGAAGGGCAGGCAGAAACTGCGGAAGGCCCTGCAGTCTGGTTCCCGGGGCACTCGGGGCATCTGGGCCCCGAGAGGGCACGCGCCCCTCGGCCCACAGCAGCCCCGAGCGTCGGTCCCGACGCCTCTTCTGTGCCCTGCTCTTGGCAGTGGCCGCCCTCCACCAGGCCAGCCCCGCCCTTTCCTGGACCGTGGCCGAGAGGAGGAGCCGGCAGGAGGCGGGAGAAACCACTCCAGACCAGGGCCTGACTCTCCGCGGGCACCCAGCCACCGAAGCCAGCACGACGCCCTGGGGTCTGCAGCGCCCCCCGGGAGCAGGCGGGGTCCCCACGGCGCCGGGCTCACAGTCGCACTCCCAGTGCCAGCAGCACTTGTCGGGGTCCTGGACGCGCACGGGCGTGAGGCCGTTGGTGCAGGTGGGCATGGGCGGGGGCTCGCACGGCACCTTCACGAGCTCCACTGTGTTGTTATATTTGCACGTGGCCTTCGTGCAGTTACACATCCACCAGCTCTCGTTCTCCTGTCGGGGGGGAGGAGGACACGGGGTCAGCGGGACCAGCCTGGCTCACACGGGAGGGCTGGGCTGTGCTGGCGAGGCCCCGGGTGAGCAGCTAACAGCCCTGCCCAGGAGGCTGAGAGCCAAGGGCGACCCTGTCCAGGAGGGCAGCCAGCCAGGCGGAGAAGGCTTCAGGCTGCCTGAAGCCTTGGCCCAACTGGGGCTGGTGTGGGGCACAGGGGCAAGGTCATGACCTACAGGAAGGCAGCACATGGGGCTTTAGACGTCAAAGGCAACAAAAGCCGCCGGAGACACAGACCTGCCTGGGAGGATCCAAGTCCGGGCACCCGGGGACCCAGGGCACTGGCGCGGTAGATGTCCCGGATTCTTGGCTGGTGGGTGTGGATGGGCTGGGTGTTGGGGTGGGTGTGGATGGGCACGACCAGTTGAAGAACTCAAGCGAGCACTCCAGCGAGCAGTTCACGTAGTAGCACGTGTCTCCATACGTGCCGCTGTACACCACCTCGCCTGCAAGGGGAGAGGCCAGTGCTGATGCCGCCCCCGAGCACTCAGGCTGGCTCCCCCAGAGGCCAGGAGAGAGAAGCCCACACCTCCCACTGCCCCTGATTTGTGGCTGCAGCTCATGGGGCTGGCCATGGAGACATCCACCCAGGCCCAGCACCCAGCTTCCCAAGCAAGCTCCCAGTGTAGACCTCCGAGTGACCCCCAAGCACCGGGAACCCAAGCGCCACCGGCCTGTGCTGCTGAATCAGAAGGAAGAGCTTGCATACCTGGGGCGTAGTAGGTCCCATTCAAGAAGCAGCATGGAAGCAAGCTGGAGGGGGTGAGCCCGCTGGTGGTCACGAGGGGGGAGGTTGCTGGGGTCACAGTGGAGGTGGACACACTGGAGGTCCAGGTGCTGGGGGTCTCCGGCGGGGTCGACGGGCGTCCTGTTGGTGTGGGGGCGCCTGTGGAAGTGGGTGACACAGGCGTGGCAGTGAGGCTGGAGGTAGGGCTTGTGCTGAGTAAAGGCGGCCTCGTCGTGGAACCAGGGGTGGGGGTGGTCTTCGAGGAGGTGGGCCCCAGGGTCGGCGAGCCTGTAAGAATGGAGGGTGCAGTGAGGGCTGAGGGGGTCCACTCCTCTCAGCACGCAGGTGGCCTGGCAGCAAACACGCAGGCAGCCCCCTGGAGGCACAGCACGTGGTATGGAGGCCTCCCATCCATGTCCCAGCTCTGGGCCTCGGGGCTGGACGGGGTGTCAGGCCCACGGGCCTTGGGGTGTGTAACGAGGAGGCCACCACGGGACACTGCTCCATCCGGAGGGGCTGGCCACTGGCCCCTGAAGCCCCAGTGGGGAAGTGCCAGTGGCGGGGGGAGCAGAGGAGGGTCTCGCAGGGCGCCTTACCAGCAGCCTAGACTCCCCACGAGGCCCCAGGCCCTTCGGTGGCTCCCGCAGGGTGGCTTTGCCCACAGAGCCCATCATACAGCTGTAGGGAGAGGATGTGGGCCACGGGCAGCTGTGCCCAAGGAAAGACATCCCGTGGGGGCAGGCACAGGCCGAGGGGCAGCACCTCCGTGAGCACCTGGCCGCAGGTCTTGGCGGGACGGCCAGTGAACCCTTCTAAAACCTTCCTGGGAACTGCATTCCCAGGGAAGAGTGGAGGCGCCTGTCTGAAGTCCCAGCAGCTGAGCCGCGCCCCTGAAGGGAGGAGCAAGCAAGAGGACAGAACCACACCGGTGCCCACGTGCCTGGAAGGGTGGTGCCTCCCACTGGAGTGACCGTCGGCACTGTCAGCGTCGGGCTCAGGGGTGTGCTGGAGGGCTCCACGGCTGTGCTGCTGGTGGGAGGTGTGCCAGTGGGTGTTGCACTTGGGGTCACTGTCGTGGTGGTGGTGGGGGTGGTGGTCTCTGTGGTGGTGGTTGTGGTGGGGGTGGTGGTCTCTGTGGTGGTGGGTGTTGGGGTTGGAGTCTCTGTTGGAGTGGTGGTGGGTGTTGGGGTGGTGGTCCCTGTGGTTGTGGTTGTGGTGGGGGTGGTGGTCCCTGTGGTGGTGGTTGTGGTGGGGGTGGTGGTCTCTGTGATGGGTGTTGGGGTTGGGGTCTCTGTTGTAGTGGTGGTGGGTGTTGCGGTTGGGGTCCCTGTGGTTGTGGTTGTGGTGGGGCCTGTGGTCCCTGTGGTTGTGGTTGTGGTGGGGGCGGTGGTCTCTGTGGTGGTGATGGGGGCAGTGGTCTCTGTGATGGGTGTTGGGGTTGGAGTCTCTGTTGTAGTGGTGGTGGGTGTTGGGGTTGTGGTGGGGGCGGTGGTCTCTGTGGTTGTGGTTGGGGCGGTGGTCCCTGTGGCGGTGGGTGTTGGGGTTGCAGTCTCGGTCGTAGTGGTGGTAGATGGCGGGCTTGAGGTCCCTGTGGTGGTGGGTGTGGTGGTTGTTGTCTCCCTTGAGGTGGTGCTAGAGGTTGGCATTGGAGTCCCAGTTGAAGCCGTGGAGAGTGTTGTAGCCGGGGTCTCTGTAGCGGTAGGACTTGTAGTCTCCGATGAAAGTGTGGTAGATGATGGGCCTGAGGTCTTCATAGTGGTGGTCGAAGGTGTGGAGACACAGTTACGTGGAACGAAACAGCAGAAGACGTCGATCTCGTAGTTGAGGCAGGCAGACGTCGGGGTGGCTCCGCCCGGCTTCTGGTCCTGGTTTTTGCACACGAGCCCAACAGAGGTGTCACACACCACAGTCTGTCCAAGCTCTTGGAGGGGAGTGTCGGGGAACCCGGCGGCTCTGCAGGAGATGTTGGCGACCCAGCCCCTCTGGCAGATGTTCTCAAGGGATTCGACGTCTTCACCTGCTTCAGTATCGTTCGGTTTCCCAGAATCCAGCCAGCCGGTCCACCTGCAGTCCGGCAGACACGGAGAGGTTGGTGACACTGTGGCGGTCCCTTCTGTGGTAGACGTGGTTGTGGCTGGGGTGGTAGTGGTTTCCCGGGTAGGCGTGGCTGTTGTACTGGGGGTTGTCACTGTGGGTGGCAATGTGCTGGGGGTGCTTGGAAAGACGGTGGTGGTTGTGGTGGTGGTCGATGGGGTTGGAGGGTGACTGGTGGTGGGCGTTGGGGTTGGAGTCTCTGTTATAGTGGTGGTAGATGTTGGGCTTGGGGTTGTGGGTGTTGGGGTTGGGGTCCCTGTGGTTGTGGTTGTGGTGGGGGTGGTGGTCTCTGTGGTGGTGGTGGGGGCAGTGGTCTCTGTGGTGGTGGGTGTTGGGGTTGGAGTCTCTGTTGTAGTCGTGGTAAATGGAGGGCTTGGGGTCCCTGTGGTTGTAGGTGTTGAGCTTGGGGTCCCTGTGGTTGTGGTTGCGGTGGGGGCGATGGTCTCTGTGGTGGTGGTGGGGGTGGTGGTTTCTGTGGCTGTGGGTGTAGGGGTTGGAGTCTCCATTGGAGTGGTGGTGGGTGTTGGGGTTGGGGTCCCTGTGGTTGTGGTGGTGGGGGCGGTGGTCTCTGAGGTTGTGGTTGTGATGGGGGCAGTGGTCTCTGTGATGGGTGTTGGGGTTGGAGTCTCTGTTGAAGTGGTGGTGGGTGTTGGGGTTGGGGTCCCTGTGGTTGTGGTTGTGGTGGGGGCGGTGGTCTCTGTGATGGGTGTTGGGGTTGGAGTCTCTGTTGTAGTGGTCGTGGGTGTTGGGGTTGGGGTCCCTGTGGTTGTGGTTGTGGTGGGGGCGGTGGTCTCTGTGGTTGTGGTTGTGGTGGGGGCTGTGGTCCCTGTGGCGGTGGGTGTTGGGGTTGGAGTCTCTGTCGTAGTGGTGGTGGGTGTTGGGGTTGGGGTCTCTGTTGTAGTGGTGGTGGGTGTTGGGGTTGGGGTCCCTGTGGTTGTGGTTGTGGTGGGGGTGGTGGTCTCTGTGATGGGAGTTGGGGTTGGAGTCTCTGTTGGAGTGGTGGTGGGTGTTGGGGTTGTGGTCCCTGTGGTCGTGGGTGTTGTGGTTGGGGTCCCTGTGGTTGTGCTTGTGGTGGGGCCTGTGGTCCCTGTGGTTGTGGTTGTGGTGGGGGTGGTGGTCTCTGTGATGGGTGTTGGGGTTGGAGTCTCTGTTGTAGTGGTGGTGGGTGTTGGGGTTGGGGTCCCTGTGGTTGTGGTTGTGGTGGGGGCGGTGGTCCCTGTGGCGGTGGGTGTTGGGGTTGCAGTCTCTGTCGTAGTGGTGGTGGGTGTTGGGGTTGGGGTCTCTGTTGTAGTGGTGGTGGGTGTTGGGGTTGGGGTCCCTGTGGTTGTGGTTGTGGTGGGGGCGGTGGTCTCTGTGGTTGTGGTTGGGGCGGTGGTCCCTGTGGCGGTGGGTGTTGGGGTTGCAGTCTCGGTCGTAGTGGTGGTAGATGGCGGGCTTGAGGTCCCTGTGGTGGTGGGTGTGGTGGTTGTTGTCTCCCTTGAGGTGGTGCTAGAGGTTGGCATTGGAGTCCCAGTTGAAGCCGTGGAGAGTGTTGTAGCCGGGGTCTCTGCAGTGGTAGGACTTGTAGTCTCCGATGAAAGTGTGGTAGATGATGGGCCTGAGGTCTTCATAGTGGTGGTCGAAGGTGTGGAGACACAGTTACGTGGAACGAAACAGCAGAAGACGTCGATCTCGTAGTTGAGGCAGGCAGACGTCGGGGTGGCTCCGCCCGGCTTCTGGTCCTGGTTTTTGCACACAAGCCCAACAGAGGTGTCACACACCACAGTCTGTCCAAGCTCTTGGAGGGGAGTGTCGGGGAACCCAGCGGCTCTGCAGGAGATGTTGGCGACCCAGCCCCTCTGGCAGATGTTCTCAAGGGATTCGACGTCTCCACCTGCTTCGGTATCGTTCGGTTTCCCAGAATCCAGCCAGCCGGTCCAGCTGCAGTCCGGCAGACACGGAGAGGTTGGTGACACTGTGGCGGTCCCTTCTGTGGTAGACGTGGTTGTGGCTGGGGTGGTAGTGGTTTCCCGGGTAGGCGTGGCTGTTGTACTGGGGGTTGTCACTGTGGGTGGCAATGTGCTGGGGGTGCTTGGAAAGACGGTGGTGGTTGTGGTGGTGGTCGATGGGGTTGGAGGGTGACTGGTGGTGGGCGTTGGGGTTGGAGTCTCTGTTATAGTGGTGGTAGATGTTGGGCTTGGGGTTGTGGGTGTTGGGGTTGGGGTCCCTGTGGTTGTGGTTGTGGTGGGGGTGGTGGTCTCTGTGGTGGTGGTGGGGGCAGTGGTCTCTGTGGTGGTGGGTGTTGGGGTTGGAGTCTCTGTTGTAGTCGTGGTAAATGGAGGGCTTGGGGTCCCTGTGGTTGTGGTTGGGGTGGGGGTGGTGGTCTCTGTGATGGGTGTTGGGGTTGGGGTCTCTGTCGTAGTGGGTGTTGGGGTTGGAGTCTCTGTTGGAGTGGTGGTGGGTGTTGGGGTTGTGGTCCCTGTGGTTGTGGTTGTGGTGGGGGCGGTGGTCTCTGTGGTGGTGATGGGGGCAGTGGTCTCTGTGATGGTGGTTGTGGTGGGGGTGGTGGTCTCTGTGATGGGTGTTGGGATTGGAGTCTCTGTTGTAGTGGTGGTGGGTGTTGGGGTTGGGGTCCCTGTGGTTGTGGTTGTGGTGGGGGTGGTGGTCTCTGTGGAGGTGGGTGTTGGGGTTGGAGTCTCTGTTGTAGTGGTGGTGGGTGTTGGGGTTGGGGTCCCTGTGGTTGTGGTTGTGGTGGGGGTGGTGGTCTCTGTGATGGGTGTTGGGGTTGGAGTCTCTGTTGTAGTGGTGGTGGGTGTTGGGGTTGGGGTCCCTGTGGTTTTGGTTGTGGTGAGGGTGGTTGTCTCTGTGATGGGTGTTGGGGTTGGAGTCTCTGTTGTAGTGGTGGTGGGTGTTGGGGTTGGAGTCTCTGTTGTAGTGGTAGTGGGTGTTGGGGTTGGAGTCCCTGTGGTGGTGGTTGTGGTGGGGGCGGTGGTCTCTGTGGTTGTGGTTGGGGCGGTGGTCCCTGTGGCGGTGGGTGTTGGGGTTGCAGTCTCTGTCGTAGTGGTGGTAGATGGCGGGCTTGAGGTCCCTGTGGTGGTGGGTGTGGTGGTTGTTGTCTCCCTTGAGGTGGTGCTAGAGGTTGGCACTGGAGTCACAGTTGAAGCTGTGGAGAGTGTTGTAGCTGGGGTCTTCATAGTGGTGGTCGAAGGTGTGGAGACACAGTTACGTGGAAGGAAACAGCAGTAGACGTCGATCTCGTAGTTGAGGCAGGCAGACGTCGGGGTGGCTCCGCCCGGCTTCTGGTCCTGGTTTTTGCACACGAGCCCAACAGAGGTGTCACACACCACAGTCTGTCCAAGCTCTTGGAGGGGAGTGTCGGGGAACCCGGCGGCTCTGCAGGAGATGTTGGCGACCCAGCCCCTCTGGCAGATGTTCTCAAGGGATTCGACGTCTTCACCTGCTTCGGTATCGTTCGGTTTCCCAGAATCCAGCCAGCCGGTCCACCTGCAGTCCGGCAGACACGGAGAGGTTGGTGACACTGTGGCGGTCCCTTCTGTGGTAGACGTGGTTGTGGCTGGGGTGGTAGTGGTTTCCCGGGTAGGCGTGGCTGTTGTACTGGGGGTTGTCACTGTGGGTGGCAATGTGCTGGGGGTGCTTGGAAAGACGGTGGTGGTTGTGGTGGTGGTCGATGGGGTTGGAGGGTGACTGGTGGTGGGCGTTGGGGTTGGAGTCTCTGTTATAGTGGTGGTAGATGTTGGGCTTGGGGTCTCTGTGGTTGTGGGTGTTGGGGTTGGAGTCTCTGTTGTAGCCGTGGTAAATGGAGGGCTTGGGGTCCCTGTGGTTGTGGTTGCGGTGGGGGCGATGGTCTCTGTGGTGGTGGTGGGGGTGGTGGTTTCTGTGGCTGTGGGTGTAGGGGTTGGAGTCTCCATTGGAGTGGTGGTGGGTGTTGGGGTTGGAGTCTCTGTTGAAGTGGTGGTGGGTGTTGGGGTTGGGGTCCCTGTGGTTGTGGTTGTGGTGGGGGCAGTGGTCTCTGTGGTGGTGATGGGGGCAGTGGTCTCTGTGATGGGAGTTGGGGTTGGAGTCTCTGTTGAAGTGGTGGTGGGTGTTGGGGTTGGGGTCCCTGTGGTTGTGGTTGTGGTGGGGGCGGTGGTCTCTGTGGTTGTGGTTGTGGTGGGGGCTGTGGTCCCTGTGGCGGTGGGTGTTGGGGTTGGAGTCTCTGTCGTAGTGGTGGTGGGTGTTGGGGTTGGGGTCCCTGTGGTTGTGGTTGTGGTGGTCCCTGTGGTTGTGGTTGTGGTGGGGGTGGTGGTCTCTGTGATGGGTGTTGGCGTTGGAGTCTCTGTTGTAGTGGTGGTGGGTGTTGGGGTTGGGGTCCCTCTGGTTGTGGTTGTGGGGGTGGTGGTCTCTGTGGTTGTGATGGGGGCGGTGGTCCCTGTGGTGGTGGTTGTGGTTGGGGCGGTGGTCCCTGTGGCGGTGGGTGTTGGGGTTGGAGTCTCTGTTGGAGTGGTGGTGGGTGTTGGGGTTGGGGTCCCTGTGGTTGTGGTGGTGGGGGCGGTGGTCCCTGTGGTTGTGGTTGTGGTGGGGGTGGTGGTCTCTGTGGTGGTGGGTGTTGGGGTTGGGGTCTCTGTTGTAGTGGTGGTGGGTGTTGGGGTGGTGGTCCCTGTGGTTGTGGTTGTGGTGGGGGTGGTGGTCTCTGTGATGGGTGTTGGGGTTGGAGTCTCTGTTGGAGTGGTGGTGGGTGTTGGGGTTGGGGTCCCTGTGGTTGTGGTTGTGGTGGGGGTGGTGGTCTCTGTGGTGGTGGGTGTTGGGGTTGGGGTCTCTGTTGTAGTGGTGGTGGGTGTTGGGGTGGTGGTCCCTGTGGTTGTGGTTGTGGTGGGGGTGGTGGTCTCTGTGATGGGTGTTGGGGTTGGAGTCTCTGTTGTAGTGGTGGTGGGTGTTGGGGTTGGGGTCCCTGTGGTTGTGGTTGTGGTGGGGGCAGTGGTCTCTGTGGTGGTGATGGGGGCAGTGGTCTCTGTGATGGGTGTTGGGGTTGGGGTCTCTGTTGTAGTGGTGGTGGGTGTTGGGGTTGGGGTCCCTGTGGTTGTGGTTGTGGTGGGGGCGGTGGTCCCTGTGGCAGTGGGTGTTGGGGTTGGAGTCTCTGTTGTAGTGGTGGTGGGTGTTGGGGTTGGGGTCCCTGTGGTTGTGGTGGTAGATGGCGGGCTTGTGGTCCCTGTGGTTGTGGGTGTGGTGGTTGTTGTCTCCCTTGAGGTGGTGCTAGAGGTTGGCACTGGAGTCGCAGTTGAAGCTGTGGAGAGTGTTGTAGCTGGGGTCTCCATAGTGGTGGTCGAAGGTGTGGAGACACAGTTACGTGGAACGAAACAGCAGTAGACGTCGATTTCGTAGTTGATACAGGCAGGAATGTGGGTGGCTCCGCCCGGCTTCTGGTCCTGGTTTTTGCACACGAGCCCAACAGAGGTGTCACACACCACAGTCTGTCCAAGCTCTTGGAGGGGAGTGTCGGGGAACCCGGCGGCTCTGCAGGAGATGTTGGCTACACTGTGGTGGTCCCTTCTGTGGTAGACGTGGTTGTGGCTGGGGTGGTAGTGGTTTCCCGGGTAGGCGTGGCTGTTGTACTGGGGGTTGTCACTGTGGGTGGCAATGTGCTGGGGGTGCTTGGAAAGATGGTGGTGGTTGTGGTGGTGGTCGATGGGGTTGGAGGGTGACTGGTGGTGGGTGTTGGAGTTGGAGTCTCTGTTATAGTGGTGGTAGATGTTGGGCTTGGGGTCTCTGTGGTTGTGGGTGTTGGGGTTGGGGTCCCTGTGGTTGTGGTTGTGGTGGGGGTGGTGGTCTCTGTGGTGGTGGGTGTTGGGGTTGGAGTCTCTGTTGTAGTCGTGGTAAATGGAGGGCTTGGGGTCCCTGTGGTTGTGGGTGTTGAGGTTGGGGTCCCTGTGGTTGTGGTGGGGGCAGTGGTCTCTGTGGTGGTGGTGGTGGGGGCGGTGGTCTCTGTGGTTGTGGGTGTTGGGGTTGGGGTCCCTGTGGTTGTGGTTGTGGTGGGGGTGGTGGTCTCTGTGGTGATGGGTGTTGGGGTTGGAGTCTCTGTTGGAGTGGTGGTGGGTGTTGGGGTTGTGGTCCCTGTGGTTGTGGTTGTGGTGGGGGCGGTGGTCTCTGTGATGGGTGTTGGGGTTGGAGTCTCTGTTGTAGTGGTGGTGGGTGTTGGGGTTGGGGTCCCTGTGGTTGTGGGTGTTGCGGTTGGGGTCCCTGTGGTTGTGCTTGTGGTGGGGCCTGTGGTCCCTGTGGTTGTGGTGGGGGCGGTGGTCTCTGTGGTGGTGATGGGGGCAGTGGTCTCTGTGATGGGTGTTGGGGTTGGAGTCTCTGTTGTAGTGGTGGTGGGTGTTGGGGTTGGGGTCCCTGTGGTTGTGGTTGTGGTGGGGGCGGTGGTCTCTGTGGTTGTGGTTGGGGCGGTGGTCCCTGTGGCGGTGGGTGTTGGGGTTGCAGTCTCTGTCGTAGTGGTGGTAGATGGCGGGCTTGAGGTCCCTGTGGTGGTGGGTGTGGTGGTTGTTGTCTCCCTTGAGGTGGTGCTAGAGGTTGGCATTGGAGTCCCAGTTGAAGCCGTGGAGAGTGTTGTAGCCGGGGTCTCTGCAGTGGTAGGACTTGTAGTCTCCGATGAAAGTGTGGTAGATGATGGGCCTGAGGTCTTCATAGTGGTGGTCGAAGGTGTGGAGACACAGTTACGTGGAAGGAAACAGCAGTAGACGTCGATCTCGTAGTTGAGGCAGGCAGACGTCGGGGTGGCTCCGCCCGGCTTCTGGTCCTGGTTTTTGCACACGAGCCCAACAGAGGTGTCACACACCACAGTCTGTCCAAGCTCTTGGAGGGGAGTGTCGGGGAACCCGGCGGCTCTGCAGGAGATGTTGGCGACCCAGCCCCTCTGGCAGATGTTCTCAAGGGATTCGACGTCTCCACCTGCTTCGGTATCGTTCGGTTTCCCAGAATCCAGCCAGCCGGTCCAGCTGCAGTCCGGCAGACACGGAGAGCTTGGTGACCCCGTGGTGGCTGTGGTGGTTGCAGTTGGGGCAGTGGTTGGTGAGGTGGTCGGCGGGGTGGGGGTTTGTGGGGTGCTGGTTGGGGTGGGGGTTGGGGTGGTGGTTGGTGGGGTAGTGGTTGGGGTGGTGGTTTGTGGGGTGGTGGTTGGTGGGGTGGTTTGTGGGGTGGAGGTTGGTGTACTGGTTGGGGTGGTGGTCGGGGTGGTGGTCGGCGGGGTGGTGGTCAGCAGGGTGGTTTGTGGGGTGGTGGTCAGCGGGGTGGTGGTTGGTGGGGTGGGGGTTGGTATAGTGGTTGGAGTGGTGGTTTGTGGGGTGGTGGTTGGGGTAGCGGTTGGGGTGGTGGTCAGCGGGGTGGTGGTCGTTGGGGTGGTGGTCGTTGGGGTAGTGGTTTGTGGGGTGGTGGTTGGTGGGGTGGGGGTTGGTATAGTGGTTGGAGTGGTGGTCGGTGCAGTGGTGGTTGGGGTTGCAGTTGGCGTGGTGGTTGGTGGGGTGGTTTGTGGGGTGGAGGTTGGTGTACTGGTTGGGGTGGTGGTCGGGGTGGTGGTCGGTGGGGTGGTTTGTGGGGTGGTGGTTGGTGGGGTGGGGGTTGGTATAGTGGTTGGGGTGGTGGTCGGCGGGGTGGTGGTCAGTGGGGTGGTGGTTGGGGTAGCGGTTGGGGTGGTGGTCAGCAGTGTGGTGGTCGGTGGGGTGGTTTGTGGCGTGGACGTTGGTGTAGTGGTTGGGGTTGTGGTCGGTGGGGTGGTGGTTGGGGTAGCGGTTGGGGTGGTGGTCAGCAGTGTGGTGGTCGGTGGGGTGGTTTGTGGCGTGGACGTTGGTGTAGTGGTTGGGGTTGTGGTCGGTGGGGTGGTGGTTGGGGTAGCGGTTGGGGTGGTGGTTTGTGGGGTGCTGGTCGGCGGGGTGGTGGTCGGCGGGGTGGTGGTCGGGCTCAAGGTAGGACACTCGTCCCTCTGCTGGCAGCAATAGACCCGTATCTCGTAGTCATAACAGAGCCCAAAAGGTTCGTTTCCAAACTGGTCTTCGTTCTTGCAGATGAACCCAACGGAGACGTTGCATTGAGCCTTCTGGCCCAGCGTCTCCCAGCTGAGGAAGGGCTCCGTGGCCGCCCTGCACTCGATGTCGTGGGGGGCCCCGCAGATGCCGTCGAACGTCTCTCGGTCCCCGCCGTCACTGTTGTCACTGGGATGGTCGTTGTTGATCCAGTCGGACCAGAAGCAGCAGGAAACTAGAAAAGCAAGACCAGCATTGGCCAGTCAGGTGGGGGCGCGCCTTTCGGGAGGTCAACGGGCTCAGAGAACCCGGAGACCCTTGTGACCAGCTGTCCCCATCACCACCAAAGGGCCTGGTGCAGGCTCAGAGGCTTCAGGCTGAGCCTAGACTGCCACCCTCTAGTTCTCCCCTCTTTCTGCAGCTAAAAACCTGAGTCCCCCACGCCCCGCCACCGACAGACCCAGGCCCGAGGCACCAGCCTAGTGCCGCTTCCTCAGCTACCTTCAAATCCATAAGCCAAACAAATGAACGAGGAAAGGCCACCCAGCTCAGCGCAGAAGCCCGCTGGCAGGGCTCAGGCTGGACTCTTGACCAGTGTTTTCACCCAGAGCTGGTTAAGTTCCCTGCCTGAGTCCCTGGGCTCAGCAAATCAGGGATCAGGTCACCGAAATAGACCACCCCCAGTCCCTGAGCCGGTGGCCCGGCCTCCCAGCCCAGCCCGCATCGGGGTCTCGAGGGAGGCACGCTTTCTGCTGCTCCTCACCCTGCATCACGGGGCCAGCTGCTAACGTGACTGACCTGTAGTGGGTGAGGAGGACGGCGGCGCTGCGGTAAAACGCGGGGGAGAGAGAACGTCACTGCACAGGTTTGAGGTTTGTTGAGTCTTTTAATTTTCACGCTTCTTTTCCCGGTGGCTGTTATACACCTGCAGCTTTTCCAGCACTAGCTATGATTCCAGCTGAGGGACCCAGGGCACTGGCGGCCGCCTCTAGCCCTGGCTCCTGCAGGTCTGGGGAAGCGGCCCCACGTCCGCGTGGCTGTCACCCTGCTCTGGGCTTGGGGCTGTGGTTGAAATGTGGGAGGGGGCGGGGGACACGCCCCGAGCTGAGAGGCAGGTCATCACTTCCCGCCTGCCTAGAAGGGCCGTCCCTGCCGGGCTCAGGGGAAGGCAGGCCCCCGGCAGGGGAGAGGGCCTTACCCGTGCTGGGGGTCGGAGTGGTGCTGGTGGGCGTGGTCGTGGCGGGGGTGGTGGTGGTGGGCGTGGTCGTGGAGGGGGTTGAGGGTGCTGAGGTGGACACACAGACGTTGAAGTGTTTCTCCACCGTCCCATTGGGGCCGCAGAACTCCCAGTAGCAGAAAGAGCCGTTCTGTATGACGCTGACGATCTTCCCTGCGGGAGGCCGGTATCAACACATCAGGAACACGACAGAGACTCCCAAGGCCCCCTCAGCCCGTCCACACAAAGGGAGACAGGTCCCCCACCCCCAGCCAACAGCCAGCTAGCACCCGCCAGGACCCCGCGCCCAGGACCCTCAGCGGTGCCCATCAGAACGCAGAAGCTGAGTCACAGAAGGGGCTTCACTCCCCATCAGGAGACACAGACGCGTCGGGTGAGCCCTAGGGGCTGCTGCAAACCAGAGGCACCTCCGAGCCGGCAGGGGCTCAGGGCAGCCACGCGGACCTTCAGGGGGGCAGGGGACGGAAGCACAGGAGGTTGCGCCCAGCCAGGACCTAGGTGAGCCCGGGAGGAGCGTCCAGGGTGGGCAGCTTACCTTCATCAACCCGGCAGACAACTTCTGAGGAGTCGGTACATACGCTGAAAAGCAAGCGCGAGGCTGCAGGCCCGAGAAGCCGCCGGCCTGTGCCCTGTCACCCGCCCCCCACACCCCACGACAGGCCTGAAGCCTCAGGGCGACGCTGCCCCAGAGGCCGGCTCAGGACCCCGCCTGGGCTCCCGGTGTGGGCAGAGCAGGGACGAGGCGAGGTGCAGAGGCAGCACGGGCCAGCCCTCCCCTCCCGCCGTGTGCGTGCGTGTGGATGCGCGTGCATGTCTGTGTGTGCGCGCCGGCCTCCCCAGGCCCCTGTGACGCGAGCTCAGGTACCAAGAGTGGCAGGTCTGCCCTGTGGGCACGGGCGTCCCCGGCGCGTAGTGAGTGTTGCCGACGTAGCAGCCGCACTTGTCCCTCGTGACGCACGCCTTCAGCTCCTCGTCGTAGATGGGGCTGTGCTTAGGGCACCGGGGGTAGCAGCCTGGTGGGCACAGGGCACTGGGCTTGGACGGGCACGGAGGATCCACGCCCACCGCGTCCACCCTCCCCGCCCCACAGGTCCTCTTCTCCAGGACGCCCTCTGGGAAGGGGGGCCTGGACCATCCCCCTGCTAACGCCCTGGTGCTGCCGCCGGCCAAAGGGACAGCCAGGCCCCGCCCAGCCTCCTGGGGGGCACGGCCCCTGCACCTCCCCAGGTGGTCTTTCTAGTTCCCAGCTTTTCCCAGCTCGGAGGCCTCCTCAGCCCCCGCCTCATCCTGACCTGCTCTTTTCCCACCGCACCTTCGCTCCTGACTCAGAGGCCCCCTCGCTCCGTGGGGTGCTAACCTGACCCCTCTCTGTCTCTCCCCTGGAGAGTGGGGTCTCAGCTCAGACTCCCAGCGGACTGTCTGGTGGACAAACTGCAGCAGGGCGAGCCTGGCCCCCTGGCACTCGGCAACACCCCACGGGGCCGCTCACCCTCCAGGTAGGACACGGAGATGTTGGAGTGGATGCCGTTGACGGTCCGACAGGTCTCGAAGCTGCGATTCCCGCAAGGTTCGTAGTGCCACTCACACTCGCCCGGGGGGTTGTAGTAGTCGCAGAATATGGCTGGGGGTAGGGGTGCGGTCAGACTTGGGGAGGGCGGAGGAGGGGAGGGGGCCGCGGACACGCCCCTCCCCAGAACAGCAGCCCCGCCCACAGCTCAGCAGCTCCCACCCCGCCCCGTGGGGGCCTGGGGGCCAGGGCAGGCGGGCACTCACGGCACAGGTCGGGGGTCCTCCAGAACACGCAGGCGCCCTCCTTGGTGCACTGCTGGGCGTAAGAGGCCACGGCGGAGCAGAAGCACTCGCAGTCCCCGCCGGTGTCGCAGGAGCAGGAGTCTTGGACGCAGGCTTCGTAGAAGGGCATGGGGTCCACCTGGGGAGGGACCTCCATGTGCCGCGGTCCACGCTGCCCTCCCGGGACAAGGCCCTCCCCTGTGGCCCGAGAGGCTCAGGACCCCAAGCCGGGACAGGGACAGGTGACCCAGCACCACCCCCCAGGGGACTGCCAGGGGGGGTCCCCAGACGGTGCCCACCACACCCACCCCCCACCGACCACTGCTCCCGCCCACTGCCGGGAGCAGACGGCTGTCTGGGCGGGCTGCGCCCTGTCTCCCTTCCTGGAAGGTATGGGAGAGCCTGGGGGTCCAGCCACGTCTGTCAGAGAAAAGACTGGACCTCTAGTCATGTGTCCAAAGGACACACAGGATGGAGCTGCGGCGTGACTCTGCAGGGAGAGCGCCAGGCCCGTGGCCCCGCCCACAGGCCGACACGCCCCGCCCACCTTGCGGTGGCCCCGCCCACACCCACACCCCACCCACCTTGCTGTGGCAGAGCCCGAAAACCCGGCTTTTGATGATGCTGCACTGCTTCTCCGACCAGGAGCGGCGGTGCAGGTTCGCGGTGCAAGGGTCCGGGGTGGTCCTCACGTCCGGACAGGTGGAGGCCTCCTTCCAGCTGTTCCCGAAGTCCAGCTCGCTGTCCACCACCATGCTGTCCCGCGTGGTGAAGTCGTTTTTGGACCGCTGGTCGAAGTTCCCGCACAGGCCACACACCGCGCCCTGCAGAGACAAGCCGGACAGGGGGCTTTGCCAGGGGGCCTCACGGGAGGGAGGGGGCTGGCCCGGGGCGTGCCTGGGAGGCCCGCGTGGTCAGGGCGCTGCGCACCTCATATGAGGGGTCGAGCTTGATGAAGATGGTGGTCTTCCTGTCCCAGATGACGATGACCCCGATGCTGGCCTCCACCACCAGGTACTGGCCCACATCCCGCGTGGTGTAGGCCACGTCGTGGCCCACGTCACGCTGGATCACCGTGCAGTGTCTGTCCTCTAGCTTCAGCACCGTCCTCTGTGCCCAGGGGAGAGGCCTGTCACTGGCCTGGTCCAAGGGTCCCCCAGGGACCATGCACCCCCTGCGGGGTGGGCAGCACTCACCCCAATGAAGATCTTGATGGCCTTGGAGCAGGTGACCCCCGTGGTACCGCAGGGCACATTCTCGGTGATGATACTGAAGGAACCCAGGGAGGTGTTCTGGCCACAGTAGTCCTGGGGGCCCAGGGGCACGTGAGCCAGGCCGACCCAGCCATGGGGTGAGGGGCACGCCACCCCAGCTGGGCCCCACCTCAGCCCCTCCTCTGCTGAGAGGCGGCTTGACCACCCCCCACACACGGCCCTGTGCACCCCACACCCCTGACACCCGCGGGAGGGTCATGGAATGGGAGGACCGAGGAAGGGCTCCCCTCCGACCCCAGACCCCGTCCGCTCCGAGCCTCCTCACTGGGCTGGGACCACCCAGGGCCAGCGGCGCAGGGGCCACAGAGCAGAGGCGGGCACTGCCCGCGCCCTCGGCCTCACCTGAACGGCCACATAGGAGCAGTGCCCGTCGAAGTCGTAGTGCTTCCCGTCAAAGGTGATGTAGTGGCCATTCCCGTAGACGGTGCAGGTGCCGTGGCACACAGACTGGGTGCAGGCCCAGCGCCCTTTCTGGCAGGTGCTGGGGAGAGGGAGGGGGGCTGCAGGGGCTGCAGGGGCCCGGGCTCCCCAGCCCTGCTCAGAGAGCAGCCCGGCGCCCTGCAGAGAGCCCCCAGCAGCTCATACCTCCAGGCCCTCCTACCGCAGCCCCCGTGGGGACCAGCGCCCTGCAGCCCCCAGTCGGCCCCACGGAGGAGGCCCGTGCCCCAGAGCAGGCTCCCGGCGGAGCGCTCGGGCGTCAGAGGCGGGGCCCGGGCTCTCACCAGGTGTTGCAGTCGACCCTGATCTTGTCCCCGGGCAGGTACAGGTCGCTGTTGTGCACACACGGGCACGCCTCCTCCACCACGCAGCCGCCCCGGCCGTCGTCAATCAGCCCCTCGGGGCACACGCAGCCACTGATGCACTCTGTCTGGTACTGGGGGGCGGGTGGAGAGCGGGGTTCAGGCCCAGATGCCAGGCGCAGGACGGCCAGCCCCTCTTCTGACGCCGCAGACACCCGCTCGTGCCCCCACCCCACCCTCCAGTCCTCAACCCCGCGCCCTGGTCCAGCCTCCAGAGCCCCACCCTCAGGCTCCCTGCGAGGCTGGGAGACAAGTGAGAATGGCCTGCCTGGGGCCCCTACACGGTCCCTACAGGGGCCGGCGGGCAGCTACTCCTTCAAGGGATCAAGGGATGAGGGGGCAGCGAAGCCCGAGCGTCCGAGGGCCCAGGATCTGGAGCCTCGGGGCCGCATGGGAGCCCCCTGCGCCCCCCGCCTCAGCGGTGCCCCCGGAACGCACGTAGCCGGCGGCCAGGGTCTGGCAGCTGACGGGCCTGGGGCTCCGGGTGGACAGCGCTGTCACATTGCTGCAGTCAACATTGATCTTCGGGGCCTCGCAGGCTGCAGGATGGAAGGGGCCGCTGAGCTCAGCTGAAGTTGGGTGGGGGCTCGGGCAGGCCAGGGAGCAGCGTGGGGAGTGGGAGGCCGCGCATGGGGCAGCGGCCACTTACCCTGGCCGATCAGCTTGACCTGTATGCAGCTCAGCCTCCCGTTCCGGCAGACGCTGAGAGGGAGAGGTTGGGTGAGCCGGGCCCAGCGGCTCCGTGGGGTGGGCGGGCAGGGGGTGGGCCCCCCGAGCCGACGGGGCGCACCCTCCCCCACCCCAGGACACCCACCATCGCTCCTCCTGCCTCAGGACCACCTCCCCCGCCTCCAGGTAGAGGCCGCGGTAGTAGCAGGAGCACTTGGCCAGGGGCACGCAGCGGCCCTTCTCGTCCAGATACATGTGGTCAGGGCAGCCGCAGCCATCCACGGGCGCGAAGCCCTGCAGGCAGTGGGTGTCGGACTCGGACAGCGAGCGGCAGGTCTGCTGGCAGGCGGTCAGGTTGTACAGGAAGACCTGCGACTTGGGGCAGGAGTCCAGGTCCTTGTCTGCAGAGGGGAGGGGCCCGCATGAGGCCAGGCAGCCCCCAGCTCCCCCTCCCCGAAGGCCAGCCCCAAGCCCTGTGTCTGGCCGGGACACCCGCCCAGCCGAGGGGCCAGCAGAGCAGTCACCCCGGGCCCATCCCGGCCACACACGGGCCTCGTGCCCCGCCTTCTGGGCTGAGGGATTCCAAGCTCCTCTGTGCAAGCAGAGAGGCCCAGGCTGGCTTGCCACTGGCCCCTGCGATGTCACCTCCCACCCCTCCCCCCTCAGCTGCCAGGGCGGGACGGCAGGGACCGGAAGGCCGGCGCAGCCCGCTACTCACTGCAGACATGCTCCCGCCAGCCCCACAGCATGACGCCCTTGGCGGCGCAGGCGCGGGCGTATGAGGACAGAGCCGCGCACATGCAGTCCTCCGCGCTCTGGCAGTTGCACGCGTCATACTTGCACCTCTGGGGGCAAACGGGCTGTGAGGCGGGAGCCGGCTGGGGAGCACCATGCCTGTGCGAGCCCTCAGACACGCGGCACGCACACTCGCGCACAAGTGCTCAGACACGCAGCACGCACACGCGCACAGCACACGCAGCACGCACACTCGCGCACAGCACTCACACGCAGCACGCACACTCGCGCACAGCAGTCAGACACGCAGCACGCACACTCGTGCACACACCCTTCATCGCATGTGCACACTCACACACGCAGCGACATACACAGGCTTCTGCCCGCACACTCAGCAGTTTCCCACGGGAGGGGTGGGGCTTAGCCGGGGGCGGGGCCGCTGCGTGCCCCACCCACCTTGTAATACTCGGCCGGGTCCACGGCGGAGTGGCACCTCGCGAACGGGCTCTTGGTCTTCTTCAGCAGGGAGCACCAGTGCTCGGCGTAGTTGGCTGTGGAGGGTTCAGCCCCTCAGTGGGACGGCCCCGCTTCCCCGTCACCCAGGCTGGAGCAGACACTGCCCCTCGGTGGACCCAACCAGGCCCCTCCCTTCAGGGCCGGTGAGCAAGGTGCCCCTCCCCTCTCGCCAGCTCCCCGGACATGGCGGGTGGCCGGTGGGTGTGAGGGCATCCGGTCGAGGCCACCACCCGCGGATTAGCAGACCCTCCGCTGGGTCCCTCGGCCGGCTGCCACCGCGGGCCACCGTAAGCCAGCCGCAAGGCAGCAGGCAGCCGGCCGGCCACTCCTCACCCACCCACCACGCCCCCCCCCAGGATCCCCATCTGCCCGGGGCCAGGGCCCCGCCGCCAAGCCTCACCGCTCTCGATGCTGAGGGCGCAGGGGTCGTCCAGCCAGTCCAGTTTGTCGCTGCAGCTCGACTGGGCCTTCCAGGTGTTGGCGAAGCCGGCGCCCGTGGCCTCCACCAGCCCCCCGGCCGTCCTGAAGTCGTCCCCTTCGAGGCCATTGAAGTTCCCGCAGAGGCCTGAGGGGCCGAGACAGGGTTGGGAAGGGCGCGGGCTGCAGAGGCCCGAGGGCGGCCGCGAGGGGGAGCCGGGCGGGCCGCTCACCCTGCACGAGGCCCTGGGCAGCCTGGTCCAGCGTCAGGAAGAGCTGCATGACCGGCAGCAGCTGGATCTGCAGCTTGAGGCCGAAGCTGGTGGTCACGACGAGGTGGTAGGAGGAGGGTTGAAATATGGAGAAGCTCGCTGCAAGGGGGGGCGTGAGGGGGGTCGTGAGGGGGGTGAGGGGAGGCATGGGGGGGGCGTGCGGGGCGGTGAGGGGAGGAGGGGAGGCATGGGGGGGCGTGAGGGGGGTCGTGGGGGGGGGCGTGAGGGGCGGTGAGGGGAGGCATGGGGGGGGCGTGCGGGGCGGTGAGGGGAGGTGAGGGGAGGCATGGGGGGGCGTGAGGGGGGTCGTGGGGGGGGCGTGCGGGGCGGTGAGGGGAGGTGAGGGGAGGCATGGGGGGGCGTGAGGGGGGGTGGGGGGGGTGTGAGGGGCAGTGAGGGGAGGGGAGGGGAGGCATGAGGGGGGCGTGAGGGGCGGTGGGGGGGGGCGTGAGGGGCGGTGAGGGGAGGCATGAGGGGGGCGTGAGGGGGGCGTGAGGGGCGGTGGGGGGGGCGTGAGGGGCGGTGAGGGGGAGGCATGAGGGGGGCGTGAGGGGGGCGTGAGGGGGCGGTGGGGGGGGCGTGAGGGGCGTGAGGCGGTGAGGGGAGGCATGAGGGGGGCGTGAGGGGCGGTGGGGGGGCGTGAGGGGGGCGTGAGGGGCAGTGAGGGGGGCATGAGGGGGGGCGTGAGGGGCGGTGAGGGGGGCATGAGGGGGGGCGTGAGGGGCGGTGAGGGGGGGCGTGAGTGGGGCGTGAGGGGCGGTGGGGGGGCGTGAGGGGGGTCTGCCCATCCCCCATCTCCTCCCCCCTTCCCCATCTTCCCCCCCAAAGTTGGGGTGCCCGGAGCAGGACTCACCCGTCACATGGGGCAGGTTCACCTTCAGCTCATTCAGCAGGACGCTGCCATCCGACTTGAAGGCCACCACCTGCAGGCAAGGCCAAGGGGACACAGGGTCTGAGAAGGGCCGTAGGCCCCGGGGGAGCTGGAGGGTGGGAGGCAGGGACACCCACGTTCTTCTTGCCGTCGGCCAGCAGCGCCACCGTCTTCAGGCAGGTCTGCTTGTCCGTGAAGCCGCAGGGGGCCAGCTCGCCCAGGAGGGCGTAGGAGTCGTTCAGGGTCTGTGGGGTGGAGGGAGAGGGCATTGCAGTCACACGGCGGGCGGGGCAGGGGCCCAGTGCCCACCCCCCGGCGCCAGCCCACCTTGGTCAGCACGTAGTAGCAGTCCCCGTGGAAGGTGTACTTCCTCCCGTCGAAGGTGGAGATGTGCGCACCGCCCTCCAGGCTGCAGGTCCCCGGACACTGCAGGTCCCGGCACACCCAGCGGCCAGCGTTGCAGACACTGAGGCAGAGGGCCCAGGGTCAGGCTCGACTGCCACCCCCCGCCCGCCGGGACCCCCCAGCCCAGCGGGATCCACAGCCCGCCGGGACCCCCCAGCCCGCCTAGACCCCCCAGCCCATCGGGATCCACAGTCTGCCGGGACCCCCGCCCGCCGGGACCCCCGCCCTGGCACCCACCACTGCTCGCAGGCGTTGGTGACCTCCTGGCCGGGCGTGTACAGGTGTCCGTGCAGCTTGCAGCCACACTGGCTCACGGGGATGCAGCCGCCGCCCGCGATGTCGTCAAACACAGTGCCTGCGGCAGCGGGGCGCGTCCCTCTCAGCCGCCCCGATCCCGCCGCTCCCAGGGCCGCGGGCGCACCTGGCCTCCCACCCACAGACCCCTCTTTGGGGGCGCTGTGGACCCACACTGTGTCTGAGGGACCTGCCTCCAGGCTCAGGGCCACGGGCCAGGCTGGGGGACTGTCCAGGGGTGAGGAGCAGGAAGCTGACACTGTGTGTGCGCGCGTGTGTGTGCGCGTGTGCGTGTGCGCGCGTGTGTGTGCGCGTGTGTGCACGCGTGTGTGCGCGCATGTGTGTGCACGTGTGTGTGCGTGTGTGTGTGTGTGCGTGTGCACGCGTGTTTGGGAGGAGGGTCTCAGCGCTTGTGCTCTTTCTCCCGCCTGTCCCCATCCCGCCCCCCACCCCCGCCCTCACCCTCACCTTCTGGGCAGAAGCAGCCGTCCATGCGGTGCTCTTCACACAGGTTGCTGACCTCCAGGTGTGAGCAGGTGTCCATGCAGGGCGAGCCGCTCTCCAGGTAGACCATGTTCCCAGGGCAGCTCTTAGCTGGACAGGCAAAGGCAGACCCCTGAGCCGAGGGGCGGGCCCAGCGGACAGCGTGAAGGGTCTGGTGCACATACGTGGCCCCGCAGCCCTAGACACACCAGGCCGCCCTGCCCGGCACCCACAAAGGCCAGCACGCTCCCCAGGGTCACCCGCCTTGAGCCCCCCTGCCGCTGTCCCCGCACGCCGCTTACGGCAGAACGCGTCGGTCCTCCAGTTCTCCGGGCGCCCGCCGGCGTGGGAGCACTGGCGGGAGAACTCGGCGATGGTGCTGCAGACGCAGGAGGCGTTCTGTGGGCAGCGGCAGCGGTCCTGCGCGCAGGCCTGCACGTACAGCTCCAGGGGCACCAGGCCCTGGCAGCTCTCGAAGGCTGCGGCCGTCAGCAGCTGCTCGCACTCGGCGCGCTGGGGGGCGGTGCAGGAGGCGGGCATGGGCGGGCCGCTCACGCCCCCTGCCCTCCCCGCCCCCCCCTCCCACCGCTGCGGCCGGGACTCACGTGCTCGGAGCAGGACTCGGGGACCACCGTGTCCTCGGGGTCCTCGCACACCGCCTCAGGCTTGTTCACCTTCTGCATGTTCCCAAACTCCACGGGACTGAAGGCGACACCTGGCGGGGTCAAGGCCTTCAGCAGGGCTGGAGGGCGCCGGGGGCCGCCCGCACCGCCCGCTGAAGCCCCCGAGGAGGCGCTCACCCTCGGAGAGGAACTCCGAGTAGGTTTGCAGGCCGTTGTAATCCCCGCAGAGGCCGCACGTGTGGTTCCGGAACTTACTGTCCAGCTCGAGCTGCCGGGGGAGGGGGCAGGTGAGCAGGCCCCGGGGTCGCCCCCGGCTGCAGCCAAGTGGGGCTCAGAGCCTGGTCAGCTGCGGTGGGAGACCCGGGGACGGTTCTGGCGGCCCCCAGCCACCCCCGACCCTCCCCCGCGACGCACCATGACTGAATCCTCCCGGTTCCACATGAGTGCGAGCCCAGCGCGGGAGTAGACCTTGGTGTAGGCGTCAGTCTTCTGGATGAGGAGCCCCGGGCTGTAGTGGGGCGTGCTGACCCTGGGGGTGGGCACGGGGGTCACGCTGGCCCGCGCAGCTCCCCCCAGCAGAGGGGCCGAGGCTGTGGGCGTGGGTGAGGTGGCCACCCTCTGGGGACTCTCGCGCAGTGGCTGAGCCCCTGCCCATCTGCCTGGCCAGGTGGGGCCACACGTGCCTGCCCAGGGCCCTCTCCACACCCCCACCTCAGGCTCCAATCCGGGTAGGAATCCCCAGGAGCCCTAGGAGGAAGGCGGGCCAACTGGGAAAGCCTCACCCAGCCTCCCAGGGCAGGCCCTGTGCCCACCCCGCACCGCCTCCGGGGCCCTGTGCCCACCCCGCACCGCCTCCGGGGCCCTGTGCCCACCCCGACGCTGAGCCCAGGCTGAGGGAAACTAAAGCCCGAGCAGCAGGGAAAGGGCAAAGCCTGCAGGTGTAGACCTGCTGGGCGGGAGTGCACTCAGAGCCCCATTGTTCCCCAGACAATGCTGGACGACGTAGGGGAGGAACGGCCTCCTGCGGCCCCGCGTAACCCTAGCCCTCCAGGCCGCCAGGACGGCTGAGCCCAGAGCCTGGTGGGCTCCCAGCAGAGGGGCTGGCGGGGACGCACGGGATAAATAAACCCCTCGAGCCCCCTCCCCAGCCCCGCACCCCTGGGAGTTCCTGCCAGGGCCTCATCAGTGTTTGCTGAATGAATCGGTGACCCGGGCCCAGGCCCAACACTCTGCTTCTGAGCCGTTGGCCAGAATAGATGCGGTCCAGGGCAGCCGGTGGGCTCGGGGGCAGGGGCAGCAGCCCGTCACCAGGGCGCAGGAGGGGGCGGGCCCGGCCACTCACATGGCCCCGTTCAGCACGGTGAGCTGGCGGGTGAGGTAGATGGTGTCGTCCTTGACGGTCAGCAGGATGTACTCGACCTGGGACGGGCCCCCACTGCTGCTGGGGCCGCGCTTCAGGTGCAGGGCGAACTCCTTGTAGGCGTCACGGCAGTCGGAGGCGAAGTTGTAGTCGCACAGCCCGGGGAAGCGGAAGACGTCGCCGTCGAAGGTCTTGTAGTGGAAGTCGCCCCACGTGCTGCACACGCTGTGGCCGTGGTTCCGGGTTCTGCCTTCTGGGGACCGCGGGGGCGGGCGTGAGTGGCCTGGCCGCCTCCCTCAAGGACCCTCTGCTCCGGAGGCGCCTGCCAGCTGCTCAGAGCCATCGGGGTCTCGGCCAGGCCCCGGGGAGGTCGCCCTGCAGGGCCCTCTGCCGGCCCCTGGTCACCCACCCTCGTGGTCTTGGGCCCCTGCAAGGGCGTCTGCAGCTGCCACGCCCTCACACTCGTACCCTGCGGGGGCCGCAGCCATGGCCTGGCCCCTGGCCCCTACCCTGGTGGTTGCCACACTCTGTCCACTGATGCCCCAGCCAGCGCCCCCTCCCCCGGTTCCAGCCTGCCCGCACGCAGCAGAGGGGCGGTGCCAGACCCCTCAGAGGGGGCCCCCAGGTTCACCCCCGCCCCCTCTGTCCCCGGTGGCTCTGTTGGATGGAGAACCCCCCATCCTGCACTTACACGGGCTTCTCTGGCTGAAGCCACCCCTGAGCAGAGGCGCAAACAGCCAGCTCTGCCGAGGGGACTCTTAGTCTCGACCCTCCAAGGGCCCCTGACACCCAGGACTGGGGGCCTGGCCCCTCCTGGTGGGCCCCTGCCTCCCTCAGAGCCACAGGCAGCTGCCCAGCCCAGCGTGTCCACCTGGGACTGCTCCCTGGACATGCTGGCCGGACCATCACCTTCAAAGGGACTCCGCCTTCCCTCCCTGCACCCAGAATCAGCAGGGGTGGGACCGCAAATGCTGGGCCAGGTCGCCCACCCCAAAGCCTGGGCCGAGGAAGACCCCCTGTCCTCCAGGCAGGACCGTCTGCTCCGGGCCACCCGCAGCCATCTCACCTCTCTGGAGCTCCGTGCCCCCAGCCCAGGTCAGAGCCAGGCAGAGGGCTGCCAGGCGGGCTAGCAGCAGCCTCATGGTGGCCACAAGGAAGGCAGAGCAGAGCGCCTGGGGCAGGGGCCAGGCCTTATATGCCCCACAGAGCCGCCAGAGGGCGGGGAGGGCAGGAGGGCGCGGGATGGGTGGGGCGCCCCCCAGGTCATCAGGAAAACAGCTGTGGGGGCTCCGAGGGCCTGCTGGGGAAATATTGACTCAGGTTATCTGGGGCTTATCTTTTATTGCTCCTAGAGCTGGCTGTGCCCGGGATGCGGCATCATCCACCCGATTCCAGCACACACCCAAGGCAGGCCTCCGTCCCTCCTGCTGCTGAACCAGCCTGGGGCTAGGGGGTCCTGCCGGAAGCTCGTCCCAGCAGACAGCGCGCTCCCCGCATCCCCACCTCACCCATCCAGCACCCCCGGCACAGCGAGGTCCAGTGGGGGCCTCCCCAGGGGCCCAGATAGCTTAGTATGCAGGGCGGGCACCCCCTCCCATCTGGGGGCCTGCCAGAGGTCATCTGGGCCACAGCCACCCCACTGGGGCCCTGCCTTCCCTGAACCTGCCCGAGGCAGGGCAGGTGTGGGCTACTGGGGGCCCAGGGGTCCCCCACTTCAGCACAGCTCCTTCCTGGACCCTGCGAGCTCCGTGAGGGCCTGGCTCCAGCCCACTCGCTAATCCCTTCCTCTCCCCCAGCCCAGCCCGCCTCTGGAATTACATGTAATTGGAACTTGGGGAGCCCAGCATCCTCTGGGACACAGGGCACCTGGCCCCAGGCCAAGAGTGGCCATCGCGGAGGGGAAGGGGCCAGGTCCCTGCAGGGGCCAGGTCCTGGCCCTGCCACCTCCCAGGACAGTGGGGAGGACCAGGGTTGGGGGAGGCGGCCCACAGGTGCTCCCAGACCAGGCCTCCTGCAGGAGAGGGTCCTGCTCCGGAGAGGAGCTGTGGCCTCACGCTCATTCCAGACCCTCCAAGCTGAGCCCAGCATGTCTGGAAATGCCTTGGAAAGGGGCGCTTGAGCTGCACCGGCCCCAAACCTTAGCAGCCTCTGGGCGGCCCCCGTTACTGGTGGATAAACCGAGGCCGGGCCTCCCCTCCGGGCAGTCCACCCGTCCTGAATTCAGCTTTTGACTCTGGCCCACACGAGCGTGGATGGCCACTCGGATGGGGGGCAGCTGCAGGCTCCAGCCTCACAGTCCCCGGTTTCAGGGTGAGCGGGAGGGGCTCATCTCAGCAGTTACTCTGGATGAAGGGGCTGCCCGGTGGGGGCCATGGGACCCACTGCGTCCCTGAGCCCGGCACCCCCACAGAGGCCCCTCCCGGGCCTTCCTCTCCTGACAGCCCATCCTCGCTTGGCTGCCCCCAGGGCCACGAGCTCCCTCCCCCCCAGCACAGGTGATGGCTCCTGGGGCCCCCACAGGGCCAGGACATCAAGGGACGGGCACCCCAGGGTCTGAGAGGGTGACTGGGAGCCACAGTCCCCAGACCCAGCCCTCCTGGGGGTGAATCCCCTCATCCCGCCCACCCCAGGTCTGGGGACATGCCTCCCCGCAGGCCCCAGGGACCTGCATAGCACAAGGCTGGAAGCAGAAGGCCCAGGGATTAGGGAACCAGAGCAGCAGGGCCAGCAGGCCGGCCATGCCACTTCCCCATGGGGCTGGCACGGCTGGCACCGAGCCCTGGGAAAACCTGAGGACGGGCCCGCCGTGGGCCCCAGGGGCAGTCATTTTCCCCGCCAGGCTCCATCTGCCCTGGTGGGGTCGGGATTCCTGGCCAGACACAGGGTGCCCAGCGCAGCCTCTGGTCTGAGAAGGAAGGGCCCCCTGGGACTGAGGAGGTGGGGTCCCCCTTGCGTCTGAGCAGGTCAGCCCTGTGGACCCTCTGGGTGGGCAACAGGCTGCTCGAGGCCCCTGTGTCCGGCCCCCACCCCTCTGGGCACAGTCGCAGGCTGTCAGGCGGGCCCGCGAGCAGTGGCGTCAGCCCCCTGACTGGGTCGGGCGTGGGGAGGGCTCCAGCTTCGCAGCAGGGCTGCGGACCCCTGGGTGCTTGGATACGTCCACCTGTCCATCACGCTAACTCGGGGACGCGGGAAGAGGCCCTGGAGACCCTGACGCTCTCTCGGTGTGGCTGGAGCCCTGTCCCAGTCCCAGTGGGACCCCCACTCCTCGCTGGGAGAGGGCTGAGCAAACTGCCCGGTGCCCCTGTCTCATGAAGCTGTGACACCCCAGGCCACCAGGACAGCGCTCTGCCCAGCCGGGGCTGCGGGGGGCCTGAGTGCCTGCCCGCTGGGCGGACCTCCGCAGGGCGCAGACACGCCAGCAGCCTAGGGAGGCACGGCCCTCCTCCTGCCAGGCCCCACACCCAGCAGTGTTTGCCCTGACAAGACACTGCTCCCGAGGACCGCACAGGTCACCGCTGACCGAGGGAGGGGCCCAGAGACGTCACAAAACGCAGTCCAAGACGGGTGAGTCAGGTCCTGAGACCCTGGCTCACCAGGAAGGGGGCGGAGCAGAGAGGGGAGGGGGGAGCGGGGGGGGTACTGCGAGGGAGGGGAGGGGAGGGGAGGGGAGGCCAGGGGCTCCGTGTGTGTGGACCCTGCTCAGACCCTGGGCCCCACCCCAGGCCCTCGGCTCTGGCCCGGCCTCCATGGGCAGTTGGAAGGTACACCCGGGGAAGCCCTCTGAACACCCCAGGGAGACCCCAGCCCCAGCCAGGCCCAGACGGGGCCCCTGGCAGTTGTGTCTGAAAACTTGGTGAGGGGCTGACAAAGCGTCAGCTGTGCCCACCCCTCCCTGAGTGCTCCCCGAGACGTCGGAAGGGGAGTCTGAGGCCTGGTGACACCCCCCAGGATCCGACAGGCCTGGTGCACAGGCGTGAGCCTGCGAGGGTTTACGAGAGGGCGCCGCCTCTCCACCCCTGCCGCCCCCGCCCTGCACCGTGGGGAGGGTGGCCGGGTTCGCACACAGGGGTTTGTTCAGGTGGGAGTGGGGCAGGGCCGGGGCAGGGGGCTGGGCTCCTCCCCCGGGCTCCTGGGAGCAGGTGGGCACAGGCATGGCCTCCCTGGGGGTACAGGGCCTCTGCAGTTCAAAGACCAGCGCACACGTTTCCCACTGTGAGACCCAGCATTCACCCTGGGCATCGTCCTCACCGCCCCGACTGCACTGTGGGACCACTGCTGCCTTCAGCCTGAGCGCTTGAGGGCTCACCTGTGTGGGCGCCTCCACGGACTGCGTCACAGTAGAGCTTACAAACTTCATTTCTGGGTGGGGGGGTAGATGGATGGATGGGTAAGTGGATGGATGGATGGGTGGGTGGCTGGGTTGGGGGGTGGGTGGCTGGGTGGATGGGTGGATGGATGGGTGAGGGGATGGCTGGGTGGGTGGATGGGTGGGTGGCTGGGTGGGGAGGGTGGATGGATGGGTGGGGGGTGGCTGGGTGGGGGGCTAGGGGGTGGATGGGTGGGTGGCTGGGTGAGGGGATGGCTGGGTTGCGGGGGGAATGGATGGATAGATGGACAGTCTCTAGGAGGGATGGGGTGTGCCTTCTGCAGCAGCCCCACAGGGCTACCACCTCACGAGGGCACGGCAGGCAGTGGCCAGGAGCTCAGCCAGCCCACCTCATTAGAGCCCTCCGCAGCCTTGAGAGGCGGGCGCTCACATTGCTTCATTCTGGACTCGAGGAAACCAGTGGTCAGAGAGTGTGAAGAGCCCCCTGCACCCGCCCAGCCTGAGACCGCTCACAGTGGCCCCTCGGCCCTCAGCCCACGCGGTCCACCACGTGGCAATGGCGTGGCCATTCTTCGCAGGAGGGTGACTGTCGCTCTTTGTGGAAGCCCAGGGTGAGTAGCAGAAAAGCCGACTCCTGCGCGCTCATGGCCCCAGGGAGGGGTTTCTTCCCCTTCCTTCCTGGAGTGGCGCCCCGGGACAGAGCCCCCTCTTTTCCAGCCCCAGTGGGGTGTGTCACGCGTTTACAGAACAGTTAGATTGCTTTCTCACACATCTGCACGCCATCCTGGGGTCCCCCAGCCTCCTAGCTAACTCTTGAACCTTGCGCATCCGGAGGCTCACTCTTGGAGCTGCCGCACTCTATGAGTTTCGACAAACACAGTGTCACGTGCCCCAGTACAGTGTGCAGCCCCTTCTCCACCTCTTCAACCCTCCCCACCAAACCCCAGAGACCAACAGTCTTTTTCACCGTCACCATGGTCTTGGCTTGAGTATATTTTTATGATTAATCCTAAATCTCTAACTGCTAAAATAATTCTAGAATGCCGTGCCGTGGGCCGCGCTGCGCTCAGCCGCTCAGTCCTGGCCGCCTCTTTGTTGTGCCATAATTTATGGCCGTGGTTTTCTGTTGCTAGAAGGAAAACACGATTCACTGGTCTGGAAAACTTAGAGTTTTGTCTAAGTGCTAATCTGAAATATGTTTTCAGTTCGACGGAAGTGTAACTGACACACGATGAACAGCATGTGTTTGAGTGTGGATCTGGCCAGTTTTGGCACAATATGCACCCGAAACCTTCGCCACCTGAATGGAAACGGGGCCTGTGTGCGCAGCTGCCGCCCGGGAAGTCTCACAACCCTTGCCCTCGGTCTGCTTCCTGGCCCCTTGGGTTAGTTTGTGTTTCTGGAATCTTACGCAAACAGCCCCATACACTGGTACTATTTGTTGGTTCGATTTCTTTCACTCAGGATAGTTTTTCTCCCAAAAGAGAGACCTCTCTGTTGGAAAGATTACGGAAGCAAGCGCCCTCGGGAAGCACCTCTCCCGAATCCTGGAAACGGCTGCTTTTCTGGGTATATCCCTACCTTTCGGCCCTTATTCATTCTGAGAGCCCTTCTGCACTTGTGTCTAAACTTTGAACTACTTTCCCCGCTACCTGCGTTCGTTGGAATGGAGGCCTTCCATCCGTACTCCTCACGCACGGTGGAGGGGAAGAGAGAGCTCACGTGGGAGGGCCAGCTTCCGGACGCGGGTGGCCAGTTTCTCGGGGGGTCACTTCTGTTTGTTTCCCACCTTTTGGCCGCACCATGCGGCGTGCAGAGTCTCAGGTCCCGGACCAGGGGTGGCACCCACGTGCCCTGCAGTGGAAGCGCGGCACCCTGACCACTGGGCCTCCAGGGAGGCCCCCACGGCTGGTCATCCTGATTGCCTGGGTTCTGACCTCTGGCTACTTCCTCTGCTGCCATTATTGATGCTGGCTCCTCGCAGAGTCAGCATAATTATTTTGAGATCCATCCACAATGTCACTTGCGTGTCCATTCTTTTTTATGACTGAGTGGCTTTCTTTTGTGGAAATAAAAGTGTGTTCGGGGCATCTCAGGTCGTGCGAGTGGTAAAGAATCCGCCTCCCAATGCAGGAGACGCAAGAGATTCGATCCCCGGGCCGGGAGGGCACCCTGGAGCAACAAGTGGCACCCTGCTCCAGTATTCTTTCCTGGAAAACCCCACGGGCAGAAGAGCCCGGCCGGCTCCCGTCCGCACGGTCGCAAAGAGTCGGACCTGACTGAGCTGCTGAGCACACACAGAAGCGCCCGCTTCTCCCGCTGCTGGTGGCCTCGGGCTGCTCCCAGCTTGACAGCGTCACAGGCCACACCACCAGGAGCTTGTGCCGGACCTGCGTTCCTGAGAGCCGGGCGTCTGGGCCACACTGTTCCGAAGTCTCAGCAACAGCGGGCTGTTCTCCACAGGGGCTGCGCATCACGTCCCCCCAGCGGCAGGCGAGCCCCACTCCCCCCCGTGCCCCGCCCCAGCCACACTTGTGCTGAGGCCTCACCCTGGTTGGAGCTGCATCCCTAATCACTGCCGAAGCTGAGAACCTTTCCGTGTCCGAAAGGCTACCTGGCACCTACCTGTCTTCTCTGGGGAAGTGTCTGCTCAGATCTCTTGCCAATGTATCGGGTTATTTGGGTGGATTTTTGTTATTCAGCTCCAAGTCTGGCTCATCTACTCACGACACCATCCGGCACCAGAGTCACCCTTCGCAAGTATTTTTCTTCCCCTCCGCGGCTTGTTTCGCTCAGTGTCATAACAGCGTCTTTGGAAGAGTGGGAGCTTTCCATTCTGATGCGGTCCAGTGCATCCGTTTACTCTTCTGTGGATGGTGCCTTGGGATGATGGAGTACAGGCAGGGCAGCCCTCTCCCGGATTCTCGCCTGGTGAGTCCCTTGGACGGAGGAGCCTGGTGAGCTGCAGGCCGTGGGGTCGCACACAGTCAGACAGGACTAAGGTGACGTAGCAAGGAAGCTTTGCCCAGCCCCAGGTCAGGATGCTTCCTCCTGAGTTCCCCTCTGGAAGCATCACCCCTCCAGGTTTCGAGGGGGTCTGCTTGCTTTCTGCGTTTTCCATTGTCTGCGCTGGGTCTGCGCTCTTGGTGGGCTTTCTCTAGCTGCAGCAGGCGGGAGCCGCTCCTCACCGCGGCCGCTCAGGGCGGGGCTCCTCTAGTTGTAGGTCAGCAGTTGCGGCGTGGGCTTAGTTGCCCCAAGGCACACGGGATCTTCCCAGAGCCAGGGCTGGAACCCGTGTCCCTTGCCTAGGCAGGCGAATTCTTTACTGCTGGACCCCCAGGGAAGCCCTATGCCTTTAGGTTTTACACAATGAGTTGAGATTATTTTTTCCTACGGTGTGAGGCATGAACTGAAGTTCCCTTTCCTTTCTTAACCCAGCTGTTCCAGCTCCTTCTGGACAAGGCCGCCCTTGCCTGCTAGCGCTGTTCCTGTAAAAAGCTAGGTCTTTGTGTGTGTGTGTATTTCTGGACTCTCTCTTCTGTTGCGCTGATCTGTTTGTCCGTCTTTATGCTCCTGCCACGCTGCTCTGGTCACTGGAGCTTTGTAATAACTGTAACATCACCTGAGGTTCGTGTTCCAATTGTGTTCTCTTTTCCAAAGTTGTGGCATTTGTTTTCTTCCGTTTTGTTTGGCTACTTTCTGTCCTCTGCACTTCCGTCTGAATTTTAGAATCTATTGATCTCCACCAAGAACAATCCTGATAGTATTTTGACTGGGATTGCATTGACTATCTGGACCAATAAGGTGCATTGGAAGAATTGAGTCTTAGCAATACTGAGTCCTCCGTCCCACGGGCGCGGCGGGTCTCTCCATTTCTCCAGCCCTTTGGCTTCTCTCAGCGCCGTTTCACAGTCTCCAGTGTACAGGTCTTTCGTTTCTTTGTCAGACTTGTGTCTGAGGATTTCAGGTTTTTTACGCTGTGTATCTCTGATTGTTCCTAGTATATAAAAATAAAATTGATTTTTGTAACTGATCTTGTAGCACCAACAGCCTTGGTAAACTCACCCGCTAATCACAGCAGCTGTTTTGTTATATTCCAGGTTCTCTGCGTAGAAGACCGTGTTCCCCGTGAATGAAGGCAGTTTTCTTCTTCCCCTCTAGCCTGACTATTTTCCTCATTGTTCCTGGTTGCACTGGCAATGACCCCCCGCACGGTATTGATTAGAAGCGGCACGAACACGCCTCTTGACCTTGTTTCCGCTTCCAGAGAAGAGCGCTCGGGCTGCAAGTGTGACGCCAGCTGCAGGCTTTTGGTAGATGCCCTCCCCCGGCTGAGGAAGTTCTCTTCTAGTTCTAGTTGCTGACAGATCTTTTCAGGCAGGGATGTTGAAATTCATTACCTGTCTTTTCTGCATCTATTGAGATGATTCTATAGGTTTTCCTCTTTAGTCTGGTAATATTGTGAATTATATTGACTCATGAACGTCAAACTTATCCTGTATTCCAGGACAAAAAAACCAGTCGTGACCTTCATCTGCTCCTGGATGCAATTTGCTAACATTCTGTTTAGCCTTTTTGCATCTATGTTCGTGAGGGAGGTGGGTCTGCAGATTCCCCCCTTCAGTTCAGTCCAGTCGCTCAGTCGTGTCCGGCTCTTTGCAACCCCATGAATCGCAGCACGCCAGGCCTCCCTGTCCATCACCATCTCCCAGAGTTCACTCAGACTCGCGTCCATTGAGTCAGTGATGCCATCCAGCCATCTCATCCTCGGTCGCCCCTTCTCCTCCTGCCCCCAATCCCTCCCAGCATCCGAGTCTTTTCCACTGAGTCAGCTCTTCACATGAGGTGGCCAAAGTACTGGAGTTTCAGCTTTAGCATCATTCCTTCCAAAGAAATCCCAGGGCTGATCCCCTTCAGAATGGACTGGTTGGACCTCCTTGCAGTCCAAGGGACTCTCAAGAGTCTTCTCTAACACCACAGTTCAAAAGCATCAATTCTTTGGAGCTCAGCCTTTTTCACAGTCCAACTCTCACATCCATACATGACCACAGGAAACACCATAGCCTTGACTAGACGGACCTTAGTCAGCAAAATAATGTCTCTGCTTTTGAATATGCTATCTAGGTTGGTCATAACTTTTCTTCCAAGGAGTAAGCATCTTTTAATTTCATGGCTGCAGTCACCATCTGCAGTGATTTTGGAGCCCCCCCAAAAATAAAGTCTGACACTGTTTCCACTGTTTCCCCATCTATTTCCCATGAAATGATGGGACTGGATGCCATGATCTTCGTTTTCTGAATGTTGAGCTTTAAGCCAACTTTTTCACTCTCCTCTTTCACTTTCATCAAGAGGCTTTTAGTTCCTCTTCACTTTCTGCCATAAGGGTGGTGTCATCTGCTTATCTGAGGTGATTGATATTTCTCCCGGCAATCTTGATTCCAGCCTGTGCTTCTTCCAGCCCAGCGTTTCTCATGATGTACTCTGCCTATAAGTTAAATAAGCAGGTGACAGTATACACCCTTGACGTACTCCATTTCCTGTTTGGAACCAGTCTGTTGTTCCTTGTCCTGTTCTAACTGTTGCTTCCTGACCTGCATACAGATTTCTCAAGAGGCAGGTCAGGTGGTCTGGTATTCCCATCTCTGTCAGAATTTTCCACAGTTTATTGTGATCCACACAGTCAAAGGCTTTGGCATAGTCAATAAAGCAGAAATAGATCTTTTTCTGGAACTCTGTTGCTTTTTCCATGATCCAGAGGATGTCGGCAATTTGATCTCTGGTTCCTCTGCCTTTTCTAAAACCACCTTGATCATCAGGAAGTTCATGGTTCACGTATTGCTGAAGCCTGGCTTGGAGAATTTTGAGCATTACTTTACTAGCATGTGAGATGAGTGCAATTGTGCGGTAGTTTGAGCATTCTTTGGCATTGCCTTTCTTTGGGATTGGAATGAAAACTGACCTTTTCCAGTCCTGTGGCCACTGCTGAGTTTTCCAAATTTGCTGGCATATTGAGTGCAGCACTTTCACAGCATCATCTTTCAGGATTTGAAACAGCTCAACTGGAATTCCATCACCTCCACTAGCTTTGTTCGTAGTGATGCTTCCTAAGGCCCACTTGACTTCACATTCCAGGATGTCTGGCTCTAGGTGAGTGATCACACCATCGTGATTATCTTGGTTGTGAAGATCTATTTTTGTAATTATGTGATTTTGGCATCAGGGTAACTGTAGCCTCATAGAAAAAGCCAGAAATATCCCTTCCTTTTCAGTCTTTCTGGAAGAGTCTGAACAGAGTTGGTATTATTTCTTTCTTAAATGCTTGATGGAATTTACCACTAAAGTCATCTGGGCCTGGAGCTTTCTCTGGGGGGAGGTTTTTGGTTTGGTTTTCTAGTTTTTAATATGTGGGGCTATTCTTTTTTTTTCTTTTCGCCAAAAGTAAAGGGAAGAAAGGAGGGTCACTGGGAAGGTGAACTGGAGAACAGAGCACCGACGGAAGAGCAAGGAGCCTCCGCAGAGGAAGCCTAGAGCCCTCGCCACGGCCCGGGCCCGGGAGTCCTGCTCTCCTCGAGTGAGTCATGCCTTTCAAGGATGTCCTTTTCACTCAAGCTGCTGTATCTATTGGCAGGAAACTGTTCACAACATCCCCTTATCACCCCTTTAATACCTGCAGAATCTGTGGTGACGTCACCACTCTCCTTCCTAAGGCTGGTAACTCAGGTCTTCTTTTTGCTGTCGGTCCGGCCGGAGGCTGATCCGTGTCACTGGTCTTCTCAGGGCCCAGCTTCCGGGCTCCTCGCTCTGCGTCTAGCGCTCTGTTCTCGGCTTCACCTTCTCAGTGGCCTCCCTCCCCTCCCGCGGCTCCGGGTCTGACCCTCGTCTCTGACGGTGGCGTCTGAGCTGCTTCGTGCCGACACGGGTCCCCCGAAAACTGCCTTCTTGGCATCGCCACCCACCCGGGGCTCTGTCTCTGGGCCCCACCTGCCCTAGTCTCTTTCCTGCCTTTGGACCCAGGACTGACCTCAGAAACCCACCTTACTGTCCCGTCAGAAAAAGGAAACTGCATGAGGTGATTCAGAGCCAGTCACGCAGGAGCTGGAGGCCGCGAGGACAGGAGGCCCTGGGGGCCGCAGGGCTGAGGGGCAGAGAGGAAGGCCTCCTGGGCGGCACAGCCGGTGCTGGAACCGCCTGCCCAAGAGCCGCCCTGACGGTGACGGCACGGCTTCCCCTTCCCCTCAACCAAAAGCCCTTTCCGGGGAGCCAGCTGCCAGGGAGGCTGGAAACACAGTTTCCAAGGTCCCAGCAAGTGTGAATCAGCTGTCGCTCACCACACAGCACCTTAGACCCAGTGGGTTCAAACCATGAGCCCAAGATAGATGATGGGTTCATAGACGACAGATAAACGCACAGAAAGAGAGATGCACGGACACATAGCTGATGCCCTGGTGGTAGGCAGCGGATGGACAGCCTCGTCCCGGGAGAAAAGCTGCCACTGACCGAGACGGCGTATTAAAAAGCAGGAGCATTACTTCGTGACAAAGGTCCATCTAGTCTAAGCTATGGTTTTTCCAGTAGTCATGTATGGACGTGAGAGTTTGACCATAAAGAAATCTGAGCACTGAAGAATTGATGCTTTTGAACCATGGTGTTGGAAAAGACTCTTGAGAGTCCCTTGGACTGCAAGGAGATCCAACCAGTCCATCTTAAAGGAAATCAGTCCTGACTATTCTTTGGAAGGATGATGTTGAAGCTGAAACTCCAATATTTTGGGCACCTGATACAAAGAACTGACTCCTTGGAAAAGACCCTGATGCTGGGAAAGATTGGAGGCAGGAGGAGAAGGGGACGACAGAGGATGAGATGGTTGGATGGCGTCTCTGACTCGATGAACACAAGTTTGAGCAAGCTCTGGGAGTTGGTGATGGACAGGGAGGCCTGGCGTGCTGCAGCCCACGGGGTCACAAGAGTCGGACACGGCTGAGTGACTGAACTGGCCTGAACGGACAGATGACACAGATCATGGACACGCAGGTGGAGAATGCGTGCGCAGGTGACAGGCGGGTGCAAAGCAGTAGCAGCAGACAGGTGGGTGATCGTTGGTGGAGGGACGGGCGGCAGATGTGTGCGCAGTTGCCGTCTTTCTAACGTTGTCCACCTAGGGGGCCTGCAAACAGTGAAAGGAACCGGGGCTCCTTGGGGAGGCAGGCGAGCTTCCGGCTGAGAGTGTCCTGCAGGGCTCACTAGGCGAGAAGGGGGGATTCTCATCACCCCAAGGGCAGGACAGTGCGGCCACGCTCTCCCACACGGCACTCGGGGACCCTCCTCCTGCACAAACCCCTCCCAACTGTGAGGAAGCGTGCAGCAAACTCGAATCGGGGGGCGTCACGCAAAGTACCCACACGGGCGCGTCAGGGAGTCCACAAAACAAGCCAAGGCAACGGCGAGGGCAGGGGGTCCAGCAGGCCCCCACCAATACCCTGCAAGCCTCAGCAGGCCCCCAAGGGCTCCCCAGCCCCCCGCAGGCCAGCCTCATGCCTCCAGGAGGACAGGTCACATCACCCTGCCCTCCAGCTGTCCCCGGCCAACGTGAGACCCTGGCCCACAGCCCCTCAACTGGAGGGTGGGTGACCCGTTCTGAGAAACCCCGCGGCCCCCAGCTGGTGCGTGCCCATGGGCGGCGAGCAGCCTCTCTTCACCCACCGCCCACATCACTGCTCACTCATCACGGGGAGAACGCAGGTGGGCACGGGAACTGGGGGTTCAGAGGCAGGGCTGGGGGGTGAGCAGGGCCATGGCCCCTCTACAGGGGCTGCACCAGGGTCCCCAGGTCACTGACGGTTCAGGAAATCAATGCTATACCACGTTCAGGCAGAGCAGCTGCCCGGAGCGGCAGAGCGGGGAGGGAGGCGGTCTGCACGTCCGCTGCTCTGAGCTGAGAGCGGCCCAGGGGCAGGGAGGGGTGGGTACCTGGCGTCCCTCCAGCCCTGCCCGCCCGCCGGCCTGGGCACGGTGACATCACGGCCCTCAGAGCCACCGCCGGCCCGCCCGGGGCCATAAACGCCCGCTTCCGGCCGCAGACACCTCCTGACGCGAGCGCTCAGCCCAGTAAAGGCCAGACGTCAGCCCAGGGCCCACATCCGGTGCCCACCACTGGCGGGGCAGGGAGGCCCGGGCCTGGCCTCCAGCTGCTGTCCCGGCCTCGGTTCTGAGACCCCAGACACGACACCTGGGCCCCGGGGGAGGCTCCGTGTTCAGAGACCCCAGGACACCCGTCCCGATAGCATCCCTGGCCTCTTACCAGACAGGCGCCATGGCCAGGGGCTGCTGGGGGCAGGAGGGGACCTCGAGCGCGGGGCAGGAGCCGGGCAGGGGGCTGGCCCCACGGCAAAGGGGTGTCTGAGCCCCGGGGCCCGCTGAGAACGGACCCGAGCTAGAGGCCAGGACGGTGCAGCCTCCAGGCTGCCTGTTGTCCAAGAACTGGACAGCCGTGCTCGGGGAGGCACAGAACCCGACCCCCCTCTGCACTGCTGGCGGGAGTGACCCCCAGGGCAGCGTGTGGGAAACGGCACGGAGGGGCCTCAGAACCTTTCCCACCCGCCCGCAGCCTGAGCGGGCAATCCTGCCTCCTGCACCCCCAGAGACGAGCAGGCGGGCCTCCCTGGTGCCTGCATGTGTTCACAGCGGCATGGTTACAACGGCTAAGAAGGGGAGAGCCAGCGTCCGTCCGCGGACGATGCTCACAGAGGAGGACGTTCTGACACACTGTGAGCGTGTCTGCCCCTTGAGGTCGTGATGCTGGGAGAGATAATCCAGGCACAGAAGGACGGATGCTGTCTGACTCCCCCACGGGAGGTCCCTGGAGGGGTCGCACCCAGACACAGGAAGCAGCGGGGGGCCGGGGGCTGGGGCCGTGGCAGGAGGGGCGTGAGTGTGCAGTGGGGACGGAGAGTCCGTTCAGGAAGATGAACATGTCCTGGGGATGGCGGTGGGGAAGGCACAGCCAGGGGAATGTTCCGGCGCCCCAAGCTGCACCCCCAGAAGTTCTGTGCTGGGTGTACTTTACCAAAACAAAATAAATATTTTTAAGAGAAAATTTATTTGAAGTAATAAGTAAATAAAAGCAGATCAGGGAAGCAGCTCCCAAGTGAGACCCTTGGGGAGGGGGAAGAGACGGGCGGGTCTGTGGAGTGGGGCCCCCGAGCAGTAGTACCTCCGCACGGGGCCACCCGCCCTGCTCAGGGTCAGTCCCCGAGGAGGACGAGGACGAAGTCTCCCTCCTCCCCGACGACCGGACAGGCTGCCCCAGCTGAAGACCCCTCCACAAAGAGCCTCAGCTTATGAGGGTGATATCTCTCAGTATTCGCCATGTTAGGCAATAAAAATGAGAAAAATTTTTAATGTTTGTTATTTCATTAAAAAATTAAATATACTACATGCTGACATAAATAACCTCTTTACCAAAAACACCGTTTTCCAAAACAAAAATGCAGTATTAAGAGTGGCATGAATACATGTCTTTACGGATCTCCCTGATGTCGGGCTTCCCAGCAGCAGCTGGACCTCATCCCCATGCCCACCTTCGTTCTGTTGGGGACACCATCCTGGTCGAAGCACCCAGAGAAAACCCGGCCTCGCCCGGACTCGCAGCTAGAAACCAGGAGCAGGTGAGCGGCCTTTTCAGGTCCTCAGGGACGTTCTCCCCCGATCGACACTGAACCCCAGCTCGGGGCGTCTCTCCACGCAGCCGCCATCTGGACGGGGAGCCCACCCCGGGCGCGGCTCACTGGGGCCCCGGGGACTCCTGGTCCCTCCCGCTCCAAGGACGGGTCTCTGGGCCCCGTGACTCTGTGACACCGCACGTCGGTTGTTGGAAAATGCGGACTCAGAGCCTCCCTTTCCAGCATCACACGCTCAGAGAAGGGCCTGCAGGTCAGGGAGCTGTCTCGCTGATGCTGGCAGGCTCCAAAACTCTAACTTCCAGTAGAAAGAGACTGTCTGCTGCTTCTCGTTTGGGGGCGAACGCCTGCCAAGACCCCAGGTGTGAACAGCACGGCCGGCCCAGGGTGGGTCGGGGCTCGCCCGTCGCCAGAGCGAGCGCTGCGGGAGGCTGGCACCCGAGGGCTCTCGCCGAGGGCCCAGACTGGAGCCCGCTGCGTCAGGGGCGTTTGCCGGCTCTCCCCGAGGCCCCGGGCTCGCTCGGGCGCTTCCTCCGGGGGGCGTGTGTGAGGGGGTCCTGCCATGCCACGCCGGGATCCTCGCCGAGGAGCCAACGGCTTCACCCACCAGGGCTTCTGCACCATCCGTGCCCACGGGAGCCCCGTGAGAGAGGTGAAAGATTTCTCAGTCTTGTTATGAAACTGGCTCAGCGCTCCGGCCTCCCCCCAGGGGTGTCTCGGGGGCCATGCTGGGAGTGGGGCAGGGCACCCTCCCGAGGGCTCTGTTACAACCGCCCGCTGAAGGCTGACGCCTGGTTGCGACTGCGCAGGGCAGCCAGCAAGGAGCTGGGGAAACCCCACGACCTCCCTGCTTTCAAAACTAGGCAAAAGTGGCTGTTTCTGCCTCAGATGACCACCGCGCTCCTCGACCCCCGGCCGCGCTCCCAGCTCAGGGCTGGGCGATGGCTGAGTGGGTGCACGCAGGCCCGGCCTTTGATCCACTGGTGGCCTCTCCAGGCCTGAGCCCCTCTGCTGGGTGGGTGGGCGGGCCTCACTGCAGCCCCAGGCCCCCTGGAGAGCCCAGCCCTCCCCCCCGGCCCCTCCCCAGGCCTGCAGAGTGGCCCGCAGGGACCTGGGCAGGCGGTCAATGACACCTGAGCTCTCAAGGAACAAACAAAGGAGCCCATTCCCAGGAAGGGCTGACAGCTGGGGGCCAGGCTGGGGGGAAAGTCCAGCAGGGAGGGTCAGCGGTCCAGACCGCAGCCCCGCCCCGCCCCAGTTTATGGCCAGGTCCTGTTGGGGCACCGTGCCAGCACCCCCGCCCTTCCTCCTCCAGCGGCTTCTGGGGGCCCATCAAGGATGCAGGCCAGGAGGGAGCTCCCCAGAGAGCAAGACACAGGCAGCTGCTCCCTGGTCCAATGCAGAGTCGGGGGCGGGGTCAGGGCGAGTGGAGGACAGGCATCCCCGCGGCCCAGGCTGCCCTCTGCCCTGAGTGCCCCGACCAGGCACAGGGCCACACACTCAGGGTGCAGCCTTGACGGGGACCCACCTGCTTCCCCTGAGCCTCATGTGTTAAACCTGCTAAGGAAGGGGGGACAGGGTCAGCCCAGAGGCCCAGGGGGCTTCTAAGAGGCAGGTTAGGGCAGGGGTGGGGTCAGGGTACAGCTTGGGCACAGGGCTGGGTCTGAGGATTAGAGTGTCAGAACCAAGGGGCCTTGGGGGGGCGGTACTTAGGATCAAGAGCCTAAGACCAGCGTCAGCCACCCAGCGGCCGGGCACACTGACCTGGGAGGCAGCGAGGGCGCCCACCCCGTGCAGCAGAGCCTCCGGGAGCCTCTGGGGGCCTCCTCGTCCCTGCACCCTTTCCCAGGTCAGGGACTCACGGACACAGCCACTGACCACTCCCTCTGGTCAGGACCCAGGGGACCACCAGGGGGACCCACTGCCCTCAGGCCCAGAGTCGCCAGGTGGGGCCCCCAGGTGCCACTTACAGCTGATGGGCCGGTGCCCAGGCCGCCCACCTGGCTCTGCCCTGGGGGGTGGGGCGCTGAGATGCAGACACTGGGGCCTACCTCTCCAGCCACAGGTAAGATCACTGGGAAATTACTTCCTCCAAGCTCGTCTATGGGCTGGGGGGGTGGGGGGCGGGAGGAGGGAGCAGCGTCCACACCTACCCAGTAGCACCCCCCAAGCCCCTGCAAGTAGCTCCCCCAGGCAGCCTGCAGGACACCAAACAGCTAGGCTAACGGGGGGACGGGGCAGGGTGGGGGGGACAGGGCAGGGAGGGGGAGCTTGGCATAGCCGTGGTGAACTTGGAGAGTTCTCTCAGCCGTGGAGAGCTCCATCCTAGCGCCCCTGATGCTGGTGAATGTGTGGGAAGAGGGGTCTGGAACCGGGCCCTCCTGGGGTTCCAGGTCCTCCCCAGGTCCTCCCAGGATCTCCGAGCCAGCCCACTCTTTGCTTCCCGGGCACCCCCCGCAATGTGCTCTGCATACAGCTGGCACTCAGTAAAAGCTTGCAGTGTTTCTGTGGTGGAGGGCGGTTCCATCGCATACTGTGGCGCTTCAGGGCCCTGTGTGGGCTGCCGCCTCCTGCCCCCACCTGCACCCTCCTGCCAGAAGGTGGCCTTGGGAGGGGCGGGGTCCTGGGGGTGGTCCCCCCAGACTCAGGCAGAACGTTAGGCTGGGGTGCAGGGGCAAGGGGTGCTGTCCCCTTGGGGCCTGCAGGGACCTGGCAGCAAATGGGGGTCAGCTCTGAAACCACACATCACCGTGGAGGGCCATGAGCAGCCTAGAGGGTTGGAACAAGCCTCCTGTATCTGGGGTCTGGGATCTTGGCAGCAGCTGCCCCTTCTGCACGTCACAGGGATGGGCTGGGAGTGGGCGGGAGCCTGGCACAGCCGTGGAGAACTGGCGACCACCAGGTCCCTCGGATCAGGTCCAGCGGAGCGCCACCTCCCACCGCGGAGCCCCGCACAGGCCCTGCCAGGCCCCGAGGTCCCAGGAGCCAGAGGCCCCAGGGCCCCCCAGAGCCACCTCGTCGTTGCCCACTGCAGTGCTTCCTCTGGGCGCTCCCGCAGCCAGACGTGCAGGGAGCTCACCGCCGCCCGCCCCAGCCCGGCCCAGCATCCCAGGCAAGCGCGCGCCTTGATCAGCGCGACCGGAGCAAGGTGGCAGGCGCGGGAGGCACCGGGGATGCAGACGTTGGCCAGCAGGTGGCGCGCGTCGCCCGCACAGCCGCCCAGAGGGAAGTCTGCGCATGTGCACTCCTGCGCCGGGGCGTGGGCGGACCTGATCGGGGGCGTGGCTCAGCGAGTGAGTCACGCCCCCTCGGACTCCTCCCCGCGTGGGCGTGGCTTGAGTGGACCTCGCCCTCCCGGAGATCCGCGGGGTCTGCGCCGGCCTCAGGGCCCCCGCAAGCGGGTGCGGGGTCAGTCCGAAGGCGTCTCGCCGTCCCCTGACCCCGCCTGTCTCCGCATCGCGGCGCTGTGCCAGGTGAGCAGCGCGTGCCGCGGAGTCAGCGTCCAGCTTGCGCGGCTCACAGGCTGGACTGGAGGGAGCTCTGCCTGACCTTGGGCAGGTCACTGGCCTCCGCGCAGTGGGGGCTGGGAATCATCAGTCGCTCTAAGCATCACACCTGCTGGGGACCCTTCCCCAGCTGACCAGCCCGCCCTGCTGCTCTGGCCCTGGGCCCTCCCTGCCCGGCCCTGCCCCACAGAGGGCCGCCCACCTCTGCGCCTGCGCAGGGAACCAGGTGGCAGCCTGCAAGTGCGGGGGAAATGGACAACCCGATGGCCTCCGTCCTCCAGAGAAGAGCCCCCACCCGGTGGTCCTGGGGTTCTGCCTACAGCCTCAGTCCCCACCCTTAGAGGGCCCTTTGCAAACAGACTACCTGGAACCCACCTGGCCTAAACCCCCAGGGGAGCCAGGGGGCAGGACGGAGGCAGCAGGGCCCGCACTGCCGGCTGGTCCTCAGGGCAGGGGCTGTGTGAGGGTTCAGAAGTGCCCAGAACGACCGCCCCAGCTCTGGGGCTGGGAGGAGGTGGGACCCTGCCTGGAGTTGGCCACAACACCGCCCCCTCCTGGACGGCTAGAATCTGTCCCTGCTTCCCCCAGAGAGGAGCCTGTCCTCCTAGGCGTGGCCGCGTGTCCTTGGCATAGTGACCATACAGAGAGCCCCTGATGCCCTGCCTTCCCATGGTGGGGAGCGCAGCCTTCAGTGGTGACCCCCCAGGAGGGGTGACCCCCCGGGAGGCCAGGGCTGGAACCAGAGCCAAGTCTAGGTGACGCAGTGTGGTGGGAGCGGGCCTCAAGGAAGCGGATGTGGCCTTTGCACCAGCAGATTACTGAGCCAGGTGAGCAGGAAAGTCAACAGAAAGCTCTCAAGGAGCAGCTGAGGGACCTGCCCTGCCTGTCACCCATGGGTCAGCGTCACCCCAGGGGCAGCCGCACAGGGATGGGGCCCGGTGGGCAGCACTGGACTCCAGGCAACCCCACCGACCACAGACATGCGAGGGGCAGGGCCTGGCATGGGGCTGCAAGCGTGGGCTGCGGCAGCGGCTACCGCCACATCCGTTACTGTGGGTGAAAGGACCCTTGATCCACAAGTCATGAGTGCTTGGTGAGGCTGTACCCAGAGGGCAGGGGGGCGGCTCAGGCCAGCAAGGCCCAGGCCTGGGGGTGCCATTCATCTCAGTGATGCTCAGAAGGAGGTGCGAGGACACTCCTCCCCAGGGGTGGTCCCCCAGCAGGGGCGGGGACAGTGCTCCAGCTCAGAGGGTGAACCCACAGCCTCTGGAGGCCCCCAGCAACAGCAGGCAGGACCCCTGAGATGGGCCTCTCCTGTGCGACAGGGGCCCAAGGGGTCTACGGGATGGAGGGTGCAGGCAGATCTTCGGGAGGAATGGGTCTGCCCCCGGCTCCCCAGAAGATGAGGAAAGCATACAAAGTAGCCCCCAAAGCAGAGTCTCCAAAGGGCAGGCGGCCCCTCTGAAGATGCACGCACGGGGGGAGGCGCTGACCCCAGCCTCAGCGGGGGCTGGACATGCAAGTAGGGTCCTTACAGACGCAACTGCTTCCGGTGAGTTCACACCGAAACAGGTGGGCCCTCGCCCACGTGGCGGTGTCCTCATAAAAAGAGGGGGCATTTGACTCAGACACACACACGGAGAACGCCACCTGAGGATGCAGGCAGAGATAGGGATGGTGCGTCCACAGCACACGGAACCCCAAGGGTGGCCAGGAAGCGCTGCGGTGAGGGGCAGGTCATGGACCAGACGCTCCTCCCAGCCTCTGGGAGTCAAGTCTGCTGAGGCCTGGCCCTCAGACTCCAGCCTCTAGAACTGGGAGTTGATAAATGCCAGGTGCTCAGGCCGCCTTGGAAAAGTAAAACGGGAGTCCCCGTGGTGCTGCCCAACGCCTCAGGATGGGGAGGTGCCCGAAGAGCCCATGCTGGCAGCGTGGCTGTGGGCGGGGGCTCTGGGGGCAGTGTCTTCCTTCCCGCCCTTCCCTGCATTCCCCACGTGACAAGGTTTAACAACTAAAAGATGGGAAAAAACACGTGAGGTTGACTGTGGTCAAGACGCTGGACGCCAGGCAGCAAAGAGCAGGGAACGCAGAGGAGATGGGCACCCACGAGGTGGGTGCCAGCTACAATTTCCTGGTCACTGCCCTGAAACTGCTACCAGGACGAGGTGTGGGGAGGGGACTGAGACTCCTGGGGACAGGGTAGATGGAGTCCAGGGGATGCTGGAGAAGACGGGGCTGCACAGAGCAAGCCCTGGGTGGGCAGAACCCCGAGCCCCATGGGGCAGGGCATGCAAGTGAGGGATGTGCCCAAGCTAGGAGGAGCCACCTGCAAGGACGGGAGAGCAGCAGCTAGGGCCCCCACGGGCAGGGGGCAGGCCCCCCAGGCCATGCGGGCAAACCCCAGGATCACAGTGCAGCAGGCAGACAGCCCCGGCCCTGCCCACAGAGCACTATGCCAGCCCCACCGGCGGCCCACCTGAGCAACCCCTGCCGGACCAGACGGCACCCACGAGCCTCAACCGTGTCCCACACAGAGCCCAGGACACAGAGGAGGCAGAGAGCACCTGCCCACAGGGCAAAAGTCCCGGCGCCTGGCACCCAATCGAGATGTATCCCAGCAGGGCACAGAAAAGGGACCATTCAACCCACAATCAGGAGAAAAGTCAGTCATTCCGAACCAGCCCGAATCTGACGCGGATGTTAGAGTGAGCAGGCAAGGATGTAAAACGGCTATTACAGCTCTGCCGCCGCCGCTGCTGAGGCGCCTCAGGCGTGTCCGACTCTGTGCAGCCCCAGAGACGGCAGCCCAGCAGGCTCCCCCATCCCTGGGATTCTCCAGGCAAGAACACTGGAGTGGGCTGCCATTTCCTTCTCCAGTGCATGAAAGTGAAAAGTGAAAGTGAAGTCGCTCAATTGTGTCTGACTCTTAGCGACCCCATGGACTGCAGCCCACCAGGCTCCTCCGTCCATGGGATTTTCCAGTCAAGAGTACCGCAGTGGGGTACCATTGTCTTCTCTGTATTATAACTATAGTCGCCTAAATTAAAATAAATTTAAAAATTATATTCCCTCTGTTCAATTCATAAAGCACAGAAAATAAGCATTGATTGCCCATGTTAAGCGGAGACAAGGAAGATAAATATATATATATTAAACATATATATATAATCCAAATTACGATTCTCGGGATGAAAACGATGGCCGCACACGAGATGAAAAGTGCACCGGCGGGATTAACATCCACTTAGACCCTACGAAAGAAGAGATGAGTGAGCCCGAGGAACAGCGATGAAAACCATCCAAGGCGAGACACAGACAGAGAGAAGAAGCCAAAACTGAGCAGCTCGCGCGCGAGCAGTGGGGAGACGCTATCAGTTCCATGTGTGTGCAGCTGCCTCTAAAAGGCGAGAGGGACAGGAGACAGACTGGAGAAGTACGGGCCAGAACTCGCTCAGAATGATGGAAACCAGAAGCCCACAGATTCGCGCACTCAATAGCCCCGAGTTCAAGAAACACGGAGAGAACTGTATGAGACAAGCCATCACGTCGCTCAAAACCAGGGACGGAAAGAGGCTCTTAAGGAAGGCTTCCCTGGCAGTCCAGAGGCCTCTGCGCTCCTGATGCAGGCGGCTGGGCTCGCCCCCGCTCGGGGACAGGGTCCCACGCGCCACACCATGCCCGGCCGGTCAATTCATCAAAAAGGGGATCTCACGCGCCATAACCAAGCCCTGCCACCGCCACATAAATCACTTCTCAAAGAAAAAGACTTCCCCGGCAGTCCAGTGGCTAGGCCTCTGCGCTCCCGCTGCCTGGCGCTGGGCTTGTCCCTGCTCGGGGGACAGGGTCCCACACGCCACACCAAAGATGCCATGTGCCACAGAGAAGAGCCGAGACCCTGCCAGGGGCTCCCCTGAAGACCCGCCTGCCATCGCGGGGGAAGCGGGTTTGGGCCCAGGTCTGGGAGGGTCCCCCGTGCCGCAGGGCAGCTGAGCCCGAGAGCCACGGCTCCCAAGCCCGAGTGCGCGAGGCCGCAGGAGACCGGGAAGCTGCTGGCGCGAAAAGCCCACACACAGGACTCGAGGGCGGCCCCCACCCGGGCGGAGAGGCCCTCACCCCGCAATGGAGTGGCTTAAAAAGGGGATCTCACGCGCCATAACCAAGCCCTGCTACCGCCACATAAATCACTTCTCAAAGAAAAAGACTTCCCTGGCAGTCCAGTGGCTAAGACGTCACACTCCCAGTGCAGGGCCATGGGTTTGATCCCTGCTCAGGGAACCAACATCCCACACGTCACATGATGCGGCCAAAATAAAAAGCCAGGGTGAGGGAGCGGGGGAGCACACAGAAGATGAAGAAGCATCAGAACAGAGAGAGTGACTGCCCTGCAAAGCACTGTCCAGACACAGAGGCAGCGAGTGTGTTCTCAGGCCCGCCATCACACGGGGGAGGATCGCGCCGGTCCTCGGGGCAGAGGCCCGCTGGTAGCCGGGGTCACACAGACGGGGAGGCGGCTGGGATGGCGGTCACGCGGACACATGCAGGCTTTTTAGGATTTTTTGCTCATTTTATTGAAGGCTCTTTAAAAGATAACTAGAGAACAATAATAACCCTGTAGTTAGTGAGGGTCTGTAAGGTATGAAGGCAGCGCACACAGAGTCCGGGGTGAGGGGACAGGAGGCCAGCGCAGCTTCCTCTCACACGCGTGTCTGCAGCACGGCCTCCCCTCACACGCGCATCTGCAGCACGGCTTCCCCTCACACGCGTGTCTCCAGCATGGCCTCCTCTCACACGCGGCCTCTTCTCACACGCGTGTCTGCAGCGTGGCCTCCTCTCACACACAGCCTCCTCTTCTCACACGCGTGTCTCCAGCGTGGCCTCCTCTCACACGCGCATCTGCAGCACGGCTTCCCCTCACACGCGTGTCTCCAGCGCGGCCTCCTCTCACACGCGGCCTCCTCTTCTCACACGCGTGTCTCCAGCGTGGCCTCCCCTCACACGCGTGTCTCCAGCGTGGCCTCCTCTCACACGCGTGTCTCTGAAGGTGGATCTGACCCTGAACGCGAGGGGAAACCAGATGGAGAGTCACAGCAAGGCAGCAGCAGCGGAGCAAAACGGAACCGCGACACTGCTCAGTGCATCCAAAACAAGGCAGAAGGGATGGAGGAGAGAAAGCAGGTCACAAGGCGGCAGGTCTACCTGACCCGGGTCAGTAACTGCGCTCAGCGCAGCCTCGGAAACCCCGAGACACGCGGACAACCCCGCCCGGGGCCAGGCTGCGTGGACAAGCGAGCCCGGAAGAACCCCACGTTCAACACAAAGTGAGCTCCTTCCAAGTAAAAGATGGGAAAAGACGTGCAAACACACGGCAAACGCAGCAGCGACGTTAACACCAGCAAAGTAGGCTTCAGAGCAAAGGACACCGCTAGGGATGCGGGGGGTCACGTCAGGATGAGAAAGTCTGACTGCTTGGACGCAGCTCTGGAAGCATGATTCCCGGAAGAAAGCTTGGTGAGCTGGCTTTTGTCAAGATCAAGAACTTCAGCTTTTTAACAGACATAGAAAACAGACTTACAGACACGGGGAGAGGGGAGGAGGGGGTGAGATGTACGGGGAGAGTAGCTTACATGGAGAGAAGCTTACGTTACCAGGTGTAAAATAGCCAACAGGAATTTGCTGTCTGGCTCAGGAAACTCAAACAGGGGCTCTGTATCAACCTGAGGGGTGGGGTGGGGCAGGAGATGGGAGGGAGGTTCAAGAGGGAGGGAACGCACGTATACCCGTGGCTGATTCATGCTGAGGTTTGACAGAAAACAAGAGAATTCTGTAAAGTGATTATCTTTCAATAAAAAATAAAATAATTAAAAGAAAAAAACTTCAACTCTCCGAAAGATACTATTCAGGATTAAAAACAGAAGCCACCTGCTAAGGCAGGGGACACGGGTTCAGTCCCTGGGCCAGGAAGACCCCGCATGCTGCGGGCACTACGTCCGTGTGCCCCAACTGCAGACACCCGCAAGCCCCAGAAACTGTGCCCCAGACGAGAAGCCACCCCAGGGAGAAACCTGTGCCCCGCAACTGGAGAGCCGCCCCTGCTCCCTGCAGGCAGGGGAGGCCTGCACGCAGGCAGAAATAAATCAGAATATAGATTTTAAAGACAAGCCACAGACTAGGAGAAAAACCTTTGCAAAGCCCGCACCTGGTAAAGAATTTGTATCCAGAATATATATATTTTTTAAATCTCTCAAAGTTGAATAACAAGCAAATAATTATTTTTAACATGCAGATTTGAAGGACATTTGGCCTAAGAAGACACACAGACGCAGCTGAGCACGCGCACGTGAGAGGTGAGCACGCGCACGTGAGAGGTGAGCACGCGCACGTGAGAGGTGAGCACGCGCACGTGGGACCCGCCGCCTGTGTAGGGGCTGAAACTTGAGAGCCACGTGCTGGCAGGATGTGGAGGAGCCGGAAAGCTCATCCCTGGTGGGCGGGGTTGCGGTGGTGGGGCCGCCCTGGTGGGGCCGCCCTGGAGAGCACTTTGGCTTGAGAATTCCAACAGACGCCGACTGTACAATCCAGCCATGCCCCGCGTCTACCCGAGAGAAACAGGAGCACGTGGCCGCCTGACACCAGACACACCTGTTCCAGCAGCTCCGTTTGTAAGGATCACAAACCAGAAGCCTCCCAGTGGCCCCCAGTGGGGGATGGAGGAGCAGACAGGCTCACCCAAACCAGGACGACTGCTCGGCGACAAGATGGAGCCAATGACTGGGTCGAACTACAACGTGGAGGAATCTCAAAACATTTCACTCAAAAAGCTGAGTGAAAGAAGCCAGACCAAAAAAGTACACAGCGCACGATACCATTTACGTAAAATTCTAGAAAATGCAAATGGATCTGTGGTGACTGAGAGCAGGCCTGCAGCTGCTGCAGGCTTGGGACAGGTCGTTCCCAAAGAGGCAAAGGACACTTCTGGGGACAGAGGAAGCGACTGCCGTCCTGGAAGGTGGTGACGTTCTCACGGGTGTGTGCTTGGGTCAAAGCTGATCAAACGGGCCTCTTCAAGGGTGGGTCGACTCCTTCTATGGTGCTTGGCCTTTTCCCCCGCAGACTGAAGGGTGTAGGCAACCCTGCGCCAGGAGACTCTATAGCACCATTTTCACGCAGCTTTTGCGCACTTCCTGGCTCCGAGTCACACCCTGGTAATTCTCACGGTACTTCCAACTTCGTCATTCTATTTGTTGTGGTGACCTGTGGTATCCGTGATCTTTGCTAAGAGCTCCTACGACGGTTAGCGTTCTTCAGCTATAAAACATTCTTTATCCAACTTTGTATTTTATACTGGAGGATGGCTGATTAACAATAGTCTCAGGTGCACGGCAAAGCAACCCCGCCGTCTACACACGTGTCCATTCTCCTAGCAACAAGGCATTTCTAAATTAGGCTGTATGCCTGGTGCGGGATTGCTTGGCTTCTGGCCGTGCTGGTCTTCGCTGTGGCGCTCAGCCGCTCTGGTTGTGGAGCAGAGGTAGCTGCGCCGCAGCATGTGGGACTCTTAGCTTGCCAACCAGGGACTGAGCCCACGTCCCCTGCACTGCAAGCTGGGTTCTTGACCACTGACCACCAGGGAAGTCCCAGAGTGTGTGTTTTAGAAATCGTGCTGCTGCACGCTCACTAGACCACAGGAGAGCACAAACATGGCTTCTCTGTGAGCCGGGAACCCGGAGGCCACGTGAGCCATCGTGACGCCATCTGGGTGTCGCTGTGAAGGAGGAACTCGTGGGCCTGGCTCCTCCTCAGGCCTGTTCATGCTGACCGCGCTCGGCCACCTTTCCGATGGACGCTGAACTCTGGGCTTAGTGCCTGTGAACACAACAACAGAAGGGTAAGACCCCCTCCAGACAGGGGAGCCTTGTAGATCCTATCTAGGTTACTCATCGCCTAAGAGAAAGCATACACTAATCACCCCTTCCTCCAGACAGGCCATAAATTTTTCTGTATCTATTGGAGTGTAACCTCGGGTTTATTGATTATTGGCCAATTGTTTGACTGTCTGAGCACATCAGCACGCAGCACGTGAATGTTGGGGTTATTGGGACTGTATTTTCCTTGGTTTATGTACGTCTCAAGGAATTTGGACTGGTGGGTTCAGACACGTACACATGGGGTATAAAAGATTTTCACAAATGCTGGTCGGGGTCCTTGGCTGAGAGGAGACTGTGCCTCGGGCCCGCTGGTGTAATAAACCGCACTCCACTACCTGCATTTTCCTTCTGAGGGAGTTTGTTTCCCGGAACGTAGTGGCTACAACATTTGGTGCATGGGCCGGGAAACTCCTCACTTTGAGGAGACAGGTCTCATCCGAGGCCACCCCGAGGCTTTGCGGCTTGAATCTCCTAGAGGGGGAGGCGCCTCGCCCCTCTGCAGGAATCCAGCCTTTCAGCGCCCGGTTTCTTCGCTCTGGCAGCTAGTGAGCAGCAGCGAGGGAACTGAGCGCTCAGGTGGGGAGGAGCCCACCCGGCAGGGTGGAAGACGGGGCCTGATCACCCCGCTGGGAGGGACTAGAAGGGGCACAGACCCACAGGGGCCTGGAATAGGCAGGCAGCAGCGATTGCTTGGTACGCAGGTCGACGAGCATGCTACGGTTTAGGAAGGAAATTTGCGAAGGTCATCTAGGAGGTGTGTGCACGCCGTCTCAGGGAAAATTATTACCAGCGACGCCAGGGGATTTTTAGGACAGGAAACTGGTCCGTGTATGCTCGTATTCTGCCCTCCCCCAGGAGGTGTCCCATCTGCTGTGAAATTCTTGACCCCCTCGGAACTGTCAGGCTAGAAGGAGGGGGATACGTAAGTGAGTATGAATTGGCTTTCCCGGAGACGGCCTGGGACGTGGGATATTTAACCCATCTGTGTTTTCATCCGCCCCTGATCAAGCCCACCGAGGCAGAACGGACTTTACGGGAGAAACAGTCCTGGACCATGTGGTTTCTGGTTCGGCTGTGCTGACCAGCAGCTGAAGGCACGCCGATTCCCCTTCTCCCTCTGGGATCTGGCAGGTGAGGCTCTTCTCACCCCAGTTAGGAAGGAGGCCGAATGGCAATTTAAGTGTCTCGAGTGGAAATGTCAGAAGTGCACAGGGTGCTGAGAACTTCCTAGACAGAACGAAAAGGAAAAATAGAAGGTCCGAGAAGGGAAGCAAGATGGGGGAGGCGAATCTAAGGCGCACGATTCAAAAGTTTAAGACGGGATCGGGAGGAGACAATGGGGTGAAGATGAAGCGCTCTGTGAGGTCGAATGGCCCCCTGTGGGGTAGGGTGGCCCCCAGATAACGCCCTGAACCTAAACACGGTGGGAACAGTCTACGCAGGAGGGCTGGGACCCCCGGGTCAACGTCCGCATACTGACTCACGGCTCGGGTGAGCCCAAGACCCTCCTACCTGGACAAGCTTCTGTGTCCAGAAGGGAAAGGGAAAAACATTAATGGCACAAAAATTGACTGATGACAAAAAAGGAAGTTCTACAGGACTTGGACGGGTCGACCTGACCCCTCCCCCACACTGGATAGTGACGCTCCTGCTTCAGGGCTCCACCAGGACCGAGGCCGCCCTGATGCCCCATCCAGGGCCGGGTGAAGTCCTGCCGCAGCCGCTGCCCCTCCGCCAGCTCTCCCCGAGGTCCTAGAGCTGCCAGCTCAGCAGCCTCCGATCCCGGTGACAGAGGCCTGGCCAGCACTTCCAGGATCAGGCTCCAGCCGAACCGCCCAAGCTATGGCCAAGCTATACCCACCTCTCCCGGTGAGTACTGACAAGAAGGGGAGGGAGACGTTGGAATTAAGCAGAGGCTGAGCTCTGCCAGAGAGCTGGAGGGAAAGAAAGAGGACAGTCAAGAGATCTGCAATGCTAGCTGCTGCCCTGGGAAAGTCTATCTCAGGCCCTCCAGAAAACCTCCTCTGCCCCAGGGACAGGACAGTCCCAACGGAGGCCCCGGCCCCGTTACAGCCAAACCAGTGTGCCTGGTGCCGAGCTTTTGGCCACTGGAAGAATGAATGCCCTAAGGCAAGGAAGGAAGAGGAAGCTCCCGCAGCTGTGGGGCTTGCTGACTTGGAAATTCAATAGGGCTGCCGGGGCTCAGAGATACCAGGTCCCCGAGAGCCCACGGTAACCTTAAAAGTGGGGGACCAAAACTGACTTCCCAGTGGACACAGAAGCAGAGCTGTCGGTAGGAACAAAGCCGGTGGCATCGCTGTCCAAAAAGACACCGCTGTAACTGGGGTATCGGGAGAAGACAGGATTAAATCGTTTGCCAGCTCAGAAAATGTCAGATGGGGGGGCACCAAGTGACTCATGAATTCCTCTGCATTCCTGAGTGCCCAGTACCCCTGTTGGGAAGAGACTTGGTCTCCAAACTAGGAGCGCAAGTGACTTTCTCCCCTGAGGAGAGGCCCACCTTGGATGGACACTATGACTTATTTGCTCTCTCTCTTAATACCACCCCAAGATGAGTGGAGGTTGCATGAGCCTCCGAAGGCAGACAGGGTGGGCCGGAAGAGCAGGAGAGAGAGCTAACTCAGTTATTCCCTGAGGTCTGGGCGGAAGACAACCCCCCCTCCCCGCAGGCTGGCTAAACATCAAGCCACAGTGATAGTAGAACCCAAACCAGGCACCATCCTGGTTAGGAAGCGCCAAAACCCGCTACCGATAGAGGCCTGGGCCGGCACACTGCTCCACATCAGGAGACTGAAACAAGCGGGCATTCTAGGAGAGTGCCAGTCGGCTTGGAATACGCCGATCCTGCCAGTCAAAAAGGAAGGAGGACAGGACTTTAGGCCTGTACAGGATCTCAGGCTAGTCAACCAGGCTACCGTGACTTCACACCCCACTGTTGCAAACCCCTATACCTTACCTAGCCTCCTCCCAATGAGGACTAAAGTTTATACCCGCCTAGATTTCAAGGATGCCTTCTTCTGCATACGCCTCGCCCCAGCGTCACAGCCCACCTTTGCCTTTGAATGGGAAGATCCAGTCGGGGACACCAAGCGACAGCTCACCTGGCCTCCCCCACAAGGGTTTAAGAACCCCCCAGCCATCTTTGGGGAAGGCCCAGCTTCTGACCTGAACTCATTCCACCCGGAAGAGTCTGGATGTTGGCCCCTACAGTATGGGGATGGCCTGCTGCTGGCCGCCGAGACCAAGGGAAAATGCTGGGAGGGGACAGAAGCGCTGCTCCAGCTGCTGAAGGAAGCAGGCCACCGGCTGTCGAGGAAGGAGGCACAGGCCTGCAAGGAGGAGGCACGGTGTCGGGGGTTTGTTTTAAAGCAGGACACAAGGGTCCAGACCCTCGCTGGGTCCTATACACTGATGGCACCAGCCTGATAAAACAAGGTCAACGGCCGTCAGGTTGGCCAAAGCGGAGGGGCCATCAAGACTGAAAGGGACGGTTGGAATTGCCAAGGGGCAAATTATCGGTACCGGAGAAGCTGGCGCACACTCTGGTAAGCCAAGCACACCAAGTGACCCACCCAGGCCAGGCTGCCTGCCCACAGGTTAATGCTGCCTCTTGGGTATTCAGACAGAAACCTCCGGGTATTCAGCTGAAAGGCACGCTGCCCTTTGAACACCTGGGAGTGGACCTCACTGAAATGAAACCTCACCGACTCCACCATTACCTGCTGGTCATGGTATGGACGTTCTCGCGATGGGTAGAAGCTTTTCCTACCGGGACTGAAAGAGCATCAGAAGTAGCGTGGTGCCTGCTCAGGGAAATAGTTCCCAGATTTGGACTTCCTGCCAGCACTGGCTCAGACAATGACCTGGCTTTTGTAGCTGATTTAGTGCAACAAGTGAGCAAACCTTTGAACATCAGATGGAAGCTGCGCACTGCATATAGGCCCAGAGTTCTGGGATGGTGGCGTGAACCAACCGGACATTAAAGAGACTCTCCAAGTGGAGCAGAGAGACTGACTGCTCCTGGGTGGACTTGCTTCTGACGGCTCTGCTCAGACTCAAGATGACTCCACAGTCCCAAGGCTACTCTCCATACGAAACTGTGTATGGGAGGCCCCCTCCCATAATAAAACAGGGGTCACCAAATTTGCCTCAGGTAAGGGGGGACACGATTTCACAGCAGATGGAACTGGGTAAGGTAATAAATCAGGTGACTAAATTTGTACAAGAAAGGGTGCCGTTCCCCCTTGGGGAACAGATTCATGAGTTTACGCTTGGTGACCAAGTATGGGTCAAAGGTTGGAAACATGATTTGCTAGCCCCTTGGTGAAAGGGCCCTCAAGTTATTCTAACTACCCCTACTGCAGGTAAAGTGGCAGGTATTGCCCCTTGGATCCATCATACGAGGGTGAAGAGAACATACCACACAGACCCAGAAAATGCTGAGTGGACTGCACAGAGGGACCCCGCTGACCCTCGAGAGACGAAGACCATCCTTAAAAGATCCTGGATGAGCCCCTTCAGGATGAAGCCGCACAATCAACTCCTGCTGCTTGGCCTCATCAACGTGATTTTGAATTTAACTTCCGTTTCAACTCAGGACAATGTGTTCATCTCGTGGGCCCCTTCCTACGCAGACTTCCCCAGCACTTCCAGCTGCTGGTATGTGGGGCTGTGCCTCTGTGAGGGATGGAGGGACATCCTTGGTGGGTGTCACCGCTCTGCCAAGGAGATTTTAGACCACTCTGCTCCTTTCCGGGATGGCAAAAAGAGACTTTCCTCTCGCTTGCCAATCATAACCTCTCCTTGCTCGCTTGGTGTAAGACCTGCAGTCAATAGCCTTGGGTCCTGGGGTTACACTTGATATAAATGCCGGTGTAACAAAAGCCTCACCTACAACAAGCCCCGGTAAACCTACCTCAGTTACATGCCCGGTGGACAAGATCGTGTTTCGATGGTATGAGTATATTCTGCCTCATTCATACCCTGCATAGGGAAACAGGTGTCATGGTTAAAGCAGAGGCCTTGACTAATTTCACACGACAGCCCCTCCTGGATAGAAGAAAGCCACCCAAGCCTTAAGTGAAGAGCAGATCCAGATGAGAAAAGCGGGACTTCACGACAGAACCGCTTTGGACACACTCACAGCTGCTCAGGGAGGGACCTGTACCAAAATCAAGGTTGAAGGTTGCGCATACGTCCCTGACTTACCTGGCGATGTAGCGACTGCTCTAGGCGACAGGAAAACCAGGTAAGAGCAGTGTCAAATGGAAACCTCCCTCTCTGGGCTGTGGTCCTCTCCTGGGTGAAGGGCGATGGGTGGGAAACTATATTAACCACTGTTACAGTTGCCTTGATAGTTCTGCTTTGTGGACCCTGAATTTTACAGTGTATTATGAACTTTGTAACCCGAAGGTTGATGTCATTCTCCCGAATTGGCGGTCGGAGAGCCAGGGTGCAATACATCCCTATGAATGATGCTCATATTATGAGTTAAGAGCATCAAGAGGGGGGAATGAAGAAGGAATTCATAGGGCCTGACTCCATCTCAGGCCTGTTCATGCTGACCGCGCTCGGCCACCTTTCCGATGGACGCTGAACTCTGTGCTTAGTGCCTGTGAACACAACAACAGAAGGGTAAGACCCCCTCCAGACAGGGGAGCCTTGTAGATCCTATCTAGGTTACTCATCGCCTAAGAGAAAGCATACACTAATCACCCCTTCCTCCAGACAGGCCATAAATTTTTCTGTATCTATCGGAGTGACCTCGGGTTTATTGATTATTGGCCAATTGTTTGACTGTTTGAGCACATGAGCACGCAGCACGTGAATGATGGGTTATTGGGACTGTATTTTCCTTGCATTATGTAAGTCTCAAGGAATTTGGACTGGTGGGTTCAGACACGTACACATGGGTATAAAAGATTTTCACAAATGCTGGTCGGGGTCCTTGGCTAAGAGCAGACTGTGCCTCGGGCCCGCCGGTGTAATAAACTGCTCTCCACTGTCCGCATTGTCCTTCTGAGGGAGTTTGTTTCCCGGAACGCGTGGCTACGACAGCTGTGTCTGGAACTGACCTGCAGTATCTCCCAGGCCTGCCTGTTTGCGCGTTTTGTGTGTGTGTTTGTTACGTACCCGCAGAGCTATTAAAAACAAGACCCGCCCCCCAATTATGCTTTTAATCTCTGGAGGAGAAGCAGGGGACTTCCCAGGTGGCACCAGTGGTAAAGAACCTGCCTGCTGATGCAGAGAACGCTAAGAGACACAGGTTTGGTCCCTGGGTTGGGAAGATCCCCTGGAGCGGGGGCATGGCAACCCACTCCAGCATTCTTGCCTGAGAACCCTATGGACAGAGGAGCCTGGCAGGCTACAGTCCATGGGGTCGCAGAGAGTCAGACAGGACTGAGGCGACTTCGCAGCAGCAGCAACATCAGCCAGAGAAGCAGGAAGGGAAGGAAGAGGAGAGGCCCGTCCTGAGCCTTGCGCCCTGTCCCCCCTGCTCGGAACTGCCCCTGAGCGCTAAGATCACGGGTCACAGCCTCCAGTGCCCAGCCCCCAGCCCCCAGCCCCCAGTGGGCAGCAGCGGGGGGCCAGGAGTTGGGCCTCTGCGGAGGGCTGGATCTGGAATGCCCAGCGCCATCCGCCCAGACTTCTGCAGCCCAAGCCCCGCCCACCTGCCTCCCCCAGCCCCCAGGCCCCTGTCCTGCAGCCCAGGCCAGGCCCTCCAGTACCATAAGCTCTGGAGCCCCGAGCAGCTGCCTCTGTGCCCCAAGCCCAGCAGCCACTCGCTGTCCTGGGCCTGCAGGGACCCGCCTGACACCCCCACCCCCAGGCGGCCAGAGGGACCCATGGCCCCACGGTCAGCAAGCCTGGCCCCAAGGCTCTCCAGGGTCAGGGCCTGGCCCCGTGTGGCACATGCTGAGTCTCCATGACCAGCCCGGCAGACCAGCCCCTGTAAGCCCGGGAGCCCGGCCCTGGTCTGCCCACCCTCCCTGCCTCCTGCTGATACCCGCGTCACGGCCCCCACCTCCATCCTTAGTTCACCCCTTCTCCTCTGGCCAGACCCCGCCCCTCAGCAATGTCCCCTCGGCCACACAGGCGGCACTTCCTGTCTGGCCAAGGCCTCTCCCCACTCCAACCCCGACTCTTGGCCTTGAAGGTCTGGCTGGCCCTCCACCTTCTTCAGGAAGCCTTCCTGGGCTACTCAGGGCTCTCCCCGCTGTGTCTGCCCTCAGAGACCACTTGATGTCTGTTTCTGGGGGTCCTGCAGGGTCCTCCAACCTGACGGCCCCCACAACTCTGGACCACTTATTTCAGGCAGCATATTTGCGTCTCCCCAAAATTCACACCGAGGTCGTGACCGTGGGGCCTCTGGCGGGCTCAGTGCCCCTAGAAGAGCAGATGCCAGAACTGCCCTCCCCTCTCCACCAGGCACAGGTGGGGCTCTCCCCAGAGCCGGCCCGGGACCTGACCCAGACCTTGGCAGCCCGGGCTCGGAGCCACCAGGCCAGCTCTGTAGAGCAGCCCGACCTAGCCCCTCTGCTAAAAATGCACTCCCCCCACCACCGCCCCCTGCCCAATCCTCCCCCCTCCCACTCCCCCCTCCTCCCCTCCCCCCTCCTTCCCATCCCCTAGTGTTAGGCTCGTGCGCACCGGGTCACACCTGCAGCAGCCGACAACCTCCCACCCTCCCCGAAGCCCCCTCACAGCCACCAGCAGAGCAAACGCTCGGCACTGCCCAGTCAGTGCCATGTCTGGAGGTCCCAGCAGCCCGATAACCCCCCAACCCTGACGCAGGACCCCTGCGGGTCCCTCCGGCCAGCCTTATCTGTTTGCTTTTCACCAACATCTGCCAGCTCTCAGCACAGCGAAGCCGGCGTTGAGGGGCGGAATAGGAGGGGGTTGGGGGAGGGGTGGGGCAGGGGGGGTGGAAGGTTTGGGGGCGTGATCAGCTGTTGGGGGGCCTCTGAGCGGGACACCAGCATCTCTGAGTGGAGCCTTCAGGACCCTCAAACGGAGGACAGGAGTGGGGGTTGGAGCCAGGAAACTGAGGGGGTGCCCCAGGTCCCCAGCAGCAGGGAGGGGGTGCTGATGGGGCAGTGCTGGACCCCCAGGGGGATCGGAGGGCCCCCAGGGGTCACGGAGAGGCGGGTGAGCACCGCCTCCTAGGAGCCGGCCTCTGGGACCCAGCTCCCTCCTCCCCAGCAGGAGGGCCAGGCGGCCAGGGCCCCTCCCGCAGGGCTGCCTGGGCAGCGGGCGGGCACCCAGCCCCAGGCCTTCTTTCCCAGCCCACCTCAGCTCAATGTGCCCCTAAGCCTCCCTGGTCCCTGGTGAGGCCCCAGCCAGGCCAGGGGCTAAAACAGACACTGAAGAGCCCAGGCCCAGCCCGCAGGGGTGGGCAGTGAGCCTGTTCAGGGACACGGGTTCACCCAGCCCGCAGCAGCCGTGGGCTCGGGCAGTGGCGCCCCCTCCCCAGGGCCCCACCCTGTGCCAAGGCCAGTTCCACACCTAACCCCCTCCGTGGACACGAAGTTCTGTCCATCTGACGGCGCTGTGAAGGAGCTGGGGACCACAGGCAGCCCTGGGGCTGCTCTGCAGGGACAGCCCCCACCCCAAATCTGGGCCCAGGAATCCGCAGGAAGAACTGGGGCCCAAAGGCTGCTGGGGGCCTGCAGGGAGGCCCTGGGCCCGGGGAGGAACGGCCACCTGGCCCCTTGCAGCCTCTCTGGGGGCCCCTCCCAGCCCGTCCTGGCTCACTGGCCCCACCGCTTCCAGATGCAGGGCCAACCCCAGTAGCTGAGGGTGGGGGTCTCGAAGCAGGCTGGCCGGGGAGTGGACAGGAGGCCAGAAGCCACGGGTGAGGCGGCCGAGAGTGACACGGAGGGCCGGGCCCCTCCCAAGCCTCACACGGCCGCTCCCTGCTCGCTGCAGGTGGGGGTCTCCAGGAAAGAGCCACAGTGGGGGCGCCTGCCTGGCTGGCCACACACCGGACGCCGGGGTGTGGTGGGCAGCGGCGGGCAGGCGACTCCGCCCCAGCAGAGGTCCCTCAGGGAGCCTCTGCTTGGGCCACTCTGGGCCCAGCGTCTCCAGGTCAGCACGTCGCCCCAGCGTCTGCTCTCAGGCCACGGAGGGTCCTGGTCCCATAGCCACTTGTGGCCTCGCCACGGGCCGTGAGTGCAGAGTCCTCACCCGGGCCCTCAGCCCCAGCCCCGGGGAGCCGTGGCCTAGGGGTCGGTGCCCACCCTCCCAACTGAGCCGGGAGGCTGGGGTGGCAGCTGTGAGGCAGGGCTCCACAGTGGACAATCGCCCGCTTGTCTGGAGCTCTGTCCCCGAGGCCGGCTGGCCGGCCGACGGGACAGTAGCGAGACGGCCACACACAGGCTTATCTCCGCGCTGTTTGCTCAGCACATTCCCGTGCCCCCGGAGCAGCGACAACAATGTCCTGCTTTGTGGTTTCCCGTGTGTAGAGAGGGAAACCCCTCCCAAGCCCCCCACACCCGCCTCTCCGGGACGAAGCAGGACCTGGGCGCCAGCCGTGCTGAAAGGCCAGAGCCACTCACTCACTCAGGGCCTGGACCACACGCATGACTTTTCCAGGAAACTCAGGCCGAGTCACAAGTGCACACACACAGGCCTCTGTGGTCCAGGCCGGGCGCAGCCGACTGCAACCCGCTGACATCCAACCGGACATCCGGCTGGCGACGTCTGCCCCCTCGGGCTGCTGGGAGGTGACCCCAGACCCCAACAAGTGGACCCCTTGCCTGCCACGAGCACCGCCCCGTCCCCGGCCCAAGACCACGGTCTACCCGAGGTGGCCCGAGGTGCGGGCCCCCCCAGGCGCTGGGACACACAGAACGTGCGACGGCCCTGGGCGAGGGGCCCGCTGGGAGACGCAGCTGCACCCAACACGCAGGGCGCAGTCTGGACGGGGGGGACTGGGCGGGGAGGGGCGCCCGGAGCCACGTGTGGGAAGCTCAGGCAGCCAGTGCCAAGGCCCTGTGGCTGGGCGCCTGCTGGGGTGGAGCGGCAGGTGGGCACATGCCCCGATGGAGGAGTTCGGGGGCCCCAGGAAGGTCCAGGCAGGGGGAGGGAACATGGGCTGGGAGAGAGAAGGGCTTGGGGCTCGATTCCACCGCAGCACCCCCAGCCCCCTCTGGAGCATCACGCTGCCCACCTGGGCGGCACCCAGGCCCCAGGCCAGCTGGTGGGAGGTGGTCCGGTGGCGGTCAGAGCCCTGCTTCCTTGCAGCCCCTCATCCGGGTGCACGCGCCCTCCGGGAGCCCCTGCTAGGCGGAGGCCTGAGAGCAGGCCCACTCCCCTGCCCCTGAGGGACCCCAGCCCCCACCTGTCAGCCTGCCCTTAGCCTTCAATCGGAGGAGCCCTGGGGCAGCCCCCTACCGAGGCCCCCTGTCACCCCCAGAACAAAGGCGGCTCTCAGCACCACCCCGCCTGCAGGGGCAACCACGGAGGTTCCAGGGCAGGAGGCCCCCGCCCACCTGTGCCCACGCACCCCTAGTCCCGGGATCCCCGACGGGGTGCAGAGAGCAGTGGGGAGAGACGATAGAGAACGCCCCACCTGCCCGCCCCCCGGCCTTCAAACACTGTTCCACAAAGCTGGAACTCCTTTAGGCGAGCACACAGCAGCTTCTGTACTTGTGAGCTGGGAACAGGCGGCCAGGCTGTGGTCTGTGAGGTGTGAGGAGGCCCCAGACACAGATCCTCTGTGGAAGGAGCCAGGCCTCAGCACCCCAAGTCTCTGCCGGCAGAACCCCCTTAGGAAGCGGGGCGCCCCCTCCATGCCAGCCACTGCTCAGAGCCAGGTACCCTGGAGAAGCTGGGGGATTCTGAACACCTGTGCCCCAACCCTCCCCTCGCCTGATCGTGACCCTCAGCTGACCCTTGCCCTGAGCCCTTGCAGGGCTGGCGTGCGAGCTGCCCGTGGACAAGGGCCGACCAGCAACGCCCCCCCAGCTTCCTGCTCCCCCAGATGCCGCCCCAGGAGCCACGTCCTTCGCCCCACACGGGGTGTGGGCAGAGCCTCTGCTCCTCTGCCTGAAGGCGCCAAGCACCCGGGGCTGGCCTTGGACGCCCCTCAAAGATGCGCCCAGATGGGCAGCCCTGAGCCCGCCTCACCCCCGCTGCGCCTGAGGTCAGCAGCTCAGCGCGTGTGCACTGCACGACCAGGGTCCTGGGAGGCCAGCCAAGAAGGCAGTTTCCAGGCGTGAGCTGGTCAACCAGGGCCCCCACAAGCTCCTGGGACCTCCAGGGAGGTGTTTATCTGAGCCCCAGGCTGGCTGCATGATAACCCCCAACCCGGGACCCCCAAGGGCGGGGGTTGACCTCTGGAGGTCCCTCCAAGAGCAGTCAATCCTCCCAGGTTGGGGTGGGCCTGGCAGGCTGGCGCCATTTCAGGGACAAGGGTCCAGGTGAGAATGAAGCCCCCCAGGAGCCCTCCCCGCAGCAGCACCCCAGTGGAGAGCCTAGCATCACCCCCAGCACGCCCCAGACACGCCCCTCTCAGTGTGGCTGAAGGTGCCAGACTGACTCCCTGCAGTGATCCCGGGAGACTCCTGGCAACCGCAGCTCGAGTAAACACCGGAGATGTTTGCGGGGCCCCAGAGGGCGTGTGCCAGCCCCCTGCCCAGAGGTGAGCAGCTAAGGGTCTGCCGCCTGCTCTAGAATTTTCTAAAGGCCACGTCCTGATAAAGCAGCGCCGGAGATCCTGTTTGGCTGCCGTGGTGCCCGGCTGGCCGTGGCGCTGGGGGACGGAGCGCGGGGCTCGGCAGGCGTGGCGGGCAAGCCTCACCCTACATAAGGCGCCGGGCGCCGGCTCGGGCCGCACAGGTGCAGCCGGCCGCAGTGTGCCCCGCGGAGGCGTGGGTCCAGCAGCGGCCGCCCCCGCCTCGCGCCATGCTCGGGTCTTTGCTGCTGCTGCTCTCCTGCGGGGGGGCCCTGCTCGGCGCCGGTGAGTGGGGAGCCGCAGGCACCGGGGTGCCAGGCCCCTCAGGGCCCCTCTGCGTGGGAACGTCTCCAGGCCTTCTTGCCTCAGAGACTTGGCGGGAGGCAGGCAGGCCATGTGGACGCCGATGACGAGGAGATGGCCGACGGACCAGGGCGGCCTGTCCCTGTTCCACAGCCGCCCCGCTGGCAAAGGCCCACATGCGCACGCAAGCAGGGGGACAGGGTCCCTCGGGACACAAGCGTGCTGGGCAGGGCACAGAGGTCGGGCCTCAGTGCCTGAAGCCTGGCACCGGCAGCCCCCACCGGGCCCTGGGTCCTGAGAGGCCTCTGGGGTCCCCAGGGGCAGCCAGAGGGCGTGCAGGGGGCCTTGTGGGCACTGAAGTCAAAAGACTCAGGGAGAGAGCTGACTCCGGGGAGTCCTGGCTACTAACAGCAAGCCCGAGGCTGGTTCTGGGCCTCAGTTTCCCTGTCTGTAAAGTGGGGTGACACTCCCCTGTGTGACGATATGAGAATCAAAGAAACAGGGGCTGGTAGGGCCACCCCACCCAGCCTCACCCATCAGGCCATGGGGACGCAGGTCCTCCTCCTCCTCCCCCAGGCCCCTCGGCCAAGCACCCCTCAGAAGGGGCCAGCCAAGAGGGGTCACCCCATGGCCAGGGGAAGCCCTTCCTGTTGGCTGGCCGCAGGCACCAGGCCTGACCCAGAGCCCGGTCTCAAGCCAGGAGGAAGCCTACCTCCTTAGCTCCTGCCCCACTGTGCCCCTTGGCAGCCCCAGGGCCCCTCTAACCTCAGTGTGGGGCCAAGGAGAGGTGCCCAGCCCAGGGGCAGGCCTCAAGGCCAGTGGGCAGCCCTGGGCCCATTCCACCCCTTACCTCCCACGAAGACCCTTCCCCACCCCCCAGGCACCAGCTTTCTCACCAGGGGTGGCTCTGAGCACCCAGGACCCCTGCCCAGCCAACACCACCTCCCTGGGCCCATTCCAGGCCCTGGGGACCCTCAGACCTGGGCCCAGAACCAGGGCGGGGGAGACGCCAGGAGCCAGCCAGGGTGGGTGTAGGACGCAGGGGTGGCAAGGGGCGTGGCTTTGGCGCTGTGGGGGTTCGGACTGCAGACACGGTGGGGTTGGGGGCAAGACAGGGTCTCTAAGTGCTGACCCCTCGCTGGCCCCGGGGGAGGCGAGAGGCCAGCCCTGCCTTCCTGGACCAGAGGCTCCGACCTCGGGGTCTGGGGGCTGGGGACCCCGGGATGGAGGCCTCCGAGCAGGGCCTGGGCTGACCAGAACGGGCAGTGCAGGAAGGGCCGCCGAGCGTGCAGGAGCAGCGTGTGTGCCAGCCCCACAGGGCCCGTCCAGGGAGGCACAGCCGACGTGACTCCGGGCGTTGTGGGGGCTGGTGGTGAGCCGAGAAGAGGTGCCGGGGCACACCCGCGTGGCGGGGGCTGTAGGGGAGGAGGCCGGGTCACCACCCCTTCGGCCGGCTGGGGACCCCACGGCCATGTCAGGCGGGCCCCTTCCTGATGCCACCCAGAGGGACGACGTGGGCAGCCACCACGCTGGGACTCAGGAGTCGGCATAGCCAGGAACCCACGCACCCCAAGGCAGGGGGCACAGCGGGCGGGGGCAGGGATGGGACGCCGGGGTGCACTCAGATGACCCTGCCACCCACCAGCACTGGGACCTCAGCCCCAGACGTGGGCGGCCGCACGCTGACGGGGGGCCCTGTCCTCGCAGCTCTGGAGGACAGCTCCTCGGTGCCCCCACAGCTCCACAGGGCGAAGGACCCCCCACAGCCAGATGAGGCTCACGGGCAGCCCCCCGTTCTGAGGAACTGCCCAGGGCACAGGGCCATGGCCTGGCTATAGGGCGAGTGTGGCCTGGAGTCTCTGCGAGGGGAGACCCCAGCCCACCCCTCCCGCGGGGGAGATGAGCTCGTCCTGCAGAGGGGGCAGGGGTCCTGCTGAACGTGGGCTAAGCTGCCGCTTCACGTCCCAGAGCCCAGCCCCGACAGAGGCCCACACTCCCGTGAGGCAGACCCCAGCCCAGAGCTGGGTGGGCATGGAGACGTGGGCCTCTTTCCCCACCCACCCCCGGGGGGCGCCTGGAGACTGGGAGGGGCCCCAGACCCCCTCTGCCGGCTGGGAGGACGCAGGACTCCAAGACCCCACCCTCTCTGCAGCTCCAGACAACAAGGGCCGGTGCTCCACATGGGGGGCAGGCCACTTCTCTACCTTTGATGGCTACACATACGACTTCTCGGGGACCTGCAACTACGTCTTTGCGGCCGTCTGCAAGGATGCCCCATCCACCTTCAGCGTCCAGCTGCGGCGAGGGCCTGGTGGGAACATCTCCAGGATCATTGTGGAGCTGGGGGCCTCTGTAGTCACCGTGCAGGACGCAGTCATCACCGTCAAGGACGTGGGGTAGGCCGAGAGCTGGGAGGGGCCGCTGGGGGCCCGGGCTTGGCGCTGACCACAGTTGCCTTGCAGGGTGGTCAGCCTGCCCCACACCAGCAACGGGCTCCAGATCACACCCTTCGGACAGAGCGTGCGGCTGCTGGCCAAGCAGCTGGAGATGGAGCTGGTGGTCATGTGGGGTCCCGGTGCCCATCTCATGGTGAGGGCGTCAGCAGGGCTTGGGGGCCGGGCGGGGCTTTCAAGGGGCTTGAGGACAAGCCAATGAGAACGGGGGTCCCCAGTGAGAAGCCAGCAGGCCTGGGTCCTGCCCTGTGAGGGGGCTCTGCGCCCCTGGAGCGGGTGTGAGTAGCTCCTGGGGGGGCCCCGGGGCCCTGTGCCCCTCCCTGCCCACCCAACAGCAGTGCCCACCCCTGCAGGTACTGGTGGAGAGGAAGTACATGGGCAAGATGTGCGGGCTGTGTGGGAACTTTGACGGCGAGAAGACCAACGAGTTTCTGAGCGAGGACGGTAGGTGAGGGCTGGTGCCCCCCATGTGGCCCGGCAACCGGGGTGCTGACCCCACCCTGCCCCCCCAGGCCAACTGCTGGAGCCCCACAAGTACGCTGCCGTCCAGAAGCTGGACGACCCCAACGAGATCTGCGCCTACGAGGCCATCCCCAGCCCCCGGCTCCTGCAGGCAGAGCACGTGTGTGAGGCGGCGGGGCTGGGCTCCCAGGGTCGGAGGTGGGGGTCCCATTGCCTGGGTGGGACCCAGGCCAGCAACTCCGCAGCCTTGCAGGGCACGTGTGCGGTGGGGGACACGCCTTGGCCCCCGTGACCCTGCGTGGCCCTGTACCCAGGCCCAGGCCTGCCTGCGGCTGCTGACCCTCGTGGCGCCCAAGTGCACCGTGCCCCAGGAGCCCTTCCTGCTGAGCTGCCAGGCGGACATGGCCGCATGCGCGGAGCCCGGCCGGCCCAACTGCAGCTGCGCCACGCTGTCCGAGTACTCACGCCAGTGCAGCGTGGCCGGCCAGCCCGTCAGCAGCTGGCGGGGCCCCGACCTCTGCTGTGAGTCCCGGGGAGCAAGGAGAGAGGACCAGGGCGGGTGGAGGGGTGGTCAGGCCGGGGGCCGCAGGCCCCTCTCACAGGGCAGCTCGACCTGCAGCTGTGGGCCAGTGCCCGGCCAACCAGGCGTACCGGGAGTGCGGCGAGACCTGCGTGAGGACCTGCTCCAACCCGCGGCACAGCTGCTCCAGCTTCTGCACCTTCGGCTGCTTCTGCCCGGAAGGTGAGGGCGACACCCTCCCAGGACGCCCTAGCAGAGCAGAGCCGGGCCTCTGCCCCCCGACCCCAGGGTGGGAGCCGGGACCCGAGGCTCCGACACTCCACTGGGACTTGCCCCAGCGAAGGCTCTCCCTGCCCTGTGCACGCGCCGGTCCCCTCCCACAGGGAGCAGGGCGGTGGCGGGTAGGGCCTGCCGCCCATGGGGCAGCACCCAGGGAAGGGGGAGGGCCGAGAGCAGGGCTCTCCCAGGCCCCCACAGGCGGGGGAGGGGTCCCCCAGCCGCAGCCCCAGGAAGCCCCTCTCCTGCAGGGACGGTTCTGGATGACATCTCGAAAAACCACAGCTGTGTTCCCGAGCCCCAGTGCCCCTGCATGCTCAGTGGGGTGGTCTACGCCCCCGGGGAGGTCACAACAGCCGCCTGCCAGACCTGGTGAGTGCCGGGCCATGGGAAAGGGCGTGCAGGCCAGCGGGGGGACGCGGGGGGACGCTGGGTCACGCCTGTCACCCACAGCCGGTGCTCGGGGGGCCACTGGGAGTGCGAGGAGCGGCCCTGCCCGCGGCGCTGCGCCCTGGAGGGCGGCTCCTTCGTCACCACGTTCGACGCCAGGCCCTACCGCTTCCATGGCACCTGCACCTACGTCCTTGTCCAGGTAGGACACACCTCCGCCAGGGGCCCCGCCACAGGTGGGGGCACACCGTGAGTGCCCTGGGGCCTGACCCGAGCCACCCTCCCCCAGAGCCCCCAGCTCCCTGGCGGCGGCTCACTCATGGCTGCGTTCGACAAGTCTGGGTATTCACACTCGGAGACCTCCGTGGTTGCTGTCATCTACAAGTCCAGCCAGGTGAGGCCACCCCACCTGTGCCCACCCGGGGCCCCAGGCAGACGCACCCCAGCTCCCGCTTCACCCTGCCTGGCCCACACGAGGTGGGGGTTTCCCCTGCTCCCGGCCCCCTGTAACTCGGGCCTCCTTCCCCCAGGACAAAATCGTGATTTCTCAGGATGAGGTGGTCACCAACAACGGCGACACCAAGTGGCTGCCGTACAAGACTCGTATGTCCCCAGCCCTACCTGGCACCCGGGGCCTCACCGAGCTGAGTCCCAAAGCAGGCCACTCGCTGAGGCTCCTGTCCCCTCAGGAAACATCACGGTCTTCAGGCAGACATCCACCCACCTTCAGATGGTCACCACCTTCGGGCTGGAGCTCGTGATCCAGCTCTGGCCCGTGTTCCAGCTGTACATCACTGTCGGGCCCCAGTTCAGAGGCCAGACCAGAGGTGAGTCCCACCCCAGTCTGCCCAGGGCTGGCCCAGATGCCCCTCCCTGCCCGGCCTGACCACCCCAGAGGAGGAGGGCCCCGCAGAGCCTGGCACTGACCCGGCCCGTCCAGCACCACAGCTGGCCCTCCCAGTGTGGTTAGGGGAGGAGGGGGCCTCAGGGAGCACAGGGCAGGACCAGAGCAGCACAGGCCACCCACCCTCACCACCGGCCCAGGGCTCTGCGGCAACTTCAATGGGGACACGACGGACGATTTCACCACAAGCATGGGCATCGCCGAGGGCACTGCCTCGCTCTTCGTGGACTCCTGGCGGGCGGGGAACTGCCCTGCTGCGCTGGAGCGAGAGACTGACCCCTGCTCCATGAGCCAGCTCAACAGTGAGTGCTGTCCAGGAGGGGTGGGGTGGACGGGAGACCGCAGCGGGCAGCTCATCCACGCCGACCTGCCCCCCCAGAGGTGTGTGCGGAGACCCACTGCGCGGTGCTGGTGCAGAAGGGCACAGTGTTCGAGAACTGCCATGCCACCGTGGACCCCAAGCCCTTCTACAAGGTGGGTGGGGGCGTGGGCATGGAAGGGCCTCAGGGGAGACTCTCGGGGTTCGAGCGGACGCTCATGGCCACTGTCTGCCCGCAGAGGTGCGTGTACCAGGCTTGCAACTACGAGGAGACATTCCCGCACATCTGCGCCGCCCTCGGCGACTACGCGCTCGCGTGCGCCTCCCGGGGCGTCCTGCTGCAGGGCTGGAGGAACAGCGTGGACAACTGCAGTGCGTGGGGGGACGGGGCCTGTGTGGCGGGCACAGCGGAGTGGGCGGGGCCTGTGGGGCACAGTGGAGTGGGCGGAGCCTGGGGGGGGCACAGCGGATGGGCGGGGCCTGTGTGGTGGACACAGCGGGTGGGCGGGGCCTGCGGGGCAGATACAGAGGGCGCCTCCCCAGGATCTGACTGCTGTGCCCCGGGCCCCCGTAGGCATTCCCTGCACAGGCAACCAGACGTTCAGCTACGACAGCCAGGCCTGTGACCACACGTGCCTGTCGCTGACCGACCGCGAGGCCGAGTGCCACCCCAGCGCTGTGCCGGTGGACGGCTGCAACTGCCCTGAGGGCACCTACCTGAACCACAAGAGCGAGTGTGTGCGCAAGGCCCAGTGCCCCTGCCTCCTGGACAGCCACGGGTTCATCCTGGCCGACCAGTCCACCATGGTCAACGGGGTCGTCTGGTGAGCAAGGGCTCCGGAGGGCAGCTGCCCGGCCTGCAGCCCTGCCGAGGCAGTGCTCACCCAACCTCTCTCCCACAGCCGCTGCGTCAACGGGCGGCTGAGCTGTCGGGCGCGGCCTCAGATGCTTCTGGGTACGTGGCTGTGGCCAAGGCTGGTGGGGCTGGGCTGGCTGCTTCGGCTCCTCTGTGCCCACCTCACCCCGGGCCCCTTGTCTCTGCAGCGACCTGCTCAGCGCCGAAGACCTTCCAGTCCTGCAGTCAGTCCTCGGAGGACAAGTTTGGGGCGGCCTGCGCCCCCACCTGTCAGATGCTGGCCACTGGCACCCCCTGCGTAAGGCTGGGGGGAACGAGGGGCAAGGGCGCTCCTTGGTAGAGCAGACCCCACTGCCTAAGGAAGCCAGGGATGCCCTGGGGTGGACGTTCCCACAGCGGACGTCCCGCAGCTTCTTGGTCCATGAGAGGATTCCCACAGGCCCTTCAGGGACGGCAGGCCATGCTCCATCCCACCCATCCCATGACGAGTGACCGACAGCCTGGCCGCCAAGCGTGCTCCTCTGCGGGCTCCCTGAGGACTGAGGGCCCTGGTGCTTGGGAAGGGGCCAGAGCAGCCCAGCCGTGACGCCCCTAGGGGCGGGCTGGGGCAGCTTTGATAAGAGAAAGGCCCAGAGCAGGGTGCACGCAGGGAGGGGTCTGGGAAGAACGCAGTGGCGGGGGGGGGTCTCAGAAGGGCCCAGGGCTGTAGCAGCAGCAAGCGGGGCCACCCTCCACGGGCCACTGACCCTCCTCCCGCAGGTGCCCACGAAGTGTGAGCCCGGCTGTGTCTGTGCCAAGGGGCTCTACGAGAACGCCAGCGGGCAGTGCGTGCCCCCCGAGGAGTGCCCATGCGAGTTTGCGGGCATCTCCTACCCCCGGGGCGCTGAGCTCCACACTGACTGTAAGAGCTGGTGAGCTGCAGCCCCGCCCGCAGACCCTGGGGGCCCAACTGTCCTCAAGTGCTTGGGGCGGGCAGGAGCCCCCACCCCCCACCCAGCCCAAAGGGTCAAGGGTCCTGTGGGGCGCATGTACCCAGGTCGTCCCTCGAACTCCAGGACACCCTGCTCCTCCCACAGCACCTGCTTGAACGGGACGTGGTCCTGCCAGCAGAGCACCCACTGCCCGTCCACCTGCAGCCTCTATGGGGAGGGCCACGTGGTCACCTTTGACGGGCAGCGCTTCGTGTTCGACGGCAACTGCGAGTACATCCTGGTCACGGTGAGTGCGCGCCAGGCCACAGGGTCAACGTGGGGCGGGGGCCACGGGGCTGGCTTCTCAACACCCCTTCCCCACAGGACGGCTGCAATGCCAGTGACTCGCAGCCCACCTTCAAGATCCTGACAGAGAACGTCGTGTGTGCAAAGTCAGGCGCCACCTGCTCACGGGCCATAAAGATCCTCCTGGGGGTGAGCAAGCGGGTGGCCTCCCCAACCGCCCCGGAGCCCCAGAGCCTAGCCACTCAGGATCCTTGCCGCCCTCTGCCCCTGACCTCCACGTCCACACCATGCCAGCAGTGTCCCCCAGAACTGGACAACGGTGCAGTGGGGAGGGGTCTCCCCCAAGCCTGATCCTTAGCCCTCAGCAGATTCCAGGGTGCCCTGGGACCTTCTCCCAAGAAGGCTCTAGACAGCAAGCCCCCAGGCCAGGAGAGCTCGGGCCGGGAGGGGGAGCCCCACAGCACTAAGCTGCTGCCCAGGGCCAGGCAGCCGGTGACAGCTGCGCCCCCCAGGGCCTGTCCATCGTGCTGGCAGACGCCAACTACACGGTGAGCGGGGAGGACCCTGGCGTGCACTTCCGGGTCAAGGCTGGCTCCCTGCACCTGGTGCTGGACGTCACCATCGGCAGCGCGTACAACCTGACTCTCACCTGGAACAAGCACATGGCCGTCTTCATCAAGGTCGCCCGCGCCTCCCAGGTACCACTGCCCGCCCTGCGGCCCGGGGTCGTGGGGAGCCCGGCCCGCCGGCACCTGACACCAGCCCCCGCAGGATCCCCTCTGCGGCCTGTGTGGCAACTACAATGGGAATATGAAGGACGACTTCCAGACACGCAGCAAGTACTTAGCGTCCAGCGAGCTGGAGTTCGTGAACTCCTGGAAGGAGAGCCCGCTGTGCGGCGACACCACCTTCGCGCTGGACCCCTGTAGCCTCAACGCCTTCCGCCGCTCCTGGGCCGAGCGCAAGTGCAGCATCATCAACAGCCAGACTTTCGCCGCCTGCCACGGCCAGGTGGGCCGGGCCCCGCCCCGCCTGCCCCGCCCCAGTGGGCCCCGCCCTCCCCGCCGCGCCCCGCCCCGCCTGCCCCGCCCGCTCAGGCCAGGTGGGCCCCGCCCCGCCCCAACTCACCCCACTGGCAGGGCGCCCTGCCCCGCCTCGCCAGCGCCAGGAGGTCGAGGCGGGTTGGCGGGGCAAGCCCAGCCCCCGCCTGACCCCGAGGGGCGCCCACAGGTCTACCGCCTGCCCTACTACGAGGCCTGCGTGCAGGACACGTGTGCGTGCGACACTGGGGGGGACTGCGAGTGCCTATGTGACGCTGTGGCCGCCTACGCCAAGGCCTGCGTGGACAAGGGCGTGTGTGTGGACTGGCGGTCCCCCGACTTCTGCCGTAAGTCCTGCTCCCGCCCTCCAGCCTCTGCGGGGCCGTGGCTGAGCTGCCAGGCTGGCGGCGCTTCTCCAGGATGGGCAGCAGGCCATGCCCAGGGAGGCCTTGCCGAAGGACCCTGAGCCCTGAGGGACCCTGAGCCTGGGGTGGGGGGACCCTGAGCCCAGGGTTGGGGGGACCCTGAGCCCAGGGTTGGGGGGACACTGAGCCCTGAGGGACCCTGAGCTGGGGGGTGGGGGCGGGGGGATGCTGAGCCCTGAGGGACCCTGAGCCTGGGGTGGGGGGGACCTTGAGCCTCGGGGACCCTGAGCCCAGGGGAACCCTGAGCCCGGGGTGGGGGAACCCTGAGCCCGGGGGAACCTTTAGCCTGGGGGGATGCTGAGCCTGGGGGACCCTGAGCCCGGAGTTGGGGGGACACTGAGCCCTGAGGGACCCTGAGCCCAGGGTGGGGGGGACCCTGAGCCTGGGGAACCCTGAGCCCGGGGGACCCTGAGCCCTGGGTCTGGGGGACCCTGAGCCCAGGGTCTGGGGGACCCTGAGCCCGGGGTGGGGAAGACCCTGAGCCCGGGGGACCCTGAGCCCTGAGGGACCCTGAGCCCGGGGTCTGGGGGACCCTGAGCCCGGGGTGGGGAAGACCCTGAGCCCGGGGGACCCTGCGCCCAGCTCTGCCGCTGATGGAGCCCCTCCCCCCAGCCGTGTACTGTGACTTCTACAACACGCACGTGCAGCGGGGCAGCGAGCTCCAGTACACCCAGCAGGCCAACTGCACGTGGCACTACCAGCCCTGCCTCTGCCCCGCGTGGCCACAGAGCGTCCCGGACAACATCGAAGGTCCGGGCGTGGGAGAGACGGGAGGAGGGCAGCCTGCAGCATCAGGACCACTGACAGGCGGGACGGGGAGCCGAATGGCGGGGAGCCTGACAGGCCCTCCGGGAGGGCCGAGGCCAGGGGAAGAGGGGCTTCCGGCTCAGGCACTGAGGTCTGGTCATTCTCTGTGTGCTCCTCTCAGGCTGCTACAACTGCTCCCAGGACGAGTACTTCGATCACGACAAGGGGACGTGCGTGCCATGCAGTAAGCCCAGCCCACTGCCCGCAAGCCCCCACCCCTCACAGAGCTCCCGGCGAGCCCCTGTGCCCCCTGCTGCTCCCTGGGACACAGCCAGACACACAGGGAAAAGGGTCAGCCCTTGCCTCCCCGCACCAAACATCCACTCTCCCAGCCTCTGGTCGCAGGGCATACCCAGGCCTGCTGAGGAGTGTGGGTGCAGGGCAGGGACCTCCTCTGGGTTCAGCAACAGGCAGCTGGGGGGTACTGACCATCAGCTGCAGCGACCCTGGGGCAGCATCCGGCCGGCCCCACCAGTTCCCGCCAGGCCCATCCATGCCGACGTGGGGGGTGGGGGAAGGATGGGGAGCAGGGGTCCCGACACTTCCGCGGCAGCTCCAACCCCCGGCTCCTGACTCAGGCCCTGGGGACACAGCCAAAGGCTTTGCAGGGCCTCCCTGGGTGGGGGCGGGGCGGGGGCGGTGCTCCTGACTGGACCCCCCCTTGCAGGGCTGCTGCCCACCACGCCGGCTCCAACAGGTGACTGCACACACACGAGGAGTTGCGGTGACGCAGGCTCTTCCCCGGGCTCTCCCGGCTCTACTCCGTGGGACGGCCCAGGCAGCTGGCCTGTGTCTGTCCTCCGGGGCAGCAGCCGGGCACGCAGGTGTGGGGGGCAGGTGCACCTGGGCCGGCCCTGGGGGAAGGAGTCAGGCGGAAGGGCAGGCAGGCCCCAACGCCCGGCCACTGAGCACCGCGGGGCCTCCTGCCCTGCCCAGGGGGCTCGGGGGCCCAGCAGGGAAGAGGGTTCCTCCCCAAGGGCATGCGGGGGCAGCTGCCGACCCCATAACAGCAGCACGCGTGTCCCCCGCAGGCTCGCCTGCCACAGAAACCACACCGGCCACGGCCAGCACCACGCTGACCCTCAGCACTGGGCTCGGCTCCCCAACAACACCCACGGCCCCCACGCAGATGCCTAGCCTCTCAGCCACAGCCTCTTCATCCACACAGGCAGGGACAGCCCCAACCACCCGGACACAACCAGCGGTCTCCTCGGAGGGTAAGGCCCAGGCAGGGGCCCGGCGGTGGGCGAGGAAGCACCTGGGGGCGTGTGGGTGGGGCTGAAGGGGACACCAGGCACCCACCCTGCAGGGTCACCTCAGAGCACCTCTGCTGTCACCACCCGGGCCACGTCCGCACTGGCCCCCACGGCCACTCAGAGGTCCACAGCCACAGGCCCTCCCGTGACCTGGGCCACCACGCGTCCCACGGGGCCCTCCTTCAGCACCGCCACGCAGTCCACAGCTCGGGCCACGGCGCACACGACAGCAGCCTCGCCAAGCCTGGCAACGCCAGGGACCGCCACAGAGCACCCCACAAGTAAGCATGCCACCACCACCTGTCCCTGCAGAGGGGCCTCCACGGGGCAGCCCCAGCACGCAGCCTGAGCCTCTGGGCCACGGGGAAGAGAGTGGCCTTGGGGGGCCCCTGTGACCATGGGCCTAAGGTGGGGGCAGCCCGCCCAGCTCATTACGCTCCTCTCGGCACATCTCCCAGACCACTGGACCCAAGCAACCTTCCCCCACGGCCACCTTCACAGAGGGATCCACAGGCCTCAGGGTGCCACGGATCCAAAAGGCCCCTGAGCCAAGCACAGGCCCCAGCTTGGGGGCAGGGCCACCACCTTCCCATTCCCCTGAGAGCAAGGGGGAAGAGGAAGCACTTGCCTGAGACCAGGGCAGAGGAGCCCACCCTGAGAGTAGGACTGCTAGGGAGGGACCCCAAAACCCACCGCAGACATTCAGGATGCAACAAGGGCCCACAGACAATGCCGGGACAGGGGGCTGGGAGAGGAACCAGAGACACCCAGAAAGCTGCTGGACACCCCAGCAGGTACACCAGAGTCACAGGTGCGGAGGCCAGTGTGGAAGGCGTGGGCGACCTCAGAGCAGGGCAGCGAGGGGGAGGGAGTGACATGACGCCCCTGCTTCCAACAGCATCCTCAACACACCGATGGAGCCCCGAAACCCCCTCCAGCGAGGAGACAGTGCGCACGGAGCCCTCACAACCGCCAGAGGGCACCACAGGGCCCAGCACGGCACACACTGGCCTGCGGCCAACCGCGCCCACCGCCGGGGCCCAGGGCAGCGCCAGCCCCAGCACGCCGGCGGCCCCCTCCACTGCCACACCCCCCGCCCACTCCAGCACCACCCTTCCCCTCCCTGTCCCCACCACAGCCCAGACAGCAGCTCCACCCACGCCCACCACAGCCACAGCCACAGCCACAGCCCCACCCACAGCCCCACCACTGACAACCACCACCACACCCACAGCCCCACCACTGACAGAGACCACCACACCCACAGCCCCACCACTGACAGAGACCACCACACCCACAGTCACACCACTGACAACCACCACCACAGGGACCACCACACGCACAGCCCCACCACTGACAGAAACCACCAAACCCACAGCCCCACCACTGACAACCACCACCACAGGGACCACCACACCCACAGCCCCACCACTGACAACCACCACCACAGGGACCACCACACGCACAGCCACACCACTGACAGAGACCACCACACCCACAGTCACACCACTGACCACCACCACCACAGGGACCACCACACCCACAGCCCCACCACTGACCACCACCACCACAGAGACCACCACACCCACAGCCCCACCACTGACCACCACCACCACAGGGACCACCACACCCACAGCCCCACCACTGACAGAGACTACCATACCCACAGCCCCAATACTGACAGAGACCACCACACCAACAGCCCCACCACTGACAGAGACCACCACAGCCACACCACTGACAACCACCACCACAGAGACCACCACACCCACAGCCCCACCACTGACAGAGACCACCACACCCACACCACTGACAACCACCACCACAGAGACCACCACACCCACAGCCCCACCACTGACAGAGACCACCACACCCACACCACTGACAACCACCACCACAGAGACCACCACACCCACAGCCCCACCACTGACAGAGACCACTATAAAAACCACTACACCCATAGCCACACCACTGACAAAGGCTACAACAGAAACCACCACAGTCACAGCCACTCCAGTGACAGAGACAATCAGAGAGACCACCACACCCACAGCCACACCACTGACAGAGACCACCAGAAAAACCACCACACCCACAGTCACACCACTGACAGAGACCACCACAGAAACCGCCACACGCACAGTCACACCACTGACAGAAACCACCACAGCCACACCACTGACAACCACCACCACAGAGACCACCACACCCACAGCCCCACCACTGACAGAGACCACCACACCCACACCACTGACCACCACCACCACAGAGACCACCACACCCACAGCCCCACCACTGACAGAGACCACCACAGCCACACCACTGACAACCACCACCACAGAGACCACCACACCCACAGCCCCACCACTGACAGAGACCACCACACCCACACCACTGACAACCACCACCACAGAGACCACCACACCCACAGCCCCACCACTGACAGAGACCACCACACCCACACCACTGACAACCACCACCACAGAGACCACCACACCCACAGCCCCACCACTGACAGAGACCACTACAAAAACCACTACACCCATAGCCACACCACTGACAAAGGCTACAACAGAAACCACCACAGTCACAGCCACTCCAGTGACAGAGACAATCAGAGAGACCACCACACCCACAGCCACACCACTGACAGAGACCACCAGAAAAACCACCACACCCACAGTCACACCACTGACAGAGACCACCACAGAAACCGCCACACGCACAGTCACACCACTGACAGAAACCACCACAGCCACACCACTGACAACCACCACCACAGAGACCACCACACCCACAGCCCCACCACTGACAGAGACCACTACAAAAACCACTACACCCATAGCCACACCACTGACAAAGGCTACAACAGAAACCACCACAGTCACAGCCACTCCAGTGACAGAGACAATCAGAGAGACCACCACACCCACAGCCACACCACTGACAGAGACCACCAGAAAAACCACCACACCCACAGCCCCACCACTGACAGAGACCAGCACAGCCACACCACTGACAACCACCACCACAGAGACCACACCCACAGCCCCACCACTGACAGAGACCACCAGAAAAACCACTACACCCACAGTCATACCACTGACAGAGACCACCACCCCCACAGCCACACCACTGACAACCACCACCACAGAGACCACCACACCCACAGCCCCACCACTGACAGCCACCACAGAGACCACCGCACCCACAGCCCCACCACTGACAGAGACCACCACAGCCACACCACTGACAACCACCACCACAGAGACCACCACACCCACAGCCCCACCACTGACAGAGACCACCACAGCCCCACCACTGACAACCACCACCACAGAGACCACCACACCCACAGCCCCACCACTGACAGAGACCACCACAGCCACACCACTGACAACCACCACCACAGAGACCACCACACCCACAGCCCCACCACTGACAGAGACCACCAGAAAAACCACTACACCCACAGTCATACCACTGACGGAGACCACCACACCCACAGTCACACCACTGACAGAGACCACCACAGAAACCGCCACACGCACAGTCACACCACTGACAGAAACCACCACAGCCACACCACTGACAACCACCACCACAGAGACCACCACACCCACAGCCCCACCACTGACAGAGACCACTACAAAAACCACTATACCCATAGCCACACCACTGACAAAGGCTACAACAGAAACCACCACAGTCACAGCCACTCCAGTGACAGAGACCACCAGAAAAACCACCACACCCACACCACTGACAACCACCACCACAGAGACCACCACACCCACAGCCCCACCACTGACAGAGACCACCACAGCCCCACCACTGACAACCACCACCACAGAGACCACCACACCCACAGCCCCACCACTGACAGAGACCACCACACCCACACCACTGACAACCACCACCACAGAGACCACCACACCCACAGCCCCACCACTGACAGAGACCACCACAGCCACACCACTGACAACTACCACCACAGAGACCACCACACCCACAGCCCCACCACTGACAGAGACCACCACACCCATACCACTGACAACCACCACCACAGAGACCACCACACCCACAGCCCCACCACTGACAGAGACCACCACACCCATACCACTGACAACCACCACCACAGGGACCACCACACCCACAGCCCCACCACTGACAGAGACCACCACAGCCACACCACTGACAACCACCACCACAGAGACCACCACACCCACAGCCCCACCACTGACAGAGACCACCATACCACTGACAACCAGCACCACAGAGACCACCACACCCAGAGCCACGCCACTGACAGAGACCACCAGAAAAGCCACTACATTCACAGTCATACCACTGACAGAGACCACCAAAGCCACAGCCCCACCACTGACAGAGACCACCACAGCCACACCACTGACAACCACCACCACAGAGACCACCACACCCACAGCCCCACCACTGACAGAGACCACCACAGCCACACCACTGACAACCACCACCACAGAGACCACCACACCCACAGCCCCACCACTGACAGAGACCACCACAGCCACACCACTGACAACCACCACCACAGAGACCACCACACCCACAGCCCCACCACTGACAGAGACCACCACACCCACACCACTGACAACCACCACCACAGAGACCACCACACCCACAGCCCCACCACTGACAGAGACCACCACAGCCACACCACTGACAACCACCACCACAGAGACCACCACACCCACAGCCCCACCACTGACAGAGACCACCAGAAAAACCACTACACCCACAGTCATACCACTGACAGAGACCATCACCCCCACAGCCATACCACTGACAACCACCACCACAGAGACCACCACACCCAGAGCCACGCCACTGACAGAGACCACCAGAAAAGCCACTACATTCACAGTCATACCACTGACAGAGACCACCAAAGCCACAGCCCCACACCTGACAGAGACCACCACAGCCACACCACTGACAACCACCACCACAGAGACCACCACACCCACAGCCCCACCACTGACAGAGACCACCACAGCCACACCACTGACAACCACCACCACAGGGACCACCACACCCACAGCCCCACCACTGACAGAGACCACTACACCCACACCACTGACAACCACCACCACAGAGACCACACCCACAGCCCCACCACTGACAGAGACCACCACAGCCACACCACTGACAACCACCACCACGGAGACCACCACACCCACAGCCCCACCACTGACAGAGACCACCAGAAAAACCACTACACCCACAGCCATACCACTGACAGAGACCACCACACCCACAGTCACACCACTGACAGAGACCACCACAGAAACCGCCACACGCACAGTCACACCACTGACAGAAACCACCACAGCCACACCACTGACAACCACCACCACAGAGACCACCACACCCACAGCCCCACCACTGACAGAGACCACTACAAAAACCACTATACCCATAACCACACCACTGACAAAGGCTACAACAGAAACCACCACAGTCACAGCCACTCCAGTGACAGAGACAATCAGAGAGACCACCACACCCACAGCCACACCACTGACAGAGACCACCAGAAAAACCACCACACCCACACACCGACAACCACCACCACAGAGACCACCACACCCACAGCCCCACCACTGACAGAGACCACCACAGCCCCACCACTGACCACCACCACCACAGAGACCACCACACCCACGTCCCACCACTGACAGAGACCACCACAGCCACACCACTGACAACCACCACCACAGAGACCACCACACCCACAGCCCCACCACTGACAGAGACCACCACACCCACACCACTGACAACCACCACCACAGAGACCACCACACCCACAGCCCCACCACTGACAGAGACCACCACAGCCACACCACTGACAACCACCACCACAGAGACCACCACACCCACAGCCCCACCACTGACAGAGACCACCGCGCCACACCACTGACAACCACCACCACAGAGACCACCACACCCACACAGCCCCACACCTGACAGAGACCACCACAGCCACACCACTGACAACCACCACCACAGAGACCACCACACCCACAGCCCCACCACTGACAGAGACCACTACAAAACCACTATACCCATAGCCACACCACTGACAAAGGCTACAACAGAAACCACCACAGTCACAGCCACTCCAGTGACAGAGACAATCAGAGAGACCACCACCCCACAGCCACACCACTGACAGAGACCACCAGGAAAACCACCACACCCACAGCCCCACCACTGACAGAGACCACCACAGCCCCACCACTGACAACCACCACCACAGAGACCACCACACCCACAGCGCCACCACTGACAGAGACCACCACAGCCACACCACTGACAACCACCACCACAGAGACCACCACACCCACAGCCCCACCACTGACAGAGACCACCACACCCACACCACTGACAACCACCACCACAGAGACCACCACACCCACAGCCCCACCACTGACAGAGACCACCACAGCCACACCACTGACAACCACCACCACAGAGACCACCACACCCACAGCCCCACCACTGACAGAGACCACCACACCCACACCACTGACAACCACCACCACAGAGACCACCACACCCACAGCCCCACCACTGACAGAGACCACCACACCCACACCACTGACAACCACCACCACAGAGACCACCACACCCACAGCCCCACCACTGACAGAGACCACCAGAAAAACCACTACACCCACAGCCATACCACTGACAACCACCACCACAGAGACCACCACACCCAGAGCCACGCCACTGACAGAGACCACCAGAAAAGCCACTACATTCACAGTCATACCACTGACAGAGACCACCAAAGCCACAGCCCCACACCTGACAGAGACCACCACAGCCACACCACTGACAACCACCACCACAGAGACCACCACACCCACAGCCCCACCACTGACAGAGACCACTACAAAAACCACTATACCCATAGCCACACCACTGACAAAGGCTACAACAGAAACCACCACAGTCACAGCCACTCCAGTGACAGAGACAATCAGAGAGACCACCACACCCACAGCCACACCACTGACAGAGACCACCAGGAAAACCACCACACCCACACCACCGACAACCACCACCACAGAGACCACCGCACCCACAGCCCCACCACTGACAGAGACCACCACAGCCCCACCACTGACAACCACCACCACAGAGACCACCACACCCACAGCGCCACCACTGACAGAGACCACCACAGCCACACCACTGACAACCACCACCACAGAGACCACCACACCCACAGCCCCACCACTGACAGAGACCACCACACCCACACCACTGACAACCACCACCACAGAGACCACCACACCCACAGCCCCACCACTGACAGAGACCACCACACCCACACCACTGACAACCACCACCACAGAGACCACCACACCCACAGCCCCACCACTGACAGAGACCACCACACCCACTGACAACCACCACCACAGAGACCACCACACCCACAGCCCCACCACTGACAGAGACCACCACACCCACACCACTGACAACCACCACCACAGAGACCACCACACCCACAGCCCCACCACTGACAGAGACCACCACACCCACACCACTGACAACCACCACCACAGAGACCACCACACCCACAGCCCCACCACTGACAGAGACCACCAGAAAAACCACTACACCCACAGTCATACCACTGACAGAGACCACCACACCCACAGTCACACCACTGACAGAGACCACCACAGCCACACCACTGACAACCACCACCACAGAGACCACCACACCCACAGCCCCACCACTGACAGAGACCACCAGAAAAACCACTACACCCACAGTCATACCACTGACAGAGACCATCACCCCCACAGCCATACCACTGACAACCACCACCACAGAGACCACCACACCCAGAGCCACGCCACTGACAGAGACCACCAGAAAAGCCACTACATTCACAGTCATACCACTGACAGAGACCACCAAAGCCACAGCCCCACACCTGACAGAGACCACCACAGCCACACCACTGACAACCACCACCACAGAGACCACCACACCCACAGCCCCACCACTGACAGAGACCACCACACCCACACCACTGACAACCACCACCACAGAGACCACCACACCCACAGCCCCACCACTGACAGAGACCACCACACCCACACCACTGACAACCACCACCACAGAGACCACCACACCCACAGCCCCACCACTGACAGAGACCACCACAGCCCACACCACTGACAACCACCACCACAGAGACCACCACACCCACAGCCCCACCACTGACAGAGACCACCAGAAAACCACTACACCCACAGTCATACCACTGACAGAGACCACCACACCCACAGTCACACCACTGACAGAGACCACCACAGAAACCGCCACACGCACAGTCACACCACTGACAGAAACCACCACAGCCACACCACTGACAACCACCACCACAGAGACCACCACACCCACAGCCCCACCACTGACAGAGACCACCACAGCCACACCACTGACAACCACCACCACAGAGACCACCACACCCACAGCCCCACCACTGACAGAGACCACCAGAAAAACCACTACACCCACAGTCATACCACTGACAGAGACCACCACACCCACAGTCACACCACTGACAGAGACCACCACAGAAACCGCCACACGCACAGTCACACCACTGACAGAAACCACCACAGCCACACCACTGACAACCACCACCACAGAGACCACCACACCCACAGCCCCACCACTGACAGAGACCACTACAAAAACCACTATACCCATAACCACACCACTGACAAAGGCTACAACAGAAACCACCACAGTCACAGCCACTCCAGTGACAGAGACAATCAGAGAGACCACCACACCCACAGCCACACCACTGACAGAGACCACCAGAAAAACCACCACACCCACACCACCGACAACCACCACCACAGAGACCACCGCACCCACAGCCCCACCACTGACAGAGACCACCACAGCCCCACCACTGACAACCACCACCACAGAGACCACCACACCCACAGCCCCACCACTGACAGAGACCACCACAGCCACACCACTGACAACCACCACCACAGAGACCACCACACCCACAGCCCCACCACTGACAGAGACCACCACAGCCACACCACTGACAACCACCACCACAGAGACCACCACACCCACAGCCCCACCACTGACAGAGACCACCACACCCATACCACAGACAACCACCACCACAGGGACCACCACACCCACAGCCCCACCACTGACAGAGACCACCACACCCACACCACAGACAACCACCACCACAGGGACCACCACACCCACAGCCCCACCACTGACAGAGACCACCACACCCACACCACTAACAACCACCACCACAGAGACCACCACACCCACAGCCCCACCACTGACAGAGACCACCACAGCCACACCACTGACAACCACCACCACAGAGACCACCACACCCACAGCCCCACCACTGACAGAGACCACCACAGCCACACCACTGACAACCACCACCACAGAGACCACCACACCCACAGCCCCACCACTGACAGAGACCACCAGAAAAACCACTACACCCACAGTCATACCACTGACAGAGACCATCACCCCCACAGCCATACCACTGACAACCACCACCACAGAGACCACCACACCCAGAGCCACGCCACTGACAGAGACCACCAGAAAAGCCACTACATTCACAGTCATACCACTGACAGAGACCACCAAAGCCACAGCCCCACCACTGACAGAGACCACCACACCCACACCACTGACAACCACCACCACAGGGACCACCACACCCACAGCCCCACCACTGACAGAGACCACTACAAAAACCACTACACCCATAGCCACACCACTGACAAAGGCTACAACAGAAACCACCACAGTCACAGCCACTCCAGTGACAGAGACAATCAGAGAGACTACCATATCCACATCCGCACCACTGACAGAGAGCACGACACCCACAGCCCCACCACTGACAGAGACCAGCACAGAAACCGCCACACACACAGTCACACCACTGACAGAGACTACCACAGAAACCACCACACCCACAGTCATACCACTGACAGAGACAACCAGAGAGACTACCATATCCACAGCCCCACCACTGACAGAGACCACGACACCCACAGTCCCAACACTGACAGAGACCACAGCAGAAACCACCACAGCCCCACCACTGACAGAGACCACCACAGGGACCACTCAAGCCCAAAACTCGGTCAGCACAGTAAACTTCACAGCCCCAATATCACACTCTACTTCAGCCATCCTCCCTGTGACCACTTCTCCAGCACTCAGCACTATCTCCCATACATCCACCAGTAGAGGCACTGGGACACCCATGACACACACTACAACAGCCGCCGCCACTGGGCCACACACGCCATTCACCACTCACTCCAGTGCCACCGTTTCTGTCCATACCACCTCTCACACAACAGCTCTGCCAGCAGGAACATCCTTGCGGACCACCACCACCCATTCCACCCCATCACATCCAGAGACCCTTCCCGTCCACGTGTCAACATCTGTGACTTCCACCTCTCACCGAGTCATCACCCCAACTGAGTCCCATGCTACCTACTCCACCACAAAGCCTACTGGCACCCCTACGCCACTGACACACATCCTGGTCACATCCACGGCACCCACATCTACGTCCTCACTGTTGACAACAACAACAGGGAGCACCACACCCACAACCCTGCCACTCACAAAGACCACAACAGGGACCACTCAGGCCCAGAGCCCGGTCAGCACGGTGCCAGCACAAAGCTCTAGCTTCCCCTCTCCATCATCTTCCCCGGCTTCTCTGAACCCAAGCCGAAGTCCTCTAACCACTTCTGTTTCCGTGTCGACTCTGCCCCTGTACCCCCCTTCTTCCACTGTCTCGACCCCCTCCTCTTCGCCCACTGCTTCCTCTCCTCCTCCTCACGGGTCCTCGAACACCTCTCCTTTGATATCATCTTCCCCCTCCCCTTCTGCAGTCTCCACTTCACACAGCATCCCAAGTGTCAGCTCAGCTCCACACCGTCCCTCGCCCTCCGCACCTCTGACCGAGTCACAGACAGCATCCCTGCCGACCAGCCCCCCTTCCCCTGCCGCCTCCACACCCATCAGGCCCTCCCTCTCACCTCCATCAGCTCCCACGCTGTCCCCTGCCCCCACTGTTAGTACCGTCGTCCTGTCTACGCCCCGGACCACAGTCAGCAGCCCCACCTCCTCCGTCCCGTCCTCTCAGTCTACCACCGCACAGGCCACCTCTCTCACCACCCAAATCCCCACCCACGGCCTCCTGTCTTCTACACTGGGCGTGACAACCGTCCCAAGTTCTCCAGCCACCAACCTCACCACCAGACAGCCGAGTACCACCAGGCTGCAGACTACCGTGTTCCTGGCCAGCTCCATCACTGCACATGGAAGCTCCTTCCTCCCCACCGCCGGGTCTGTGTCTGCAGAGAGCCAGTCCATCTCCTCCTTTGCTACATCTCTTCCCAGCTCTGCAGGTGAGTGACATCTCTGCAGCCACCTCATGACCCACGGGCATACTTCTCAGCCTCTTCTCTGCGCTCTGGACAACACTCTGGGTCACTCCCACTGGACCCCCATGTTTTCTTTTCCCCTCACACCTCCTGATGACCCTATGGGTGCTGCCTCTCCCCTAACCTCTGCTGCGCCCCATCACGCCTTGCCCACACCCACAGAGGCTGGTCCAGCTCTCACAGCAAGTGTGTCTCTCTTCCCCCTAAAGCTCTCGCTTGCCCTGCCTAGGGATGGTCAGGCAGCACAGCACTACGAGCAGACGTGGGGTCACGCTCAACCAGCTGGAGCCGCAGCCGCAGCCCCGGGCCAGCCCCTGGCATGCCACCCCAGGTCTCCGGGCTCTGGTGCCTCAGCCATGTCCTGGGGGTGTCTAGGAGGACAGGGCCACACCTCCCCCTGCCTCTCCACCCTGTCCTTTGCTGTCTGCTGCTCACACGTCCTCTGGGCCTCTCCTCAGCCTTTCTCGGCTAGGTCAGTGAACTCCAGCCTGGCCAGCCTCGCCCAGGTTACAGAAAGCACACACACCCCTCACTTCAGGTGCCTGCCAGGGGCTGGACTAGAGCTAGGGGTTGGGGTGCCTGTGCTGCAGGGTCAGCGCCGCCCAGGCCTCAGTGCTGCAGGTGCCTCCAGCTCTGCTCTGCCTTCCTGCCCGAGCCCTGCCCGAGCCCCCTGCCCTGCAGGGTGCCTCCCCCTGGCATGGCCTGCGTCCCCGGCCTCCCGCAGCGGGGACTCCCACCACTGCGGGTGGGACTGAAAGGCAGCCTGCGCTCTTGCGGGACGAGCACTGCGGAGAGGCTGCCTGTCGAGGAGGAGACCAGAATGCGGGGTGGGAGCAGGAGCGGGAGGTCAAGTGGGAGAGGGCTGGGGCAATGGGAGCCACAGGACGCATCCCAAGCTCTGTCCCCACCAAGCCTCTCACCTCACCTCCAGTGGAAAAGCAAGGCAGGCAGGGCTTGAAGCCACAGGGAGGCCTCGCGAGGGGGCAGGTGGGCAGGCGAGAGACGCCGTCCAGTCTTCCCTTTTCACTCGAGTGCCACACTGGCAGTTCTCTGACGGGCACCCAAGCCTGTCCACTGGGATGGATGCAGGGCAGAGCTCACAGCCAGGTCCACACCCCGCCCGGCCCCAGTAGCACAGACCGCTGCAGGGAGCTCACGTGACACCATCTGCCCCTGTGGGTGCACTGACACCTACCCCATCCCTCTCACAGGTACTGAGACAGGCAGACCAGAGACACCTCCGTCCACAGGTCGGTGCTGGGCCAGGGAGGAAGGTGGCGAGGGAGGCCGGGGCTGGAATCTGCCTCACGCTCTGAGAAACCCTCGACCTTGAGGGACTCCCAACGCAGCCAGTTTTCAATTAAAAAAAAACACAACGAGAGACTTAACGTCAGGCTTTGCTTCTATGCAAAGCTGTGAGGTCTGGCCTCAGTGGGGCTCAGACGAGGGGAGAAGGCCCGGGGCCCAGGGTGGGGGCCCAGGGGAGACACCACCGTGGGCAGGTGCCCACATGGCCCCGTTCAGATCATCTGAGCAGTCGGGCAGCTGGCAGCCTTCCCTCCGCGGAGCCAGCACCACCCACTGTGCCGCACAAGGGGTTCAAAACCCACGCCCTAGGGCCAGGTATGTCAGCTCCTGCTCTCGAGGGGGCAGGTGCGGAGCCCCCAGAGGCCACGCCCCGGGGCTGCTGCCTGACGCCCGCCTCTCCACGCCCAGGGGCCTGCAGCGTGAAGGAGTCGGAGGAAGAAGTCACTTTCCAGGGGTGCACGGCCAACATCACGGTGACCCGCTGCGAGGGTGTGTGCGCCTCCTCGGCCAGGTGAGCCATCGGCCCCGGGCAGTGTCTGTCCGGGTCCTGGGCTGGGAGCCCACCCTGCCTGACAGAGACTCTTCTCACAGAAGCTAGGGAAGACCCGCCGAGAGCTCCCAGCCCCAGCAGTGTGCCTCCCCGTCAGGGCACCCCAGCCCCCCCACACACACCTGTCTGCGCCACACCTGCTGGAGCGGGGGAGCTCAGAAACGGGAGCCAGCCCCTCCCTGCAGGCCCAGGCTGGGACCCTGGCGCCCACCTCCCCACGGGCCGGGGAGGGGCACGCTGAGGCGGCTGCCCTGACGCGTGCTCCCCCCACCGCTCCTCTGCAGCTTCGACACGGACACCATGCAAGTAGCCACCACCTGCAGCTGCTGCCGCCCTGTCAGCTCCTACGAGGCGGAGCTCGTGCTGCCCTGCACGGACCCTGCGGCATGGGGGCAGCAGCTGGTGCTCACAGTGCGAGTGTTCAGCAGCTGTGCGTGCTGCCGCCAGCGCTGCGGAGACTAGAGCTCCATCCACAAAACCGCCCGACACGCTGGGCCCCGCAGCCCCTTCCGAGGCACAGCCGTGGCCTCCGAGAGCCCTCGGAGGTGGCTCACCCGGGCCGCCAGAGAGAAAGGGGGTGCGGGCGGGGGGCCTGCAGACCCCGACGGGCCCCAGCAGGCTGCACGGGACTGGCTGGCCTCCAGGGCCACACAGGGTGCTGCCTGCCATGCCCACTGCTCGTGCACAGCCTCCAGTCCTGCTAGGACCAAGACCGGGGGCAGAGCAGCACGGAAGGCTGTCCAGAAGGGGCTCCTGGGGAGGCCGGGCCCCCGAGCAGAGGGTCGGGGAGAGACACAGGTCACAGCACGCAGAGGGAAGCGAAGGGGGGGCACCCCACCTGCCTGCCGACAGGGCTCACCCTGGCGAGGGGGCACCCGGGCGCCACACCCTGGCGGACAGACGGCAATAAACTGGTCCTGGTCAAAGCACAAAGGCTCGCAGACTCCTGTTGGCTCCCGCGCCCGCGCACTCCTAAGTTCCCAGACCCACTCCGGGTCCACGGCACTGGCCCAACACCAGTCTAGGCCCAGAAGGGACACTGCTGTGGCCCCAGGCCCTCCCCTCCCCTCCCCTGCAGGCCCTTGCCCCCCTCCTAGCTCAGGACTACTCTCCCGTGACACCCTCCGTCTTGAGGGGCCCTGCACCCCACCGGTGGCTGGAGTCACCCCGCCTGAGCTCAGCAGGCTTACTCTCCAGGAAGGAACTCGTGGGCCCACGTGTCCCCTAGACCCCCGCCGTCTAGAAGGCGGGCCCCCAACATGTACGGTGAGTCCTGCAGGCTCAACCCATGTTCTGAGTCCAACTGCAGAGCAGAAGGCACATCACCTGGACGCACCGAGGCTTCTGCCCTGTGACTGGGAACTGGGGCCAGATGACAGCCCGTGTCATCAGCGCTTATAGCCCCACAGGGCCTTTCCCTCTAGAAACCACACGTTCCCATAACCACCCTGGCATTGCTTTTGCTTTGCAGATGGGACACTCAGCTAGAATGGTGGGTGGTGGGAGGGCATCGGCTAACAGGAAACCAGCCCAGGGCTGGGCAGCCCACACACTGGGGCTTGAGCGAAAAGCAGGACGGCCGCGCCATCCACCTGCAGTGCCAAGCGGCGCCGCCAGCTGCCTCTCCCATGTAGCCTCAGGTCCCCCAGCTGCACGTGGAGGACTGTGCAGGGTGCCAGCTGTGGGAACCTCTAGTGGGGCATTAGCGGCATGGTGGGACCCCAGCACCCACAGGGCGACTCCCAGAAGTCACCTCCCCAAGGACCTGCACCTGGCAGAGGGCCACCACGTTCCCCTGACCCATGTGGTGCCCCCCATGGGGTGGCAAGGAGCCTGGCCTCCCCTGGAAACCCAGGGAATGACACAGGCCCCGCCTGGGCATCTCAAGGTACAGGTGAGGCGCGGAGAGCCACGCACGGGGGGGGGGCTGTTGCCACCTCAGCCCCGCCCGGCTCCCCGCTCCCCGGCCACATGCAGGCCTCCCTGCTCCCACCCACAGGCCAGGGTCCATGATACCTCAGCCTGCAGTCGTGACCCCAACAGGTTAGGGCCACTGCACAGGGAAGAGACAGCTCGCCTTCCAGAATCTTCTCTAGAAACTATGCCACACCCTGCAATCACAACCGGGACCCAGCCCTGGGCCCCGTGACCCAAATGAATTCAAAGACGCGTGAGGCCAGGAACACACTCTCCAGGGCCACCAGGGACCCTTCTCCCCTGTGCACATCAGGACTCAGTGGGAGGGCCTTACAAGCCCCCCTTTAACAGCACAGTCCTGGGGAAGGGAGCCGAACTCAGTCTGGGCAGGACAAGTTTTCCCTGACAGCCACTGAGAACACAGCCCCGTCTAACTTGCAGATGCAGAACTCAGTGCCCACAGGCCCCCAGCAAATACACCCACAGCCTCCCCATCGCCCATCCAAGCAGCCGAGACCTAGTCCTGCAGACAGAACACGGCCTCTCCTCTGAGGGCGTCAGAGATGAACCACCAGTAAGATAACACGGCATCCTGAGAGAGTTTCAAAAAAAAACTCCACGTTCATTTGAACTTCTAATTTCCCTTTAATGTGCAGACTTAACCACAGAACTGTCTTGATTTCTGTAAGAACTGATCCCGGGAGTCATGCCCTTCCGCCTGACTCGGCAGGCTGGCTGGGTCCAGGCTGAGCCTCCCCTTCCTCAAGGGCACACAGGCTCCCCATCCATCCCCAGGAGGGACGAGGCCGAGAGGGGGGGCTGGGAGGCGCTGGGGGCTGTGACACTGGGCAGGGCACGGACCTGCAGCTCAGCAACAAAGAGCGGTGGAGACGAGGAGAGACGCACAGGCGGGAGCCTGACACTCCGCCCTTGCTGCTTTAAAACTGTTCTGACAGCAGTTCACACAACCTCTGAGAGACGGTCTCCCTGCTCGTCCGCAGTGTCAGTCGGTACATCTGGAACAGAGGACACAGCAGGTAGTGGTGGGGCGGGGGCACTCCGGGCAGCAGCCACCCTGGGGCCAGGCCCCGCCCAGCAGCCCCCAAAGGCCCTGCTCAGCCCTTCCCTGAGGCAGCCAGTTTGACAGACTCAAGCATCAAAGGCGCTTTCAGCTAAAATAAAAGCTTGACGTAACAAGCGCTTGTGTACATGGGGACCAACTGGAGCCTTCAAGCACAGCTGCTGGGCACAGGACTGCACTGCGGCGGGGCAGCAGCGCTGACGGTGCCCGGATGCCGTAAGCCTGCCAGCCCACCCGGGTGGCACCCACAAGAAGTGAAGTCACGTGCACACAAAAGACACCCGATGTTTGCAGCAGCCCCACGTCCACGGACAGGCATGCCGGACGAGCCGACAGTGCACCTCCCCACGTTCCACCAGGGCCTGCCACGGGCGTGGCAGCAACGAGCGCCTGCCGAAGCTGGGGGCCCCACGCCACAGAGCGCGGCCTCCCGGGGGGTGCCCAGGAGCTCCATGGGGCGATGGGAATGTCGCGGGCACCAGTGGGCGGTGGTGGTGGTGAGGCAGGTGTGCGCCTCTGTGTAGCGCACCAGATGGCCACCCGTGGGGCCCGCCCACCTCCCTGTGCACACTCCACTGCGGTGAACGCCACCCAAGCGCGCTCAGCGACCCCAAGGGCTGCACCTGGGCTTGCAGGTTGGGCTCCAGGCGCAGCAAGCACCCAATCTGGGCGGTCCTGGTGTGTATGATGCCAGCGCCCACAAAGTTCGCAGGGTTAGGGTCGACTTCCTCCAGGAGCGCAGAGCCAAAGCCGATAATCTGGGGAGAAAGGGGAGAAACAGGAGCCCGTGGCACCGGCGCCGGCAGAGGGGAGAGTCCTCCGAGAGGAGAGCCCACCAGTCTCCTCAGAGGGCCAGGCCACGCCCCGACCCTGGGAACGTCCATCGCAAGACCGGTACCTTGGCCTTGGTGACCTCTGTGTCCATCGGGTGCTTGGCCTTGAAGATGCTCTGTACCTCCTGCTGAGGGCTGTGGGGACAGAGCAGCCGCCCTGTCAGCTGGCTGCAGCCCGGGCCCCGCCCACCTGTCCACCTATGGACAAGCTGCCACTCACTTGCTCAGCTGTTTCCAGCGCTGGAAAAAATCCTGAGAAGCCATTTCTGTGGGCTGGAAAAACTTGTTGAGTGTGATAGGCAGCTTCACAGACACGTTCTGAAAGGTTCCCCCATACCTGTGAGCAACACAGAGGTCCACTGGGAGGAGTCCACGAGTGCGCAGAAAACCCGAGACTCAGCCAGGACCAGGTCCTGAGTGCGAGACCCCTGGGGCACAGAAGGGCGGCCCGGGGCTCCAGGAAGACTGTCCATCTCCAGCACACAGTCATCGGGAGCCGGGGATGCTGGGAAACACACCCTCAGCCAACGCTGCCAGGGTGGTCGCAACGAGCAGGGACAGCTGCCACCTCTTCCCGCTCCCCAGCAGCCCAAGTGAGCTTAAATTGTGGGGGTCATTCCTTTTTCCCATAAAACGACTAAAGAAAAGAGCGCCTACAGAGTGAAACGAAGTTCTGCGCATCTTTCCCTCGACTCTACACAGCACACTGTCTTCAAGTCTCCATGCGGTTCACGTTTCAGAGCGTGCTTTTCCAGAATCTAACCTTACAGATACCCAACAGGGCAGCCTGCTCACTCACTCTACTGGTTGCTGAAAAACAGCAGAACAAGCAAGGCAGCAACGCAAACATGCCAGAGACAGCCAGCCTGCATGTGGGGCGTGGGACACCGAGCATGCACCTGGGGAGGACCCTCACCAGGAGCTCCTGTGCAGCCGGCCTCCGAGCAGCAGGCCCCGCGCCACGGCAGTGACGGCTACGCCCACGCACCCACCTGAACTGGATGTTGAGGACCGGCGCCTCCGTGAAGTCAGACACGCACTCAATGTTGACCGCCTGCTGCACCTGTGCGCCCCCATCCACGGCTGGGTCCACGGGCTTGGTCTGCAGGCTCAGATGTGCGGGAGTCAAGGAGGCCGAGGCAATGAGGGGAACGCAGCTGAGCCCCGCGGCCAAGGGGGGCCAGGAGGGCTCAGCAGGGCAGAGCACTCATCCTGCCCACAGAAAAAACCTGCAAGCTGTCTTTAATGGCTAGCCACAGAAACTGAGCGTCAACAGTCTACGTTTGAAAGATGTTTATCTTAAATAAAGATAGATCTTAGGAGGAGAAGAGCACAACAGAAAATGAGATAGTTGGATGGCATCACCAACTCAATGGACATGAGTCTGAACAAGCTCTGGGAGTGGTGGTGGACAGGGAAGCCTGGCGTGCTGAAGTCCACGGGGTCGCAGAGAGTCAGACACAACTGAACGACTGAACTCACTCAAAAACAGATCTGGTCTGAGGTGAGGAGGTTCCTACTTCACAGTTTCTCCAAAAAAGGTGGCGCCCTGGGTGGTCAAGTTCGGCCGCCTGCCCCTCACTATCTGGGAGTCCATCCTCCCAGACAGGCCCCCGGATGGTGAGGCTGACGGACGGGAGGCGCTCACATCCAGCCCTGCTGTCCGCCAGGGCTGTCTGCAGCTGCAGTTGGTCCCGGTGCCCCAGCCCTGGCTCTGCCTGGGGACTTCTCTAGTAACGGGAGGCTGGAGCGTGCCTGCAGGCAGTTCTCAGGGTTATGGACACGCAGCCTGAGAGCAGTCAGAGACCCTGAAGCTGCAGGACCAGCCCCGGGAGCGTCCTCCCAGTCCATCCTCCCACCCACTCTGCCTGTGGCCCGAGTGGCAACAGGACCAAGGATATTGGCCTGGAGGTCGTCCGAACAGATAAGTGTCGGGGTAAAATTCAGGAACTGTGTGGAAGTCTTGTTGCCATAAAATATGAACATGCGGCCTAGAAGTGAGCAGAGCAGCCTGTTCACAGCGCACATCGCAGCCCCTGAGCGGCAGGGGCAGAACAGAGCCCCCGCCCCACCCCGACCGCACCCCAATCCCTGGGGCGCAGCACGGGGAGCCCTGTGCCATCAGAGAAGGCGCCCGTGGAGTCCCGGGTGGGGCGGGACCTCCCCTCTCCTAGGAAGCACACACAGGTGTACACGGCTCCCCTTCGGTGTAAGAAACACCGAGCGCCTGGCTGACTCCACGACAGCCCGGGGTTATCTCCTGAACTCAGTGCAAAGTTCTGAGTTTCACTGAGAAGGGTCAGGGTCCCTGCAGGGCAGACACACCGCCGCCTCCCTGCTTACTCCCCACTCGCTTCCAGGACAGGCTCCACGAGGGTACGGGGAGGGGGCAGTCCCAACAGTCAGCGTGCATGATTTGTGGGGGATGTGGAGGGAGCAAAAACAGCTTTTTTAAAAAGTGTGGTAAAACATATATAATCTGCAATTTACCATCTAACCATTTCCAGGCGCACAGCTCGGGACACTAGAACATTCCCCTGGCTGTGTTACCTTCCCCACCATCATCCCCAGAAACCTGTTCATCTTCCCCAACGGACACTCCGTCCCCACTGGACACTCACTGCGCTCCCCCCACGGCCCCAGCCGCGGCCCCGCCCACGCGCTGGGTCTGCTGGTGAGGCCCTCCAGGGAGCTCCGCCGCGGCTGGCTTGCTTCGCTGAGCGTCGCGTCCTCGAGGGGCATCCACGCTGCAGCCTGTGCCAGGGTTTCCGCCCCTTTACGGCCAAGCAGCACCCGTGGTGGGTTCACACCGCATCTGGTGCATGCACTCCTCAGGAGTGGGCACCGGGGCTGTCTCCGCCTTTTGGCGGCTGTGCCTGATGCTGCTGCCAACGCGGGTGTGCGGGTGTCTGCTCAGCCCTTCCCTCTTGTCACATAATTGGGTAAACACCCAGAAGCGGAACGGCTAAGTCATGTACATGATGGCCCTACTTTTAATCTTGTAAGAAACCAGTGTTTCCACAACAGCCGCCCCACTGACAGGCCCACCAGCAGCACATGGGGCCCTGGTCCCTCCTGTCCTCCGGCGCTGGCTCCGGGCTCACAGTAGACACTGCGGATGTGAACGCGCCTCAGTGTGGCCTCACCGCACTTCCCAGGTTGTTAGTGATGCTAGGCACCTTGTCTAGCGCTTCTGGACACCTGAATGTCTTCCTCAAAGAAATGTCTATTCAAGACTTCAGTCCATTTTTTCACTTGGGTTCTTTCTGTTTTTGACTTGGAGTCCTTTATATACTCTGGAAACTAGACCCTTATGACAGACATTTTCACTCAAGAAATAAAACACATACCTAAATTCTGCCGAAACTCAGACTTCAGTCCAATCTGAAGCAGCTGGTTTTCAAACAACACACCGTTGTTTTTACAGACAAACCTGGGGACAAGGAACAGCGTGTGAGTCACTCAGAGTCACCCACTGAAAATACAAGACCAGTTCCGAAAAGGGGCTTAAGGGACACGAAGGCTGGAAGCCGCCTCTGGGACAGAATGGGAAAGGCAGGAGACATTCCAGGGAGCTCTGCTGCAAGCGTCCCGGAGACAGGTGAGCCGAGCGCGGCCCACGGGGCAGGTCAGCCTGCTGTCCGTGAAAGCGCTGCTCACCTGCCCCTGGCTTCCCACTGACACAGGCAGAACACAGGCCCCCCCCCCCCAACACACAGGCGCACACACACACACACACACACACACACACACACACACACACGCCCCCTTCCCTGCTCCCCGGCCCCTGGCGCTGGGAAAGCTGGACAGCTCTGTAGAAAACAATGAAACCAGAACACCTTCTCACGCCATACACAAAAATAAACCCAAAGTGGATTAAAGACCTAAACGTGAGACCTGAAACCATTAGACTGCTAGCAGAGAACACGGGCGGAACACTCTTTCACACAAACCACAGGAAACATTTTCCTGGATCAGCTCCTAAGGCAAAGGGAACAAATGCAAAAGCAAGCGGGGTGTGATTAGAAGCTTCCGCACAACAGGAGAGACCACCAGCAAGACCCCCTGAACGGGAGAACACACCTCCGAAAGGCAGAGCCAGCGCGGGGCCAACCTCCAAACACACATGCTCACGCAGCTCCGGTCCCAGGAACCGAGCCGCCCAATCAGACACCGGGCGGAAGGCCTGCGCGGCCAGTTTCCCAAAGACACACAGATGGCCACAGGCAGGTGAGGAGGTGCTCCACATCACGCACCAGCAGGGAGACGGGGGCCACGACAACAGTGAGGTGTCACCGCACACAGGCCAGAACAGCCGCCACCACGGACAGAGACACGCGTCAGTGAGCACACGGCGGGGGAGGGGGCGCGCGCACGCTGCTGGCGGGTGTGGGGGGCGCGCGCACGCTGCTGGCGGGTGTGGGGGGCGCGCGCACGCTGCTGGCGGGTGAGAGCTGCTGCAGACGCGGGCAGGGCACCCAGGGTCCTCAGAGAACACTAGAGCTGCCGTGAAAGCGGAAAGGCCAGTCGCTGAGTCGTGCCTGACTCTCTGTGACCCCATGGGCTCTAGCCCGCCAGGCTCCTGTGTCCATGGGATTCTCCAGCAAGAACACTGGAGTGGGTTGCCATTCCCTTCGCCAGAGGATCTTCCCCACCCAGGGCAACCACCTGACTCAGCAGTTGCAGTGCAGGGCACATATTCACAGGGCAGAGACACCGTTCAGAAAGATACACGTGCCCCCACGCTCAGCGCAGAGCTGTTTACAACAGCGAGATGCGGACACCACCCAAATGTCCATCAGCAGATGAGTGGATAAGGACGTGGGGGGGGGGTGTACACACACACACACACACGCACACGCATATGTATGACACACTACTGCTCAGCCACAGGAAGGAGTGAAACTCTGTCCAGTGTGACACATGGGCGGGCCGGAGGGCGTTATGCTGAGAAAATGGGTCAGAGAAAGACAGAGGCTGTGTGTCACCATTCACACGTGGGCTCGAAGAACTAAACGCATGTATCAAAACAGAAGCAGACCCACAGACAGAGGGCAAACCAGCGGTGACAGCGGGGAGAAGGAAGCGGGAGAGGGAAGCCGGGGTGGGGATGGGGAGGCGGGGACGGCCGTGCACCACACGGAAGCGACGCGGACGCGCCCCACGCTCAGGCAAAGACAGCCGCTGTTCTGGTGTCTGCAAAAGCCGTGAGCCACTGATACCAACCAACCACATCTCAATCTAAAAATCAACCAACTACATCTCAATCTGAAAAAAGTCTGTTTTCAGCCACAGCCAGACAAGGAGGAGCCCTGCACAGCTGCCCGCCCAGTCACTCCCGCAGCATAGGAAGCCGGTCGGCGTGCGGGGCGGGCAGAGGGCGGAGGCTGCAGACCACAGCCGCCACGGCCCAGGACCAAGGCCGGGCAGCCGCTCTGCTCTTGGTGGGGGGTGCCCACCTCTCATCCAGATGTAAGATTCAAGAGACAGAAGCACAAAGAGCAAGCCGAGAAGGGACAGGGAGCACCGAAGGCAGGGAGGGAGGGAGGCCTCTGGGGACACAGCGAAGGCAAGCCCAGGTAAGCTCCGCCAGCCCACAGCGGGCACACCGACGCGGGACAGCAGTCACGCAGGCGACGAGGGGGGAGCGGCCAAAGGCGGCGCAGGAAGGGCCTGGGGGTCTGTTACAGACCCGCCCCCAGGCCAAAGCAGCGACTGTGCAACTGAAGAGCGCTTCTGGAACACCAGCTGGGCCCCTGGAGGGCAGCCGCGGGCACAACTGGAGGCCCAGGGGCACAGTGCAGAGGACGGCGTGAGCTGCGGCGAGAGCCCTGGGGCGGCCTGCTCCCTCGCCCGCCTGGAGTCCCAGTTCGCTCAATAACTGGAGACGCGGAGTCCGGGGCGCAGGCCCGGCAGGGTGAGGGGCTACGGGGATGGACACCGGCTGCCGCCGGGCTGGGACACACTCAGGAGAGAGGGAGGCCCCCCTCGGGCCAGGAGGCAGACTACCTGGCGAAGTTGTCCTCGGAGCCGGGAGCCAGGGGCGCAGCCGCGGAGGGCGAGTCTGAGAAGACATCCACGAGCAGCCCGCCGGAAGAGGGCGGGGGGCCTGCGGGGGCGGGGGGCGCAGCCCCCAAACCCAGGAGGTCTGCCGATGGAGACGGCGTGGACTGGAAAACAGGGAAAGAGCAGGTCAGTGCAGACGCTGCCAGGCACAGCTTCACGCAACACAAGTGCCTGCACCTTCACCGCCCACAGCACCGAAAAGAAACGTCTGGTTTCAGAAACACAGCTGTGCACGTTACTGTCAAGCATCTAAAAATGTCGAAAGAGGCGAAATGACTAAGCGGGTACCATACTAGCATGCACCCTCAAACATCTCTAAGTCCTACTGTGTTACAGAGAAAAAGTGGATCAAAGTTCTACAGAACAGATTTTTTCTAACTGCTTTGTTGTTTTTTTTTAAGTTTTGACACGAGGCAGATGACAAAGAACAAAGTCCTTCCAACACCCCTCTCAAACCACAGGAGACGCAACGTGCAGCTCGTCAGTCACTCACGTGTCCCCTCGCTGGCTGCATAGAGGTGGCACTGCCCCCGCCCGGGCACACAAGTTCCAGAAGCCCGCAGGGTTCTTATGATCCTGTGGATCACGTCGAAGCAAGAACCCGGCCTGTGAGAACTCATCTGGACCCTCCTGTGGGCCAGCGTCCACTTACAGCCCCCGAGTCCCTCCTGGAGTCGCTGCGTGCCTGCAGTGAGCACCGCGCTGGCTCTGCAGCACTCATCTCTCCAAGAGCCACCCCTCCTCTCTCCAGCACGCGGACGCACCCAACCCAGGCAGCAGCCCGTCTGCCCTCAGGTCATGCTGAGGACTTACACGTGGGGGTCACTCGCAGTAGGTGTTCAGTCGCTCAGTTGTGTCTGACTGTAAGACCACACAGACTGCAGCACGCCAGGCCTCCCTGTCCATCACCAACTCCCGGGGTTCACTCAGACTCACGTCCATTGAGTCGGTGATGCCGTCCAACCATCTCATCCTGTCGTCCCCTTCTCCTCCTGCCTTCAATCTTTCCCAGCATCAGAGTCTTTTCCAGCGAGTGAGTTCTTCCCATCAGGTGGCCAAAGCACTGGAGCTTCAGCTTCAGCATCAGTCCTTCCAATGAATATTCAGGACTGATTTCCTTTAGGATGGACTGGTTGGATCTCCTTGCAGTCCAAGGGATTCTCAAGAGTCTTCTCCAACTCCACAGTTCAAAAGCATCAATTCTTCGAAGCTCAGCCTTCTTTATGGTCCAGCGCTCACATCTGTACATGACTACTGGAAAAACCATAGCCTTGACTGTACAGAACTTTGTTGGCAAACTAATGTCTCTGTTTTTTAATATACTGTCTAGGTTTGTCAGAGCTTTTCTTCCAAGGAGTAAGTGTCTTAATTTCATGGCTGCAGTCACCATCCGCAGTGATCTGAGAGCCCAAGAAAATAAAATCGGCCAGTGCCCCCACTCTCTCCCCTTCTCCTTGCCGACAAGTGATGGGACCAGAGGCTGCTGTCGACAGAGGAACCTGACAGGCGAGAGGCCACAGGGCCACAGAGCTGGATGCAGCAGAGGCAGCTCGGCGCCCAGGGCGGGGCCGGCGCCGCTGAGCTTACAGATGTGGAGCCGCGAACCGGCACGCTCCTCTCTCCTCCGTAACCCTCCTCAAGAGGCTCGCTCTTTAGTCCCCTTCACTTTCTGCCATTAGAGTGGTGTCATCTGCTTATCTGAGGTTGTTGATATTTCTCTCAGCAATCTTGATTCTAGTTTGTGATTCAACCAGCCCAGCATTTCACATGATGTACTCTGCATAGAAGTTAAATAAGCAAGGTGACAATATACAGCCTTTCCCAATTTGGAACCACTTTGTTGTTCCATGTCCAGTTCTAACCACTGCTTCTTGACCTGTATACAGGTTTCTCAGAAGACAGGTTCGGTGGTCTGGTAGTCCCGTCTCCGTAAGCAGCTTTCCAGTTTGCTGTGACCCACACACAAGCTTCAGCGCGGTCGACGGTGCAGCGGCAGATGTTTCCTGGAGACCCCTCGCTGCCCCCACGACCAAATGCTGGCGATCGGGTCTCTGGCTCCTCGGCCTTTTCCAAATCCCGCTTCAGCATCTCGAAGCTCTCGGTTCACGCTCTGCTGAAGCCACGCTTGCAGGGCTCTGAGCATTGCCTTGCCAGCATGTGAAATGAGGACGACTGTGAGGCAGTTTGGACATTCTTTGGCGTAGACCTTCTTAGAGACTGGAAGAAAAACTCGCCTTTTCCAGTCCTATGGCCACTGCTGAATCTTCCAAACTTGCTGGCATACTGAGCACAGCGCTTTAACAGCATCATCTTTCAGGATTCAAAACAGCTCAGCAGCAACTCCATGACCTCCACTAGCTTTGTTCCCAGAAGCGCTTCCTGAAGCCCACTTGACTTCACACCCCAGGACGCCCTGCTCTAGGTGACATCCTGGATGGAACCACGGCCTCGGCACGAGTGACTGCTCATCTCCCTTTAATATCCGGAGCATTTCTCAAACAGCTCCATGTGTAGGCAGATGACCTCACACGTGGATTCCACATGAAGACAAGGAAGCGTCACAGAACACACGTGTGCAGAGAGGCTGTGGGTCTGGGAGGCCTGAGGACTCAAGGGCAGCAATGCACTAAGGCCCAGCCATGGCAGGAAGCGGGCTGGTGGGCAGGCAGGGTGGCGCCAGACGCAGAACAGGCCAGGCTGGAGTCCCCAGGAGAAGGGAGGGCCCAGAGCCAGAGGGCCGGTGGGGAAGGATCAGCAGAAGCTTTGGTGCGGCTGGGGAGTCTGGGGGACAAGTCACAGGCAGCCCCGCCCACCAGCCAGGTCTCTGTGGTTGCTGGGAGCCTGCCCACCAGCTCAGGACCCCGCCACCTGCTGCAAGACGTCTACCACTGGTTCCTGAAGAACAGTTCAAATGCTCTCTAAGGTAGAAAAACCCTTTTGTCCCACTAAGTCAAATGTGAACACACAAATGCTAGGCGGTTCCTTGGGAGATTCCCCCAGGACGCCAGCTCCCTCCCCAGACTCCTTACAGGACCTCTGCCTGGCAACGCTGGAGTCACCCCTCTAACCACCTGGCCCTCTTCTCAGGACGCGGGGAGACCCTCCCCACGGAGCTGGCCCGGTGCACGGTCTGCACAGGTCACGCCTGCCCAGGGGGCTGCAGCCCATGGGGTGGGGGCAGCTCCGGGCCCCCCTCCCCCTCCAGCCCAAAGCCCAGGGCACAGGCAGCCTGCAGACACCCCACAGACGCACGGACAAGCATCCTGGAGCCACAGGGGCTGAGCCCCCCAGACAGCCCCAAACAAAACCACCTCCAGGGGGGATGTGCAACCCTAAGCAAAAGGGGTTCCAGCTGATGCTACACAGAAGTGAAAGGCGTTAACAGGTTCCCCAATAAAACCCAGATATCTCAGCGCCACTTCAAGGTGGAGCCTCCCCTGAGTTTGGAGGCAGAAGCCCTAGGACGAGACTCCCACGCAGGAGGGACCCCGGCCCTTCTCTGCCCTCCTGCCTCACCTACTCCGCCCTCATCAGACCACCTGAACCCTGGGGACACACAAGAACTCCATCCCCAGCACCACCCCGGGCTCCTCTGCAGAGCTGGCGCCAGGGCTTGGGTGGGAGGTCCTGACTGTGACAGGCCCCAAGCCCAGGGCCAGGCATGAGCACAGGCTTCACGGTGGGCCTGGGGTCAGGCGAGTGCCCCCACATGTAGAGCGCCAGGGCTCACACACAAGCATCCTGGCGCCATACATAAGCAAACCATCCTGGCCCCAGGCTGTCCACGCACGGGCATGTGGCACCTCTACCTCGGGCGCAGGCTCACTGGGGCTGCTGGACAGTGTGGGCCGCTGGCCACGCCGCCTGACCAGCGTCCAGGCTGCGGCCTGCTCTCCAGGCTCCTCCCGACGCGGTGGCCGCACAGCCTGCGGTGGCCGCACAGCCCGCGGTGGCCGGACGCCCCCCAAGCGGGGACGAGAGAGGAAACACAGCTCTGAAAACGGCGTCTTCCTTGACAGACATCAGAGGGCACGTTCTCAGGGCACTTGTGTGAACAGGGAGCTTGCTCTAACCCACTCACTACTGGACCCCAGGAGGTGGAAGCCCTGGAAACCAGCCCGGGGTGGCAAGAGGCCCCCACACAGCCGTCACGCAAGAATGACCACATTTTCCAAATCCAAAGCCGAGAGGACCCCAGATGACCGTTTGACAGTCTAACAACAAATACTGCGTCTGGGTCAGCCCACCCAGGACACCATCCGGAATCCTGAACCTCGGGCACCAGGCGCCCCGGAGCTTGTGCAGGCAGGGCCCTCGGGAGGGACCCACCACAGCGCTGGTGCTGGCCGGGGCAGGCTCGGGGCCCCCGTTGACATCGGCGCTCCTTTCCCGCTTGGCCTCCTCCAGGTCGGTCACAGTGCTTGGGCCCTTCTTTTTCTTGAGCTTGGCCAGGATGGAGGACTCGCGCTCTGGAAAGGGGGGCATCTCCTCCAAGACAGTCGCCTGGTGGGAAAGGAGCCCAGGTCGGCAGGGCACAAAGCCCCATGGCCTCCAGCCCCCACCCAGGGCGGCCTGGGGTCGGGGCAAGGGGACGGCGGGGGTGGGGGGGACAGGGAAACGGTGGGGGACGACAGGGACCAGGTGGCCAGGGGATGGGGTGGAATGGGTGGACGGGGGGACGGGGATAATGAAGGGGGATGGGGGGGAAGAGGGCGGCCCAGGGATGGGGGGATGGGGGGGACAGGGGGGTCGCACCAGGATATCGGTGCTGGCGACGGTGCTGAGCCGCAGGTACTCGACCGCACGCTGCTGCAGCTCCACGTCAGCGTTCTTCAGCTGGCTGTCGCTGCGCAGCACGTCCTGGATGGTACCCTTCACCTCCGGGAAGAGGTTCACGAACTTGATGTAGGTGGACAGGAGGAGCGCCCTGGTGGGCACGCTGCACAGGTGGAACTTGGAATGCAGCAGGTGGAACTGGGTCAGGGGGCTGCGGGCGGGGGGCACACGGGCACAGGGTCACCGCCTCTCCCTGGGTCAGGGGGCTGCGGGCGGGGGGCACACGGGCACAGGGTCACCGCCTCTCCCTGGGTCAGGGGGCTGCGGGGCGGGGGGCACACGGGCACAGGGTCACCGCCTCTCCCTGGGTCAGGGGGCTGCGGGGCAGGGGGCACACGGGCACAGAGTCACCGCTTCTCCCTGGGTCAGGGGGCTGCGGGGCGGAGGGGACACACGGGCACAGAGTCACCGCCTCTCTGTCTCACACCGCACCATGCCCGCCCTGCCCGAGCCCCCGGGATGGGGGGGCCGGGAGCGATGAGGAGCCCCACCCTCGCCAGGACCTGCACGTTTCCAGCTCCAGGCCGTGTACAGGCTCCCCCAAAACAGCGTCGGCCACTGGCCACACCTCCTTTCCCCCAGAATCCCCATGTTCCACACAGTCGTCCTGAACGGACGTGCCCTCACTCCGGGCTGTCCAAGGACTTCCAGACATCAGCTGGCCTCGACCAGGCATCAGGAGAGAGCCCGGGGCGCAGGCCAGTGCCTGGACACCTGGACACGGGCTCCAGCTCCGGGGCCTCACCTGGACCTCGGGTCCCCTGCTATCAGGTTCCCGAACTCCCCGAGGATGTAGCCGCCAACTTTGACCAGGTTCTCGTGGCAGGCCGAGGCCTGCAGCGCCTGTGGAGGAGCACACTGTGAACCCAGCGCCCAGAGCTCACACACAGGTGGAGGCGGCACGGGCTCGGCCTCCTGAGAAAGCGGCCGAGCTGCGTGAGGAACCAGGAGTGCGGCCCAGGGGCCTTCCCAGGGAGCCTGCGCTGCACATGGCCACAGTCCCCAGAGCCTCCTGAGCCCTCTGCCCCGCCTCCAACCACACTGCCCACCCTGTTCCCTGCTCCTGGCCACTTCAGCAGAAGGGTCAGTAGCAGGGGAGCCCGGGGACAGGTCCATGGTCGATCCCACCCCTTCAACAGGAACTGCTTCCAAAAATTACGGTTCAGACCCTGGACAGGGGCAGGGGCACATGGAGGCCAGTGGGAGCCCCCTGCCCTGGGCAGCTTGCTCAGGCAGCCTCTGGCCGACCAAGAGCACCTCACCCGGGGCAGCCACGTGGAAATCCAGGAGACGTGGCACTGAGACGCCCCTGGAAGTGGACGCGGGCCCAGAGCTGGCAGGGAAGCAGGGAGGGCCGGCGCACCTCGAACACAGTCTTGGCGGCATAGCCCTGCACGTCGTCCCGGTTGATGACGATCTGTATAACGCGGTACCACACCTCTTCGCTGACGTAGTCGCCGGCAATGCGGATCAGGTTCAGGATGGTGTCCACGTACCACGTGTAGTCCACAGCGTACTTCTCTGCCAGAATGGCCACCTTCAGCACCTGCAGGGCACGGCCACGCAGGAAGGGACTCAGGAGGATCTGACCCGCACCAGAGCGCCCCCCAGCTTCTCCAAGGAATCCCGAAAGTTTAAGGTTCCAGGACAGATGCGGAGGACACGCAAAGCAGAACAGAGAGGAAGTGAGATGGATTCTGCCAGAGGCACAGCGGGCCCCTCCCACCCCACCCGCACTGAGCCGCCCAGGAAGCCACGCCCACACCCACGCCATGAGCCCCGCTGGAACAGTTAGCTCGCCGGCCTTGTGCTCCAACCAGCCCTTCTCACTTACTGCCTATTCTCTGCTGCCCGGGGTGCCTGCTCCAGGCTGTGGGAAGCAGGCCCCTCGCCTCCCCCAGGCACAGCCTCCGCTTGCACCGAGCCGCCCTGGGCAGCATTGACGGTGGACACAGAGCCCAGCCCTCAGGCGGCGGAGGCCCTCACACCCAGCGTGCCCCTGGCTGGACCTCCTGACCGCGCCCCAGAGCCCAGTCAACCCGCTGTGCGCCTCCTCTGGCCTCCACACCGACCCTGCATAACGAGCCCCAAGGCCATCCTGGAGCACCCGCCTTGTCAATGTCCTCGGCTTCAAGTCCTCCAAGCCCAGAGCTGCCCCTAAAGCTGGACACTGGAGGCCCCTCACCGCACGCTGGCCCCAGTGCCCACACGCCCGCCCCAGTGCCCACAGGCCCCAACCCGCTCCCTTGGGGCTGAGCCCCCTGCCTCCGTGGCCTCTGCAGGGGAGGTGGAGAGTGAGGATCAGGGCCTCCGCAGAGTGACTCCAAGAAACTGGAGCTCTACTGAAAACGCTGACAAAAAAGCTGAACACAGCACAGCACTCTCCTCCAGCCCACAGCAGACCCCGTGAAGAAGCGCCTCAGCCCAGATGCGAGCGCGGAGGCCCCAATGACAGAGGCCGCAAGACTCACAATCTCTTCTCGGATGGAGTAGTCCGCCGTCTCCAGGTAGCTCAGCATCTCAGCCACGATCTGCTGGGCGTTGCTGCGATCGCACATGGCGTAGAGGAGGTCCACGGCCCGCTGCCGCACACTCACATCCCGCTCCGTCTGGGGGTGAGCACAGGAGCAGCAGCATGAGGGCTGCTGGGCGGGTGCAGGGGGGCTCGGTCCGTCCCAGTGCCCCCCTTGGAGCTCGCCCCCCTCACCATCCCAGTCCAGCATCCTGCGGAGTCCTAACCCCCACGCGCTAACCACTGCCCCGGCTCCTGCTCTGTCCCTGGCGTGGTGGAGGGGGGCACGGGTCAAAGGCCACCCACTGTGTGGTCACAGACCGGCCCCTTCTGCGTCACCTGGGAGCCCGTCACTGTGCCAACTCCCGGCCCCACCCCAGACCCTGAGAAGTGAGGGCGCAGCTGCTCCGCTGCTCTGGAGAGCGGGAGAGGTGCTGCCGGGAGCCGCCACAGCCCACACGGACGTCTTTCTGACCCAGGCAGCGACTAGAAGAAACACCACAACCACCCAGGCGTAATTCAAAACACCAGAAAGCAAATTCCAAACGCTTGTAAGCCCTCGCGTTCAAAACTCACACCAAAAATGTCTATTAAGTACACGTAAACCCAAAGGAACAGGGTCAGACCTGTTCTCAGCTCTAGCGCAGGAGCCGGGCGGCAGCTTGTAACTCCCCCGCCCGCCTTCAGCTTTCTGACGTGCACGACCAGCTGTGTCTGACCCTGAGGAACAAACCTCACAAAGCAGGAGCTCCTGCTCTGGAATCTGAATTCCCTGGGAAAGCAAATATCCTTTCGCAAAGAGTGAGTTTTCTTGCAGACACGGACAAAGTATCTTATCCTTCCACCAGGAAGACCAGACTCGCCGATCTCACTTTTCTTCTTTCTTTGGCTTTGAACCGATCTCCACTCTTACTGCAGGTCTGCTCACGTGCCAGACCCAGTGGGAGGTGCCCACGTGCGCACAGCCTCTCCGGGGCAGAGTGCAGAACCACCCAGGGGCCGAGCGTGTAGGATCCCGGAGCCCACCAGTAGCTCCCACCCGGCCTGAGAGACAGGGGAGAGAGGGCGCTTGCCTTCAGGGCGTTGATGACCGTCTCGATGTGCGTCTTGACCGCCTCGTGGGAGAACTCGGAGCTGGCCAGTGTGCACATGCTCTCCAGGGCCAGGTAGCGCAGGTTCGTCTCCCGGTGCTGCAGGAACTGGCCCAGCTGGTTGCAGGCCCGCACCAGCAGGTTCGGCTCGCTGCACAGACGGGAGAGGCGGGTGTGGGCAGGGAGTCCCCGCTTGGCCAGGGCTGCTGTCTGAGCCACCACGGCCTCCCAGGACGCGAGGCCTGACGCTCACTTTGGCCAATGCCACACGAGGACCCCCAGAGCGCTTCCGAGTGCATCCAGGGGACCCGCCTCCAGAGGGCCAAGGGCAGCCAGGAGCCTGAGCCCCCACACCAAACTGGCCAGGGGACCCGAGTTTTCATCATGCCTCGACCAGAGGTGACACGCTCAGCCAGAGAGCCCGCCTGGCCGACGGGATGAAAGCCCCGACGTGGAGAAGGCGGGCGCAGGTGGGGACGGTGCACAGAGGTCAGGTCACTGGTGTCAAGCGCCAGCTCCATGCACCACGGGGATTTGAAGTGGGGGGTCTTTGCTCGCTTTTCACTCTGTCCTCGTGACATCTGCGCCCTTCAAACACGGCCAAGACTGGCACACCCCCCGGTGGGGGAGCTTGCTAACAGTGCCCAGTCCGTGGAACCACAGCACTCTGGTGGGTGCACCTGCTGGGACCTGGAAACACCCCCACCCCACCCTGCGTGGCCTCCACACACCTCCCCGCCACAACCTCGACCCACGCAGCCCGCAGGACACACACTCACGCTGGTGCCTGGGTGGCCCAGGGAGCGGATGGCCCGGTGGGACGCCCAGGAGAAGGGGAGCCCCCAGGAGAGGCGAGAGCGTGGCGCCCAGCTGCGTGTGGAGGGCAGAGGAAGAGCGCGTGCAGGCCCACCTGTCGTGGTGGATGACCAGGCTGATGGCCTCGAAGAGCACGGCGTTCTTGGCGTTGGAGTGCTGCACCTTCTTGGACTTGGGCGGCTCCTGGGCTTTGTTGAGAATCGCCTCCAGGCACTCGGTCAGGCGGCCGCGCACTGCAGGGTCTTCTGGGCAGAACAGACAGCCGTTGGCCAACTCCCCGCAGCCCTCCCTGCCCCAGCCCCGGTAACCCTTGCCTCCCGCCTGTCGACAGAAGGTGAGGATCCCGACTCAAACCCTGAGGCTGCCTAAGTCAAGAGGCTTTGATGGCCAGGGACACAAGTCTTTGCTGAAATATAGATCATATAAGCTGAGGAAAATAAAATCCCAGTGACAGAACACCCGGCATGACGGTCAGGCGGGGGCGGGGAGGGATGAAGGGCCTCCCACTGCCTGCCACCAAGAGAAGCAGAGACACGCGAAGAGCAGCAAGAACAGAAGGAAGTTTAGCTTCTAGTCAAAGCAGACCAAGAAAGACTAAGAAAGTAATAAAAACACGAGAACTCCAGAAACAACCATCGCCTGCCTCCAAAGCAGCTGTTCAGCGCCACTCGAGGCGGGGCGGCCCCCAGGCGCCGGGGCGGGGGGGGGGGGGGGTGGCAGGGTCCCTGAGGCCGCCCGGGGCGGGGCGGGGCAGGGCTGAAAGGAGGAGGCGACAGTGAGACTCACCCCCAGGGGCTCCAAGCCGCCCCAGCCTGGGAGTAAGAAGGCAGCGGCCAGTTCCACCAAGAGAACCACTGCCCTGCTGCGGGGTGGAGGCCCGCCAGCAGGAGGGGTGAGGCCTCATGGAGCCCCACACCTGCTCAGCTCTGCTGCAGGGTGAGCAGCTCACACTTAGTATAAAAAACACTCAGGACACAAAGTGACTTGAATTTAACAGACATACCCTGTACAAAAACAAATGAAAGCTAAAGTGCGGAGGTTACAACAAGAAAGCCATCTTGGTAGGAGGCAATCTGGAAGTATGGAACAGGAACTCATGAGCGTTCTCAAACCAGTGATTCTAGTTACTTGCCATAGTTTAAAATAAAGCAAACATAACAACATCCACGACATGCACTTTAAAGTCACACACACAGTTTTGGATGTGAAGTTTCAACCGGTTTCAAGAATTATTTTAAAAGACTGTTTCAAAACCCGCAGGGATCTGACCCCGCACGTGCAGAGAGCACAGAAGCAGAGCTCAGCCCAGTCGCAGCGGAGCGAGCGTCCTCGGCCAGCTGCTCCGGGAAAGCCAAGGGCTGCGAGAGCATCAGAGGCCCAGGGAGCCGGCGCCAGGAGAGCGGAGGGTGGCGTGTTAAGAGGCCGCAGCAAGCCCTCCCCAGGCTCCGCGCGGCTGTCACCTGGGGGTGGGTAGCACTGCAGGAGCCGCAGGAGCTTGACCGACAGCCAGGGCGCCGGGACAAAGTAGTAGGTGTAGTCCTGGAGGTCCGTGGAGGCCGACGTCACGATCTACGAGGAAGCACAGAGAGAGGAGACTCGGGGCTGGCGTCCCCGAGAGCCCCGCGCGGCGCGCTAAGGACAGACACGCTCAGCCCGGTCTGAGGGGCAGGAGCACAGCCCCCAGCCCCACAGGAGCCGCCACACAAGGACAGCCCCGCCCCCAGGGACACGGGCCTGCGGCACCCAGCCCGCCAGCAACCCCGCCCTCAGGACCCAGGCCCCCAGAGCCTGGGTGGGAGCCCCACCCTTCCCGCCTGGCCCCACGCCCCACCACCCTCAGGGCAGGCCCCGCGGGCACAGGGCCTCCACTCTCACCCCCACCACCTGCGCCACAGGGTCAGGGCACATGACACATGGCGCCCCCGCGCACACGGGGACGGCACACACCCACACACCCGCAAACCCGCTGCACGTGCCTCCCCACACCCCACGGCAGGGGCTCGGAGCGGCTCCCCTCACAGAGCTCAGCCGTGACGCTAGGTCACCTGAACCGGGTGAGCTCCAGGCTGGGCAGAGCCACGGGGAGCCCAGCAGAAGCAGCCGGGGTGCAGGCACATGGAGTGGACCCGGCCACGCCAGACCACGCCACCACGGGGACACAGCCGCCACCCAGCACCGCCTTTTCCATGCCCCTCAGGCAGCTGAACCAGGCTCAGTCAAACTCAGAGCATTAAGTGCACATATTTGAAACAAATGCAAACACAGAAGTGCTGAAGAATTGATCTCAAGGGCTTGGAAGAGACTAGCAAGTTAGCCCAAAGATAGTGGAGAAAAGAAAACACTAAAGACAGGAGCAGAGAGCGATCAGGTACAAAAATCAGAACAGGACCAGCAGAGTCAGAGACATTCTCAGATGCCTGACGAGACAAACCAAGCAACGGAAGGGCAGATACCAACAGCAAACTGGAGACGGGCCAACGGAGGGCCTTTCTGCCCATACACCTGAGCGTTTACCTAAGTTAGCAAACGGTTAAGAAAAGGCCACTTAACAAAACTGATAAAAGAAAATCTGAAGCCTTGTTAACTTACTAAATAAACTGAATCCATAATTAGAGGCTGTCCCACAAAGAAAACCCTAAGTTCACATGGCTTCACTAGTTAATTAATAAAATTGTTAGCAAAGATATAAAAAGGAATTTCCTTAATGTGGAAAAGGACATGGACATGGTTAAAACCTGCCAATGTCATACTTAACAGCGAAACATCAAAGGCTTTCCCTTTGAGGTAGAAAAACACACCAATCACCTTTCACTTCAACACTGCAGGGAAGGTCCAAGTTGGAGCAATAAAGCAGAAAGGAAAAGAGCTGCCCTTGTCCACGGAACACGCGACGGAACAGAAAGACGCAAAGCCGTCTACAGACACACTGCCAGCTCTCACGGGGGAGTCTGGCAAAGTTGCCAACATCAAGACCAGTATACAAAGTCTACCAGCACAAACCAGCACAGAATCTTATGAGAACATTTTTAAGGTATCACTGAGAAGAGCATTTTTTAAATAAAGTATATAAAGATAAGTTAAACAAAAATAACAGAACCTCTCCTTGAAAAGCTATGACGCGTATTTGACAGGAATTAAAGACTAAGTGACTTGGGAGACACGCCACGGCCACAGGCGCCAGCACCTTAAGGCTGCGAAGACGTGGATTCTCCCGAAACCGACCTACAGACACAGGTGGCCCCCATGGGACTCTGGGGGCGGGGGTCACTGGTGTCACTGGACATCAAATTAACCCAAAGTCAAGTCACTGGCGCCAAGACACACAGAGAACCAGAGGCGCTCAGCACAGACAGCGGTGTCTGCGCAACGGCAGGTTACTTCACAGTGAAACCAGGGTCTGCGTGGAGGCAGGCGCCTTCGCAGCGGTGCTGGGACGACAGGACTCAAGAAAAAGCCTCACCACACAGTGATGCCGGGTCAGCTGGACTGTCGACCTACAGTGAGCCCTCAGAATAGGGACAGACCACACGTCTGGAAAAACAAAGGCGTTAACCCCAGGGGAAAGGATCAGGAAGCCTGAATATATTAAAACATGCGGTTTCCGATCAGAGAAGACTTCACCAGAGTGAGACGGCAAGGTACAGAGCACGACGAGATGTTTAAACCCAGAGCAGGCTGAACCACATAAAGTTGCTGTCATATTTGTAGATCAGTAACGGTTACAGTGAAGAGGAGCTAAAAGCCTCTTGATGAAAGTGAAAGAGGACAGCGAAAAACTTAGCCTAAAGCTCAACATTCAGAAAACAAAGATTATAGCATCCGGTCCCATCACTTCATGGGAAATAGATGGGAAACAGTGGAAACAGTGTCAGACTTTATTTTGGGGGCTCCAAAATCACTGCAGATGGTGACTGCAGCCATGAAATTAAAAGACGCTTACTCCTCGGAAGAAAAGTTATGACCAACCTAGATAGTATATTCAAAAGCAGAGACATTACTTTGCCGACTAAGGTCTGTCTAGTCAAGGCTATGGTTTTTCCTGTGGTCATGTATGGATGTGAGAGTTGGACTGTGAAGAAGGCTGAGCGCTGAAGAATTGATGCTTTTGAACTGTGGTGTTGGAGAAGACTCTTGAGAGTCCCTTGGACTGCAAGGAAGTCCAACCAGTCCATTCTGAAGGAGATCAACCCTGGGATTTCTTTGGAAGGAATGATGCTGAAGCTGAAACTCCAGTACTTTGGCCACCTCATGAGAAGAGTTGACTCACTGGAAAAGACTCTGATGCTGGGAAGGGATTGGGGGCAGGAGGAGAAGGGGACGACAGAGGATGAGATGGCTGGATGGCATCACGGACTCGATGGACGTGAGTCTGAGTGAACTCCGTGAGTTGGTGATGGACGGGGAGGCCTGGCGTGCTGCGATTCATGGGGTCGCAAAGAGTCGGACACGACTGAGTGACTGAACTGAACTGAATGGTTAAATTTTCCACAGTTTATTGTGATCCACACAGTCAAAGGCTTTGGCATAGTCAATAAAGCAGAAATAGATGTTCTTCTAGAACTCTCTTGCTTTTCCATGATCCAGCGGATGGTGGCAATTTGATCTCTGGTTCCTCTGCCTTTTCTAAAACCAGGTTGAACATCAGGAAGTTCACGGTTCACGTATTGCTGAAGCTTGGCCTGGAGAATTTTGAGCATTACTTTGCTAGCATGTGAGATGAGTGCAACTGTGCGGTAGTTTGAGCATTCTTTGGCATTGCCTTTCTTTGGGATTGGAATGAAAACTGACCTTTTCCAGTCCTGTGGCCACTGCTGAGTTTTCCAAATTTGCTGGCATATTGAGTGCAGCACTTTCACAGCATCATCTTTCAAGATTTGAAACAGCTCAACTGGAATTCCATCACCTCCACTAGCTTTGTTCGTAGTGATGCTTTCTAAGGCCCACTTGACTTCATATTCCAGGATGTCTGGCTCTAGGTGAGTGATCACATCATCATGATTATCTGGGTCATGAAGATCTTTTTGTACAGTTCTTCTGTGTATTCTTGCCACCTCTTCTTAATATCTTCTGCTTCTGTTAGGTCCATACCATTTCTGTCCTTTATCAAGCCCATCTTTGCATGAAATGTTCCCTTGGTATCTCTAATTTTCTTGAAGAGATCGTAAGTCTTTCCCATTCTGTTGTTTTCCTCTATTTCTTTGCATTGATCGCTAAGGAAGACTTTCTTATCTCTCCTTGCTATCCTTTGGAACTCTGCATTCAGATGCTTATATCTTTCCTTTTCTCCTTTGCTTTTTGCCTCTCTTCTTTTCACAGCTATTTGTAAGGCCTCCCCAGACAGCCATTTTGCTTTTTTGCATTTCTTTTCCATGGGGATGGTCTTGATCCCTGTCTCCTGTACAATGTCACGAACCTCATTCCATAGTTCATCAGGCACTCTATCTATCAGATCTAGGCCCTTAAATCCATTTCTCACTTTCACTGTATAATCATAAAGGATTTTATTTAGGTCATACTTGAATGGTATAGCGGTTTTCCCTATTTTCTTCAACAGTCAGCTCCTGGTCTTGTTTTTGCTGACTGTATAGAGCTTCTCCATCTTTGGCTGCAAAGAATGTAATCAATCTGATTTTGGTGTTGACCATCTGGTGATGTCCATGTGTAGAGTCTTCTCTTGTGTTATTGGAAGAGGGTGTTTGCTACGACCAGTGTGTTCTCTTGACAAAACTCTATTAGCCTTTGCCCTGCTTCATTCTGTATTCCAAGGCCAAATTTGCCTGTTACTCCAGGTGTTTCTTGACTTCCTACTTTTGCATTCCAGTCCCCCAGTTAGAACTGGACATGGAACAACAAACTGGTTCCAAATAGGAAAAGGAGTACGTCAAGGCTGTATATTGTCAACCTGCTTATTTAACTTATATGCAGAGCACATCATCAGAAATGCTGGGCTGTAAGAAGCACAAGCTGGAATCAAGATTGCCGGGAGAATTATCACCTCAGATATGCAGATTGACACCACCCTTATCGCAGAAAGTGAAGAGGAGCTAAAGAGCCTCTTGATGAAAGTGAAAGAGGAGAGTAAAAAGGTTGACTTAAAGCTCAACATTCAGAAAACTAAGTGAGTGAAGTCGCTCAGTCGTGTCCGACTCTTTGCGACCCCATGGACATAGCCCACCAGGCTCCTCCGTTCATGGGATTCTCCAGGCAAGAATACTGGCAAGAAAATGAAGATCATGGCATCCAGTCCCATCACTTCATGGGAAATAGATGGGGAAACAGTGGAAACAGTGTCAGACTTTATTTTTTGGGCTCCAAAATCACTGCAGATGGTGACTGCAGCCACGAAATTAAAAGACACTTATTCCTTGGAAGAAAAGTTATGACCAATCTAGAGAGCATATTAAAAAGCAGACGTTACTTTGCCAACAAAGGTCCATCTAGTCAAGGCTATGGTTTTTCCTGTGGTCATGTATGGATGTGAGAGCTGGACTGTGAAGAAAACTGAGTGCCAAAGAATTGGTGCTTCTGAACTGTGGTGTTGGAGAACACTCTTGAGAGTCCCTTGGACTGCAAGGAGATCCAACCAGCCCATCCTAAAAGAGATCAGTCCTGGGTGTTCACTGGAAGGACGGATGCTGAAGCTGAAACTCCAATACTTTGGCCACCTCATGCGAACGGCTAACTCATTGGGAAAGACCCTGATCCTGGGAGGGACTGGGGGCAGGAGGAGAAGGGGACGACAGAGGATGAGATGGCTGGATGGCATCACCAACTCGATGGACATGAGTTTGAGTAAACTCCGGGAGTTGGTGATGGACAGGGAGGCCTGGCGTGCTTTGATTCATGGGGTCGCAAAGAGTCAGACACGACTGAGTGACTGAACTGAACTGAACTGAACGGTTAAATGTTGGAAATTTTGTCTGGTTTAACCCAGTCTAACCAACAAAGTGTTCGTATCTGAAAAACACAAAGAGGAGGTTTCCGTGGCAGCCCAGACTTCCACTGCAGGGCGAGGGGGTTCCGCCCTGGTCGGGAACCGAGGCCCCACTCGCCGGGAGGTGGTTTAGCTGCTCAGTCGTGTCTGACTTCAGGGCCTGATAGACTACAGCCCGCCAGGCTCCACTGTGCTTCCCAGGCAAGAACACTGGAGTGGGCTACCATTCCCTTCTCCATGCCGAGAGGTACTGCCAAAAAAGTAAACAAGATTTTCCACAAAACAACAGAAAAGACACCATCGTGGAAAAAGGCGTGAAAGACTGAAGAGGCTCTTCACAAAAGACGGGGTTCAAGACGCCAATGGAGGAGTTGCGCTGGGGGTCCCGTGGTTCAGAGGACATGGTCCTAGAGAAGGGGACACAGGCTCAACCCCTGGTCAGGGAACTAAGATCCCACTTACTGTATGGTGTGGCCAAACAGATAAAACAAAGGGACGTTACCTTGAGAAAAAGTTTTTTTAAAGCAAGCAAACACGCCGAGCTGCCCTAGCTCATGGGTGATCAAGAAAATGTAGGTGAGAAAGCAACAGGACAAAGTGCCCAGAAGGGTCAAGGCCAAGAGGCCGCAGGCCGGGGAGGGGGCCACAGGCTCCTCACAGTGGCCTTCAGAGGGGACAGCCATGCAGTGGGCAAGACAGGGCACAGAGAGGTGAACGCGCTGCCCGGCAACACGCCTCAACCATCAGCAGGAGAAACAACTCCACGACTTCACGACCCTGATGATCAGAGCGAGCCGGTCACAGAGCGACACGGGCTGCGAGCCCTCATCAGCAGGAGGCGCCGCACAGCGCGCAGCGGCCGCCGGGGGCGGGGCTCTGCCCGGCACGCTTCCTGCGCCTACAGGCCACTCCTGATACGGGGCCAGAGGAAAGCCCGCCAGTCACTGACCAAGACACACGTCCACCCACGAATCGCAGGCTGCCCAGAGGCCTTGCCTACCAAGAGGGACGCGTCAGCAAAATGGCGTGACAAGGAACAAGCCCACCCCAAGCTCCGCCCCCTCAGCAGACTCACCCTGCTTAGCCTGGAGACAGCCAGAGACACAGAGGTCTTGAACTCTTCCGGGTTCTTCTGCGCCAAGGTGGTGATGAGGCTGGTGGCGGCAGTTACCACACCCTGAGAAGACACACACACACGTTCAGACGCCCGCCAGAGGACCTGCAGACAGCCTCTCATCTGAAACTAGTCTTCTAAACAAAATGTTAAACTCAGCAACAGCTGGCCACCCTGAGGCCACCCCCATCAGTCCTCGATGCTTCAAGAAAGCGAGATGCACACGTCGCTTGTTGCCTTGCTTACCCTTCTCTCTGAAAACGTGGAGACCCGGCATGCTTCAGCCTGGAGCCCTGCCTCAGGGAGGTTGCACGGGGCAGCAGCCCCAGGCCCTGTGTCCGCCCACCCACCCCCTCGGTGCCCCTGACCTAGGTCACTCCGTGTGGACTGCAAAGGGATGGACACATTACGTTCAGACTCACAGGAATCTTTCCAACCCAAATTTGAGATCGTGGAAAACAGGAAAGCCCATTCTTCCCCATTTTCGAATGTGGTCCAAGCCATGTCTCTGCCCCCTGATTGGGGAGCTCCACTGGGCCTGGATGAGACCCGATCCCCTCAGTGAGGTCAAGGGAGCTGGTCAGCTCCCCAGCGCGGTGCCCCACGTTCCCTGCACGCTTGCAGTGGTCTGTGCAGAAAGAAGCTGTGAGGAGAGAGGGCCGGGGGCCCCCACGCCCAGGCTGCCTCCTCCCCCTCCTCCTGGGCGACGCCTGGGCCATGCCGGACTCAGGAGGGGCTGGAAGCACGCAGAGCTTTCTGCGCCTCACGGCCCCCCACTTCTCCTGCTGCTCCCAGAAGGGCCTGCTTGCTTCTTCTGGGTGGACAAGGGGTCCTCTTCCGGGGGATCCCTGACCTTGAGACCAAAGCCGCCGACCCCAGGCCTCTGGTGGCAAAGCTGGGAGACGCGCGACACAGAGCCCACGGCACACAGGCGCCAGCCCACCCTGGGCCGCGACGCACCCCACCCTGCCCTCCGCCACTGGGCTCCTGCGGCCTGGACCCACGCAGGCACCAATGCGTGCACCAGCCGCAGAGCCATGCACATGAGAACACAAGGAAAAGAGACAGCCGGGCACACAGACGGCCCGGGGTTAGGAGCGGGGCCTCCCGGCCGAGACACCCCACCCCAAGGAGGTCGCCTGCGCGGACCCAATTTCCCCCATGAGTGTGGGGACATGGAGGGATGCTGCAGGCTGCTCCACGGCAGGCGAGCCCGCACGGCCACCCGCCCTCGCCCCGTGGGTCCACCTGTGTGGACCGTTCAGTCCTCATTTCATCTTTAAGGCAGATTTCTCTTCTGGGAAAACACACGGTAGCCAGCTAACATGCTAATGCCTCTGTGCTCAATGGGAAACTCCATGTGGAATCTTGACTCTCCCATTTGTAGACAGGATTCCAGCAAGACAAGGCCACCTGTCCGGCATCAGCTCCTACCTGACCCCACCTCCCAGCGCCAGCGTGGACAAGGGCCTGTGACTCATGGCCAACCCAGACACTACCTCACTGCACATCCCGCTGCTCTGGCCGACGACACAGAGCAGGCTCGGGCCTGGCTCACGTCCAGCCGTGTGGATTAGGTGGCCTGTGTGTCAGAGCCCCCGGGGCCATAGGACAGCCCCACGGCAGCCCTGAACGGAGTGCAGAAAGACACGTCTCTGCAGGCCCCCAGCGGACGTAGCACCCCTGCAACGTGCTGGGCTGTGCTGCCTCTGCCCCACCAGCAGGAGCCCCTCCACACCTGGACAGGGTGCGTCAGAGGCCCTGGCTCCCTTGCCCTGACCCCAGGGAGGGGCTCCCAGCCTCCCCCTGCAGGCCCTCCCAGCTCGACGGCCGGGCCAGGGGTGTCCTCCTCACCATCCTGGAAGTCACACGAGGCTGCTGACGTGGCCCTGGCCCGGAAGAGGCTGCCCCACAGGGGAGAGTGGGCGTGACCCAGAGGCACCCACCAGATGCTGGTCGTTGAGGAGATGCACCACACGGGACGTCCAGTCACCCATTGGGACAAGGTCCGGGGACGTCCTGTACAAGCGCAGCAGGCACAGGGCGGCGCTCTGCTTCACGCTGTCCATGGTGTCTCTGAAAGACAAGCAAGAGTGAGGCCAGCACGGCCCAGAGCCCACAGACGACACCCCACGGCCCCCAGGGAACCAGAGCCCACAGATGACACCCCGTGGTCCTAAAGCAACCAGAGCCCACAGACGACACCCCGCGGCCCCCAGGGGACAAGAGCCCACGGACGACACCCCACGGTCCTAAAGGAACCAGAGCCCACGGACGACACCCCGCGGCCCCCAGGGGACAGAGCCCAGGGACGACACCCCACGGCCCCCAGGGGACAGAGCCCATGGACGACACCCCACAGCCCCCAGGGGACCAGAGCCCACAGACGACACCCCGCGGTCCTAAAGGAACCAGAGCCCACGGACGACACCCCGCAGTCCTAAAGGAACCAGAGCCCACAGACGACACCCCGCGGCCCCCAGGGGACAAGAGCCCACGGACGACACCCCACGGTCCTAAAGGAACCAGAGCCCACGGACGACACCCCGCGGCCCCCAGGGGACAGAGCCCAGGGACGACACCCCACGGCCCCCAGGGGACCAGAGCCCACAGATGACACCCCGCGGTCCTAAAGGAACCAGAGCCCACGGACGACACCCCGCAGTCCTAAAGGAACCAGAGCCCACGGACGACACCCCATGGTCCTAAAGGAACCAGAGCCCACGGACGACACCCCATGGTCCTAAAGGAACCAGAGCCCACGGACGACACCCCGCGGTCCTAAAGGAACCAGAGCCCACGGACGACACCCCGCGGCCCCCAGGGGACAGAGCTGCACCCACGAGGGGCCTGGAGGGACACACGGGAAAAGGTTGCTTCGGGCTCTCCACGCAATCAAGCTCGGGCTGCCACAGCCCACGGGGACCAAGAGGAGGCGGGTGAGGCTCTGGCCCAGGACAGAGGCCTGTATGGACCTCCTGACGACTAACTCGGCAACCCCGGCCCACCTCCCCCCCAAGGCTGTGACCGAGATGGGCGGCTACGAGGCCCATAGCGCCTTCAGGACTCACACACTTGACTTACGCATGTGGGAGGTGACCGCGCCCTCAGCAGGCCACCAGACACGTACCCGGCGACGAGGATTCTGGGAATCTCCCCCGCAAACGCCTCGGCCATCTCCCGGCTGCCCACGTTGGCAATGCAGTGCAGGGCCAGGCCCATGAAGGTGGGGTTGCGGCTGGCCAGGTCGTTCTTGATGGCGTTGTTGATCAGGCGGATGAGCTCGCTGTTGGAGTTCACCAGCACGGAGATGAAGAGATAGCCCTGGGTTCCAGAGAGGAGACAGACCACCGCTGGACACACTCGGCCGGCCCCCAGCCCCACCCCAGTGTGCTCGGCACACTGCTGCGGTCAGGCCACAGAGGGCCCACCTGCCTTCTCCTGAGAACACGAGTCTTGTCCCCAGATCCCTCCTCGGACAGTTCTGCAGGACAAACCTGAGGCACCGTCCCCACGGGCATCAGACACCTTGGAGCCCCATCCCCACCCTGGTCACTGGTCCATGGGGACCTGACCAGGATGAAGGGCCTGCCTCGGCCATGACAGGAACACTGCGGACCACCTTCCCTCTCTCGGCCGTCTCAAGGTCCCAGAGTCTCCTCACCACTGGGCCAACTTCAACCTCGCTCTGTCCCCGCTGCCCACACCCTCCCCACTCAGGAACAGCACCTCTCAGCCCTGTCGGTCTCAGGAGGAGCTCGCCTTCTGCTCTGGGCTCTGGCCACCCTGTCCTCCCACACATGGGCCTTGAAGGGTGCCCTGTCTGCCCCTACCGCCCCATCCACTTCTTGGCCTCAGCCTCAGCCTCAGCTCAGGTCTTCCTGCCCCTCAGAGCCCTGCCTACTAGCTGCCCACTGCTCAGAGTCCAGAGGGCCCCACCCGCCTCGGTTCCTGGCGTCAGCCACAGCTCTGCTCGCTCTCTGCAGGGGGCTGTCTGACGGCCTCGCCCCTGGAGAAGAGCCAGGTCCACCCCTGCTTACGGTCACTGTGTCCCCAGGGCCCCCAGCACACTGCCAGGCCTATGGAAGGCGCTCAGCGATTTCTTGGTGGGAGTGAGTGTGACTGTGTGAGTGTGAGTGAGTGTGTGTGTGCATGAGTTTGTGTGTGTGCGAGTGTGTGCGTGTGCGCATGAATGTGCGTGTGAGTTTGTGTGCGTGTATGTGTGTGAGTTTGTGTGCGTGTATGTGTGTGTTGTGTGTGCGTGTGAGTTTGTGTGCGTTGTGTGTGCGTGTGCACGTGTGTGCGTGTGTGCCCGTGTGTGTCTGCATGAGTGTGACTGTGTGTATGTGTGTGTTGTGTGCGTGAGTTTGTGTGCGTTGTGTGTGCATGTGCACGTGTGTGTGCGTGAGCGTGTGCATGTGTGTGTGTGTGCCCGTGTGTGTCTGCATGAGTGTGACCGTGTGTATGTGTGTGTTGTATGTGCGTGTGAGTTTGTGTGCGTTGTGTGTGCGTGTGCACGTGTGTGTACGTGACCGTGTGCACGTGTGTGTGTGTGCCCGTGTGTGTGTCTGCATGAGTGTGACTGTGTGTATGTGTGCGCGCGTACCCACACGTGCACTTAGTTGCTCAGTCGTGTCTGATTCAGCAACGCCACAGACAGCAGACTGGCAGGCTCCTCTGTCCACGGGATTTCCCAGGCAAGACTCCTAGAATGCCATTCCCTACAGCAGAGGGCCTCCCCAACCCAGGGATCGAGCCCGCGTCTCCTGCATTGGCAGGCAGGGGCTCTGCCACGAGCGCCCGTTCTTCCCCACTAGCACTTGGGAAGCCCATTGCTTGGTGAGTAAACACCAATACTTAACAAAGCCCCTGGGGCATCAAGTGTGTTTTTTCACTTTCTGGAAGTTAAATTTTTTTTAACTCATGTTGCTCCAGGCGGGCGCAGGGCTGGAGGCATCGAGCTGGGGGCCCTCAGGGCCTAGACACGGGCACTCACCCCAGCAGACACTGGGGCAGACACTGGGGCCGGGCGAGGTGCAGACACCCGCCCTCCGCTCTTAAACCAGCGCACCTGCGCCCGGATTAGGAACAGCGGGGGGTGGGGGGGCACACGTGCGCGGGCACTGAGGGGAGGGAGCGTGCCTCCCCGCCCTCTGGGATGGGCCCCCGGGACACGGCGCCCTCCCGTCAGCTCCCACCTAAACCTGGGGAAGTCCCCAGACAGACAGAGGTGCAGAGCAAGAGCCAGGCGCCAGGGGCCCCGGTGAGAAGCGGCGCCGCGCCGCGCACTCACGATCTGCTTCTCGGTGTATCTGTTGGAGCTGAGCAGGTTCACGGCCTCCATGTGCCCGAAGTCGATGTCGTGGCCCAGCAGGAAGATGAACAGCAGCTTGCACACGTACTTCTTCTTGCTGTAGCCGTCCAGCGCTCTGTCGCCTGCGGGGAGGGGCAGCACAGGGACAGGGCGCCGGGCCCACTCCAGGAAGCCGGCCAGACCGCCGCACTGTCAGGCTCGCGCCCAGCGCTGCTGAGCTGGTCGGCACGTGAGAGCCGATTGTCTGGGTCCCTTGCAGACCCCAAACCAGCCTGCCGGCCAGCAGCACAAACACAACCCCGCCAGCACAGTCCTGCCGCGCCACCCTGACCTCACCAGCAGCGTAACCTTTCAGAGGTGTTTATTCATTTAGGCAAGACAACACACTCTAAATAATCTCTCATTTCACCCAGTGGTAGGACAAATCACCCACCCGAAAAGTCACACAAAACCACCAGAAGGGCTTGTTTCCCCACCCTGCTGGCAGCGCGACTCGGCCTCTCCTGGTAGACCATGGCAAGGCAGGTTCACAACAGGTCTCTGTCAGCACAGAAAGTGCTGCTTTAAAAAGGACCACCAGACAGTGCCATTTTAAAAGCAGAGGTTCTCATTTCACCCGAGAAGTGCGCAGCATCCCCGTGCAGCCCGCAGAGGTGAGCGCAGGAAGAACGCCCACCTCGAGCGAGGCGCTGCAGTGACCTGACCGCAGGGTCAAGGGCCAAGCAGCACGTGGGAGCCGGGAAGGTGGGAGCAGCCACAGCCCTCACTGCGAGGGTGAGTCACCTGTGTCCCGGGACGAGCCCTGGCTGACCTCCAAGGGCACTGAGAAGAAGGACCCCAGGACTCCTGAGGGACAGTGGACCACAGGCCAGCCAGCCAGCCAGCCAGCGGGACACCTTCCCTGGGGAGCTCTGAGACCCCCGTCCTTCCAGCCAGCCAGCAGGACGCCGGCCTTGGGGGGCTCTGAGACCCCCGTCCTTTCAGCCAGCCAGCGGGACACCGTCTCTGGGGAGCTCTGAGACCCCCGTCCTTCAGCCAGCCAGCGGGACGCCAGCCTTGGGGGGCTCTGAGACCCCCATCCTTTCAGCCAGCCAGCAGGACACCTTCCCTGGGGAGCTCTGAGACTCCCATCCTTCCAGCCAGCCAGCGGGACACCTTCCCTGGGGAGCTCTGAGACTCCCATCCTTCCAGCCAGCCAGCGGGACACCTTCCCTAGGGAGCTCTGAGACCCCCGTCCTTCTCAGCAGCAAGCTGCATGCTACTTAATGATCGAGCAACATCAAGTCAGAGCGGACCTGGCTCCCTGCTCCTCCCACTGCGGGAAGCCAGCTCACTGCTTCCCGACGGGACCCCCGCCCCGTCCCCGCAGGAGAGCATCTGAGCTGAGGGCACGGGGCCCAGGCGACCGCGCCTCACCCCACATGGCTGCCCCTCAAGCACGAGCCCGCTCGCCACCACCTCTGGAAGCCTCCTCCAATGAGCAGCCCAAAGTGCTGCCCGCCCCTCACCCCTGGAGTGAGGCTACGTGCGGGACACAGAGACTCGCAGACGCACTCGACGCCGAGCGCCCAGAAAGCGCAATCACGGCCACAGCTCAGGAGGCTTGGCCCTGGTGCTGCCGCGATGCAGGGAAAGAGCCAGTGTCTCCAGGGCGAGGCGTCTGAGCCCGGCCACCGCGTGCTGCTGCACGACTCCCACCTGGGCTGCCTGCTCACCTTCTCTCAGAGACCCGTCCACCCTGGCCCTGACCCTCAGCGAGCACCTGCCTATGTTCAGGCAGGGGACAGCAATAGGCCGAGTGTGGACCAAGAGGGAGCCCCATGGCCCCTGAGCCCAGTCTGCGTGGCCCGGGCTGCGAGCTGCTGCGGGGCTGTGGTACCAGCGCGTCCACCAGGACCCCACAGGCCCAACTGCACTCAACTGCTCCCCCACGTAAGGACCACCGCACACCCACTGGGAAAACCAAGGCCTAACCGTTAGCCGTATCACATGCGGGCAAGAACGTGGAGGAGCTGGGAACTCACACTCAGCTGAGCAGGCACAAAACGGGGCAGCCACTCTGGAAAATACGGGACAGGTTCTTAAAAGGTCAAACATGCACCCGTTGAGCGAGCCAGCGGCTCCACCCTCAGGCGCCTTCCTGAAAGGAAGGACACCACGCACCTACACCAGCCGCGCACGCGGGACTCACAGCAGCTCCACGCCGCCCACGGGGAGCCAGCGCCACACGCGGCCCGTCAAGATGCGGGCGGCCGCGAAGGCACACTCAGAGTCAGAGAGCAGACGCGGCGGCTCCGCCGCGAGACGCGCAGCAGGACGTGCTGCCGGGGCCGCGCGGGGCGCTCGCCGGGGCCGCGCTCCACCCTGGTCGGCTGCAGGGGCGGCTGCATGAACACCTGCACCTGCTAACCCCCCAGCGCCCTCGTATCTCAGAAAGCCGGTTTACAACAAATCACTGTCAGAATCTCCCAGGAAAAAAAGCGAAAGATTAAAGCACACAGGCAAAGCGATGGCCAGCACTGAAGCCGCGAAGGCCGCCAGGAGTGGGGACAGGTGAGTGAGCCCACGACGCACGCACTCACGCTCCGAGGAAAAGTGTTTCCCAAGTCTTCCCGTAGCTTTAAGAGCGTGCATTCCTTACAGAAACTCCCGTCATTCGTCTTTCTGCCCCAGCACCTGGGACAAGCGAGCACCCAACAGTGAATGAGCTCGTGAAGACATCCCCTGAAGGCCAGCACCGAGACGACACGCCTGGCCCCCGGACAGCACAGCACAGCGGCTGTCGCTAGAGGACCCAAGACCGAGGGCAGGCCCGCAGCGTCCACAAGCAGCCCGAGCCCCGCTCTTGATTTCCAGGCCAGCCAGGCAGCCAGGGCAGGGGTGCAGGGCGGCCCAGGGAAGACCAGCGGCCGCCTTCAGGCTTCGATGGGGAGATTGCACACGAGGCTGTGCCCACCGCTTCCGTCGTGGGCCAGGCCCCGTCCACGCCTCCCACTCCAGCTGTCGGTCGCCCAGGACCCCACACCCCATGCACGTCTCACCCCCAGTGGCCCGTGCGCCGCCCACACGCCCACCACGGTCGTCCTCCGTCGGTCCTCATCGGCATCCAGGACTGTCTGCTTCTGCCTGAAGGAGGCCATTTAGACTCTCCATTAGCACAGGCTCCCTGGTGGGAAACTCTCCGTTTTCGTCTGGAAAGGCCTCTTTTAGCGTCGTTCTCCTGGAGCCGGCAGCTGGATGCAGACTGCTGGGGCCGCCCCTTACAGCGTGCTGACCGCAGCCCCCGCCCCGCTGCCCCTCGGCCCTGTGACGAGCTGGCAGGGACGGCTCCTGTGAGGACGGCCTGTCTCCTCCTCTCTAGAGACCAAACATCTCCCGTCTCGGGCTCAGCGTTTCCACGTCGGTGTCTCTAGGTGTAGAGTTCATTATTTACTGTAACTGTGGACACGGCATCTGAGGTTTGAGCGTCACGGATCTTCACGCGTCCTCTGTCACACCAGCTCTCTCTCCTCCCAGGAGGCAGCCAACCACCCAGACTTCGTCCCCCACCCCGTCTCTCGCCCACTCTTTATCACACCCAGGACAGGCTGCCTCCCCACCCGTCTTCCAGGACACTGTCCTTTAATAAGCCTGTCGTTACATCCACACAAGCTCTTCATTCTAGTTACTCCGTGCTTTGCTCCTGGAACTTCCATCTGGTCTCATTTCAGAATCTGCCATGTGACTCTGTTTATGCTGCCTAAGGTCCCCACTGAAATGTTCTGGTCTGTCTTTTACTGCTTTACAGACAGCGGCCCAGCTCCCTGCCACCCGCGTCCAGTCTCGGCGGCCCCTGCGAGTCCCCTGCGGTCGCCCCTCTGGCTCCTGCCGAGCCATCGGGCTCCTCTGTGACGGTGCTGGGACGACACCCTTGAAAAGTCAGCTGCAGCTGGTAGGTGACACCTAGCACGGGGCTCCATCTGCGACAGCCACCTCCTCCTCCAGAGGACTGGGACAGGGCGGCTGGCTCCCCAGCCACTCCCACCCCAAGGGCACTGCCTCTCAGGGTTCAGCTTCAAGTGGAAAGAGGCCTCTCCATGGTGAGCTCTGGGCTGACATCCTCCTAGACCCCAGCTGCTCAGCCTCGGCACTGGGCCTCCTCAGGCCCAGTGGTGCTGGGGTCTCTGGTGGCCTGCCTGGCCTCCACCCAGTAGGTGGCAGCAGCTCGCCAAACCCTGCTGGACCAGCCTCTGTCCCTGGGGACAAAAGTCAGCCTGACTGATAGTAGTGAAGTCGCTCAGTCGTGTCCAACTCTTTGCGACCCCATGAACTATAGCCTACCACGCTCCTCCATCCATGGGATTTTCCAGGCAAGAGTACTGGAGTGGGTTGCCATATACCAACCCCCAAGACTTTGAAGAATGGAAAAGACTAGAAACCTCTTTAAGAATATCAGATATCAAGGGAACATTTCATGCAACGATGAGCACAATAAAGGACAAATGTCAAGGACCGAACAGAGCAGAAGATTAGGAAGAGGTGGGAGCAACACACAGAACCAGATGCAAAAGGTCTTAATGACCCAGAAAACCGCGGCAGTGTGCTCACCCACCTGCAACCAGGCACCCCAGAGTGTGAAGTCAAGTGCGCCTTATCAGGAAGCGTCGCTAGGAACAAAGCTAGTGGAGGTGACGGAATTCCAACTGAAACTATTTCAGATCCTGAAAGATGATGCTGCGAAAGTGCTGTTCTCAATATGCCAGCAAATTTGGAAAACTCAGCAGTGGCCACAGGACTGGAAAAGATCAGTTTTCGTTCCAATCCCAAAGAAAGGCAATGCCAAAGAATATTCACACTACCACATAATTTTGCTCATTTTGCATGCTAGTAAGGTTATGTTCAAAATCCTTCAAGCCAGGCTTCAGCAGTACGTGAACTGAGAACTTCCAGATGTACAAGCTGGACTTAGAAAAGGCATCAGAGGTCAAATTGCCAACATCCATTGGATCATAGAGAAAGCAAGGGAAACCCAGATAAACATCTACTCCTGCTTCAGTGACTACACTAAAGCCTTTGACTGTGTGGATCACAACGAATTGTGGAAAATTCTTAAAGAAACCAGAATACCAGACTACCTTATCTGTCTCCAGAGAAGCCTGTATGCAGGAAAGAAGCCAACAGTTAGAACCAGACATGGAACAATGGAATGGTTCAAAATTGGGAAAGGAGTACAACAAGGCTGTATATTGTCACCCTGCTTATTTAACTTATATGCAGAGCACATCATGAGAAATGCTGGGATGGATGAATCACACGCTGGAATCAAGATTTCTGGGAGCTATCAACAACCTCAAATATGTAGATGATACGACTCTAATGGCAGAAAGTGAAGAGGAGCTAAAGAGCCTCTTGATGAGGGTGAAAGAGGAGAGTGAGAAAGCTGGCCTGACACTCAACATAAAAAACACAAAACTCAGATCATGGTGTCTGGTCCCACCACTCCACAGCAAACAGATGTGGGAAAAAAGAAAAACAGTGAGAGACTTTCTTTCCTTAGACTCCAAAATCACTGCAGATGGTGACTGCAGCCATGAAATTAAAAGACACTTGTTTGGAAGGAAAGCTAAGACAAACCTAGACAGTGTATTAAAAAGCAGAGACACCACTTTGCCGACAAAGGTTTGTCTAGTCAAAGCTATGGTTTTTCCAGCAGTCATGTACAAATGTGAGAGTTGGACTATAAAGAAGGCTGAGCCCTGAAGAATTGATGCTTTTGAACTGTGATTCTGGAGAAGATTCTCCAGAACGGGTGAACGGGTGACTGAACTGAAGCACACCGAGCAACGGAGAGTCAGCCGCGTGAACGGAAACGAGCTGTCGGGCCGCAGTGAGACACAAGGGACCCTCAGATGCACAGGCCCAGTGAGCGGAGCCCGCGAGAGAGGTTCCAGAAGAGGCGGAGCCAGGAGCGGGTGCAGAGGTCAGCGGGCGTGGGCTACAGTGGGAGGGGTGAGGGGGCACACAGGGAGGGCCGGGAGGGGTGAGGGGGCACACAGGGAGGGGTGGGGCGGGAGAGGTGAGGGGGCACACAGGGAGGGCCGGGAGGAGTGAGGGGGCACACAGCGAGGGCGTCCCCGACGGGAGTCGCCTGGTGTGCAGCTGTGACGAAAGGCGAGCGCCGGGACGCCTGGGGACAGCGGGGCGGAGCCATCTCCGCACCTCCCCTCTTGCTGGGAAGGTAAACCTGCTAGACAAGAACACCGGGGAGACTGCAGTCGCCGTGTACACACGGAGGCCTCCAGGTGGCGCTAGTGGTAAAGGTCCACCTGCCAATGGGGGAGGGCCGCCTCCCGGGGTCACGGGCCCCACGGACCCTGGAGGAGAGTGTGGCAGCCCACTCCAGTATTCAAGCCTGGGGAAGAGCCCCATGGACCGAGGAGCCTGGCCGGCTACAGTCCACAAGGTCACAAAAAGTCAGACACTTCTGGAGTGAGTGAGCACCCGTGTAGAAGCCAGGTAACTGGTGAAGCCCCACTGCACAGCCCGGGGCCTCTCAGGGACCTGTGGCGACACGAAGCACATCCAGGAGGAAGGGGACGCGTGAGCACGCAGAGGTGACTCACTCAGCTGTACGAGACCCACACCGACCCCCCGACGGTACAGGGGCAAGAGCCCGCGGGCCGGTGCAGGGGAGGCAGGCTCGACCCCTGTGCGGGAAGAACCACGCGCTGCAGGGCAACTCGGCCCCGCGCCACGGCCTCCGCAGCCGGCACACCGGGGCCTGTGCGCCACCAGAGAGGCGCCCGGCCTGCGGCAGCGCTCAGCAGGACAGGCCCGTCACAGTGAGGAGGCCGCTCAGCAGGAAAGGCCCGTGAGGAGGCCGGCAGCAGCCAAGAGTGACTGCGCTTAGAAAAGGGAGCTGCGTGTTGTGGAGCAGCTGCGCTCCAATAGAGCTTAAGTAAATGCACCTGCTATGCAAGACAGCTGATTTTTAAAACACTTAAGCAGTGGAAGTTATAGACGTCCGCCCATACACACGAAGACACACACAAGAAACATTTATGTAAGTGAAGCGCTCCACACAAAATTCCAAGACTTTCTCAGGCCTCCCAGAGGATGCTTGGACTGGTCAACAGCAAGACGGAACACCTCCCCGAGTCCGGCTGGAGCAGTCCTGGCCCCTCGAGGGCCTGCGTCCTGCCCGCACCGGATGCCCGCGCAGCCCCGCCGGCAGCCCTGCGGCCCACGGTCCCTCCGGCTCTGTGGGCTCGCCCCGTGCTCTCCTCTACGCACTTTTTCTAGGCAGCTTCAGCCACTCTTCCGGCTAACGTCTGCTCAGAGATTTGCACCAGGTCTCAAATTTGTAAAAATTAACCGAAAATGTAAAGTCTACGGGACTCACAAACATGTCCCAAGAGTGAAAATCCACACCTGGCGACTCTCCCAAATGAGGCGGCTCAGGGAGCACCCATCCCCCAGCCGGCCGGCGAGGCCGCGAAGACACAGCCGGAGGGGCCGGCGGTGGGAGGCGCTTGGTGAGCGCGGGCCCCACGCAGAGCAGGCCCGCACTGTCAGGGGGCTGGCTGGAGCTCGGGGGCGGGGACTGCTCCAGGCCAGTGTCCTCCCAGCTCCAGGAAGAGGCTGGACCCGGGAGGAGCCCCGCTATCCAGGATCAACTCTACACAAACCATCAAACTACTCCAGAATAACCACCGGCTTTACTTTAAACATCAACAGAGCCAGGACAGCGTCTGTACTGAGACCTTCACTCTGATTTGAAATGAAAAAAATAAAGATGAGATTAAGAGATTAAGTCCCTCTTGCAAAATTTACGAGAGAATGCTGTGTGTGTGGCCAGCGGGTGAGCCTTACCTTTAAATTTGGATCTAATGTTTGCCAGCTCTTTGTTTATTCTCTTTATTTCTGCTTCTTTACTTTTGCCTGAAAAGAGAAAACACAAAGGCATCTTACTTTAACTGATTTCTAAACAAACACCTATTCCCTGACAACAGTGGCACATCAGAGCTAAGGGCAGAATCAGGCTCACAGGCGCCCGAGGGGAGAGGGCACCAGCCTCCGCCTGAGGCCGGCAGTCGGGTGAGGCCCCTCGTCAGGGCCAGCGAGTCGGTGGAGGGGAGCCCGCCAACGGCGCACGGTTAGCTCTGTTCGCCCTCTCGCCACAGTCCTGGACCTGGGTGCGCTCACAGCGCTGCTGAGCATGCTCCATAATAAACCACTGTCAGCTACGCGATTGCTCCAAAAGGTGACTTTTACTTCGAGATCATTTTTTAAAGTGTCAAGTTTTAACTGCTGTAGGCGTCTAATTTTCTTTATGAAATTCACCAAACCCACAAAATCGGACAGGTGCCCTTCTATAGTAAGCAGTGAAGTCTGGGAACCGCCTATTACGTAAGGAAGGAAGGAAGACATATTAACTGCACAAGAGTCACCCCCCCGGCTCTGCACCCCTCACCCTCCTCCCACGGTCTGCCTGTGTGCTCATCTCAGTCCACTGACAGCTGTGCACACAGGCCTGAGGAGCAGACGCCGTTCCCAGGGCCGCAGGTCTCAGCAACACTGCAGGGGAAGCTGCGCATCACACGGGCAGGCTGGGTCGCGTGCTCCCTCTGCAAGGGCCCACTGCTTCTTCAAAGCAGGAATGCAGGCAGGTCAGTCCCTACCCCAGAGGGAGGAGAGGTTTCCACAGCAACCACCCTGGGACCACCGACAGGCTGGGCGCTCACGGGCGCTCACAGATGCCCGGAAGACACATCGCCCACCGCCCAGCTTCCACCGCTGCTGAAGAGGCAACCCCCTCCCAGGGCACTCCCTGCACCAGCTACCTTTCACCACTAACTTGCTAACAAACAGGGCCGCAGGTCTCCGAAACAGAAGAACCCTCCTTCGAGCCCCTCCTACTCTAGCAAGGCCCCGGCCGGGCAGAGGCAAGCTCCCCAACCAGGCACTGCTCAAAGTGCCCAGACTCAGGTTAAAACAACACTTCTGCCCTCAGGGAGATGATGCTCCACGTGGCGGTTGAGGGGTGAGTAGAGGCTGAGGGTCTTTAACACGAGCACAGTGGTCAGCTCTGGTGAGCAAGGGGCAGGCCAAGGGGACTGGACTCTCCTTCCCAGCCCCGAGGGCCGGCTACTTCCTCCGGAAGAGCGGCCCAGGACCCAAGGGCACCTTACAAAGCTGCAGATGGGGCAGTGGGTCAAGCACAAACCTTTTTGAAGTTTTCCTGAGAGAGTGCTGCCTGTGGGAGCAGGCCTCGCTGACTGGGTGAAAGGGCTACGGAACAAGGCCATGGCGCCTTCCGCCCACAGGACCTGCAGGGGCGCCACACAGCCCAGCCTGAGCACGGGCAGGAGGCCGCGGGCATGCGCCACTCCACGTGCCCGCGTGTGCCTACACTGGCGTGCGCCTGTGTGCGTGCACTTCTCGCAAGGGTGCAGGAACTGGTCCGTGCTGCTCCCTGGACTCTGCTCTATCCGCCGCCCGAGGGAACCGGGCCCGCGTGGCAGGAACACAGCTGAGCAGAAATGACACAGGGCTAGGAGCGCAGAGGGCACGTGCAGGACGGGGGGTCGCCAGCTGCTGCCCGCGGCGGGGAGGGCACACCACACAACCGAAGGCACGAGGCCTGCCGCTCGGGGAGGAAGCACAGGGGCGTGGGGGCCACGGGGCGCTGCCCTGCCTCTGCGGCAGGGGCACGAAGCTGGGGCCTCTTAGCCAAAGCCTGGCCGATTCGCAACGCGCACACACACATTCATTTCAATGAGCGGCGGGCAGGCTCTCCCAAGGCCAAGGGCAGGCCCTGGAGCAGGACACTAAGGATGGGTCCAGGCACTGCCTCTGGTTTGCTCTGCAACCAAGGGGCAATGACTTCGCATCTCTGAGCACAGCTCCCTCGACAAGGAAACCACTGAGAGTCACAAGGCCTCACGGCAACACATCACGGCGGGGAGGCCGAAGTTCACTTCAGTTCAGTCGCTCAGTCGTGTCCGACTCTTTGCGACCCGTGGACTGCAGCACGTAGGCTGGCTTGGCCATCACCAACTCCTGGAGCTTGCTTAAACTCATGTCCACCGAGTCAGTGATGCCATCCAACCATCTCTGTCGTCCCCTTCTCCTCCCGCCTCCAACCTTTCCCAGCATCAGGGTCTTTTCCAACGAGTCAGCCCTCCCCACCAGGTGGCCAAAGGCCAACACGGCTGGGTCCCCGCGGTTCCTCCTGCTCCTGTGCTTTCCCCTAGACTCCAAGCTGCGTGCCTTCAGCGACGCTCAGTTGTGCCCACCTGGGCCCGCACTCATCTTCTCCTGCGAGAACTCCAAAATTACAGCTCACTGCTGAACAACCATCGACAGGAGGGCGTCGGATCCCACCGAAAAAAGATGCCGCACGTCCAAGGGCAAAGAAGCTCCACCAAAACGGCAGCAGGGGCAAAATCACGTTCAGAATCAAACCCCACACCCACCAGAGACACTCCGAGGGCTCAAACAAACACCTTGTGAGCACCAGGGCCCAGAGACTGAGCCAGACCTCTGAGCCTCCTGCGAGGGACGGCTCAGCCGCGGCCTGCCGCAGGGCAGAGGCTCCGGGTGCGGCTCCCTAGGTCACACAGCCTGTGACCTAAGCCCTTGTGGAGGAGGTCGCCATTAACCCCACCACAGCGCTGCCGAGCAGACGACCCACAAACTGCGGAACAATTATACCAAAGAAAGTCTGGCTGTTAAGAAAGTTCTAGGACCCAAAACCCCACAGGGTTTCCCCTGTAGCTCCGTTGGTGAAGAATCTGCCTGGAGTGCAGGAGACCCAAGCTCAATTCCGGAGTCGGGAAGGTCCCCTGGAGAAGGAAATGGCAAACCCACTCCAGTACCCTCACCTGGAGAATCCCATGGACAGAGGAGCCTGGCAGGCGACAGTCCCTGGGGTCACAAGACTCAGCAACTAATCCGCCACCAGGAGCCGTAACAGATTTCCCAACCTGGAGATCTGGCAAAGGTGCTGAGAACTCCCAGGGAGCCTGACTTTGGAGGCCAGCGGGATTTGATTACAGAGCTTACACAGGACCGGGGAAACAGACTCTTGGAGGGCACAGACAGAGCCTTGTGGGCACCAGGGCCCAGGGGAAAGGGGCACCGACCCCACAGGAGACTGACCCAGACTTTCCCAGGAGTGCCCAGGGGTCTCTGGGGAGGCGTGGGTCGGCAGGGGCCTGCTGCAGGGCTGGGGGCGCTGAGGGCAGCAGTGCATCATGAGACCTTCTGAAGGAGGCCGCCGTTATCCTTATCGCCTCCACCACGGTTTGGTCTCAGGTCAAACAACAGGGAGGGACCACAGCCCAGCCCATCAGCAGAAAATTGGATTAAAGCTTTACTGAGCTCGGCCCCGCCCATCAGAACAAGACCCAGGTTCCCTCTGTCAGTCTCTCCCATCAGGAAGCTTCCATAAGCCTCTTATCCTTCTCCATCAGAGGGCAACAGAATGAAAACCACAATCACAGAAAACTAACCAATCTGATCCCATGGACCACAGCCTTGTCTAACTCCTTGAAACTAGGAGCCATGCCATACAGGGCCACCCAAGACGGACGGTCACGGTGGAGAGTTCCGACCAAACGTGGTCCACTGGAGAAGCGAATGGCAAAGCACTTCAGCACTGTTGCCTTGAGAAGCCCATGAGCAGCATGAAAAGGCAGAAGGGACAGCCCCAAACAGACCCAGGGGACCCCACAGGGCAGAGTGTGGGGACCGGGGCAGAGCGTGGGCAATGCTCCTGGCTCAGAGATGCCAAGAGCAATGCCTGGTGGAGACAGCAGAGGAGGGCGTATGCGCAACAGGAGAGCCACCCTGGGCCATGCCCCCACCGCCCCCACCGCCCCCACAGTCCAGAGGACTCAGCTCAGCTCAGTTCAGTCACTCAGTCGTGTCCAACTCTCTGTGATCCCATGAACCGCAGCACGCCAGGCCTCCCTGTCCATCACCATCTCCTGGAGTTCACTCAGACTCACATCCATCCAGTCAGTGATGCCATCCAGCCATCTCATCCTCTGTCGTCCCCTTCTCCTCCTGCCCCCAATCCCTCCCAGCATCAGAGTCTTTTCCAATGAGTCAGCTCTTCGCGTGAGGTGGCCAAAGTACTGGAGCTTCAGCTTTAGCATCATTCCTTCCAAAGAAATCCCAGGGCTGATCTCCTTCAGAATGGACTGGTTGGATCGCCTTGCAGTCCAAGGGACTCTCAAGAGTCTTCTCCAACACCACAGTTCAAAAGCATCAATTCTTCGGTGCTCAGCCTTCTTCACAGTCCAACTCTCACATCCATACGTGACCACAGGAAAAACCATAGCCTTAACTAGACGGACCTTAGTCAGCAAAGTAATGTCTCTGCTTTTGAATATACTGTCTAGGCTGGTCATAACTTTCCTTCCAAGGAGTAAGTGTCTTTTAATTTCATGGCTGCAGTCACCATCTGCAGTGATTCTGGAGCCCAAAAAAATAAAGTCTGACACTGTTTCCCGTTTCCCCATCTATTTCCCATGAAGTGATGGGACCGGATGCCATGATCTTCGTTTTCTGAATGTTGAGCTTTAAGCCAACTTTTCGCTCTCCTCTTTCACCTTCATCAAGAGGCTCTTTAGCTCCTCTTCACTTTCTGCCATAAGGGTGGTGTCATCTGCATATCTGAGGTTATTGATATTTCTCCCAGCAATCTTGATTCCAGCTTGTGCTTCCTCCAGCCCAGCGTTTCTCATGATGTACTCTGCATAGAAGTTAAATAAGCAGGGGGACCATATACAGCCTTGACGGACTAACCTCACCTAAAGCAACACCACAGGAGACCGAGTCACACCCCACACAGAGACGCCGCGCCGCAGGCAGATGGCCCCACAGACAGAGCGGCACTGGAACCTCCAGCCCCAGACAAGCTAGTGAACAGCAAGAAAAGCGGAGAAGGGACTAAGAAATTCACAGAACAGCTCAGATGCTAGGTAAGAGAAATCAGGTAAAATAGACGTTTAAAAAACATTTCAAAAACGGATCAAAAGAGGGAATTCTCTGTCAGTGCAGCTGTTAAGACCCTGTGCGCTCACTGCCAAGGACCTGGGTTCAATCCCTGCCCAGGGAACTAAGATCCCACAAGCTGTGCAGCACCGCCAGAAAGAGAAAGAGCAGGGGACACACACAGAGGCCGGAAGAGGAGCAGATGCAAAGAATGGAGAGACAGGATCCTTCAGAGCAAACGGGAAGGAGGAGCGTCTCCCCGAGGCTCCGAGGTCAAGAGTGCAGCTGCTCATGCAGGAGGCACGGGTCGGTCCCTGGCTCAGGAGGCCCCGCGCGCCGCGGGGAGACTACGCCCGCGCGCCGCAGCCACTGAGCCTGCACTCCAGGCCCACAGGCCACAGCGCGCAAGCCCTCATGGCCGACAGCTGAGGGCCCGTCCCCGGCCACGCAATATCCGCAAGCCTCAAGGCACGGCCAAAGAAGAAAAAAAAATAAAATCCTTTGAACATCTAGGGGGAAAAAAGCAGCTGATACAAGGAAGAAAATGAGACTTCCTCATGTCTCTGACCCTAGGGGGCTCAGGTCTGGACTGCACCACCGGGTCCACTGGCTGGACTGCGCCTGGGCGCCCTCATCACCCGGGGAAGACGACACCTCGGGGACCGAGGACACAAAGAGTGGCCCTCGGGGGCTGGCAGTGCTCCCGCTCCACAGAGGGAGGCTGTGCCTGAGCCACGGCCCCGGGGACCCCCACAGGCCCAGGGACCCCCACAGCCCTGGGGATGCCCAAAGGCCTGGGGATACCCGCAGGCCTAGAGGACACCCACGGCCCCGGGGACCCTCACAACACTGGGGAACCCCATGGCCCCGGGGACCCCCACAGGCCCAGGGATACCCACAGGCCCAGAGGACCCCCACAGGCCCAGAGGACCCCCACGGCCCCGGGGACCCCCACAGGCCCAGAGGACCCCCATGGCCCCGGGGACCCACACAGGCCCAGGGATACCCACAGGCCCAGAGGACCCCCACAGGCCTAGAGGACACCCACGGCCCCAGGGACCCCCACAGGCCCCGGGGACCCCCACAGCCCTGGGGATGCCCACAGGCTCGGAGATGCCCACAGGCCCCGGGGACCCCCACAGGCCCAGAGGACCCCCACAGGCCAGGGGACCCCCACAGGCCCAAAGGACACCCACGGCCCTGGGGACCCCACAGCCCTGGGGACGCCCCTCCCCACCCCCACCACCCAGAATCTGCTCAGGTTCTGACTCTCCCGAACAGGCCACGAGGGAGACACACCACAGACAGAACAACGGGTCCAAATCCACACTTGTGCCCCAGAGTCACCACACTGCCACCCTCCTCCACGCGGTGAGGCCGCCGGGGAGACACACGAGCCCGGCGCACCCCGCAGGCTCATGAGAGTGAACAGCCCTCATGCCCAGGCGCCTCACCACCAAGCCCCGCCGGCCCACACTGCTGGGAGCAGCTGCAGCAAAGAGTCTGCTTTCTCCAGAAAAAGCAGCAGCCCTGGAGAAGGAGAGGTGGCTGCCCACCCTGACTCAGAAGCCCACCCTGACGGGCTGGCCGCAGCCAGAGCAGCCGGATGTGGGGCTGAGCCTCAAAGGCCTGCAGCAAGACCCCCGTGCAGACCCCACCAGAACGCAACAGGCCTGTCGGCCACGGAAAACACCAAGCTTCTCACAGGCAGTTCCCACAGTGGATGTCGGCGCTCTGGGAGCTAATGAGAAACCCAGACCAGCCCACAACCACCGCCCCTAAGCCAGCTACAGTATGCACCCAGTCAGGAGCAAAGAAAGTACGCCAAGGCTTTGAAAAACAGCCTGGAGTTCTACGATCACCGCCTGCGTCCTTCTCCTGGAATTACACGCTGGTTAACAACGTGCTGGGTAACTACTCCTTGTCTGCTAGCGGAGCTCATCAGCTTACAGTGCCAGCGTTGTCAGAAGAGCCTAATTTCAAACGAAGAGCACAGGGGCCTCTCACAGCTCATGAGAGCTCAAACAGCAAAGCACACAAATCTCACAGCAGCAAGTCTGAAATTTACAGTGAAATGTGGTCGAAACAAAGGAGTTTAGTCTGTGTAAAATGACCTCACCGAGGAAGCCAAAAGCCCAAAACTGACCACAGAAAAGCCTGCTTCTCAAGAGAGCTGCCTCTCCGGCCGGGCCCTGCCTCTCCGGCCTCGCGCGGGAGCTCGAGCTCGGGCCACACCACGGGCCGCCTGAGTGCACACAGGCCGTCAGGACCATTCTTGGACCTCTCTCTTCGTGTCACCTCTAGTGAACAGGAAGGCTGGGCCTCAGAGCAGAAATCCTTCGAACAGTGGGCGGGAACCAGAGATTTCAGGAAACACTGAGAGCTGCTGGGCCACAGAAGATAAAACCGGCTTGGTCCAGACAAACGCTAACAGTGTGTCTTATTTTAACAACGGAGTGAGACGTAACTCACGCGTCCCACAGGCACTCACCTGAAGCACACAACTCAACGGCTTCGAGCACACTCAGAGGCGTGCGTCCGTCACTACTGTCTAATTCCGGAAAATGTTCACCTCTGCAAAAAGAAACACCACACCCTCTAGCAGCCACCCCCGCCCCCTCCTCGGCCAGACGCTTCACGTCCGGCTTCGCCTCTAAGCGCTTCACGCACAGCCTGTGCTCCCTCTCCCGCAGCCCGTGTCCTTCGGCGCTTACCAAAGACGCCACGCCCGCGTCAGGGCGGCCCGGGCCAGGGCCTCAGCCCTCCTCACCGCGGACTGACCCTGCATTACACAGCTGCACCACAGCGGGTCATCTGTCCATCGCTCCATGGATTTGGGGCTTGTCACCACTTTTTGGTTACTATGAATATGTTGCTATGAACATTTGTGAACAAGTTTTTGTGTGAAAACACATTTCTATAACTGCTGGGTCATAAGACAGTTCCACGTTTTAACACTTGGCGGAACTGACAAGATGTCCTCCCAAAAGGCAGCATCTCTGCTGCTGTCGCTCTTTAGGCACTCGGCCCTGTCCGGCTCTTTCGGACTTCATGGCCTGTAGCCCGCCAGCTCCTCGTCCGTGGGAGTTCCCAGGCAAGAATGCTGGAGTGGGTTGCCATTTTCTTCTCCGAGGGATCTTCCCGACCCAGGAATCAAACCCCATCCCCTGCACTGGCAGGTGGGTTCTTCACCACGGGCCACCAGGAGGGCTCATCCCACTCACCACCATAAAAGAGCCAGGCTTCCAATGTCTCCCCCATTTTGCCAACACCGGTCACTGTCCATCCTTTGCACTCTCGCCATCCTCGCGTGTGAGAAGCGGTTGTCACTGCTTTTGATTTGCAGTTCCCTAACGGCTTATGTTATCCACTGGACGTCTGCGTATCTACTTTACCCGTCTTTGCTTAGGCTGTCTTTTCTCTTTTGGGGGCCACACCACACAGCCTGTGGGATCTTAGTTCCCCGGATGCCACAGACTGAAGGCAGGCACTCTGCAGCGACAGTACAGAGTGCAAACCCCTGAACTGCCAGGGAAGGCCCTGCTGTGCTGTGATTTCATCTTCATTTATCTCAGAGTACTTTTTAAATCTCCCTTGTGTCCTTTTGTCTCACTATTTAGGAGGGTGTTTGATTTCCACAGATTGGTGAATTTCCCAAATTTCCTCCCGTTCAGTTCAGTCGTTCAGTAGCGTCGGACTCTTTCCAATCCCATGGACTGGCAGCACGCCTCCCTGTCCATCACCAACTCCTAAAGCTTGCTCAGACTCATGTCCACCAAGTCGGTGATGCCATCCAACCATCTCATCCTCTGTTGTCCCTTTCTCCTCATGCCTTCAATCCTTCCAAACATCAGGGTCTTTTCCAATGAGTCAGCTCTTCACATCACGTGGCCAAAGTACTGGAGTTTCGGCTTCAGCATCATTCCTTCCAAAGAAATCCCAGGGTCTATCTCCTTCAGAATGGACTGGTTGGATCTCCTTGCAGTCCAAGGGACTCTCAAGAGTCTTCTCCAACACCACAGTTCAAAAGCATCCATTCTTCGGCACTCAGCTTTCTTCACAGTCCAACTCTCACATCCATTCATGACCACAGGAAGAACCATAGCCTTGACTAGACGGACCCTTGTCAGCAAAGTAATCTCTCTGCTTTTCAACACGCTGTCTAGGCTTGTCATAGCTTTTCTTCCAAGGAGTGTCTTTTGATTTCGTGGCTGCGGTCCCCACCTGCAGTGATTTTGGAGCCAAAAATCAAAGTCTCTCCCTGTTTGCATTGTTGCCCATCTATCTGCCATGGAGTGATGGGGCCAGACACCATGACCCTAGTTTTCTGAGTGTTGAGCTTTGAGCCGCTTTTTCGCTCTCCTCTTTCACCTTCACCAGGAGGCTCTTCAGTTCTTCTTCGCTTTCCGCCATAAGGGTGGTGTCATCTGCATATCTGAGGTTACTGATATTTCTGCCGGCTATCTTGATTCCAGCTTGTGCTTCGTCCAGCCCAGCATTTCGCATGATGTACTCTGCATAGAAGTTAATAAGCAGGGTGACAATATACAGTCTTGATGTATTCCTTTCCCAATTTGAACCAGTCCATTGTTCCATGTCCAGTTCTAAGTGTTGCTTCCTGACCTGCATACAGGTTTCGCAGGAGGCTGGTAAGGAGGTCTGGCACTCCCATCTTTTTAAGGATTTTCCAAAGTTTGTTGTGATCCACACAGTCAAAGGTTTTAGCATAGCCAATGAAGCAGAAATAGATGTTTTTCTGGAACTCTCTTGCTTTTTCTATGATCTAACAGATGTTGACAATTTAATCTCTGGTTCCTCTGCCTTTTCCAAATCCAGTTTGAACATCAGGGAGCTCACGGTTCATGTATTGCTGAAGCCTGGCTTGGAGAATTTTGAGCATTACTTTGCTGGCGTGTGAGATGAGTGCAATTGTGCAGTGGTCTGAACATTCTTTGGCATTGCCTTTCTTTGGGATTGGAATGACAACTGACCTTTTCCAGTCCTGTGGCCACTGCCGAGTTTTCCAAATTTGCTGGCATATTGAGTGCAGCACTTTCACAGCATCATCTTTCAAGATTTGAAACAGCTGAGCTGGAATTCCGTCACCTCCACTAGCTTTGTTCATAGTGATGCTTCCTAAGGCTCACTTGACTTCACATTCCAGGATGTCTGGCTCTAGGTGAGTGATCACATTATCATGGGTTATCTGGGTCATTAAGCTCCTTTTCATAAAGGTTTTCTCTGTATTCTTGCCAATTCTTCTTAATATCTTCTGCTTCTGTTAGGTCCATACCGTTTCTGTCCTTTATTCTGCCCATCTTTGCATGAAATGTTCCCCTGGTATCTCTAATTTTCTTGAAGAGATCACTAGTCTTTCCCATTCTATTACTATCCTCTATTTCTTTTCATTGATCACTGAGGAAGGCTTTCTTATCTCTCCTTGCTATTCTCTGGAACTCTGCATTCAGATGGTATTTCTTTCCTTTTCTCCTTTGCCTTTCGCTTCTTTTCTCAGCTATCTGTAAGGCCTCCTCAGACAACTATATGGCCTTTTTGCATTTCTTTTTCTTGTGGATGGTCTTGATCACCGCCTCCTGTACAATGTCACAAACCTCTGTGCGTAGTTCTTCAGGCACTCTGCCTATCAGATCTAACTTCATGAATCTATTTGTCACTTCCACTGTAGAATCGTAAGGGATTTGACTTAGGTCATATCTGAATGGGTCCAGTGGTTTTCCCTACTTTTTTCAATTTAAGTCTGAATTTTGCAACAAGGAGTTCATAATCTGAGCCACAGTCAGCTCCTGGTCTTGTTTTTGCTGACTGTACAGAGCTTCTCCATCTTCAGCTGCAAAGAATATAATCAATATGATTTTTATTGACCATCTGGTGATGTCCAGATGTAGTCATCTCTTGTGGTGTTGCAAGAGGGTGTTTTCTATGACCAGTGTGTTCTCTTGGCAAAACTCTGTTAGCCTTTGCCCTGCTTCATCTTGTACTCCAAGGCCAAACTTGCCTGTTACTCCAAGCATCTCTTAACTTCCTACTTTTGCATTCTAGTCCCCTATGATGAAAAGGACATCTTTTCTGGTGTTAGTTCTAGAAGGTCTTGTAGGTCATCATAGAACCATTCAAATTCAGCTTCTTCGGCATTCGTGGTTGGGGCATAGACTTGGATTACTGTGATAGTGAATGATCTGCCCTGGAAACAGAGATCATTCTGTCATTTCTGAGACTGCACTCAAGCACTACATTTCAGACTCTTTTGTTGCTTATGAGGGCTACTCCAGTACGTCTAAGGGATTCCTGCCCACAGTAGTTACTGATTTCTAATTTCACTCCACTGTGGTTGGTGAACACACTTTGTATGATTCCGATCCTTTAAGGCTTTTTTTTAACGGCTTAACACACAGTGTATCCTGAGGAATGTCCCCGTGCCCGAGAATGACGTGCATGCCCTGCTCTTGCGGGCGGCACAGGCTACAGAGGTCTGTGAGGCCCGGCGGCCTCGCAGGGGTCCTCCATCCACTGCTGCTCTCTCGCCCACTGCGTCTGTTACTGAACGCCGGGTACCACAGTCCCGACTGTCGACACTGCTGTTAAAGTGTCTGTCTCTCCCTTCGTTTCTCCGTGCATTTTACTTCGTGTATCTTGAGGCTCTGGCCCTGGGTTTGGAACTGGAAGTGCCCTGGCGATCCAGTGGTCAGGACGCAGCACTTCCCCTGTCGTGGCCCAGGCCCAGCCCCTGGTCAGGGAACCTGAGGCTCCGCAGCCCACGAGGCGCGATCGGCTCACGGGCCCTCTCCCATCGCAGGGCCTTCTTCTCCGTCTCTGATAACACTTCCTGTTAGAAAGTCTGTTCCGTCTGATGTTAGTCTTCCCACTCCAGCTCTCTTCTGCTTGCTGTCTGCAAAGCATGTCATCTTTCTTCCTTTCACCGGCTTCTTTCGTTTGTACCTTTTAATCTACAGCGTCTTTTGGACAAAGTAGTTAGTTGGATCATGTTTTTTTTAACCCATTCTGCCAATCTGTCTTTTAACTCAAGGGCTTGATTCACTTCCATTTAGGACAGTCACTAATAAGGCAGGATTTACAGCTGCGACTTTGCTACGGGTTCTGATGTGTGTCACGTGCCTGCATTCCTCCACGGCCTTCTTTTCACTCCGCACGTGCTGAGTCACTTCAGTCACGTCCAGCTTTGCAACTCTGCGGACTGTAGCCCTCCAGGCTCCTCTGTCCATAGGGTTCTCCAGGCAAGAATACTGGAGTGGGCTGCCATGCCTCCCCCAGGGCATCTTCCCCACGCAGGGATGGAGCCCATGTCTCCTGGCAGGCAAGCTCTTCACCACCAGTGCCACCTGGGAAGCAGAAGTGCTTTTCAGTAGACCAGTGCAATTCCATTTCTTTTCACTATTTATTTTTTAGCTACTTTCCTTTCCTAGTAGCTGCCTGGGGAACATAACTAACACCTAAAACAATCTAGTTTGATTAATATAACTTTAATTTTAGGGAATTCCCTGGCAGCCCATGGCTAGGACTTGGCACTTTCACTGCCAAGGCCCAGGTTCAACCCCTGGTTAAGGAACTAAGATCCCACAAGCCACGCGGCGCAGCCAGAGGAAACATTCCAACAGAAGAGAGAGACCTTGCTCCAACGTAGTGCTGCTCCCCCCTCCTCCTGTGCGGCAGTTTCGTCATTCAGATTTTACATGTAAATGTTACAAGATCGTCAGTATAATCTAACTGGGCTTCCCTTGTGGCTCAGCTGGTAAAAAATCCGCCTGCAATGTGGGAGACCTGTGTTCCATCCCGGGTTGGGAGGATCCCCTGGAGGAGGGAACGGCTCCCCACCCCGTGTTTTGGCCTAGAGAATTCCATGGATTTCTAATTTCACTCCACTGTGGTTGGTAAGCACACTTTGTATGGTTTTGATCCTTTAAAATTTGAGGCTTTTTTTAAATAGCTTACCATACAGTCTATTCTGAAGAATGTCCCCTGTGCACCTAAGAATTTTATTTAAACTATATTAAAGTTAGTTTAAAACTACTGTTTTATGCAGTTTTCTTTTAAATCAGGTCGGAGACCAAACATTACAAAAACACACGGCCGTTCAGGTCTGCCCGGCGGCCGCCTTCGCCACTGCCACTTCCGCGTGTATGCTACCATCGAGTGTCCCTTCATCGCTGCCGGACCATTCGCTGCAGCGTTTTCTCAATTGATTACTTATTTTTGGCTGTGCTGGGTCCTTCCTGCTGCATGCACGCTTTCTCCAGCTGCAGCAAGCAGGGGCTGCTCTCCAGCTGCGCTGGGCAGGCATCTCTTGCTGCGGGTTCTCTTGTTGCAGTGCGGGACACGCCAGCTCAGCAGTGGTGCACGGGCTTAACCGCTTCGCAGCAAGTGGGATCCTCCCAGACCGGGGATCACGCCTGTGTCCCCTGCAGGGGCAGGTGGATTCTTGGCCGCTGGACCACCAAGGAAGTTCCCCCTTGAATACTTATTGCAGCACAGGTCTGCTTGCAAGAAATTTCCTCATTCTTGTTTATTTAGCAATATCTTAATTTCTTCATTTATGAAAAATGGTTTTTTGTGTTAAAAAGCACAAAAGAGATGTCACTTTGCCGACAAAGGTCCGTACAGTCAAAGCAGCGGTTTTTCCAGCAGTCACGTACGAATATGAGAGTTGGACTATGAAGAAGGCTCAGTACAGAATTGATGACTTCCAATTGTGGTACTGGATCTTGAGAGTCCTTTGGAGAGCAAGGAGATCAGACCAGTCAATCCTAAAGGAAATCAACCCTGAATATTCATTGGAAGGACTGATGCTGAAGCTGAAGCTCCAATACTCTGGTCGCCTGATGCAAAGAACCATCTCACCAGAAAAGACTGATGCTGGGAAAGATTAAAAGCAAAAGGAGAAGGGGAGGGCAGAGGATGAGATGGTTGGATGGCACCACGGACTCAACAGACATGAATCTGAGCAAGCTCCAGGAGACAGCAAGCACGGAGGAGCCTGGTGTGCTGCAGTCCGTGGGTCGCAAAGTCAGACAGGCCTTGGCGACTGAACAGCGGTGCGCCTGACGGTGCCCCGCGGGTCTCCAAGGCTCTGTCCGCGCTTCTTCCTCCTTTTTGCCTTCTGTTCCTCGACGGGATCTGAGCCTACCTTAATTTAGATCTTAATTTAACTAGAGTAAAAATCCTATTCCCAAACTCACTGCTTTCCTTCTTCTGCCAGTCCAAATCTGCTCTTGAGCCCCTCTAGTGAATTTTTCATTTTTCACAGTTATTGTGTTTTCAACTCCAGAATTTCTACTTTATGTTTTTTTAAATAGCATCTACCTTTTTACTGATAGCTTCTATTTGGTGAGATATCACTTTTATGTATTAATTACCTGGGCATAGTTTAAAATTCTTTAAATAGCCAATTTAAAGTCCTTGTCGAGTATTATTAAGCCTAATGTCTGGGCCCTTTCAAGGACAGTTTCTACTAACTACAGTTTTCCTGTGTAAAGACCATATTTTCCTCTTTCTCTGCACATCTTACCAGTTCTTACTGAAAGCTGGCATTTCAGACAACACACTGTGGCAGCCCTGGAACTCAGACTGTCCCCTTCCCCAGAGACTGTTGCTGCCGCTGTTCCCTGTGCAGGGGCTGTCGCTGCTGCTGCTGCTGCTGCTCAGGGACTTTGCTGGGAAGCCTGTTAAGACCCCATAGTTTGCACCTACTGTGAGTCTCCACTCAGTTAGCTGAGTCATCAGTGAATGACTAGTCAGGGATTTCCTTACATGTGTTGACTAGTGAGTGTCCTGGATGCCGCCAGGATCTGTGGACACGCTGAGGCCCACTTTCAGCCCTCAGGCAGTTATCCTCTGCCTTCACTTCTCATCTGTGCAGACTCGGGTCTAGACGGCGTGAGGCCAGGCTCCTCTCAGGTCCCCCTGGGCACACACACAGCCCTGCCGCACGCCCTTCAAGATCCGCAGGAGTCTGTCAGAGTTGCACAGGGCCCCAGGCCACAGACACTCCCACTATTTCAACCCCAAGCTGTGACAGTAACAGACACAAGGGTGGGCTCCTCCCCGTCAGCTCTGCAAATGGGCTTCTCCAGAGAGCCGAGGCCAATCAGTAACACCGCTCTGAGCAGAGGACTCCTGAGGGACCCCAGATCTGATCTGGGCCTCCCAAGCGCTGCAAGGCCGCTGCAAGGGCTGTAAGAAGCAGCTCTCAGCTACCCAGGTCACAGCAGAGGAGAACGGCAAGAGGTCAAGCTGGAGGTTCAGCAGTTTTTCTTGAATAAATCTTCCTGAGACTATGTCAACTTTTAGTTTATTTCCAGAGCTCCAGCACAGTTGAGTTTGACCATTTCTGCCAGTGTTTTCCCTGGTTTCACAGAGGAGTGGGCTTATGAGGGCCTCACTCTGCCATCCTCACTGAGCGGCATTTCTGCTGCGCAGTCACAGCCACTATGCACAGAGTGCTTCCCCAGCCATGGCCCTGGCAGCTCTGACTCCCAGATCCCCACACCCACCCTGCCTTTCCACTCCTCCTGCCTGGACTCAGATGCCAGCCATCTCCCCCAGACCAGAGCAATCTACCTTGTCCTAACTGGCTTCCCTGCCTCAAACTTCATCTAAAATCATCCTCTGCATTCAAAATGACTGTCCTACTAACAGAAGATGAATTGTGAAGTATCACTGTGCTGTTTAAGACAAGCCGACGGCCCCCACGCCACAGAGGAGGCACGCACGACCAGCTGCCGCGACGAGCGCTCCCGCCGCATCCCCCGCCTGCAGGCACGGTCGTGCCGGGACCCCCACAGCCCCCGCTGTGTCCCGCCGCCACTCACACCCATCTGTGCACTCCCGCCTCCTGCACCTGCGGCTCAGAAAGGCCACCCGAGCGTGGCCCGCACCACCACAGCTGGCCACCCTCTCCTGACCATCGCCAGCCCTCCCTGAGGAGCTGACTGCCCTGGTTTTCACTGCTCGCCTCACACTCAGCACTCTGGCTACGAGGGCTGGGCCCCTCTGGGGAGACGCCACGTCTCGTCCCTCAGCGTCCGGCACACGAGGGGGAACAGGCTCTGCACGAGGCCCCCTCCCTGTGACCTACGTCCAGCACCCCGACCGCACCTCCAACCTGCCTTCCTCTGGGCTCGCTCCGTGGCAGCCGCGCAGCCTTCTGCTGTCTCTTCCACACGAGGACTACTGCCCCCCACAAAGGCCTTCAGGCCTGCTGTCCCCTCCAGCGAGTGCATGACCCAGTGCCCTCCAACCTGCACAACTGCCACCTTCAGAGCAAGACCAGCCCCAGCCACCGGGTCTGAAGTGGAGAACGCACGGCCGCGTGCCCCGCCACCTCCTCAGCTGCAGTCCCTCCTGTGCGTCCTGTCTTCTGACACAGGACGCAAGTGCTTAGTCTCTACTTCCGCCCACCAGAACGTGAGCTCCGCAGGGGTGGGCAGTTCTGTGTGTTTCAGTCACATATATCCCCTGGCACTCAGCGGGTGCCCAGCAGGTGCCCGGTGAGGAATGCACACCCCGCAGAGTGTGCCCCGAGAGCAGCGGATGTCCGGCACCAGCAACAGTCCCCAGGGCTTTCAAGCGACCGCGCCAGGAGCAGCAAGCGTCACTGGGCCCAGAAGGGCCGCCAGAGCAGGCGGCACGCTCGTCTCCAGCGCAGAGCTCTGCGCAAGGCTCCCTGCCCCTGAGCCCACCCTAGCGGGGGTCTGGCCCGCTCTCCGCCAGGACACCCTCACCCTCTCCGCTGCCGTCAGCACGCCCGACCGCAGCGCCGACACCTCTCAGCTCCCACGCAGGCCTCCTCTGACCCGCTTCTCTGAGGCCCAGAGGCCTTCTCGCACAGGCGGAGCCGCCACCCGCCCAGCTCTCCAGCAGCCTCCCCCGCGACACCTCAGAGGGCTCAGACTGCCCGCAGGCAAGGGCCGCGCCCTCCACGCTCCGGCGCCCAGGGCTCTCGGGTCCTGGAGAGGGGCCGCAGCGGCCACCCCGCCCAGCCCTGCTTGCTCGCACCAGCCCGCGAGCTGTGTCCGCAGAGAGGCCCTCTGTGAGCGCCCTACTTGACGCAGGCTCCCTTCTGTGCTCCACCACGTTGACATATATTCTAAACATATTTCCAGTTTAAAAGTTTGAGCTCAGGGTTAAAAGTAACTCTTTGAAAAGTTAGGAATTCAAACTCTCCTGACTGACTCATCATCGGCGATGATGGAATTCACTGGCGTCCCCACAGACAGACTTCCATTTACCACACTCCATCACCAGCAAGAAGCTGCCTGGTTACCACAGGTCACACCTGTGAGACGAAGCCTGCCCAGACGCCTCCCTGCCCTGACCCCCGGGGCCTGGAGCACTGTGAACTGAGCCCCAGGAAGCAGGAGTTCTGTGAACAGAGCACAAGCCCGCCGCCCGCCGCCTCGAGTAAGAAGTAAAGTAAGAGCCGCCGAATCCCAGGTTCCCTCAGACGTTCTGCTAGAAACTCACGTCAAACGTGTCCAGTGAGAACCACCCACCCAAACTGAGTTCACAATAAAAGGTCTTATCACTCCACTCACGAGTCAGAAGGTGAAAGTACAGAAAGTCACATCGTTCTTTCCCAGGACCTTCCTTCCCTCAGGGAGCAGTTAATCCACGGCAGAAATAACGGCCATTAAGCTGAAGAAGGCTGCACGGCATGTGTGACACACAACCCGGCCCAAAGCTTGCTCAGAAGGAGGAAACCATGACGAGAGTGGACACCGCCACAACTCTGGACACTGGAAAGAGACCGCGGTTATGGACTCAGTCTAACAGAGCAAGCTGGACTCCAGCCGCCCACAGGAGGAAGGGCCAGTGAGAAGCAAGTCTTGCCAGAGTCTGACTGGCTGAGGACCTGAAGGTGCCTCAGGAGGGGCCCCGGGGCCGGGCTGGAAGCTTCAGAAGGAGCAGCAGCCGCTCCCCCAGCCTGGCCACAGCCCTAAATCCCAGCAGAAGACCACAGGCTGCCCTCCACAAAGCAGGAACCCCCAGCTCCAGGCCTGGTGACGCCACCACGTGCTGGAGGGAGGCTCAGGAAAGCAGAGCCCAGAGACAGACTCCCTGAGCAGTGAGACCCCCGCCCAGGGCCACCGCAGCCAGGCTCCCCACACCCGCCTCCCCACCCGGCAAGAAGGGAGCCTGCAGCTTCTCTGAAGACGACGGAGAAGATGGCTGACACACGGCTTCCCTCATGAGAGAGAGACCCTCGGCCCACGGCGAGACCTCTGCTGAAGCCCTACCCGTGCTGGCCAACACGGCTCCATGGGATGGCCAGACACTGACCACAGGACATCCCCGACCAGCTCACAGCACAAGCCAGAGACGGACACAGACCTGCAGGAAAAGAATTCAGGCCGAAGGGGCAACGCAGAGGAGGAAACCCAGAACAGCAGACACCCTCACACAAACAGAAGTGCTGCACCTTCAGGAACCAG